>NC_064615.1:685642438-686314938 GCF_023898315.1 Schistocerca nitens | reverse complement strand
GATCCGATTTATAAAGCCTATGAGAGAAATACATCGTTTCTAATATCATAATATCAGTTTAATTTACATTAATATTATTATCGTATTCGTGTGCCAGATACAAGTGTGCCCCAGTAGACTCCTTTCACTTTGTCAGACAAAGAACTCCACGGGAGTACTCACCCGACATTAATAGTAATTCACCAGAAACTCCAATTCTATAATTTCTAATTTAGTATAACCATCTTCAAGCACATAATATTTAATTTTAAGGGGTGTTGGTGTTGTAGTGGTCTTCAGTCCTGAGACTGGTTCGATGCAGCTCTCCAAGCTACTCTATCCTGTGCAAGATTCTTCATCTCCCAGTACCTACTGCAACCTACATCCTTCTGAATCTGTTTAGTGTATTCATCTCTTGGTCTCCCTCTACGATTTTTACCCTCCACGCTTCCCTCCAATACTAAATTGATGGTCCCTTGATGCCTCAGAACATGTCCTACCAACCGATCCCTTGTTCTAGTCAAGATGTGCCACTAACTCCTCTTCTCCGCAATTCTATTCAATACCTCCTCATTAGTTATATAATCTACCCATCTAATCTTCAGCATTCTTTTGTAGCACCACATTTCGAAAGCTTCTATTCTCTTCCTGTCCAAACTATTTATCGTCCATGTTTCACTTCCATACGTGGCTACAGTCGACACAAATACTTTCAGAAACGACTTCCCGGCACTTAAATTTATACTCGATGTTAACAAATTTCTCTTCTTCAGAAACGCTTTCCTTGCCATTGCCAGTCTACATTTTATATCTTATCTACTTCGACCATCATCAGTTATTTTGCTCCCCAAATAGCAAAACTCCTTTACTACTTTAGGTGTCTCATTTCCTAATCTAATTCCCTCAGCATCATCCGACTTAAGGCGACTACATTCCATTATCCAAGTTTTACTTTTGTCGATGTTCATCTTATATCCTCCTTTCAAGACACTGTCCATTCCGTTCAACTGCTCTTCCAAGTCCTTTGCTGTATCTGACAGAATTACAACGTCATCGGCGAACCTCAAAGTTTTCATTTCTTCTCCATGAATTTTAATACCTACTCCAAATTTTTCTTTTGTTTCCTTCACTGTTTGCTCAATATACAGATTGAATAACATCGGGAAGAGGCTACAACCCTGTCTCCCTCCCTTCCCAACCACTGTTTCCCTTTCATGTCCCTCGACTCTACATGGTGGCTTAATTAAAATAAAATGCAAATAATTTTAATTTTTAGTTGCTGTATGTCCGATTACAAAGTCTCGTAAACGGTTGGCCCTGACTAGTATTATTACGCAATCTGACTGCATAGAACAACAACAAAGAATGAAACGGAAATTTTCATTAACACAATTAATTAATTAAGTCCCCAGCAACTATAAAACCTATGAAACCAAAGCACAAGTATAACTGTTCTGTGTGTGGAAGTGTGATTCAACGTACGCATCTGGCACGGTTCTTCTTCAATAACACAAGAAATTTTAAATAACATTTATACTGAATTAATTAAAGAAAATAGAAATACCATAATTACTCAAGAAAACCAGAATTACACTCTGATACAAGAGCACAAGCCAGATGCTTTGTTGACTGAACCTGTAATGACGCATTATTTAAGACACTGAAATAATGAAAAACAAAACAAAAAAACACGGAATATTTTACCTTCATATATATTGACGAAAAGCACTCTGATCATTACAGTATTTCCATTCGAACCATCTGCTGTCTAGCCCATCAAACAACTGCATAAAACATGGAACAACATCTCGACAAACAGTGCCCACTAGCACATCTCAACACACACTGACTACTACGAGTCCTCGACAAGCACTGCACTCCGCTACATCTCAATAATCACTGCCAGTGGAGGCGGCGGAACAATACTCTCTAGCGCGATCTCTGGCGCTGTGGCTCAGTGTAGCCACCTTTCATATGCCCCTCCTCCACAGGCTAGAATTTGATGGTATTTTTACCAGCATTGGTGGTGAAAATACCACCAAATTCGTCAAAAAAAGACAGACAAAAATAAAAGATAATATTAATGCATAAATATCATATAACTAGATAAAATTTTGGCTTTGCACTGACCTTTCAATAACCTAATACAGTAAGCAATACAAATTCTTTCATACATGTGACTTTACATAACAGTTTACACAAGTATTATGTGGTTAAACAGTTCAATCAATAGCGTCAGCAATGACGAATATGTGCAGGTAAGAGTCTCATAACTTTTCACAAACAGTAATACACAAAAAATCAGTTTATACAAATATTCACATAAACTCTTTCCATAGCCCAAGAAACAAGTAGTTAACAGTTCCAGCAGTAGCACCCAGCAATGGTCAACAGGTGCAAAAACCAACAAGTGACATTTTTTCGGTAGAAACAGTCCATCAGTAGCACCCAGTAATGTTGAATAGGTGCAGACACCAACAAGTAACACCATTTCAGTATAAACAGTTCCATTAGTGGCACCAGCAATGTTGAACAGGTGCAGACACCAACAAGTAACACCATTTCAGTATAAGCAGTTCCATTAGTGGCACCAGCAATGTTGAACAGGTGCAGATATCAACAGGTGACATCTTTTCAGTAGAAGCAATCCATCAGTGGCACCCAGCAATGTTGAGCAGGTGCAGACATCAACAGGTGACATCTTTTCAGTAGAAGCGGTCCATCAGTGGCACCCAGCAATGTTGAGCAGGTGCAGACATCAACAAGTAACACCATTTCAGTATAAGCAGTTCCATCAGTGGCACCAGCATGTTGAACAGGTGCAGATATCAACAGGTGACATATTTTCAGTAGAAACAGTCCATCAGTGGCACCCAGCAATGTTGAGCAGGTGCAGATAGCGACAAGTGACATCATTTCAGTAGAAGCAGTCCACCAGTGGCACCCAGCAATGTTGGACAGGTGCTGACCGCAGTCCATAATATTCACTTTCACTAATCACACTGTTCATCAGCAGAAATTAAACATGTTCTAGTGGCACCAATCATGTAGAAAAAGTGCAAATAACAGTCCATAATATTCCCTATCACTAATCACACAGTTCATCAGCAGAAATTAAACATGTCCAGGTGGCATCCACCATGTTGAATAAGTGCAGGTAACAGTCCATAATATTCACTATCACTAATTAGACAGTTCATCATACAAATAATAATAAACACACAAATGATATCAGATAATTGTCATATTAACTATTACAATACATAAATAGCAGTAAACCTATAATATTTATGGGTGTCAGTGCAAGCCACAACAAACAAGTAAAATAATATTTAGGAGATAGGTTGGTACCAATTTGGGATAGGAAAAGGAAAACACACAAAACACACTCACTCATCTTTCATCCACATTAGTGCTACTGTGTAATTGAATAGTGTTAACTGTGTAAATGCAATTCTGTCAAAATTTTATGTTCATCATGTGTATCAAGTAGTAGTGGCAGCAATGTATAACAGTCAATAATAGTTAGTCAACGTCATAGTCATCATGTCAAGACCAATGTTTGCCAAGGCAGATCAAAATGTACGGTTGCTGAACAACTGTCAGTGAGCCAAGATATGCAATTACTTCCTCTCTTCAAAAAAAAAGTATGTACTGCTTATTGATTTAAGTGTGTGTGTAGACAATCTTCCTTCTACTTGAGTGTTCTAGTCTGCCATCTTCATCCTCCTTGTTCCATATAGACCAACAAAAAAAATATGCTCCTCACTTACTTTACCTCTTATCCACCAAAACTCCAATAATCATCAGCATCGCATAATCTCAATACTTCAATAATACCTTTTACGTCTACATATAAACCTTATCATCAATGTCAACAATAATACATCTTCAATACGCCGATACATATAAACCTCATTTACCTTACCTCTTGTCCACGGAAACTCCAATAATCATCAACTTCACACAATCTCAACTTCACACAATCTCAATACCTCAATAATACCACTTCAATACGTCGATACATATAGATCTCAGCACCAATATCATTTCACTTCCATAACAACTCTTTCCTCTAGTCATTCTCCTCGAACAAGTACAGATAAAATCCTAGTGCAACTTCAATTCATCATCCCATACAATCCGAAGACACAGTGTCCACACACAACCTCTGTGTAATCCATCTGACCCAAATTTTCTACTCATTATAAATTATAAGATACATTTTGGTTCCTTGTCCATCCTTAAATAAAAGAAATGCATACATAACCTCTAACAGCCTTTAGTTCGAATAACTCTCAGTAATTAAGTACGATTGCGAAGTGTTAATGATCGTGATATTTCAGTGTGTACACCACTTCAAAAATTATGGCAAACAGAAGCAAACATGTGGAGTATTTCTTGTGTCAAGTGTCACTTCCTATTTCAATTACTCACGAAAAATGCAGTGTAATAACTGTCAATGGTCTAACCCTAGTGTTGGTATGTCATGTCGTTAGCTTCCTTCCTATTAGCATAAATTTATACAGCTTCCATAAAACCTCCAGCTCATGTGACTTCTATGCAGTTTCTTGTACCAATGTCGTTCGTAGAATTATAGCAGTTCATTTTCTTATCTTAAAAATATAAGGCACTGAGCGTAAGCAAAACATGCAATAGCGAGAAAATATACCAGTAGAGAACAGAATGTCAACAAGTGGATGCAGCACAATCCCTATAACGAGGCTCTGCCAAGCGAACAATCTATAATTAATACCACAGTGTAACCTAAACTCTATGTTCGTACACTATACATCAGTATTGCTATATTTTAAATTGAAGAGTAGTTATGACAACAAAACAGAAATGTGTAAATATGCGATCCATACGCAAAGCAGCAAATATATATCTTACATAATAAACAGGTCATTATCATCATATCAGCATAAGCAAATAAATGTTCATATGTGACCTTAAGGAGCAAACATGAAGGCGCAAGCAGATAAATCACAAAGTATAACTTACATACATAACCACAGTCAGCACAATTAATCAGTTGACAATTACAATTTAAATAAATAAGCACAGCAGGCACATAATAAAAAAATATGACATCAGTGAAAAGGCATAGCAGCCAAGCGATGCATAATATACACAAGTAATAACACTGTTCATTAATAAAACATTGTCAAAATCAGTAAATGTACACAAGCACGTCGCTTCACAAGTAAATTCATAGAACATGAAATTTAGCACAAAGTCTGAATCACGTAATCGGGAGCAGCAAATTACATGTAAAATACGTACCTCAGTGGAATTATGTTACCTGAAAAATAAACTCAATTAATAGTTACCCTTTTTTAGTTTATTACTTTTTTTTTTTTTGAAATTACATTCTTCCTGAAATTTTCTCCATAGCAAGTCGTCTTAACGTCGGACACGCACAGAATTTACCTGAAGGTCTTAAATATTTTACACAACCGTATCCTGAAAAATACTGAACGTTAATAACATAATTTATAAAGTCACTATAGCTTTATACTGAATTTAATCCGAGAAATTAGACTGTGTATTTGTTTACGCCTGTCAGTGCATTCGCACTGAGCGCTCGATCAGCTGTAGGCGCGTGACGTAGGAAGTAATTGTTTGAGGTCAACGACTGCCTTGTGCGGCGCGCAGACTGACTGTTGCTTTGAGTATGTGCCGCCGCCAAAACACAGCGCGGTATCCTTGTACTCTCTGCATGTTTGCATGTAGCTGTTAGTTTCTCTAAAGTATGTCATTCCACAAAATTTTTTACGTTCGATATATGATGTATTCCTTTAGAACGTCGTGATTTAAGAGTTTCTACTTCAATAGTGTTATCATGAATAATTTTGCGAATTCTATATGGACCGTTATAAGGTGGAAAAAATTTGCGACATAACCCTTTTCCTTTATGAGACAAACGATGAGACTTAATTAACACCTTTTGACCAACTGACAAAATTTTTAAACGACCAGGACGTTTAGCTGATTTCTCTCTTCTAGCAGCCGCAGATGCAATATTTCGTAGAGCCAGGTTGACAACTTCAGAATGCCGCAATTTCCGTGAAGGCGGAAAAGGAACGATTTCAGAAATGCGATTTGTTGGTACTTTATTTTTTAATATCAATATAGGCGGTAAAGAAGTTGAGTCATTAGGAAGTTCATTCAGAATGTTTTGAAAAATATGAAGATACTGATCCCAAGTTCTGTGATTCTGATGACAATAAAGACGGCACAATTTATTAATTTCTTTCATCCATCTCTCTGAAGCGTTAGACTGAGGGTGAAAAAGTGAAATGAAAATTGGTTTAATCTTACGACGCCGTAGAGTACGAAGCCAAATTTTAGAGCGAAACTGTGATCCATTATCTGATATAACCTTATCAACATGACCCAATTCCTTAAGAAAATGTTTGATGAAAGCGTTAGATACTGAACGAGCTGTTGCTTTGCGTAAAGGTGTAAAACACACATATTTTGATGTCAATTCCACTGCTACGAAAATGTACGCAAAACCATTAGTAGAACGAACCACTGGACCGAACAAATCGACTGCAGCCATGTCCTTTAATTTCGCTGGAATGATAGGAAACAACGGTGCTCTGTGAGAAATAGTTGGCGGCTTAGCCTGTTGACATAATTTGCATTTGGCAAGAACAGATCGAATACGTTTTTCCATATTACTGAAGTAGCAATTTTCTCGTAATTTATGAAAGCATTTTCTGGGACCAAAGTGTGCATAACTGAAATGTGTAAACGAGGTGTGGCCAAATCATCCAATCTAACAAAGCGTCTAAGAAAATTACGGACACCAAGGAAACTACGAACAGCACGTTTTGTGGAAGGAACAGCATAATTACGAATAGCGTCTAGTTTTTCTGGATCAGGGAGAATACCTTCTGTAGAAATAATGTGACCGAGAAATTTCACCTGAGAACGACCAAATTCAGATTTTTCCAAGTTCACTGTCATGCCAACTCGTGCAAAAATACGTAATAATGAATCCAAAATTTTGTTATGCTCACTCCAAGAACGTTTAGCAATAAGAATATCGTCAACATATGAAGTAATATTGTCACGAAGATAAACAGGTAAAATTTCATTTAAACTACGAATAAATGCTGCAGAAAATATAGTAAGTCCAAACGGTAATTTCCGAAGTCATTTTCGGGTAAAACAGTCAAATCCGGTTATTCTTTACCTACTGTCTAGATAGATGGATAGAAGAAGAGTTGTTTTTATAGATGCAAAGAATAGTATAAGAGTAGGCAGCGGTGCAGAAAACCAAAAGGGAAATAGCACCACTACAGCTCGGGGCCCTGTGAGCGCTACGGCACATATTCACTTAGTATAGTGAATCCCCTGAGGACTTTAATAGCTGCACATAAATTTCAGTTTGTGACTTAGTGGCAAATTTGGTGGAAGTGCGTACATAAATTGATCTAACCATGCACATGGATGTATGACATTCTTGGAATTGCGGAAGATCTTAAATTTCCGAACAGTCAAAAAGTGTTTATAGTCAAAGTTTTCGCCTCGTGGCGACAAAGACCTACCGCGTCTGTCCCTGTCCCAATGTCGATTATTGTCAAGTTCGCGCGCCTGGCGCTCTCTTGTTGCATCTCGTAAATGAAATAAATTACTTTCTTCAAACCCCTCTGCTATCTGTGATTCCAAATTTCTTTTGCTATCTTTTCCTACGATTTCGCCTTCAATTTGTTTGACTTGCTTCCGTAATGCCTCAACTTCCCTTTTAACGCGTTCATTAAATTTTCCTTGATACTCTTCGGTTTCTGCAAATGGTAATGGAGCTATATCATCCGAATCTCTGTCCCCATGTAAACTAAGACTTGTCAATTTATCTGAAATCTCCTCAACTCTTTCCGATAAGTTTACGTCTTCCGTAAGTGTCGCAACTCGGGTTTCGGTATTGTCACATTTAGTAGTTGACTGTTCACACTGTTGCGTTAAGTCATTTGTTACGGATTCCTCGATTCTCTCAAATATTTCCTCCTTATCGTGTGCACGTTGTAAATTTAACTCTGAAAATTTTTGTACTATCACGCGATCTTTTTCTTCCTGTTCTCTGTCCTCTTCCTCTTGTCTGATTTCTGTTGAAATTAAACTATTATTGTCAGCATTCAAAATCGGTTGTACTTCTTCTCTAATTTCTTTCTTTCATTCATCTTTCGTATTTTTGAAACCTGTCCTTATTTGTGAATCTAACCGTGTTGTCATTGCTTTCATTTGTGATCCCAGTGAGTCTAACCGTGTTTCCATTGTTTCCCTATATGTTTTTAATTCAGATCCCAAATTTAATATTGCACTCATCAACTGCTCCATTTCTTCTGTCGTTAATCTCGGATTCTGAAAATTTTTTGATTGACAAAAATTTTGAAATGGTTCCGGACTATTTTCCCGACTTATTAAATTGTTTTCCACTTCATTATTCAACATACTGTTCTCCTGTGTTGGCGAGTTCGCCATGTCAACAACTTCGTCATTCTCACTATTCATCATTTTTGCCTTTTTCATTGATCGTGTAATCATTTACAAAATATACAAAACTCGTCACTGTACAAAAATTACACACAATGCCTCCTTATTTCCAACAATACCATTCACACGAAATGTTTCCCTCAAACACGATTAATCGAACAATTGAAATAATTGCACTAAATTGTCAAACCCATAGACAAGACAACAAAATTAAATTTTGAAAAAAAATACCATTAGAAGAATGACAAATACCAAATCTACACATGCAATATAGGCTACAATTACTAAACTACAATTACTAAACTACAACAATACTACTGTCTACTATTTTTGCAATCAGAAGAAATCCAAGGGACGATCCTGGCAGGGTCGCCACGTGCATGGTGGCTTAATTAAAATAAAATGCAAATAATTTTAATTTTAATTTTTAGTCACCATATGTCCGATTACAAAGTCTCGTAAACAGTTGGCCCTGACTAGTATTATTACGCAATCTGACTGCATAGAACAACAACAAAGAATGAAATGGAAATTTTCATTAACACAATTAATTAATTAAGTCCCCAGCAACTATAAAACCTACGAAACCAAAGCACAAGTATAACTGTTCTGTGTGTGGAAGTGTGATTCAACGTACGCATCTGGCACGGTTCTTCTTCAATAACACAAGAAATTTTAAATAACATTTATACTGAATTAATTAAAGAAAATAGAAATACCATAATTACTCAAGAAAACCAGAATTACACTCTAATACAAGAACACAAGCCAGATGCTTTGTTGACTGAACCTGTAATGACGCATTATTTAAGACACTGAAATAATGAAAAACAAAAAAACACGGAATATTTTACCTTCATATATATTGACGAAAAGCACTGTGATCATTACAGTATTTCCATTCGAACCATCTGCTGTCTAGCCTATCAAACAACTGCATAAAACATGGAACAACATCTCGACAAACAGTGCCCACTAGCACATCTCAACACACACTGACTACTACGAGTCCTCGACAAGCACTGCACTCCGCTACATCTCAATAATCACTGCCAGTGGAGGCGGCGGAACAATACTCTCTAGCGCGATCTCTGGCGCTGTGGCTCAGTGTAGCCACCTTTCAACTCTTATAACTGCCACAAGTGTCTGTACAAATTGTAAATAGCCTTTCGCTCGCTGTATTTTACTCCTGCCACCTTCAGAATTTGAAAGAGACTATTGCAGTCAACATTGTCAAAAGCTTTCTGTAAGTCTACAAATGCTAGAAACGTCGGTTTGCCTTTCCTTACTCTAGCTTCTAAGATAAGTCATAGGGTCAGCATTGCCTCACGTGTTCCAATATTTCTACGGAATCCAAAATTCCCCGAGGCCGGCTTGTGCCAGTTTTTCCATTCGTCTGTAAAGAATTCGCGTTAGTATTTTGCATCCGTGATTTATTAAACTGGTTGTTCGGTAATTTTCACATCTGTCAGCACCTGCTCTCTTTGGGATAGGGGTATAGACATTTAATAGTATGTAGCTTTACGTGGGTGCACATCTGACATAAGGCAAAACCAAAACTGTAGAAATTCTGGTGGTAGCGTGACGTTAATCCATTGCGCGGAAACCTGGTGATCGTAATAGCGTCAACAACACCTGTCCACGTACGCGGTGTACCTACAGAATTGTATTTCTCGATGTATCTGAGTTGTGTAGTGAAGCTGTGAATGCTGGCGTGAGCAGTAAGGAGAATGACGCATAAACACTGCAATTCGTGGCAGCGCAAGTGAGAGGTGCGGCTGACGTCAGCAGCCTTGATGATGACGGCACCAATGAGCGCAGACCTTGTAAAACTGTTTACTGCGGCTGCAACACAATATGGCTGCAGTGCCCCAGGAAGGGGACCAGGCTATCTTCTCAGCGTGTGGTGCCCAACAGGATTCGTCGACAGATGCGACTGATCTGGAGCAGTTTTCGGATGGCAAAAGCACGAGCGTGTAAAATAAACAACTTGTCACAATAAGGCTTCGAAAAAACAACTGATTTATAAAAGGTGTAATGTGTGTTAAATTCAGAAAAATTTTTCGATGATGGTAGTCTCTAACAGTAATTAAGTGATATGGTATTGTAGTAGACCAGGTTATTATGTTCCAGTAAATTTACCAAAGTAAAAGAGCTTCAAAATAGAAGTTTTATTGCCCAGACCGCAGTTGATACATATCCTGATGATTAGTTTCAGCAAAGTTATACTGCCATCTTCAGATTATCGGATACCTGAACTATAAAGCCAGTATGTATGGCACACTGCCGTCTAGCCATTGAAAATATGGAACTAAACTCACAGAAAAGATGCTCCAGTGCAACATTTAGTACACTAAAATAAAGGCCTATCAGCAATGCAAAGAGATCTCAAGTACATCAGATAGAGCACACACACTGCTATCATATGTGTGTATGTAAAAAACAGGCACCATGCCTTACTGATATCGTTATGCCTTTTACTTGAGTGTACTTAGTGTTACGTGGGAGCATCTTACCTGTAAATTTGCCTCCATGCTTTCAATTTCCAGATGGCAATGTGCACACGGACTGGCTTTATAATTCAAGTATCCGACGGTCTGAAAATGGCAATATAACTTTGACGAAACCAACTGCAATCTGGGACATGAACCTTCTATTTTCCAATCTTTTTTCACTTTGATGTAGATATCGCTCTCATTCTGACAACGTAATCACAGATTTCGCTAAATTCGTTTCCTGTTTAATGTGTCTTCTGTTGCTGTTGCGGTCTTCAATCTTCGCTTTAGTTTTATGCAACACACCAGTCTAGTCTCTAATACGAAGGCTACTTCATCTCTGAGTAACTACTGCAGCCTACACTCATTTGAATGAGTGTACTGCACTCAATCCTTAGTCTCTCTCTGTAATTTTTGCCCTCATGCCAGCCGAAGTGGCCGTGCGGTTCTGGCCGCTGCAGTTTGGAACCGCGAGACCGCTACGGTCGCAGGTTCGAATCCTGCCTCGGGCACGGATGTATCTGATGTCCTTAGGTTAGTTAGGTTTAACTAGTTCCAAGTTCTAGGGGACTAATGACCTCAGAAATTGAGTCCCATAGTGCTCAGAGCCATTTGAACCATTTTGCCCTCAAACATCTCTGTATTACCAAATTGAGGTTTCCGCAGCGCCTCGGAAAGTGTTCTATCAACTGATTCCTCCTTTTTTACGTATCATGTTGTGCTATTCTGATTAACTAATTTTAATTAGTTAACCAGGCGCCACATATAACCTTCAACATCCATCTGTAACACTACATTTAGCAAGCTCCTGTTCTCTTCTTGTTGAACTTTTGATGGTCCACTCTTCTCTTCAGTGGAAGACCACATTCCAGAAAAAATCATTAAAAATAGTCTAACACTAAATTTATATTCAGCTTTAACAAAAAATTTTTCAGTTATTCTCTCTTCATTTCATAACCTCTTTTGAAGCTAATATCCATTCCGTTCAGTTGATCCTCCAAGTTTATTGTCTTCTCTGACAAAATTACAACCATCATCGTCATCGGTACGGCGCACACGTGCAGTATATTTACACAGAAGGGCCAAAGAAACTGGTATAGGCATGCGTATTCAAATACAGAGATATGCGGGCAGGCAGTGTGCGGCGCTGTGGTCGACGTCGCCTACATATGGCAACAAGTGTCTGGCGCAGTTGTTAGATTGGTTACTGCTGCTACAATGGCAGGTTATCAAGATTTAAGGGATTTTGAACCTGATGTTACAGTCGTCGCACGAGCGATGGGAACAATATCTTCAAGGTTCCGATAAAGTGGGGAATTTCCCGTAGACCATTTCACTAGTGTTCTGTGAATATCAGGAACCGGATAAAACATCAAGTCTCCGACATTACTACGGCAGGAAAAAGATCCTGCAAGAAGGAAACAAACATCGATTGAAGACAATCGTTCAACGTGCCAGGAGTGTAACCCTTCCGCAGATTACTGCAGATTTCAATGCTGGGCTATCAACAAGTGTCGGCTTGCGAACATTTCAACGAAACATTCTCGATACGAGCTTTCAGAGCCGAAGGCCCACTCGTGTACCCTTGATGACTGCATGACACAAAGCTTTACGCCTCACCTGGGTCCGTCAACACCGACTTTGGGCTGTTGATGATTAGAAACATGTTGCCTGGTTGGACGAGTCTCGTTTGAAATTGTATCGAGTGGTTGGACGTGTACGGGTATGGAGACAACCTTAAGAATCCATGGAACCTACATTTAGGCAGGGGTCTGTTGACGCTGGTGGAGGCGATGGAATGGTGCGGGGCGTGTGCAGTTGGAGTGATATGGGACCTCTGATAGATCTAGGTACGACTCTGACAGGTGACACATACGTAAGCATCCTCTCTGATCACCTGCGTTGGTTCATGTCGATTGTGCATTCCGACGGACTTGGGCAATTCCAGCAGGACTTCATAATTGCTACAGAGTGGGTCCAGGAACACTATTCTGATTTTAAACATTTCCGCTGGCCACCAGACTCCCCAGACGGGAACATTATTGAGCATATCAGGGATGCCTTGCAACATGCTGTTGCCCCCTCATACTCTTACGGATTTGTGGACAGCCCTGCAGAATTCGTGGTGTCACTTCCCTCCGGCACTACTTCAGACATTAGTCGACTCCATGCCGCTCCGTGTTGCTACACTTCTGGGTGCTCACGGGTCCCCTACACGATATTAGGCAGATGTGCCAGTTTCTTTGGCTCCTCAGCGGGTAATATGTAATGAATGTCATTGTATAAAACAAAAATATATCGACTAAATAATACCAAGGTTTCTAATCCATTCCACCGCTGTGGCATTGGCATTTATAAAATCATACCACTTGCCCTTACAGCATCGGAGGAGGCAATCCTCTCTTACGTAATGGATGAACCGGCTTATCATTTATGTTTTATGGTTCGATTTGACATTGCACGTGTGCAGCTTCTTTTAAATTTGTGACGAGGCTTAATGGAATAAAAATATTTTAAGGTGGGTTTTAAATCAGGACGTCTGTAATTCTCACACGTCTGCCGGAATAAGAAGGATTTTTTTTATCTGGTATTCTTGTTTGTAGCACTTGAAAATGAGATAGTGTTGCCCCGAAACATGATGTGGCAATAATCACATGACTTACAACTGGGCTGAATACTCTCAATATTCCTCTCTTGTATGTCTCGCAGAAACAATGTATCACAGTCACAACTCGGAGATTCACAATATCTCATTTATAAAGTGCGTAAGAGCACCGATTACATGAAGAGTGGATTCTAGTTCATTTGATCCACACTTTCCTGTAAAGTTCTTTAGCGATATCATTACAATTGTATTTCTCGAACCATGCCAGTTCTTTTTCATTTCTAGTGTGTCAGCAGCTGTTGCTACAATGATATCATACTTTCGAATTACTGGAAGCTACATGTTCAGCATACAGTAAGGCCTATTTCCTCTTTTCATACAAGACAAGTATGTCTGATGAATGGGTATTTCCTTATTCTCTTCTATATTGTGGTAATCTCTAACAAGGTCTTAGTTCTGAGAATCTGTGGTGGGTAGATCCTGCTTAGCAGAGGAAGCCAGTATATAGAAGTCTGTTTGTGCCAGTAGTCATGCGCATCCTCTTGTTGAGCTGCTCATCGATGAGGATGGTATGACAACTATTATACCACAGCGGAGCACATTACTCTGCGTCTGAAGAATCCACTGCAAGAGACGATGTCCACAAAGTCACAACTGAAATTCCCCCGCCCCCCTTCCCCCAGGTGATGCCACAAAGCACCTTGATGATGTTTTCCGCGAGTTTTTATCTTGGCTGATGGGTCTCCCAGACGTTTTCTATAAGGTAGCGTACGGAAGCCACACCTTTGTTGGACGTCCTGACTATGAACATGTGGACTAGCTTAGATAACCGAACACTAACGCAGTGCCCCTCTCAGGTCCAAATGACTAAAAAGCTGGGACCTTCAAATCTTGTCTTACAAACAAACATAGAAAAATTCAACGTCATCGGCAAACCTCAAAGTTTACATTTTTTCACATTCAGTTGTTATTACTTCTCTCATACCTCTTTCGCTTCCCACACAGTCTGCTCAATCTACAGGCTGGATAACATAGCAGATAGACGAGAAACCTCTCTCATTTCCTTATCCACTACTGATACCGTTTCATACCCTTCGACTATTAAAACTACAATCCGTTTTCCGTACATATTGTTGGCAACTCTACGTTTTTCTATCTCTTCCTCTCCACCATCCGAAACAGTACATTTCACCTTCATTGCCTAAATCTACAAATGTTGTAGAGGTAAGTTTTATGGTTCGTAGTATGGACAGTATTGCCTCGCGATTTTCTACTCATATCTGCAACACAAACTGATCTTCGCCGATGTAGGCTTTTATCAGTTTTTCCATTTTTCTATAAATACTTCTTGACAGGTTTTAGCACCTGACCCTTATTGAAATTGGGAGAATTACTTTCTCCCTGAAGTAAGAGGATATTTCACCTATCTCGTACACCTCGCACACCAGGTGGAATAATTTCGTCAGGGCTGACTCAAGTTCTCAGTCATTCCCACGAAATGGAAATTCCAGAGGCGATGTTTCGACTAAGGTCCTCCAGTGCTCTGTCAAATTCCTCTCTCACTCCCATCTCATCTACTTCCTCTTCGCTTTCTATGATATTGTTACCTTTGTATACCTTATAGATACTGAAGTGACAGAAGTCATAGGATACTTACTAATGTCACGTCGAACCTGCTTTTGACCATCGTAATGCAGCAACTCTACGTCGCATGGACTCAACAGGTCGTTGGAAGTCCCCTGCAAAAATACTGAGCCACGCTTTCTCTACAGCAGTCCATAACTGCCTAAGTGTTGTTGGTGCAGGATTTTGTGTGGCTAAATTATTCGCTCGGTCTGTCCAGAATGTTCTTCAAACCAGTCGCTACCAATTTTGGTTTGGTGACATGTTTGGGATTATGAAACACATGAATGGCTGCAAATGATCTCCAAGTAGCCGAATATAAACATTTCCATTCAGTGATCGGTTCAGATGGACCAGAGTATCGGGTCCAGTCCATGTAAACACAGCCCACACTATTGTGGAGCCACCACCAGCTTGGACAGTGCCTCGTTGACAACGTGGGTCCGTGGCTTCTTTGGGGTCTGCGCCACACTCGAACCCCACAGTCAGTTTTACCACCGGAAGACGGGACTCGTCGGGCCAGATCACAGTTTTCCAGTCGGTAAAGGTTCTACAGATATGGTCACGAGACCACAGAGGCGCTGCAGGCAATGTCGTGCTGTTATCAAAGGCACTCTTCTCAGTCATCTGATGCCATGGCCGATTAACGCCAAGTTTCGATGTACCGTTCTAACTCATACATTGACTTTTGTGGTTATTTCCAGCCGTCTTGGTTGGCCCTTAGCACTGACAACACTACGTAGACGCCACTGCTCTCGGCCGCTAGGTGAACGTCGTCGACCACGGCGTTGTCCGTGGCGACAGGTATTGCCTGAAATGTGTGGTGCTCTCGGAAAACTCTTTACACTGTGCATCTCTAAATATTAAACTACATAACGATTTCCGAAATGGAATACCCGATGCTTCTAGTTAAACTACCATTCCGCGTTCAGTGTCTACTGACTCATGTCGTTCGGTCATAATCACGTAGAAAAACTTTTTACACGAATCAAGTAGAATGGTAGGTCCGCCATACCCTACCGTTTTATACGCGATACTACCACCATCTGTGTATGTGCAGATCGCTGACCCATGACATTGTCACAGTATATATTCCTCCTATCATTGTTTCTTCAATATAAAAGATGACAGCCAAAAACAGTTGCAGGATAAAATTTTTTATTAACATTCTTGACCAAGGTTTCGGTACATATAAATATACCTTCATCAGAAGTAAAACTTCTAAAATTACATCATGCAATGGAGAATAATAAAACAATTATGCCAAAGGCGTCGTCAGTAATTAACACATCATCTCCATTTGTACAACATGTGTAATGGGCACAGGGTCAAAGCGAATAGTTTAACACCATTACTTCGCCTACTGACGATGCCTTTGGCATAATTGTTTTATTATTCTCCATTGCATGATGTAATTTTAGAAGTTTTACTTCTGATGAAGGTATATTTATATGTACCGAAACCTTGGTCAAGAATTTTAATAAAAAATTTTATCGTGCAACTGTTTTTGGCTGTCATCTTTTATATTGAAGAATTCTAACAGTTGCTGTTGCAGCCATGTTTAAAATCTTGATCATTGTTTCTCTTTTCTCAAAGGGTCCCTTTAAATTTCCTACAGATGGCATCTAAATATCCCCTAATCAATGATGCTTCCACAGCGTAGCATTTGTGTTCTTACAGTTTCTGTTTAGACATTTTACAATTTCTGTCAATTTCATGTTTTGATTGTCTGTATTCCCTTTGTGTTGCCTTCCTTTATTGCATTTTTATATTTCCTCCTTTCGTCAAATATATTCAACATACGTGTTGGCCAATGATTTCTTGCAGGCCTTGTCTTTTTACCTGTTAGATCCTCCGCTGCGTACACTAGCTCATCTCTCAAAGCTATCCATTCATCCTCTATACAATTCGTTCCCCTTTTTCCGTCAAACGTTGCCTGATACTATTTTTGTAATCTGAAAAACTTGTTCTTCCAATTTATCCAGATCTCATCTCCATAATTTTTTAGCTTTCTGACATTTCTTCAGTTTTAATCTGCCATTCATAACGAATAAAATACTGTCAGAGGCTACAGCAGCCTCAGAAAATGTATTACTGCTTAAGATCTGGTTTCGGAAATCTTGTGTTAACACTATGCCAACGGCCTTGCCGCAACGGTAACTCCGGTTCCCGTCAGATCACCGAGGTCGACGCTGTCGGACTGGGCTTGTACTTGGATGGGTGCCCAGCGCTGTTGGCAAGCGGGGTGCACTCAGCCCTTGTGAGAGAAACTGAGGAGCTACTTGACTGAGAAGTAGCGGCTCCGGTCTCGTAAACTGACATACGGCCAAGAGAGCAGTGTGCTGACCACATGCCCTCCATATCCACATCCAGTGATGCCTGTGAGCTGACGATGACACGGCGGCCGGCCGGTGACGTTGGGCTTTCACGGCCTGTTCGGGGGAGTTTAGTTTTTGTGTGATAACATTATAGAATCTATCCAGGTCCATTCCAAGTATAAAGCCTTTAGTCATTATATTCCATAGATTAATTATAACTCAACCCATGTTAGTTTAATTCATCTTGATGGATAAAACAACCGATTTCGGGAACAAACAAGCACCGTGTTTTTCAGAAGGAAGTAGATTAAGTTTCATTCCATTCATTGTCTCTTTTTAGATGTACAAGGTTAGTATCAATACTACAGACAAATTTTCGGGTGTATCTGGCAGGTGCTGTTACTGTGCAGTGACATCAGAAACCTACGATGTCCATTGTCTTGTTATGAAGTAATTTTTTGTGAGGATAAGTGATTTATTCTCTCCGTGGCTGCGTTAAATTAAAATTATCAACAGAAACAAACGACTCAGTTATCGTGTGCATTCAGACCTCTGTAATGACGAGGCCAGAGGAACGGGTTACCAAACTGGCTAAAGACGTTTAAGATCAGTCCACATTCAAGGTGACGTTCACACGATGGAACTGCAATATTTTTGGAGACATACTGAATTTTCTGTCGTATTGCCCTGCGGAGGTGTTTGTAGAAAGCAGCTGTTCAAAATGTCGACTTGCATGGTCATGACAACGAACGATGGACTATAACATACTTTCCAACAACGCATTTTATTGCCTAACTTATTCAACGGCTGCAATAAGTTCTTTAGAAGATTCCACTAGATTTTCGTAAACTAGCTTCGGGCTCTTATCGTGTGACCGAATTGTCTGTATAATTTGAAAATTACGATTAGTGCACGAATGCCCAAACTGTATATCAAATGACATTCAAGCATTGATGATATTGTGCGTCAATGCCTACTAATTGTGGTGTGTCGTAAGGATACGAATTATTACTGTCTATGGTCTACAAAAACCGTAAGGGTATCTTCAAGAAAAACTTTGTTGATGGCTTCTTCAGTTTCTCCTGTAAGATAGTTGCTGACCAACGGAGACCACGAATTCAGTGTATCGTACCACCCCACACCAAACTGTGACGGTTTGGCAGCAGCATTGCCATACGCCACGTAGGCAGGTAATTTTTTGGTTTACAGGCTCAGTTCCATTGGGAATCTGCTCAAAAGTGAAGTCAAATTACTCGTGAACAAAAAGAACATGTATTATTACTGTATCTATAACTACATTACACTTTAATTATGTTAGTATTACACTTTAATTATGTTAGTAAACATGGAATAATTTTAATTTTACTGTAAATAGCAAGGATCACTCTCATCAATAATAAGTGAAGATGTTTACTTGGTCCAATTTTTGTTGTACCAACTCTGGGACACAATCAAATGGAGCTTCAAGTAAGATTCTGTCTCAAAAATACACCAAGAGAAGATACAACATTCAAACTTCTTTGTGCAATTTAGTAACAGAATGACATTTCAACTACATTCACATATGCTTGTGAATATCTTTTAATGACTGATGAATTTAAATCTTTGCCTCTTTTAAAGTCAATGATTCCACGATTAGTCCTTACAATATAACTTTATATCTTTCAGGTAAAAAAATAAATGACACCTACGGCTTTTTCAAAAATATACCGGAAGGAATACATAATATTATAAAATTCCTTTGCTAACGAAAATTGGCGACAGATATTTAATGTAGGACAATGAATACGGATTCCTGAATGACTTAACGACAACTTTGCCAAACTTCTCTGGATCATTGACCGCTTTTGTATACTCTGCGCCGTGTTCCTCGGAGGTGAGGCCAAATCCGCTCGTGATACTGAAGTAAACACCGATGACTAAGCAGTAATCCATGTCCTCCTTCAGCTCCTCGAAGGTGTAGGCCTCTGCCTGCTGTTCCAGTCCCAGACGCCGCAGCAGGCCCACCAGCGTGCTGTGGTACTCGCGCAGCAGGTCCTCCACGTGGTGCCGATGGACGTCTTCGCTGGCGCTCGAGTACAGGAAGTACAGCAGATCCGAGGCCGGGCTGGTTACTGATGAACACTGTAATTCCACCAAACAGTCAGCTATTAGGAAAATTTCTAGAGATTGAGAGATTCTCAGATGTAAAGGGGGCCTAATCTTTCTTGTTATTTTTCTGTTTCTTTCATAACTACATTTCACGTTCGTATATGGTCAGTCTTTGGTGTGACGTCATAAGCGCGTGACGGCGTGTGAGATCGCTCTCTAAGTTTTCATCTATTTTTAGGTTGCAGATATATATTTTAACGGTTTTTGTGATGATATTTACAATATAAGTGACTTATTAGTGGTTTCTTCATTCACCTCCGCCTTTCTTGTGTTGTGACCTGATATTTGTGAATGTTTCGTATCGAGCAACTTGACCTCTTACCCGTGTTTACATTCCGCGCTGACCAGTTGCAGCTGTAGCGGCGCATCGAAAGCTAAGTACTAATTAATTGTTTGTGTATAGTAGTTTATTTAGGAACTTTAGTAGTCTTCAACCGGTGTTCTTGGTGTTTTCCGGTGAAATAACTTCAGAAGAAATTTTTGCGAACTGCTTTCAGTTTCGTTACTGTCATTAGACGCTTGATTTTCTTTCTGTGTTAGTATTTTGTTATATTCTCATTTGTTGTTGATTAATACTGTCAATAATAGTAGTTACTTTCCTTGTAGAGCAAGTTTGTGATTATTGTAGTCAGTTTTCAACATCTTCTTATTGTAGTAGCGGAACTTAGATAAAGTTGTTTTCTTGTTTCCATAACTGTAAAATTTTACCGTGAGTGAGAAGTGTGGGCTTTGCCGTAGGTTCTTGAGTAGTGGATTGCGGTGTGAGACTTGTTCGAAGTATTTTCACTGAGGGGAATGCAGTGGGGAAGCCAGTGGGCATTCTGGTGAGATCCTCTCCTGGAACTGCAGGTTATGTAGCAAGAGTAAGTTGATAGAGGAGCAGGAGCGTATGATCTGTGCCCTTCAGGTGCAGTTGAAAAACGCACAGGAGGAGGTAGATAGGATGAGGAGGGAGAAGGGGGTTGGGGAATGGGAGCTAGCTGTTGGCAAGAGATTTGCTAGGAGAAGGAGATTTTCAGATAGTTTACTATTGGTGTTTGTAATAGATATGACCAACTGTCAGAGTCTAGTGGAGAGGAATCTCTAGTAGCTGTAGATGTAGGAAGTATGCAGCAGACCTCAGCAGTTACGGTGGCTAGGACAGTTGCAAAGTCTAAGAGAAAGAAGAAGGTTCTGCTGTTAGGTAGTTCTCATGGTAGAGGTGTAGGCCAGCAGTTGCAGGAAGTTTTGGGGAGTGAGTACCAGGTCACCAGCATTGTGAAGCCTAATGCAGGATTGGCTCGGGTGACTTTTAACATAGGGGGGTTATGTAGGGATTTTACAAAAGAGGATCAGTAGTGATTGTGGGTGGGGCTGGTAATAGTATTGATAGGGATGGGGAGTATGACATAGATGGTGACCTGGAAAAGATAGCCACTCAGACTGGCAACACGAATGTGCATTTCGTGGAACTGTTTCAGCGTCACGTTCGGCCTCTTCTTAATACAGCCGTCAGGCGTAATAACATGAGACTTGGGGCATGAGTCACATTTCAGTGGCGTCGGTGGACTCTATCAGCAGGACGGGTTTCACTAGACATGGCCTGCACCTCAACAGGTATGAAAGGGGAGGTTGGCAAAGCTTGGGGGTGGTGGGATCACTCATGGGAAAATTTCGGTAGTAGTGGGTGTTAGAGCTGTACCTTTTTTAGATTGAAGTCAGCTGACAGGTATTCCTGCTTAAGGGAAGTCTCTCTAACAAAGAAACCACTTTCGACAAAGCTTAGGTATCCGATTAATGAGGGAATTAGTATATTTCATCAAAACATACAAGGCATTAGAGATAAAGTTAGTGAACTGCTTATAGATGTTGACTCTGAAATTATTGTTATATCTGAACACTTCTTAAATAAGGAGATAATTCAGAGGCTTCTTTTATCAGGATACAGGTTGGCTGGCAGCTTTTCTAGGAGCTCTTTGCGGTGTGGGGGAGTAGCCATGTATGTGAAAAACGGTATCCCATTTGAGTCAATTGATGTTTCAAAGTACTGCACTGAAAAGGTGTTTGAATGTGGTGCAGGTGTGGTTAAATTTAGTGGAGCTAAACTTCTTACTGTTGTTTTTTGTAGATCCCCAGACTCGGATTTCACAACATTTTTGCTAAAGCTAGAGGAGGTTCTTGGTTCACTTTATAGGAAATACAAAAAGTTAATTATATGTGGTGACTTCAATATAAATTGTATAAGTGATTGTGCAAGGAAAACGATGCTGGTAGACCTCCTTAATTCATATAATCTTATGCAAACCGTATTCTTTCCAACGAGAGTGCAAGGGAACAGTAGAACAACCATAGACAATATTTTTGTTCATTCGTCATTACTAGAAGGGCATTCTGTTAGCAGATCATGATGCACAAATTTTAAGTCTAAAAGATTTTTGTGCTGCAACACATGTTAAATATAGTTACCAACTTTTTAGGAAAGCTGATCCAGTTGCTGTAGAGACTTTTGTAAACCTTATCAAGGAACAAGAGTGGCAAGATGTTTATAGCGCTGATACAGTAGACGATAAATATAATGCTTTCCTCAAGTCTTTTCTCGTGCTCTTTGAAAGTTGCTTTCCGTTTGAACGTTCAAAACAGGGTACTAGCACAAACAGGCAGCCTGGGTTGCTGACTAAAGGTATAAGAATATCTTGTACAACAAAGTGGCAATTATATCAAAACGTTAGAAACAGTCACAATCTAATTGCAGTAGCCCATTAAAAACAGTATTGTAAAGTGCTTAAAAAAGTTATTACGAAGGCAAAAAGTATGTGGTATGCAGATAGAATAGCTAAGTCTCAGGATAAAATTAAAACCATATGGTCAGTCGTAAAGGAAGTGGCTGGTCTGCAGAGACAGGTCGAGGATATAGAATCAGTGCGTAGTGGGAATGTCCGTGTTACTGATAAGTCGCATATATGTACAGTATTTAATAATCACTTTCTGAATATAGCAGGTGAACTAAATAGAAACCTAGTCCCAACAGGGAATCATATAGCGCTCTTAGAAAAAAGTGTTCCGAGACTGTTACCTGAAATGCTCCTCCATGATACTGACAAGAGGGAGATTGAGTTAATAATTAAATCACTAAAGACCAAGAACTCTCATGGATATGACGGGGTATCTAGCAGAATACTGAAGTATTGTTCCATGTATGTTAGCCCAGTACTTAGCCATATCTGTAACTTTTCCTTTAGGAGTGGTCGGTTTCCTGACCGATTAAAGTACTTGGTAGTGAAGCCACTTTATAAAAAGGGAGACAGGGATAACGTTGATAATTATAGACCTATTTCTATGCCATCGGTGTTTGCTAAAGTTATTGAGAGGGTTGTACATACAAGGTTACTGCAGCATTTAAATTCACATAATTTGCTGTCAAATGTACAGTTTGGTTTTAGAAATGGCTTAACAACTGAAAATACTATAGTCTCTTTTCTCTGTGAGGTTTTGGACGGATTAAATAAAAGGTTGCGAACGTTAGGTGTTTTCTTTGATCTAACGAAAGCTTTTGACTGTGTTGACCACAAAATATTACTGCAGAAGTTGGAACATTATGGAGTAAGGGGAGTAGTTTACAATTGGTTCGCCTCTTACTTTAAGAACAGAAAGCAGAAGGTAATTCTCCGCAATATTGAGAGTGGTAATGATGTTCAGTCCCAATGGGGCACTGTTAAATGGGGCGTTCCCCAAGGATCGGTGCTGGGGCCACTGCTGTTTCTTATTTACATAAATGATATTTCTTCTAGTATTACAGGTGATTCAAAAATATTTCTGTTTGCTGATGACACCAGCTTGGTAGTGAAGGATCTTGTGTGTAATATTGAAACATTATCAAATAATGTAGTTCATGAAATAAGTTCGTGGCTTGTGGAAAATAATTTGATGCTAAATCACAGTAAGACTCAGTTTTTACAGTTTCTAACTCACAATTCAACAAGAACTGATATTTTAATCAGACAGAAGGGGCATGTTATGAGCGAGACGGAACAGTTCAAGTTCCTAGGTGTTTGGATAGATAGTAAGCTGTTGTGGAAAGCCCATGTCCAGGATCTTGTTCAGAAACTAAATGCCACTTTATTTACCATTAGAACAGTATCTGCAATAAGTGACATTTCAACACGAAAAGTAGTCTACTTCGCATATTTTCATACGCTTATGTCATATGGTATTATTTTTTGGGGTAATTCTTCTGATTCAAAAAGGGTATTTTTGGCTCAAAAACGGGCTGTTCGAGCTATGTGTGGTGTAAGTTCGAAAACCTCTTGTCGATCCCTATTCAATAGTCTGGGAATTTTGACATTGCCCTCACAGTATATATTTTCTTTAATGTCGTTTGTTTTTAGCAATATTAGCTTATTCCCAAGAGTTAGCAGCTTTCACTCAGTTAATACTAGGCAGAAATCAAATCTGCATGTGGAATGCACTTCCTTGACTCTTGTGCAGAAAGGAGTGCAGTATTCTGCTGCATCCATTTTAAATAAGCTACCACAAGAACTCAAAAATCTTAGCAGTAGCCCAAACGCTTTTAAGTCTAAACTGAAGAGTTTCGTCATGACTCACTCCTTCTATTCTGTCGAGGAGATCCTGGAAGAGCTAAAAAATTAAGCAAATTCCAGTGTTACATTCTTGATTTTCTTTATTTAAACTAACGACGTGTCAGCTGAATATGTTTCTTATATTTCATTTTATCTGTTTCTACAATCGTGTTATAATTTCATGTATTGACTCGTTCCATGACCATGGAGACTTCTCCTTAATGTGATCCCACGGAACAATAAATAAATAAATAAAAATAAATTAATGTCAAACGTCCAGAGCTGGTTTAAAATGATGGGCCCTGCAAGACCACTGAACAGCGTGTGGCCGCTCTGTGGGTAAACAGGTGCAAGTGGAAGTAGTTGGAGTGTGAAGTTGAGAAACAGACATACGTATCAATCAGGACAAAGAACACCAGAACATGTCACTGGTATCGACTAGCAAAAAATGTACCCAGAGCCGCTTGTCATACAATCTCAAAACTTTTCCATCATTCACCACAAAACTATCATGACTTGCATCCCCTATCCCTTGCAGAAATCCTGAGAATGCTCTTAGTTGTAAGAGCAATTTCTGCCGATATAGAACTTGGTATCGTACAAAGACACAACCCACATGTATGACGTCATTCACGTACGGTGGTGTTACCGATGGAGTGCACAACAACACAATTAAATAACTATCGATAAATCGAAAGACTAAATTCAAATAATATATCGATACAGCAGCTCAAAATTCGAAATGCACAGATGTAGGGGAAAAAATAACTAATACCGACTCAGAACGCCAGGTAAATGCTAGAATCCTTACAACTTAATCACGCTCAACGCTTCAACAACAGTAAAGTTGGGCAACAGCTCGATCTGAAGTGAAGAATGAACGAATGCAGCAATGTGCAACTCTGCTCATATACACACACCATAAAAAAGTTTTGCATCACCCCAGTTCCCAGAACTCTGCAGAGTCCCTTTGACTGTTAAGAGATGTCACTTAACCTTCCCAAAGATGTCAACAACTATGCATGCGCAGCGCCTATTAGACGGATGGGGTCCGACAGCCGATCAGTTCCAGTCATTGCACCAGGAAGGAGGAACACGGCTCCTTCCTGCAGCGGTGTACCGTAGGTCTCTAGAAGAGCGTAGCGTTCCAAAGGATTGGAAAGGGGCACAGGTCAACCCCGTTTTCAAGAAGGGACGTCGAACAGATGTGCAGAACTATAGACCGATATCTCTAACGTCTATCAGTTGTAGAATTTTGGAACACTTATTATGTTCGAGTATAATGACTTTTCTGGAGACCAGAAATCTACTCTGTAGGAATCAGCATGGGTTTCGAAAAAGACGGTCGTGTGAAACCCAGCTCGCGCTATTCGTCCACGAGATTCAGAGGTCCATAGACATGGATTCACAGGTATATGCCGTGTTTCTTGACTTCCGCAAGGCGTTTGATACAGTTCCCCACAGTCGTTTAATGAACAAAGAAAGAGCATATGGACTATCAGACCAATTGTGTGATTGGATTGAAGAGTTCCTAGATAACAGAACGGAGCATGTCATTCTCAATGGAGAGAAGTCTTCCGAAGTAAGAGTGATTTCAGGCGTGCCGCAGGGGAGTGTCATAGGACCGTTTGCTATTCACAATACACATAAATGACCTTGTGGATGACATCGGAAGTTGGCTGAGGCTTTTTGCAGATGATGCTGTGGTGTATCGAGAGGTTGTAACAATGGAAAATTGTACTGAAATGCAGGAGGATCTGCAGCGAATTGACGAGTGCTGCAGGGAATGGCAATTGAATCTCAATGTAGACAAGTGTAATGTGCTGCGAGTACATAGAAAGGTAGATCCCTTATCATTTAGCTACAAAATAGCAGGTCAGCAACTGGAAGCAGTTAATTCCAACAATTATCTGGGAGTACGCATTAGGAGTGATTTAAAATGGAATGATCATATAAAGTTGACCGCGGTAAAGCAGATGCCAGACTGAGATTCATTGGAAGAATCCTAAGGAAATGCAATCCGGAAACAAAGGAAGTAGGTTACAGTACGCTTGTTCGCCCACTGCTTGAATACTGCTCAGCAGTGTGGGATCCGTACCAGATAGGGTTGATAGAAGAGATAGAGAAGATCCAACGGAGAGCAGCGCGCTTCGTTACAGGATCATTTAGTTATCGCGAAAGCGTTACGGAGATGATAGATAAACTCCAGTGGAAGACTCTGCAGGAGAGACGCTCAGTAGCTCGGTACGGGCTTTTGTTAAAGTTTCGAGAACATACCTTCACCGAACAGTCAAGCAGTATATTGCTCCCTCCTACGTATATCTCGCGAAGAGACCATGAGGATAAAATCAGAGAGATTAGAGCCCACACAGAAGCATACCGACAATCCTTCTTTCCACGAACAATACGAGACTGGAATAGAAGGGAGAACCGATAGAGGTACTCAGGGTACCCTCCGCCACACAGCGTCAGGTGGCTTGCGGAGTATGGATGTAGATGTAGATGTCTGTAGTTCAACCATGCTTAGACGATCAATACCGCGGTTCAATCGCGTCCCCACTGTTACTTTGTGCCAGGAGGGCTCTCAACCAGGAAAGTGTTCAGGTGTCTCGGAGTGAACCAAAGCGATGTTGTTCGGACATGGTGCAGACACAGAGAGACAGGAACTGTCGATGACGTGATCCGTTCAAGCCGCCAAAGGGATACTACTGCAGTGGTTGAGTGCTGCCAACGGATTATGGCTCCGAGGAACCCTGGCAGCAACGCCACCATGTTGAATAATGCTTTTAGTGCAGCCACAGAACGTCGTGTTACGACTCAAACTTTGCGCAATAGGCTGCATGAAGCGCAAATTCACTCTCGGGGCACTTGGCGAGGTCCATCTTTGCAACCACGACACCATGCAGCGCAGTACAGATCGGCCCAACAACATGCCGAATGGACCGCTCAGGATTGGCATGACGTTCTCTTCACCGATGAGTGTCGCTTATTCCTTCAACTAGACAATCGGCGGGGACGTGTTTGGAGGCAACCGGGTCAGGCTGAACTCCTTAGACACACTTCCCAGCGAGTGCAGCAAGGTGGAAGTTCCCTGATTTTTGGGGTGGCATTACATTGGGCCGACGTACGCCGCTGGTGGTCACGGAATGGGCCGTAACGGCTGTACGATACGTGAATGCCTTCGTCCGACCGATAGTGCAACCACATCGGCGGCATATTGGCGAGGCATTCGTCTTCGTGGACGACAATTCTCGCCCCAATCGAGCACATATTGTGAATGACTTCCTTCAGCATAACGATATCGCGCGACTAGAATGGCCAGCATGTTCTCCAAACATGAACCCTATCGAAGATGCCTGGGGTAGACTGAAAAGCTGTTTATGGACGACGTGACCCACCAACCACTCTGAGGGATCTATGCCGAATGGCCGTTGAGGAGTGGGACAATGTAGACACACAGAGGCTTGATGAACTTGTGGATATTATGAAACGACGAATACAGGCATGCATAAATGCAAGAGGACGTGCTACTGGGTACTGGAGGTTCCGCTGTGTACAGTAACCTGGACCATCACCTCTGAAGGTCTCGCTGTATGGTCGTACAACATACAATGTGTGGTTTAATAAATAGTAAAAAGGGTGGAAGTGATGTTTATGTTGATCTCTATTCCAATTTTCTGTACAGGTTCTGGAACTCCCGGAACCCAGGTGATGCTAAACTTTTTTGATGTGTGTGTTAATAAGAAAAGCAACGTGTAATTAAGACGGGACGTAAACATATCCTAGAGTAGCAGAATGCAGAGTGCCATGGCAGCGATAATCTCAGAGATTATGACCCCCACAGACATTGCAGTAGCACCGTTTCTTTTACTCGAAGGACGCCCATCACCATGTCACTGAAATCAACATGTAATAGCACAAAAGATAGCTTTTAGTGTGGATTTCATGAAGGATCTCGATTATGTTACTGATTTTTCTCGAAGAGACTGTCAAATTAAATTTCCGCTAAAATAAGAAGTTTCAGGAAACTGGAATAATGTTGGACAAGAAGAGGTCTAGATAACCAACACTTTTAACGTAAGATAAATCAACGGATAACGAAAGAATCAATTCAGCTCATCGACGAAAGAAGAAAGTACAGAAATGCTCAATAAAATTCAAGAATACAGAAATACAAGTCACTTAGGACTGAAAGAAATAGGAAGTGTAAGGAAGTCATTGTGAAATGCCTACATGAAAAACGTGAAGAAATTGAAAAATAAATGATTGCCGCATGGAGATACTCAGGATATACAAAACTGAAAACAGCCTTGGGTGAAATAAAAAGCAAGGGTGATAACATTAAGAGTGCAATGAGGATGCCACTGTTAAAAGCAGAGGATATAGCTCATTGGTGGAAAGAGTAAATTGAGGGCTTCTATGACGGGTGGGCCTTGTCTGATGACGTAATAGAGGAAGAAACAGGAATCGACGGGGAAGATGTAGGGGATGCAGTAATAGAATCAGAGTCTGAAGAAGGCTTGGAAGACTTAAGATCAAATAAACCTATAGGGATACAAACATTCCATCATTGTGGCAACTGGCAATAGAATGACTGTTCACGTTGGTATGTTGGATGAATGGAACTGGCTGTATAGTATCAGAAGAAGACAACAACAGGAGACCATTGCGAATTTCCGCACAATCACCTTAAAAGTCCATGTAACCAAGCTGCAAGATACACTCGTCTTCGTCAACCGTTAAAATCAACAGTAACAGAACACTGTATTTCCATGGGACACTCCTCGGGACACTACAGAACAAAAATTTTAGCACCAGTTTCCAGCTTTTGGGATTCAGTAATCAAAGAATCGGTAGCAATACGTCTTGTCGATTATCTTATACATCGCGATAACGGCTTTTTACTGGATAAAAATTGCAATCGTACAATTAAAATTTTCCTGCCACAGAGGACTCTACGGGGTCATTCGACACTCAGGGATTAGATCATCTGTAACTTCGAACACTGAGGACAGCAATTACACCTCGGCGGTCCCGCGCATTTCATCACATGAAACATGCGCCGAAAGACGCCAGCACATTTTGCATGCGCGATATTTGGCACAAGTGTAATGAATGCGCCTGGCCTCTTCAGTAGTTGTCTACTCATCTGAAGATGGCCGGACGTCTCTGTGCCCAAATATTGTCGCAGAATGTCAACGATATCAGGCTGCACACCCGAAAATTATTATAAGAGGAAATACGCTGGAAAAATTTTGGAAGTTACATTATCCATATAATTCCGAAGAGAGCAAAAGCCGACAAGTGCGAGAGTTATCCTATAATTAGCTCCACAGCTCATGTACACAAGCTGCTGACCAAAATAATACACAAAGGAATCGAAAAGAAAATCTCTTGAATGATACGTTTGGCTTTAGAAGGCTCTGAGCACTATGGGACTCAACTGCTGTGGTCATCAGTCATGGCTTTAGGAATGATGAAGGCAACAGAGAGGCAGTTCTAACATTGTGAGTGAAACTGGATGCAAGAATGCAGAAAAATGCGTTCGACATTGTAAAACGATGCAAGATGTTCCAAATCTTGAAAAAATTAGGTATAAGCTGTAGGGAAAGACGGGTAATATCCAAGACCCAAGAGGTAACAATAAGACTGGAAGACGAACGAAGTGCTTGGATTAAAACGAATGTAAGCGAGGGGTATACTTTCGCCACACTTTTTCAGTCTATACATCGAAGACAGAACGACGGAAACAAAAGGAAGGAACAAGAAACGGTTAAGGCTTCAGGGTGAAAGGACATCAGTGATAAGATTCGCTGATGACAGTGAAAGTGAAGAATTACAACATGGAATGGATGAACAGTCTAATGACTACAGAATGTGAACTGAGAGTAAACCGAAGAAAGACGAAAGTAATAAGAAGTGGGAGAAACGAGAAAAGAGAGAAACTTAACATCATAATTGGTGATCACGAAGTAGATGAAGTAAAGGAGTTCTACTACCTAGGCAGAAAAATAACCCAATACGGACAGGGCAAGCATTGGAAAAATATTAATATTAATTTTAATAATTAACAGCCTCAGTTGCACTGTTTGCCTAGAATTTACCTGAGTTTCAGTCGGGATAACCCAACCTTCTTCAGAAGAAGGTTGGGTTATCCCGACTGAAACCTAGGTTTCTGAGGCCGTTAACTATTAAAATTAAAATTAATATTTACACAGTTGCTGAAAGGGCCGCGAAATGTTGAAGATATTTAAATTGGCAAAATAGTCTTTCGTGGCCAAGACAAGCCTGCTAGGATCAAACATAGGTCTTAATTTCAGAAAGAAATTTCTGAGAATGTACATTTGGACCACATTATTCAGTGGTAGTGAGACATGGACAATGAAAACACCAGAACAAAAGAGAATCGAAGCCTTTGAGATGTGGTGCTATGGAAGAATGCTCAAAATTAGATGTACTGAGAAGGTATGGAATAACGGGGTTCTTCGCAGAATCGGCGAGGGAAACAACATATGAGTAATAGTGATAAGAAGAAGGGACATCTATTAATACATCAGGGAATAACTTAGATGGTGCTAGTGGTAGCTATAGAAGGTAAAACTTGCAGAAGACAGAGATTGGAATACGTTCAGCAAATAATTGAGGATGTAGGTTACAACTGCTACTCTGACATGAAAATGTTGAAATGCGGAAGGGTTTCACAGCGGGGAGCATCAAACCAGTCAGAAGATTGATGAGTCAAAGAAAGAAAAAGGCAAGGAAAACAAGAACAAAGAGGGAGCACTAAGACTAAAAGACTGAGAACAAAGTGGTCGGCTTAAAAATGGTGTAAGACAAGGCTGTAGCCTTTCGCCCCTACTGTTCAATCTTTTATAGAAGAAAACTCGCTGCCTGACAAAATAAGACTGAAGCACCAAGAAACATGTCTGTGTAGCTAACAATATGTACACCCCATCGGCGTGTTTGTAAATATGTAAATGATTAGAGTTATCATTCTGGGTGCCAGGTAGAACGGCCACAAGAGTGCGTTAGGGTCCTTCGTGTTCAGTATTCTTACCAGTTCTGGTACGGTATACAGGATGTAACAAAAATGTCGGCACAAATGTCAGGACACATTCCTCATTCGTAAACGAATCAGTTATGTTATATGGACATTGGTCTGGATAAGCTTTGTTTCTTTGTTACAACTCAGCTTCTATAACTAATTAATAATCGGAAACAACCACGAACAGAACGTACCATGATACCCCATGCAATCGTTTCTCACAGAAGGTGTTCAATATGTCACCCACTGGCTTTGATACATACATCAAAACGCCGTCCTAGTCATTTTGGATGCACTGATGTATCCCTGGAGTATTGCTTGTGGTTTCGCAGCCCTCCATAACACGGCTACGGAGACTCTGAACATCTTCTACTGTGCTTCATACGCATCTGCTTTCAAGCGGCTCCACAGTTAAAAGTCCAGTGGCCTTAGGTCCGGAGAACGTGGAGGCCAGACAGTTCGTCCAGCTATACCTATTAATTTTTGTACTGACACTAGGGTCGTCGTCAACTACAAGAAGAGTTGCCGCCTGCCGCTGGTAACGAGTATCAGGCTTAAAAGCCCCATGCTCCCTATGTCGATTATCAATGCCTTCAAACTTTTTCCTGCCCGGCATCTTCATCCTGGAAATCTCTCCGGGACAAACGCTGAGCGCGAGCTCCATTGTCGTCAACTAATCCACACACCGAGTCAGAATCTACCATCTGTGCATTTGTGCAAACTGCCATTGCAAGAGCGAAGTCTGTGATAATTCTACGTAGTAACGCGTGTGCTTGCAACAGTCGTACTGATCGCTGGAATGGTGATGTTACCTTAAACAACCGATGACGTACGTCGCATGGCAACAGTGACAAGTAAAACAACTCACTGGCGATTCAGAACGTAACCAGACGTCACCAAAATTCCAAAGCCTAGTTCTTGTTTGTTCCTAGCCAATTTTGATATAACATAATTTCTCTGCCTGCTTATTTGGAATATGTCCTTTTGTGCCGTTCATTCTTTTAACACCCTGTATAAGGGGCATAATGGTGCGTGTTATTGTGTGGTTACAGAAGGACACGAAGATGTTCTGTACTACTGCGAGACAGCGTTATCAGCACATTCCAGGGTTTGGAAAGTGCTTCATTATTGGTCTCCAATTGATTGTTCGGTGCAATTATTTTGTGGAACATCTGAGGTGTGACTGTGACCTAATGTTGGACTGTGTGTGAACGTGAGGGCAGACATATTCGGTATTAAGGTTCTGGTCGACCAGGTCTGACCTCCACAAGAAAGGGTCTCCGTATTGAGCACCAAGCATATTGTTACCCTTTCGCATCTGCGCCTGCCATCCGAGAACATGTGATGGATTCCTTGCAAAATTCTGTGTCATGATAAACTAATGATCGTAGACTAGAAGCTGCCTGACTAGGGGATTACCGTCCAGCACGACCGTCCAGCTTTGGAAAGATGGTGTGGTCGGGAAGTGTGGACTGCTGATCAACAGCGTCGTGTTGTGTTCAGTGATTAATCACCATTCTTCACTACCCTGGATGACCGAGGTCGACGAGTATGCCAGCGACCTGGAGTGAAATTTCATTCTTCCATTGTTCTGGAGAAGCAAAGCGGTGTGTGCTCCTGGTCTCATGGTGTGGAGGGCCATTATGACACTGACATTCTGCGTCCTCACTTGTTACCTCTCATACGAAAGCATCGTTGTGCTATACTTCAACAGGACAATGCTCGTCCACAAAGGACAATTGTCTCTATCAGCAGTCTGAGTGGAGATAATCCAATCGCCAATACACAGATTTGTCACCAGTACAACATGTGTAGTACCAGCCCGGATAACAAAACACCCCTACTGCTTTTAGTGGCTCATTTCCTACCCTAATTTCTTGAGCATTAAATACGACTGCAATCCTTCACTTTTGCTTTGTTTTTGTTAATGTTCACCTTAAACCCCCCTTTCAACCGCTGTTCCAAATCCTTTCTTGTCTCTGACAGAACTATAACGTCACTGGCAAACCGCACAGTTATTGTATTTTCCCTCTGAACTTTGATTCCCTTTGCAAATTTTTCTTTTTTGTTTTTGTACGACTTGGTTCAAAATGGTTCAAATGGCTCTGAGAACTATGGGATTTAACATCTGAGATCATCAGTTCCCTAGAACTTAGAACTACTTAAACCTAACTAACCTAAGGACATCACACACATCCATGATCGAGGCAGGATTCGAACCTGCGACCGTAGCGGTCACGCGGTTCCAGACTATAGTGCCTAGAACCGCTGGGCCACCCCGTACGGCGTGTTATCATCACTTTTCATTCGGGTCATAACGTTGGATGGCGAGAGATGGAGCACACATTTGCAACGGTGCAAGTACTGGGCTTTTCACTTGCGACTATATCATGCATATACCACAAAAACCACATGTCGACGGAACCCATACCCCTTGTGTCAGTTATAGTTGACACAGATCGCCAGCAAATACAGCAGAGACAGGCTACAAAGCAGCGATGTATCGCCATTTCAGTGGTGTAGAAGGATAGTCACGTGACTGGAGAAGCCAAATGAGCACACTTTTGTTCAAAGTAGTATTCCTCAAACCAGACTAACACATTCATCCAGAACCACAGATTGGCTGTAGAGGGAAATTGCTAAACCAAATACAAGCACCTCTAATTCATTGATAGGCACGGGAGCAGGAATATCACTGCTGAACGCTCTAAATATCGAAAATGTTTGTCAGAATTGATCAGTCGCGGTACATGTTGGTATACGCCTGCAGGCCTGTTAGAGTGCGTGGAAAACTACATGTGGCAAAACATACTGCTTACAAACAAGCCAGTTTTCATAGAGGCACTGAAAGTTATATCTTACGGGGGATTGTTCATCATGTGGCAATGTTCCTTGATAGTTCTGCCACCATTTCATACAGGTGAACGAAGTTGGCACCCACTGTCCAATCGCACGCTTAAATTTTTGTTCCAATCACAATACAACAATACACCACAGCATTGCTCCCTGGCACTGTTTGGTTTCAGAAACACGGCTTGAACATGAGGATTCTTTTCTTGTGCCCGAAGTCATGAGAATTTCTGTTCTGTAGAACTCACTTTGGACCATTAGGCTAGATTTGAATGCTTTGGACTCAGTTGCGACTCATATTCGTGGTTTGCTGGCCCCAGCTGCTAGGTTGTGTGGCTCGATGATATCCCATATCTCAGTGGCTAGTGGAGTTTACGTCACGACGGATTGTCTCCGTTCATCAGTGTTAATCGAGGCGTCACCTCCTCGCTAAGAAGTTTTCAGTAATTCAAAAAATGGTTCAAATGGCTCTGAGCACTATAGGACTTAACTTCTGAGGTCATCAGTCCCCTAGAACTTAGAAATACTTAAACCTAAGTAACCTAAGGGCATCACACACATCCATTCCCAAGGCAGGATTCGAACCTGCGACTGTAGCGGTCGCGCGGTTCCAACTGTAGCGCCTAGAACCGCTCGGCCACTCCGGCCGGCTTTCAGTAATTCAGTTGCTCCTGAGTGTAACTAAGTTCCCCATTTTTTCAAAGATGTGTAACACATTGTTGTATATAATGTCTGTCCCTTATGCAAAGCCGGCCGCAGTGGCCGTGCGGTTAAAGGCGCTGCAGTCTGGAACCGCAAGACCGCTACGGTCGCAGGTTCGAATGCTGCCTCGGGCATGGATGTTTGTGATGTCCTTAGGTTAGTTAGGTTTAACTAGTTCTACGTTCTAGGGGACTAATGACCGCAGCAGTTGAGTCCCATAGTGCTCAGAGCCATTTGAACTATTTGAGCCCTTACGCAAAACACTGTTTTTTCGTATAGACACAAGTAGGTGCCAGCGCCTAAGTGCCAATTTCAGTGGGTTCCTGCATTAATTTCTACCAAACGGGATAAAACAGCCCTTTGATATGGATTACTGTGAGGTAATTTGTGTGATACTATCCCTGCAATAATACATCGTGTGTGGTTGATCATTTTCCATTCCTGAAAGTGTGAATATGCTATATAAAAATAATATTATCAGCTACTTTTTAAAAATAATTGGACATAGCCAATCCTTTGCTATAGTCCTAAAACAAATTAATGTCTCCTCCAGTCCCATACATGTATTTCCAGTATGTGCATGACTTTTAAGTACTAAGCCTTTTGTTGTCGTCATCACGTTCACTTCAGAAGTGCAAGTGGGTTGAATCTCATTAATCGTGAAATCAAAACCTATCAAACTTTTACGTTTCTTGAAGTACACTAGTCTAGATTAAGAGAGCGGGCTGGTATTTTCTTGATATCTGAAAAGACATTTCAACCAACGTTCTGAGAATGTAAGTAACACTAAGAGCAAACACATCAATATGTAACATGTACAGCAGTCTCTCTATCGTTCTGCTCTAGTGAACTCCTGAAATTAATTTTACACACACAGTGAGTCTCCACCAACGTGACATAATGATTCTGCCCCTCAGGAAGTTGTTATCAGTCGAATAACTTGACAACTTTCGCATGTGGATAAATTTACAGTAGCCGTGGTTGGCATGATATTGAATTAGAACCTTTTCGAATAGCTAAAACTACTGAATCCACTCTACCCATGTAGAAAAAGAATAAATTCACCAAGGTACTGCAGAGAACATGTATTTTCACCACAAATTCAAGTCAAATATTTTATGATATGTTCTACCCTCATACTTGTAGGAATAAAGTACAATATGGGGTTAGTAGAATGAATATTGATACTGCTGGAAAAGGAAAGTTAATCCTTACCTGAAAATCAACTAGCCGGACTTCTGAAACTTCTCCATTCATATATTTAAACATCATGTTGTTCTTCCAGCAATCACCATGTGTCAATACCGGAAGCTTTGTTCGCGTCTTGATCTGTTCCATCCTTTCATATGAAACATCGAGAAAGCATTCAGCCAATGTCCTGTATCTTTCTGAATATTCTTCATAGCCAGGACATTTGTGTAACTCATTCGCTAGTGCTTTGAAGAACTGTGTGCATGTAGATGCCATTAGCTGCCGAAAGTTTTTCTCTGTGAATATGTGCATACAAAAGTTGTCCTTGTAGTGGGGCTGTTTGCTGAGCAGATAGACTGAAGCGGCGTGCAGCCGAGCATATGCCCGTAGCGCGACTGCACAGTGTTTGAGGTCTAGCGGTTGGCCAGCCTGAGCCAGCCTGAAGCCAGCCATTGACAGGTCCTCCATCACGAGGAAAGTCGCGGGCTGCCGCCCCCATTGGTAGCACTTGGCTGCCAACGGCCGGAACTCGTCACCTTCCAGTGCTGCCAACTGCTCATAGAGTTGTGGCATCACATCGTACAGCATCTCCGCCTCAGTCTTGAACACATCTGACTTTTCTGCCATAGCATTAAGTTCGCCAGACCCAAGAGTGGTTTTCACTATTAGGGTTTTCTTGTGTGTCTCTTCATTGCCTTCATATCTCAGACAGGCAGTCACTCTGAAAATTAAGCTTAAATAGCCAAGCCCTTCAGCATTTGCATAGTGGACACTTAAGGAATCCACAGTAATTTTCTTACGTTCTGCAGTCTTCAAAGCAGATTCTATGAAAGCGTGATTTATCCATGAAGGTGGCGGAACTCGTGTATCAGTCGATAATTCCATGACGCTAATTTGCCTCAAAACCAAATCTGTGGAGAGAGAAAATAGTCACATCGTAACATAAACAGGCTAATGACACTATAGCTCACAGATTGAAAACGGAGCCAATGAATGATACATATTATCTTCTTTAATCCTCTCTCTCTCTCTCTCTCTCTCTCTCTCTCTCTCTCTCTCTCTGTGTGTGTGTGTGTGTGTGTGTGTGTGTGTGTGTGTGTGTGTGTGTCTTTCTCTCTTCAGACACACACTCATACACACACACAAACGAAAAACACATTCTCCCCCACATACATCATATAACTAGCTTGAATTAGGAAAACGTATAGTTGTTTTATTCATACCACTCAATGGAACTAGCAAAAATCGTTGTTGTTAGTATTGCTTTGACTATTATAATTATTCCTTTATGATGCTATGACTGATGGCTGATGGTGAACTGACGCAATTATACTGCTGATGAGCAGTTAGTGACGTGCATATGTCAGTTGGACACAGAAAGAGGTATTGTGTACAGAGCCAGAAATTAATATTATAATGAAAACCGATATGGGTCTAATAAATTATTTTATCACCACTTATATGAGTGAGTCAGCATACATTAATGAGAGAGCATGTTCACTTGATATTTCTAAAACTAGTGTTATGTATTGATGTATGTGAGTGGAATACGTTGCAGCGACCTGGAGCAGCGAGTTGAAGCCTGCCATGATAGTACTCATTGTTTTCAGGTACCATGCTTCAAGTGTGTCTGTTAGTCTCTGATGGGTCCGTGATACGTGACAGATCATACAGGGGGAAAGTAACTTGTGTGTCCTTAAAAAATGGTTCCAATGGCTCTGAGCACTATGGGACTTAACATCTGAGGTCATTAGTCCCCTAGACTTAGAACTACTTAAACCTAACCAACCTAAGGACATCACACACATCCATGCACGAGGTAGGATTCGAACCTGCTACCGTAGCAGCAGCACTGTTCCAGACTGAAGGGCCTAGAACCGCTCGGCCACAACGGCCGACTTCTCATTCAAAAGTACTCATTATATGTAAGACTATAAAAGACACCTGCCTCACCTCGTGATTTCCACAGTGATAGCATGACTATATCTGTTAGGACTGAGGTATGTGAATAGAAATTCTTATTTGGACATGTTGTAGATGTTGATAGTAGCTCATCTCGAATATAAGGTAGTTAAGTGTCTTGTTCCTTATGAACAGTTTCAACACACCAGGATTCGGTATGGTTCTGCAACTTTTCAATACCATTAAAATGGCCACCATTAAGCCTGGACCTTACGACGCTATACAGCTCATTATGGAGAATAATGAAGTCTCTTGTGGCTCCATGTTGGGATAGTAACAGTGTACAGTAAGTTTCTGGAGACGTAACACGTGAGATGCTGCGACATTAAATATGGCGCTACCATAGATTATTTATGAATACCTGTATCCATAGAAAGGTAGATATCATCATGTTTGTGCACCCATACGACAAGGATGACATTAAACACAGCCCTATCAGAGATTATCAGTGAAAAACTGTACCTATAAAAGCGTGTGCATTAGTCATGTCTATCCACCCATAACTCACATTGCGCCATCCTCATATTCACTGAATCTTAACATATTACACATTTGACATATAAATAAATAGTGTACTGTGAATGTATTAATATAGTTTAATGTCCCAAATCTGTGCTAAAATAATAAACAGGCGTTTGCAAACAGTCCAGTGAACCCTGTGGATCTTTTACAAAAAATTTTGTTGAAGCAATGCATATGCCAAGTATGCTTAGTGCATTTTCAGCATTGTAGATCAGACGAACCGGTGAGTAGTGAAAGCACAGCTCAATACCTCAAAAGTTTTACGTTTTTAACTTTTTAACTGTTATATATCTCAGATAAATGTAATAATATATATATTACGACAGTTGTCCGTGTTTTTAAGTGGAACCGAAAACTTTATGGCACAACGAGAAAAGATTTCTGGAAGCAAATGTTTAGAATGTGGCAGCATATGGGTGTGAAGATAGGACTCTTGCATGGGAGAGTAGGAGAAGACTAATTGTTTTGAGATTTGTCATCACAGGCGAACAGTTATCGTCTTCTGACTAGTTTGATGGGATACGACATAAACTCCACTCCAGAGCCGATCATTTCATCTCAGAGTAGTACTTGCAAACTACGTGCTCAATTATCTGCTGGATGAATTCCAGTCTCAACCTTCTTCTACAGTTTTTACCCTCACAGCTCACCCAAGAACCACGGAAGCTATTCCGTCATGTCTTAACAAATGTCCTACCATCCTGTCCCTTCCGCTTCTCAGCATTTTCCATACATTCCTGCCCCTCTGACCCTGCAGAGAAACGCCTTATTCCTTACCTTATGAGTCTACCTAATTTTCAACACTCTTCTGTAGCATCACATCTCAAATGCTCCGATTCCCTTCTCCAAACTCACATTTTCAGAAACGTTGTCTTTAGTGTAAGACCTATGCTTTATACTAGAAGGTATCTCTTGGCCAGAAATGCGATTTTTGCCTGTGCTAGTTTGATTTTCGTCTTCCTTGCTCCGTCCATCATGGGTTATTTTGCTGACTGGGTAGCAGAATTCCTTAACGTCAAGTACTTCGTGATCACCAGTAGTGAGGTTATGTTTCTTACTGTCCTCATTTCTGCTACTTCTCATTACTTTCGTCTTTCTCCGATTTACTATCAATTTATATTCTGTACGCATTAGATTGTTCTTTAGTTCAACAGATCCTATACTTATTCTTCACGTTCACTGACGATAGGAATGTCATCAGTGAATCTTATAATGGATTTCCTTTCATCTTGAATTTTAATCCCCTTCTTGAAACTTTCTTACACTCGTCATTGCTTCTCTATATGTAAATTGGACAGTATGGCTGAAGACCTAAATCTATATCTTACACCCATTTTAATTCGAGATCTTCGTTGTTGGTTTTCCACACTTATTGCTCCCTCTTGCTTCTTATACCGTCTTTCCCTATTTGTCTCAGGACTTCGAATATCTTCCACCATTTCGCAATTTTCAATGATGTTTCTATGTTGACAAATCCTACCAACGTGCCTTGATTTTTTTTTCAGCCTTGCTTTCATTATAAAATGCAACGCCAGAAGATTCAGTAGCTATGACCGCTATACACACATTCTTCGATATAAACTCTGACTGTTGTTACTCGTACAAAGGTAAGGTTTTTCAAGTACATTCAGAATCTTTGTTGTTCATCAGGCAGACGTATTTTGTAAAGATTATGAGTAAACAACTTAGTACATTTGTCCTTTTTTTTTTATTCATCAGTCTTCTGACTTGTTTTCTGCGGCCCGACTCGGATTCCTCTGCTGTGCCAACCTCTTGCAGTCTATGTCCTCAGTCATTTCCTGGCTATATTCCAATCTTTGTCTTCTTCCACAGTCCAATTCATTTAACCGCCCTCTGATACTATGGAGGTTACTTTGTGATGTTTTAACAGATGTCCTACCAACCTGTCCCATCCCTTCTTCTTGTCACTGTTTTCAAATGTTCAAATGTGTGTGAAATCTTATGGGACTTTACTGCTAAGGTCATCAGTCCCTAAGCTTACACACTATTTAACCTAAATTATCCTAAGGACACGAAACGTGTATCCACAGGACATGTGGCCTGTAATTGAAGAAGTGTCATGATGATCTCTCCATTGGCAAAAGATTCCGGAATAGGCCCCCCTTCGGATCTACGGGAGGGGACTGCCAAGGGGGAGGTTACCATGAGAAAAATATTGAATAATCAACGAAAGGATAACGTTCTACGAGTCGGGGCGTGGAATGTCAGAAGCTTGAACGTGGTAGGGAAACTAGAAAATCTGAAAAGAGAAATGCAAAGGCTCAATCTAGATATAGTAGGGGTCAGTGAAGTGAAGTGGAAGGAAGACAAGGATTTCTGGTCAGATGAGTATCGGGTAATATCAACAGCAGCAGAAAATGGTATAACAGGTGTAGGATTCGTTATGAATAGAAAGGTAGGGCAGAGGGTGTGTTACTGTGAACAGTTCAGTGACCGGGTTGTTCTAATCAGAATCGACAGCAGACCAACACCGACAACGATAGTTCAGGTATACATGCCGACGTCGCAAACTGAAGATGAACAGATAGTGAAAGTGTATGAGGATATTGAAAGGATAATGCAATATGTAAAGGGGGACGAAAATCTAATAGTCATGGGCGACTGGAATGCAGTTGTAGGGGAAGGAGTAGAAGAAACGGTTACAGGAGAATATGGGCTTGGGACAAGGAATGAAAGAGGAGAAAGACTAATTGAGTTTTGTAACAAGTTTCAGCTAGTAACAGCGAATACCCTGTTCAAGAATCTCAAGAGGAGGAGGTTTACTTGGGAAAGGCCGGGAGATACGGGAAGATTTCAATTAGATTACATCATGGTCAGACAGAGAATCCGAAATCAGATACTGGATTGTAAGGCGTACCCAGGAGCAGATATAGACTCAGATCACAATACAGTAGTGATGAAGAGTAGGATGAAGTTGAAGACATTAGTTAGGAAGAATCGATACGCAAAGAAGTGGGATACGGAAGTACTAAGGAATGACGAGATACGTTTGAAGTTCTCTAACACTATAGATACAGCAATAAGGAATAGCGCAGTAGGCAGTACAGTTGAAGAGGAATGGACATCTCTAAAAAGGGCCATCACAGAAGTTGGGAAGGAGAACATAGGTACAAAGAAGGTAGCTGCGAAGAAACGATGGGTAACAGAAGAAATACTTCAGTTGATTGATGAAAGGAGTACAAACATGTTCCGGGAAAATCAGGAATACAGAAATACAAGTCGCTGAGGAATGAAATAAATAGGAGGTGCAGGGCAGCTAAGACGAAATGGCTGCAGGAAGAAAATGGTTCAAATGGCTCTGAGCACTATGGGACTCAACTGCTGAGGTCATTAGTCCCCTAGAACTTAGAACTAGTTAAACCTAACTAACCTAAGGACATCACAAACATCCATTCCCGAGGCAGGATTCGAACCTGCGACCGTAGCGATCTTGCGGTTCCAGACTGCAGCGCCTTTAACCGCACGGCCACTTCGGCCGGCTGCAGGAAAAATGTGAAGACATCGAAAAAGATATGATTGTCGGAAGGACAGACTCAGCATACAGGAAAGTCAAAACAAACTTTGGTGACATTAAAAGCAACGGTGGTAACATTACGACTGCAACGGGAATTCCACTGTTAAATGCAGAGGAGAGAGCAGATAGGAGGAAAGAATACATTGAAAGCCTCTATGAGGGTGAAGATTTGTCTGATGTTATAGAAGAAGAAACAGGAGTCGATTTAGAAGAGATAGGGGATCCAGTATTAGAATCGGAATTTAAAAGAGCTTTGGAGGACTTACGGTCAAATAAGGCAGAAGGGATAGATAACATTCCATCAGAATTTCTAAAATCATTGGGGGAAGTGGCAAAAAACGACTATTTACGTTGGTGTGTGGAATATATGAGTCTGGCGATATACCATCTGACTTTCGGAAAAGCATCATCCACACAATTCCGAAGACTGAAAGAGCTGACAAGTGCGAGAATTATCGCACAATCAGCTTAACAGCTCATGCATCGAAGCTGCTTACAAGAATAATATACAGAAGAATGGAAAAGAAAATTGAGAATGCGCTAGGTGACGATCAGTTTGGCTTTAGGAAAAGTAAAGGGACGAGAGAGTCAATTCTGACGTTACGGCTAATAATGGAAGCTAGGCTAAAGAAAAATCAAGACACTTTTATAGGATTTGTCGACCTGGAAAAAGCGTTCGACAATGCAAAATGGTGCAAGACGTTCTAAATTCTGCAAAAAGTAGGGGTAAGCTATAGGGACAGACAGATCATATACATCATATACAACAATCAAGAGGGAATTATCAGAGTGGACGACTAAAAACGAAGTGCTCGTATTAAAAAGACTGTAAGACAAGGATGTAACCTTTCGCCTCTACTGTTCAATCTGTACATCGAGGAAGCAATGATAGAAATAAAAGAAAGGTTCAGGAGTGGAATTAAAATTCAAGGTGAAAGGATGTCAATGAAACGATTCACTGATGACTTTGATATCCTGAGTGAAAGTGAAGAAGAATTAAATGATCTGCTGAACGGAATGAACAGTCTAATGAGTACACAGTATGGTTTGAGAGTAAATCGGAGAAAGACGAAGGTAATGAGAAGTAGTAGAAATGAGAACAGCGAGAAACTTAACATCAGTATTGATGGTCACGAAGTCAATGAAGTTAAGGAATTCTGCTACCTAGGCAGTAAAATAACCAATGACGGAGGGAGCAAAGAGGACATCAAAAGCAGACTCGCTATGGCAAAAAAGGCATTTCTGGCCAAGAGAAGTCTACTAATATCAAATACCGGTCTTAATTTGAGGAAGAAATTTCTGAGGATGTACGTCTGGAGTACAGCATTGTATGGTAGTGAAACATGGACTGTGGGAAAACCGGAACAGAAGAGAATCGAAGCATTTGAGATGTGGTGCTATAGCCGAATGTTGAAAATTATGTGGACTGATAAGGTAAGGAATGAGGAGGTTCTACGCAGAATCGGAGAGGAAAGGAACATGTGGAAAACACTCATAAGGAGAAGGGACAGGATGGAAGGACATCTGCTAAGACATGTAGGAATGACTTCCATGGTACTAGAGGGAGATGTAGAGGGCAAAAACTGTAGAGGAAGACAGAGATTGGAATACGTCAAGCAAATAATTGAGGACGTAGGTTGCAGGTGCTACTCTGAGAAGAAGAGGTTAGCACAGGAAAGGAATTCGTGGCGGGCCGCATCAAACCACTCATTTGCTTCGCTTCTCTTCTGTTCCGACTTTCTAACAGTCCATGCTTCACTACCACACAGTGCTGTGCTCCAAATGCACTTTCCGAGAAATTTCTTCCTCAAACTAAGACTTATGTTTGATATTAATAGACTTGCCTCGGCCAGCATGCCCTTTTCGACAGTACTAGTCGGTTTTTAATGTCCTCCTTGCTCCGTCCGTCATGGCTTGTTTTGCCGCATAGATAGCAGAATTCCTTACCTTTATATACTTTTGATCGTCAGTGCTGATATTTAGTTTCTCGCTTTTCTCATTTCTGCTACTTCTCATTACTTTTGTCTTTCTTCGATTTACTCTCAGTCCACATTATGTACTCATTAGACTGTTCATTCTCTTCAACAGACCCTGTAGTTCTTCATATTCACTACGGGCAGCAATGTCATCAACGAATATTATCCTTCGTATTCATTTTATTTCTGTCGTTGCTTCGATGTATAGATCGAACAGCAGGGGCGAAATGCTACATCCCTGTATTACACCCTTTTCAATCCACACATTTCTTCCAATCTTATTGTTCCCCTTAGTTCTTGTTCATACTGTAAATTATAAGTATTTCCACGAAGTTTCCTACTATTTGTCTCGGAATTCCGAACGCATTGCACAACTTCACATTGTCGAACGCTTCCGTGGTCAACCGCATCTTCAGAACTGTCTCCTTGGCGCCTTTACCTTTCCTAAAGCCAAACTGATGGTCATCTAATACCAAAGCTCTTTTAAATTGTAATGCATGATTCCCTATCTCATTTATATCGACTCATCTTTTTACTTGTATTACTTCATCTGGGAAGCCCTTTCCCTCATAGAGGACTTCAATATACTCTTTCCAGCTATTAACTCTCTCCTCTGCGTTTAACGGTGCAGTTCCTGTTGCACTCCTAATGTTACCGACCTTGATTTTAATATCACCGAAGGTTCTTTTGGCTTTTCTGTATGCTTAGTCTGTCCTTCCGAAAATCATTGCTGTTTCGATGTCTTCACACTTTTCATGCACTCATTGCGCCTGACTTACGAGCCTATCTTGTGTATTTCTTTCGTAAGTGACCCGTACCTCGGTATTACTGAATTTCCGTGCACGTTTTTTCATTTTCTTTCTTCCGTCGATCAACTGTTGTATTTACTCTGTGATTCATAGTTTCTTCATAGTTATCTTCCTTGTAGCTTTGTTTTTTTTCCATTTTCTGTGATTGTCCTTTCTGGAGATGTCCATTCCTCTTCAGCTGAAATTCCTACTGAGCTATTCATTATCGCAGTAACTAGGGCGTCAGAGAACTTCAGGCCTATGTTGTCATTTCTAAGTACTTCCGCAACACACTTCTTTACGCATTGATTCTACCTAATTGGTCTCAGAAACTTCATCCCACTCTTCATCATTACTAAACTGTGATCTGAGGCTAAATCTGCTCCTGGATGCACCTTAAAATACAGAATCTGATTACGGAACATCTTCCTGAACATGGTTCAATGTAAGTGGAATCTTCCCGTATCTTCCTGCCTTTTCCAAGTATGCCACACTTTCTTGGGAGCCTTGAACAGAACATTTGTTATTGTTAATTGATATCTGTACTCCGAGAAACAATAAATTGCAAAAAGCAAATTTATTGGTGACCAGATGCTTCTGCGGTTAATGCTCGAAAGATCTGTCGCCACAGTTCGGAGTACGTTCTAATTTACGGTCCGAAGATAGTCTGACTACGGACTGAAACTGATCAACAATAAATGTGATTTGTGCGATCTAGACTGTTTTTGTAAGTGCAATTGTTAATCGCTGTAGTTCCCAAAATGTTTTCGAAAATATAACTGATGCTTGTTGCAGAATTCAATTAGTGCTTCTCCTTTCTCATTCCTACTACCAAGTCCATATTGTCCCATAACGCTTTCTTCTATTCTCTCCCATACTGCCACACTCCAACCCCCGTGGCTATCAGGTTTTCGTCTCTCTTTGTGTACTGAAGTACCCGTTCAATCTTCTCTTTAAGTCTTTCTCTAAATGTTCGTCCTCTGCTTACTACGCCGGCTGGAAAACTACTGTTACCGATGTTTGTTTGCTGTCGAATTCGATGAGAACAATCCTATAGCGCAGCTGTTCACAGTAACAAACTCTCGGTCCTACCTTCCCATTCATAACGAGTCCTACTCCTGTTATACCATTTTCTGTTGCTGTTGATATTAGCCAATAATCGTCAGGCCGTGCTGTAGCGAATCATTGTCTGAGCTTCCGACTCCAAAGACCACAACTAATAGTTAAGTACTTCCCTTTTAAAAGAGATAAATATCGAAATCGAACAACTTGCGGTCAAAAAATGCAGGCATGGTTCTCTCCCCCAGTCGATCCGAAAAATACATGAATCAAATGAAGGGATGATTAATCATCAGATACCTGAAGTGGCGCAGTGAATATGAATCATACCTACAATGAAGTGCAAAACACCAGGCACAGGAATTATAAGGATTACACAGAGGTTGAGAAAGAAAAATCGTGCAGAAAACATAACTATTTTCTTGCATTGTGTCTGTATTTATGAGCTTCCTGACTTCGAGGAAAATAATTAACTATTTATGAAATTAATTTACATAATTTCGGTTAAAAACTTAAGCAGTCGAAATGAGTACAGCTCAACTGCTGTTGCATGTTTCATAATTCACAATGTTACAGCTCATTTGACTGGTATTATCAACATAAAGTAACAAGTGCAGTTAAACTCCACCGGAGGGTGGCTAAAATTTGCCAACTTGAAAACACACGTTGTTGCTCGCGGAAATATCCCAATAGCCGACAACGAACTCCAAACGACACAATGTGAACACTCGTAACTTGCTGGTAGATTAAGCCGAAAATCAACTTTCATGTCCAGGATCGGTGAGCCACAAACCTTGTAGCAATGGGAACAGCACCACACACTCCGACACCGCATAGATACCGCCAGACGGCCCGGGCAAACTAAGCGCCAAGGAGATTTCCTCGCTGCTCCACGCCAACCGACAAACTGCCCGCACACAACCCAGCTGGAAACTATAAGAGCCAGGCCAAAGATAGTCCAAGGTACGAATATCGATACACACAGCTGTTGCCACCCGCGGAAAGAGAGGATAACAGCATAATCGCGATAACCGCGAGAGACTAAACACAGAATAGCAACCAAGGTTTAATCCAACGCATAGCATGAGCCAGCCAAGGGCTCAGTCTCCCCCCTCAACAAAGGGAGGGGGTGATCAACTCCTGAGCCTGAACTTGGCTAAGGTGAGCCCGATACTGCTTACCTGAACTGTTCTCCTTGACCAACAGATTTACCGGACCTAAAATACGACGATAGTACAAGGCCCCAGAAAACGAGGAGTAAATTTACTGAGATTCCCACCACGCACCTGCCCCCGCGGGAAACTGCGGACATAAACTTGATCCCCTGGCCTGCCCTTAAAGGTTTCTCGACAATGATTGTAAACTCATCTTGTTTGTTATGTGCTCTGAGTATATTACGCCTGGCCCGGTTCCAGTTTTCCTTGATAACACGAGGACTAATATCGGCTGGAATAAGATCTTGAATTCCCCACAAGTTCGAAAGAGGGGAATTAACCGGATAGGGAAGGATCAAGGAGGCGAGCGTAGCTTGCAAGGCTTCGTGACTGGCGGTATTAAAGGCGAAACTAAACCAGGGAAGACTGGAGTCTCATTTACTAGAGGTTTTCTGATCATAAATTATCAACGGGGACTTAAGATTTCGGTTAACTCCCCCCGCAAATGACCCCTGGGTATAGTACGGGGTGGTCGTGATATGCCTGATACCGTTGTGAAAACAGAAGGCCTTGAAAGGAGCCGAAAGAAAAGCAGGAGCATTATCGCTAACAAGCTGCTTGGGTAGGCCAAAAACACTGAAGACATTAGTTAAATCATAAATAGTGGTGGCAGCGGTAATGTTATGGTTCGGGAGGAGCCAAGTAAATATGGAGAACGCATCGATAATAACTAGTACATATCGATGACCCTTCTTTTTACGAGGTAACGGTCCTAAATAATCATTATATGGCTTGTGCATAGGACAGGACTGTTGGTTACATTACAAAAGCGGCATTGGGATATCATCTCCCTCAAATCCTGTTTCATCGAGAGCCAAGTTAAATGCTCCTTGATTTTTTGGAGAGTCTTATAAGTACCCAAATGGCTACCCACCAACGAATCATGAAAATAACGAAAAACCAGACGCACCAAAGTTACAGGCAAGCATATCTTGCACTGCTTAGCCTCGCCCACCCTCTTGCAGAGAGTAACACTCTTAACAACAAAATCATCCAACAGCTCTGCTACCAACACACGTTGCTTAATGGGGGCACAAACAGGATCCTGATCCTGGTGCTGAGCCACATCTTCAAACAAGAGGGGAATTTCACCCAATACCATACAATTTGTCTCCCTCTACCTGCTGGTTTTTCTTAATAGGTGTAGTTTCGGTGAACATCTGGCTGAGGGCATCCGCATATATATTTTCAGAGCCCCTCACATGTTTAACTTCAAACTGAAATGCCAAAATCCGTACTGCCCACCTGGCAATACGGCCAGTTTTACGCGGCCTAGCCAACACCCAGCTGAAAGCCTGATTGTTGGTTTCTAATTGGAAAACCCGATCTTCAAGGTAGAAGTGGTACTTCTCCAATGCAAATAAAACGGCCAAAGCCCCGCACTCGTAGATGGAGTACTTGAGTTCGGCATCAGTTAACCGGCGAGACGCGTAGGCTAAAGGCTATCTCTGACCCTCAAACTCCTGGAGGAGAACAGCTGAAATACCAGCATTAGAAGCATCAGTTTCAACAACAAATCTTTTATTAAAACCGGGTACCCCAAGAACCGAAGGACTAGCTTTCGCTGCTTTAATATGCTCAAAGGCAGCCTCCTGGGCGGGTCCCCACCCAAAACGCTCGCCCTTCCGGCGTAACTGATTTAAGGGTGCCGCAAACTGACCAAAATTGGGAACGAAACGCCTAAAATAGTTTGCCTATTATTAGTAGGTGGAGGCAAAGTCCGTAAGGCTTTAGTTCGTTCTTTGTCAATGCGAATACTCTGACCCGACACTATATGACCTAAGAAAGATACCTGCTGCTTGGCTAGCGTCATCATACTGGGCTTAACCGTCAGCCCAGCTTCCTGTAATCTCAAAAGAACTTGCTGAATACGCTCCAAATGATCCTCAAACGAACGACTTTAGATAAACAAGTCGTCCAAATATTTATACACACAGAATAACCTTAAGTCGCCAAGGATATTATCGAACAAACGAGTAAGCACAGCCGCTCCAGTTGCTAGTCCAAAAGGAACTCTGTTGATCTCAAACAAGTTCCAATCAGGACAAAATGCGGTAACATGTTTACTTGCTTCAGCCAACGGAATGTGGTAATAGGCCTGATCAAATCAAGAACCGTAAACCAATTAGCGCCGGCAAACCAAGAAAAGAATTATGCAGATCAAGTAGGGATACCGATTCAGGGACAAACTTAGGGTTTAAACGGCGGTAGTCAACCACAGGTCTGAAATCACGACCCTGATCTTCACGTACAAGAGCCGGCCGCGGTGGTCTAGCGGTTCTGGCGCTGCAGTCCGGAACCGCGGGACTGCTACGGTCGCAGGTTCGAATCCTGCCTCGGGCATGGGTGTGTGTGATGTCCTTAGGTTAGTTAGGTTTAAGTAGTTCTAAGTTCTAGGGGACTTATGACCTAAGATGTTGAGTCCCATAGTGCTCAGAGCCATTTGAACCATTTTTGCACGTACAAGAAATATTGGGGAAGCATAAGCAGATGTTGAAGTCCTAATCACTCCTTGTTGGAGCATCTATCCTAGCCATGAGCATCTTCACCGTGGTGAGAGGCGGTATGGGGACTGCCTAAACGGAATATTGTCGGACAGACGGATATGATAATCAAGAACGTTACTAACACCAAGATTATCACTAAGGAGATGCGGAAAACTGTGCAACAAATCGCGTAACTGAGAAGCCTATTGGGGCAAGAGATGGGCCAGATCAAACTTGTTAGCTACGGCCTCAACGGCCAACGCCCCAACAGTTCGATGAACACTAGGTTTAGTGCATTCGCAAAGGCCAAACTTCTCTCCAGGAGCGAATTTAAAGAAAAGGGTGTTTCCGGAATAATCCAAGACCAACATGGTTTTATTAATGAAATCGCACCCCAAAATTAGATTAACGTGCAGTTCCTTAACCAAGGCTAAAGACATAAGCCAGGAAAAATCTCCGACCGATATGCTCCCCGGACCCAACCAAACAGAGGCAACAGCTGGCCATTGGCCAACCGACATCTCTGCACCGGCGAAGGGACCGACCGAAGTTTCGTGAGATGCCCAAATTCCAAAAACCACTCGAAGCTCAATAATGAAAGGGACTACCAGAATCGAACAGAGCACAAACCGGCTCGCCACCTACCCGAGAACAAACGTAAGGCAAGGGTGGTGATGAGGGAGCGACCACCCAAGTACGCCAATGTCTCAAAGCTCGAACCCGAGGTCGCGGCCCAACCCGGTGTTATCTATTGGCTCTGGTGCACAAGGCTGAACACAAGAGCGCACCAAATGAGCTTTGCTGCCGCACCTGAAACAACGCCGGGGTTCCCTTTTGATAACTTCAGCTGATGTATATACTGCGAAATCAGCGCTGACGTCCTGCCCCTTAACCTCGTGACGTACATGGTTCTCAAGTAGTAATGCGGATGCTGCTACGACCACGTCACGGAGCTCTTCCCAGGTTGAAGGCTGCCTATGGAAGACAAAATGCGACTTAACCGCCGCACGCATTCCCCTAAGGGCGACAGATGCCAATTCTTGTTCAGATAAATCAATTAGCAAGGCCAAAGAGGCTGTCTGATTTCTATCGGCATACTGATGTAACTGCTCCTCACCCCGCTGCACTTCCCAAATGTAACGACACTCAAGCTGTTTCTGAACCCTGGTGGTCAACTTTTGCCTAATTACTAACTCCCTTAATTACTGATAGGAGAACCCTTCCGCCGTGGCTCGCGAGAGGAGTTTCTGCAACTCGCGTCTAGCTAACGGGTAAGACAACGACAAAATTACTTGGTGGGAACACTCAAGGCGGCCGCGTGTTGTTCTAGGCGAACCAATAACCACAATAATTTTTTTACCTCATCAAGTCACTCCACAACCAACTCAGTAATATCACGGAAAAAATAGGCCAGAGGATTAGGAAACTTGGCAAACACAGCATCTAACTTGACAGAGGACGCAACAGTTCCACCCCCACGCTGGCTCTCACTGTGTCCCTGACAGCGCAAGTCCCTATCTTGAAGCCGGCCGTGGTGGCCGTGCGGTTCTAGGCACTTCAGTCCGGAAACGAGTGACTGTTACGGTCGCAGGTTAGAATCCTGCCTCGGGCATGGATGTGTGTGATGTCCTTAGGTTAGTTAGGTTTAAGTAGTTCTAAGTTCTATGGGACTGATAACCTCAGATGTTGAGTCCCATAGTGCTCAGAGCCATTTGAACCAACCCTGTCTTGAACCTTCCTCCCATCCAACTCCAAACACGTAAGCTTAAACTGTAATGCGCTCACCAAAGTTCCCAACTCAATGGTTAATTTTTTGTGATGATCTTCCAAATCTAACGTGCTTAAATCCGCTATCCGATTAATTAAATGCATTACCTGCGCTCACGCCCTATCTAACTTACTGTCACTAGGTTGGGTTCCCTCCAAAAGATAAATAGTGTCCTCAAGGCCTTTAATAGCCTCAAACAAAAATTCAGTTGCCGCTCCTGTCTCACCCACCACCGCTGACGTGACGTCAACAGGTTGAAGAACGGCAACTAGCAAATGGTTTACCAATTCTGGAACACTGCCATCAACCGCTTGGCGCCATATTGCCAACTCAAAAATGGTTCAAATGGCTCTGAGCACTTTGGGACTTAACATTTGTCATCAGTCCCCTAGAACTTAGAACTACCTAAACCTAACTAACCTAAAGACATCACACACATCCATGCCCGAGGCAGGATTCGAACCTGCGACCGTAGCGCTCGCGCGGTTCCAGACTGAAGCGCCTAGAACCGCTCGGCCACACCGGCCGGTTTGCCAACACAAACAAGTGTTCCTTTCTCAGCAGGCCTATCCCTGGAAACTGTCTCACTGCCATGACGATAAGCACCTGAAACAAGTAACAGCCAAAACAATATCGTGCCACAGAACACAAACGAAACAAGAGTGAAACTGACAGCAACTAGAATGGCAAGCACAAGCGCAACTACGCTCTGCTACCAGTGATACGCCCTGCTAAACCTGCAGGACAGGACAGGTAGTTTAAGTTTTGTAAAGGTGCCAAAACAAGCAGCTGTCAGTTACCCTCGAACATACAACATCGTATTTGATTAAACATTACAAGTGCCAAGAAATTAAAAAAAACACAGCTTTAGTTGTGGAACTTAATTAACAGCTGAATGCCCCATACAATCTCTTGCCTTAAGGGCAAGACCACTTTAATTTAAAAACGGGTGAAAGCCAGTAACTTAAAGCTCAAGCAAAATCATAAATTTAAAAGGCAAAGCCTTATCTTAAAACAGTTCCTTAATTAGGCTGAAGGCCCAAAGAACTTGACACTTTAAGAGCAAACACCTTAAATTCAAAATCGGCCAAAGGGCCAACACTTAAGACTCATTAATTTTAAAAGTACCAAAAGCATTATGAAAAACAGTTCTTAAATTACGCTGAAGGCCCAAACCATTTAACAGCTTAAGAGCAGAACAACTTTAATTCAAAATCGGCTGAAGGCCCAACATGTAAGACTCAATAACATTAATTCTAAAAATGCCAATGGCTTTACATAAACCAGTCCTTAAATTAGGCCAAAGGCTCAAACCATCTGACGCCTTAAGGTTCTAAAGAACCTTAGTCTAAAAATCTGCTAGAAGCCATACAAGTACAAACAACAGGAACAAACAAGAAAAGGCAGTACACCCAACGGCGCTCAGAAGTTTCCGAGGGTCGGCCTGGAATTCAAACACTGACCCTCACTTAAGTGAGGCAGGCAGTCGGCCCAACCTTTGTCGATCCGACGACAACCCAACCGACAGACAGTCAACGGACCCACCGACAAGATAACTTCCGGTTCACCCTACCCCCACACAACAGGGAGTTCAATGAAACAACGTACACGGTATTGGCGCCCACAACCAATTATACATTGAGCTGTCAAGCTACACACCTTGCTGGACAGTGACAACACGATGAGGAAAATACAGTGCCTGAATTTACGTCAACAGCCAGGGTAGGTAACCAAAACATTGAACAAGGCAGAAGATTCCACTGGTGCACTTCAGTTCAATTCCCACGTACAGTTAAACTCCACCTTAGGGTGGCTAACATTTGCCAACTTGAAAACACATGTTGTTGCTCGCGAGAATATCCCAACACCTGATAACGAACTCCAAACGACACAATGTGAGCAGTTGCGTATTGCTGGTAGATTAAGTCAAAACTCAGCTTTCATGTCCAGGATCGGTGAACTACGAACCTCGTAGCAATGGGAACAGCACCACACACTCCGACACTGCATAGAGGCCACCAGCAGGCCCGGCCAAACTATGCGCCAAGGAGATTTCCTCACTGCTTCACGCCAACCGACCAACTGCCCGCACACAGCCCAGCCAGAAACTATAAGCGCCAGGCCAAAGATAGTCCAAGGTGCGAATATCGATACACTCCGCTGCTGCCACCCGCAGAAAGTTGGGATAACAGCATAATCGTGATAACCGTGGGAGACTAATCATAGAATAGCGTCCACGATTTAATCCAACACATAGCATGAGCCAGCTACAACTCAGTTATATTTACTTTTATTTCTTTTATCTTTGTTGCAGAGTGAACGCTGTAAGCCAGTCAAATATAAATGGTGGAAGCGGTTCAATTGGACCTGTGGTCACGGGGTAGTGTCAACAGCTTGTAATTAAAACGTCGTCGATCCTGGGTTCGAATCCCGCCACTACTTAGATTTTGATTAATAATCAGCATTGGTGGCGGAAAACGTCCAGCATAAGAAGTGTTGACCCTCATTCTGCCGACGGTTTGTCAAAGAGGGAAGAGGAGGGAACAGAGGTTCAGGGCACTCTTTTGTCCTAGGGTTGGGAAACTGCCCGTAAAGTTGGAAGAATCAGCAATAATCAACGGCATGAGGATGCAGAAGGCAATGGAAACCGCTGCATTAAAGACGTATAACGTGTATCCATGGGACATGTGGCCTGTAACTGAAGAAGTGTCATGATGACCTCTCCATTGGCAAAAGATTCCGGAGTAGTACCCCTTCAGATCTCTGGGAGGGTACTGACAAGTGGGAGGTTACCACGAGAAAAAGGTTGAATAATAAATGGAAGGATAATGTTCTACGAGTCGGTGTGGAATGTCAGAAGCTTGAACGTGGTAGGGAAACTAGAAAATCTGAAAAGGGAAATGCAGAGGCTCAATCTAGATACAGCAGGGGTGAGTGAAAATTAAAGAAGACAAGCACTTGTGGTCAGATAAGTATATAGTAGTATCAACAGCAGCAAAAAATGTTATAACAGGTGTAGGATTCGTTCTGAATAGGAAGGTAAGTCGGAGAGTGCGTTTCTGTGAACAGTTCAGTGATAGGATCGTTCTTATCAGAATCGACACCTACGATCACCGACAAAGATAATTCAGGTATACATGCCGACTCGCAAGCTGAAGACGAAGAGATAGAGAAAGTTTATTAGGGTATTGAAAGGGTAATACAGTATGTAAAGCGGGATGAAAATTTAATAGTCATAGGGGACTGGAATGCAGTTGTAGGGGAAGGAGTAGAAGAAAAGGTTACAGGAGAATATGGGCTTGGGACAAGGAATTAGATAGGAGAAAGGCTAATTCAGTTCTGTAACAAGTTTCAGCTAGTAATAGTGAATACGCTGTTCTAGAATCAAAAGAGGAGGAGGTATGCTTGGAAAAGGCCAGGTGGTACGGGAAGATTTCAGTTACAGTACATCATGGTCAGACAGAGATTTCGAAATCAGATACTGGATTGTAATGCGTACCCAGGAGCAGATACAGACTCAGCTCACAATATAGTAGTGATGAAGAGTAGGCCGAAGTTTAAGACATTATTCAGGAAGAATCAATACGCAGAGAAGTGGGATGCGGAAGTACTAAGGAATGACGAAATACGCATGAAGTTCCCTAACGCTATAGAGACAGCAATAAGGAGTAGCTCTGTAGGCAGTACAGTTGAAGAGGAATGTGCATCTCTAAAAAGGGCCATCACAGAAGCTGGGAAGGAAACATGGGTGCAAAGAAGGAAACTGCAAAGAAACCGTGGTAACGGAAGAAATATTTCAGTTGATTGATGAAAGGAAGAAGTAGAAAAATGTTCCGGGAAAATAAGGAATACAGATATACAAATCGCTGAGGAATGAAATAAATAGGAAGTGCAGGGAAGCTAAGACGAAATGGCTGCAGGAAAAATGTGAAGACATCGAAAAAGAAATGATTGTCGGAAGGACAGACTCAGCCTACAGGAAACTCAAAACAACCTTCCGTGACATAAAAAGCAAGGGTGGTAACATTAAGAGCGCAGCGGGAATTCCACTGATACATGCAGAGGAGAGATCGGATAGGTGGAGAGAATACATTGAAAGCCTCTATGAGGGGGAAGATTTGTATGATGTGATAGAAGAACAAAAGGAGTCGATTTAGAAGAGATAGTGGATCCAGTATTAGAATCAAAATTTAAAAGAGCCTTGGAGGGCTTAAGGTCAAATAAGGCAGAAGGGATGGACAACATTCCATCGGAGTTTCTAAAAGCATTGGGAGAAGTGGCAAAAAAACGACTATTCACGTTGGTGTGTGGAATATATGAGTCTGGCGATATACCATCTGACTTTCGAAAAAGCATCATGCACACAATTCCGAAGACGTAAAGAGCTGACAAGTGAGAGAATTATGGTACAATCAACTTAACAGCTCATACACTCAAGTTTCTTACAAGAATTATAAACAGAAGAATGGATATGAAAATTGAGGATGCCCTAGATGACGATCAGTTTGGCTTTAGGAAAAGTAAAGGGACGAGAGAGACAACTCTGACGTTACGGCTAATAATGGAAGCAAGAATAAAGAAAAATCACGACATGTTCACAGGATTTGTCGACCTGGAAAAAGCGTTCGACAATGCAAAATGGTGCAAGATGTTCTAAATTCTGCAAAAAGTAGGGGTAAGCTATAGGGACAGACAGGTCATATACATCATATACAACAACCAAGAGGGAATAATCAGAGTGGACGACTAAGAACGAAGTGCTCGTATTAAAAAGAGTGTAAGACAAGGATGTAACCTTTCGTCTCTACTGTTCAATCTGTACATCGAGGAAGCAATGATAGAAATAAAAGAAAGGTTCAGGAGTGGAATTAAAATTCAAGGTGAAAGGATGTCAATGAAACGATTCACTGATGACTTTGCTATCCTGAGTGAAAGTGAAGAAGAATTGCCTGATCTGCTGAACGGAATGAACTGTCTAATGAGTACACAGTATGGTTTGAGAGTAAATCGAAAAAAGACAAAGGTAATGGGAAGTAGTAGAAATGAGAATTGCGAGAAACTTAACATCCGGATTGATGGTCACGAAGTCAATGAAGTTAAGGAATTCTGCTACCTAGGCAGTAAAATAACCTAGACAGACAGAGCAAGGAGGACATCAAAAACAGACTAGCTATGGCACAAAGGGCATTCCCAGCCAAGAGAAGTCTACTAATATCAAACATCGACCTTGATTTGAGGAAGAAATTTCTGAGAATGTACGTCTGGAGTACAACATTGTATGGTAGTGAAACTTCGGCTGTGGGAAAACCAGAACAGAAAAGAATCGCAGCATTTGAGATGTGTTGCTACAGACGAATGTTGAAAATTAGGTGGACTGATAAGGTAAGGAATGAGGAGGTTCTACACATAAGAGGAAAGAATATGTGGAAAACACTGATAAGGAGAAGAGACAAGATGAGAGTACATCTGTTAAGACATGAAGGAACGACTTCCATGGTACTAGAGAGAGCTGTAGAGGACAAAAACTGTAGAGGAAGACAGAGTTTGGAATACATCCAAGAAGTAATTGAGAACGTAGGTTGCATGTGCTACTCTGAGATGAAGAGGTTAGCACAGGTCTAGTCATAAGACTGATGACCAAAAAAAAGGGGGAGTCTTTACAATGGCATCTACCGTTTAAAAATTTTAGGAACACACGAGGATTGAAACTGAAGAATATTTATTCGATTCTTTCACGTCTCTAGAAAGACAAACATACATAATGATACTAACGTGCACTCAACTTTATTTACTCTTCTTACCTATTTATACTGGACCTTGGTATTTTCAGCAATACACACACATCAAAAGCAATTTTGCATCACCTCGGCTCCGAGAGTTCCGGAACCTGTTCACAAAATTGGAATGTTGTTGTTGTTGTGGTCTTCAGTCCTGAGACTGGTTTGATGCAGCTCTCCATGCTACTCTATCCTGTGCAAGCTTCAATTGGAATAGAGATCAACATAAACATTCATTTCCACCTTTTTTATTGCTGATGAAAACCACACATTGCATGTTGTACCACCATACAGCGAGACCGCCAGAGGTGTTGGTGCAAACTGCTGTGCACAACGGTACTCGAATACCTAGTAGCAAGAGCCCTGATGCATGCCTGTACTCGTCGTGGCATACTGTCCACAAGTTCATCAACGCACTGTTGGTACAGGTTGTCCCACTCCTCAACGGCGATCCGGCGTAGATCCCTCAGAGAGGCTGGTGGGTCACGTCGTACTTAAACAGCCCCTTTCAATCTATCCGAGGCATGTTCGATAGGGTTTATGTCTGGAGAACATACTGGCCACTCTAGTCGCGCCTATTTCGATATCCTGAACGCAGTCATTCAGAAGATGTACACGATGGGGGCGCGAATTTTCGTCCATGAAGACGAATGCCTCGCCAGTCTGCTGCCGACATTGATGCGCTATCGGTCGGAGGATGGCATTCACGTATCGTTCAGCCGTTATGACGCCTTCCATCACCACTAGCGGCGTAGGTCAGCCCCACATAATGTCACTCCAAAAAACATGAAACCTTCACCTTGCTGCACTCGCTGGACAGTGTATTTAAGGCGTTCAGCCTGATCGGGCTACCTCCAAACACGTCTCCGATGATTGTCTGGATGAAGTCATAAGCGACATTCATCGGTGAAGAGAACGTGATGCCAACCCTGACCGGTCCATTCGCCATGTTCAGTTTGAGTCGTAAAACGACATCCCGTGGCTGCACGAAAAGAACTACTCAACTTGGTGGCGTTGCTGTCATGTTTGCTACTAGCCGTAATCCGTAAGTAACGGTCATCCACTGCAGTAGTAGCCCTTGGGCGGCCTAAGCGAGGCATGTCATCGACAGTTACTGTAACTCCTCAATGTCCGAACAAAATCGCTTTGGTACACTCCGAGACGCCTGGACCCTTCCCTTGTTAAAAGCCCTTCCTTTCACAAAGTAACATTACGGACGCAGTCGAACCGCGGTATTGACCGTCCAGGCGTGGTAGAACTGCAGACAACACGAGCCGTGTACCTCCTTCCTGGTGGAATGGCTGGAACTGATCAGCTATCGGCCCCCTCCGTCTACTAGGCGCGGCTCATGCAAGTTTGTTTACATCTTTGGACGGGTTTAGTGACATCTCTGAACAGTCAAAGGGACTGTGTCCGTGATACTAAATCCACAGTCAAAGTTTATCTTCAGGAGTTCTGGGAACCGGGGTGATCCCAAACTTATTTTGATGTCTGTACATTCATTATTGCTCGTGGATATTTCAGTATTACTGTGGAATCATCAGGACACAATTAAATTTGGTATAAATGTGAAATTCACTTAGAAGCGTTTAAATGTGTAGAGCACTAAAACAGTATTCCTCGCCTCAACTCAACACGTGTAAGGTGAAGCCGTCTTGAAGCGAGATAACAGCTTCTACGCGTCATGGAGTCGAAGTGAACAGACTGTGACTGTGTTCTTGAGGAACAGCATACCATAATGACTGAACGAGAGACTTCAGAGCGATTCACGAGCCATACACGTTCAACTGCTACCATGGGTCGCTAATATACATGCTGAAGAACACACCCATACATATGTAACAGTGCTCTCATGTTATATTAGTACCCGATACGAAATTGTATGTTCCATTACAGATGAGCTGTTGAAGTACAATTAACAATGATTATGAGACTTTGCCGGCCGGAGTGGCCGTGCGGTTCTAGGCGCTACAATCCGGAGCCGAGCGACTGCTACGGTCGCAGGTTCGAATCCTGCCTCGGGCATGGATGTGTGTGATGTCCTTAGGTTAGTTAGGTTTATTAGTTCTAAGTTCTAGGCGACTGATGACCTGAGAAGTTAAGTCGCATAGTGCTCAGAGCCATTTGAACCTTTTTTTTATGATACTTTCTATATGTTTCATGGCCATGTCTTCTATAGTTAACCAGTTATACTCCGATACTTCTCGAGCTCACATGTAGAAACAGCTTCAAACGTCTGATTAGTTTATAAACGATTTAATGTTTTAAATATTTGACATCAAGCACGCAAGGGAGAAAAATGTTTGGAAATGTTTCAAATTATGCTTTAAATTTGTTGGAAGTCGCTATTTGCTCTCATTCTCACGTACTGGACGAATATGATCTGGGAATCTGAGCGCCGACAGTAACGCTGCCAGGAAGCAAACACACAGTTTCTAACTGTGATACTTGTCCTGTGTGAAACCATTTACAGGATCTGTCGAATGGAATGAACAGCATAATAATTACTGAATTTGGACTGACAGTAGATCGTAGAAAGACAAAAGCAACGAGAAGAAATGAGAACACCGGAACTGGGAATCGCAAAGTATTCTGCTACGTATGCAGCAAAGTAACCCGCAACGGAAAGAGAAAGGAGGGCATGAAAAGCAGTATAACATAGAATTAAGTGCATTCCTGGCCAAGAGAAATCTACTAATATCAAACACACGTCTTAATTTGAGGAAGAAATTTCTGAGAGTGTAAGTTTGGCGCACAGCATTGCATGGTAGGGAAACATGGGCTGTGGGAAAACCGGAACACAAGAGTGGCGAAGCATTGGAAATGTAGTTCCAGAGAGGAAAGTAGAAAATTAGACGAACTAATAAGTAAAGGAATGAGTAGGCTTTCTAAAAATCGACAAGGGAACAAATATATGGAAAGCACTATGATGGAGTAGCGAAATGATGGTTGGACATGTGTTAAGACCTCAGGGAATAATATCCATGGTGTAAGAGGGAGCTGTAGAGGGTTAAAACTGTAGGGCGAGGCCGAGATTGGAATATGTCCAGTATCCTCAGTTTTTAAATTGAGGACTTAGGTTGCAATAGTTACTCTGAGCTGAAAACCCTGGGATATGTGTGTGTGTGTGTGTATGTGTGTGTGTGTGTATGGCGTTCAACGACAAGCACATGTCGCTCTTTAATTTTTGTCCCGTTCAGCTGTACGCGGTAAGTGTTACTGTTTTCCTCGCAATTTGGTGTGTTATGTAGAAACTGTGTGACAACCTTCGTTTTCCTACGAATCTAGTAGCAGTGCGAACGCATTTTAGTTAGTCATTGTTCATTCACCAGATAGATTGGGAAATTTTCTGTATCTCTTTTTTAATAATACCAAGTCAGGAATCAACCAGCATATGACTGAATTAAGTGTAACACTTGCTTCGTGCTGCACTAATCTGTGAGACGGTTTGTCACAGCAGTTCTTCTAATAAACAGTCCGCCCCGGTAGCTGAATAGCCGGCACAGTAACTCAGCGTGTTCGGTCAGAGGGTTAGCTGCCCTCTGTAATAAAAAAAATGAGTTAATGGATCAACGACGAACTGAAAGGGGTGTCTTGCGTCGTTCGCCACGAGCAGATGCAACGAAATAAAACTAACAAAATAAGATATTTTTAAAAAATGGTCCTCATGACGGCCAGCCATCCTAAGGGGCCCGGGGTTCGATTCGTGGCTAGGTCGGGGATTTTCTCGACTCAGGGACTGGGTGCTGTGTTGTCTTCATCATCATTTCATCCCCATCCGGCGCGTAGGTCGCCCAGTGTGGCGTCGAATGTAATAAGACCTGCACCAAGGCAGCTGGACCTACCCATTAAGGGGCCTCCAGGCCAATGACGCCAAACGCTCATTTCCATTTTTCTAAAAACGGTTTATTTAAATTCTTTTTCATAACCGTAGACTGACTAATGTTCGCATGTCATGCCTTTCTTAAGTAATAATAAATAAACAATTTGTGATTAATGCTAGTCCGGAATATTGACTTATTTCTGCCTGTGTAAAGTGTCTATGAGGAATCACGGCGTCAGATTTGTAAATGTCTGGTAAGTCAAGCTGCAGAACAACAAACTACGCCACCCGACCTCTTATTGTACTCTTTTGAGGTGGTATGGCATTTTCAGTGTCTGGTAGAATAAACGTACCTGTGATTTAGTTTCTTTGTCCCACATATAAGGATAGAAACTGTCCGTTAGTAGCATACACACGATGTTTACTGGTTGAGACGCAATATGTTATCTTCAGAATAATGACAGATTCTACCGTTGTGCAGTATATGTACCGGTGTGATTTTACAGGTGTTTGAATACAGCCAGATACATATCGATACAATTGCTAGACAGGTACACTTTGCTGTTAAAAGACGTAGTACAAGCTTTCTAACTCCTTCTCGTTCCGTAAGCCACACAAGAACAATACATCACTATGAATGAGAATAATAATCGAACATCGCTTTAGCTATGTAGACTTACAAACCAGTGCTTTTGGGAACGTTTGCAAAAACACGAAACGCACAGTACCTTAAAAAAAAGTGCTGCAATAATTGTACGCGGTATATAAAAAAAATTGTGACACATTGTTAAACACCCTGGCTGCCGGTCGTTGACTCACATCGGAAGATGATGCCCGCAGTTGGCAACGAAACGTCAGGAAGAAGAAGTTTAACAGATCGACCACGGCCTCTCAACTCAGAAACTCTAACTAATGAAGACGGCCGTGAAAGCCTACACATTATGATAATCTATAACACAGATTTAACGTGATTGCGAAACAAAATAAAGTTTCACGTGTCGAATGGTGGAAATCACTGTAAGCAACGATACTGGCCCTTATTGCAATTCAGTCCCAAAACCTTTGTCCCAGGGTGACATAACTAAAAGCTTCTTTGAAAAATAATCTAGTAATAAATGTAAAGATACGAACATATCAAATATCTAAACTCCTTTGTTTCATCACTGGGAATTGTCAGCTGTGTCTCAAATAGTGATTCAATTCCAGATACTACTCTCGTCAATGACTGTGCCAAACATACTAGTTTCATTTAAATCCGAATATGATGCGCAATAAATCAATAAAATTCTTGTTGTCAAATACCTATCCCTCTGACTTCACATTAAACAGTGTGATGATTAAAGTGTACTCCATTTTTCTAATGATTATTGAAAAAGTAAACACAAACCGTATAATCGTCATTCAGCCAAAGTTCGAGTTATAGATCTTGTTTGAAGTATAACGTTGGTAGCAAAGGTGCTACTGCAATAGTTGGATAGTGCACAATATTTAAATCGTGCATGTCACTGAGTAAATCATTCGCAGATAAAATAAGTAAAATTCTGTATTTTAGACGAGCTGTTTGTTATAAAATGGAATACGTCGACTTAAAACAAAGATAAATATGATAAAAACATACCGAATGCAGTGGACATGTGTCTGATGCAGAGAATATTTATAACGTCAATCGAATTTAAAAGCCGGCCGGTGTGGCCGAGCGGTTCTAGGCGCTTCAGTCTGTAACCGTGCAACCACTACGGTCGCACGTTCGAATCCTGCCTTGGGCATGGATGTGTGTTATTTCCTTAGGTTAGTTAGGTTTAAGTAGTTCTAAGTTCTAGGGGACTGATGACCTTAGATGTTAAGTCCCATAGTGCTCAGACCCATTTGAACCATTTTTTTCGAATTTAAAACAACATTTTTATACAATGTATATGCTTATTCGCATCACAGGTTCTCTCACGAAATGTCTGGCCATGTTCGAGTGGCTAGTGGCACGAAAATTATTTCGCCTTCGAGTTTTCAATTTTATCCTCAAGGATAGAGCTGTGGCTAAAATACTATGCATTTTTTGGAACGTTGTTTCACGAACCATATACGGGAGTTTTTCCGATCGTGTTACACACGCATCAGCCCAGAAATAAAAAAAAAATGAACATAAGGAAATGCTACGTTTGATTGTTGTAACTCTAATACCTAAGAAGTGCTTTATCATACGTTACTAACCTTTACCTGTAGGTGAGAAATGTCAGCAGCAGATTTGAGTTTCCTATTTATTTGCACCCTGAGTTCTGCAGGAGGTCTGTCGCTCTAGAGGTGGCCAGTGGGATTCTGATTAACTGATAAAGCACGTTCTGCTTTATAAACGGCACTCTTCACGTTGATAGCGGATCTGGAGTGAGAGCGGTAATGATAGGGAAGTGTGGAGGGGATAAGGTTCTCGTAGCTTGGAGGCAGGGAGGCGGCAAACGAGGTAGTGTAGCGAAACCGCTAGGCTCCAGAAAACTTAGGTTCAGTTAGCTAGGGCGCAGCGTCCTATTCATTGAAATGTATGAGGAGAATAACAAATGCTGTAAGTGATTGTGATCAATCGTGTGCATGGGAGAAATCATACTCCGCTACGTTGGGTCAGCTGCTCTATTGATACAGTCCACGTGATGTCAGAGGGCGAGAACAGCTGATATAGCTTTTTCGAGGACACCAAGTATTATTTTTCTCAGGCAGCCGACTGTCTGACGACAAGGTCAGCAAAAGGAGGTTACAGAGTTTATCAGTTCAATATGATTAGGCCTGCATTGTAGGTACAACTGTAATACAGAATCATCTGTTGATAAGAACGTTTATTTCAGTTCACATGTTACAGATGACAAGTTCAACTTCAGCAACTACACCCTTACGGACAACATAAAATCTTGGAGATGAGAATGTCAAAAAAAAAAAAAAACTTTCATTTATTAATTTGTTACAGCATCATACTTTATGACAATCCTTCGTAGTCGAAGAAAGTGCTTATCGCACAGAAGCATGTAGTAACAATAATACGTGATGTTAACCCTATAACCTCTTGATGACAATTTAGAAAACAGTCATGCTTGGTGACAACAGTCTTGCAGCGCATTTATAAATGAATAGGAGTTTGTTTTCAAAAAGCTGTTCTAATTCGAAAATAATAGTAATTTATGTCATTACAATAGCACGACTGGCAAGAATTAACTTGAAACATTAACATAAAATATTATATTTACTTAAAAGCTTCTACTTCGTATTTTTTTAAGTGTATGTTTTTCATATTACGTATCGCTGGCTCGATAGCTAAGTGTAAAGTAGAATTGCAGGTATCAAACGTCAGTGCAAAATGCTATCGTATAAATGACCAGTATGTTTTCATGTTTTGATGTCGTTATGTAGCCAACCAGGAATGATACCTCCAGATGCTTACACTGTGACTTACGACCCAGTTAGCGGAAAATGGATTGAGGCAGCGGCGCTGAAGAATACCGGGTCACTTGAAAGGGATGTCTGCATCTGGTGGTAGATCAAGTCCTTGCGAGTGATGGTGTGTAGTGCCTAGGTGAGCATATCGGAACGAAGGGTAGGTGGTTACACTTTACTGATCTCCTTCTACTGACCCGGTGGCTGATTCTGGGCGTTGCGGTAGTAGGCCAGCAGGCAGCCCGCCTCTGGAGAAGTACCAAGTCTGATTGTCTGGACGCACTCACATAGCAGTGACGATGCTAATGTGAGGTCGACTCTCGAACAATGTAGGGTAACAATAGCTCTTGACTTTAAAGAACCACGTGCTGAAAAATGTTGTAGCTTGTCAAGTATAATTTTCACATGTTACAGGGTGTCCCAAAGGAAACAGCGAATTTTCACTTGGTTATTACAAGGTCAGGCGTATATTGAAATCAAGAGAACTTATAGATAACTGCTGTACATACATTTCCACTCCTAGGAGGCCACACGTAAGTGTAGTTTGTAAAAGTACACCAAAAAATGGCTTTCATTGGCGATGCTTCGGTGAAGACATTCGTGGAAGTTGCGCATTACCTTTCGATCGTTTTTGAAAATTGCCACTGCCGCTTCCCAGATAACGGCATCAAATCATCAGTATTGTGAAGTCGCCGTGAAGAAAGTTGGTTCTAGAGGTGATTCTACTTAAAAAGTAAGAAGCTGAGAGATCAAGCGATCTAGTAGCCCACGCGTTGTGTCCAAAAAATATTGGAATTTTCTTTTGTTGATGAAACTTTACCCTGCCGCCACAAAATTTATCGGAAATGTATCACCCTGGTCACTTCTGTCTAGTAACTTTCTACAACAATATATTTCCCGCCAGTAAATGTTGAGTCACGTGCGGTTTATAATAAAGATACTTTAAACGACCTTTCACACTATTCTGCAGATACCTGCAAGGGACTTTTAATGCTCTACAATAGTGACTGGCAGATCGCGATGGCCTCCGTTGCAGAACTGCACGAACTTGTCCACTGACAATACGTGCAAGTACTGGCCTTGTTCCATAAAGAAGTCAATGGCATAATATGTTGGTCACATCAGATACGGTATATGACGCGAGCACATTCACATGTTAACAAGGGGGCCGATTGAAAATGTAGAATGCCCTGTGGCCCATCCTCTAGTATATGAGAATTTTTGTATTCTGAGATGTAGGAGAACTTGTTATGAGTGACTTAAGCATTATTTTTGACATATCGGAGAGGAAAAAGCAGGCAGCTAGTTAGTTAGTTACGAAGTACACGATTTTTCCAGCGTGCAGTATCCTCTAACAACTCGCAGTAATGCAACCGAATGAAAACTACGATACTTCGACAGATAACAAACTCTCATTTCCAAGGCACAAATTTGAAAACACCATAAAATGTCAGGGTGGGTTATGTTTATCTTTCCAGATACTGTGTCCGTGCTTTTCCTGCGAACTTATCTGAAAGTGTTCATTCGGGTTATTCGAACAACATGATTAACTATTTGCTAGTTCCATCGATCTTAAATGCGGTCTTCAAATGGTTCAAATGGCTCTCAGCACTATGGGAGTTAACGTCTGAGGTCATCGGCAAATGCGGTCTCTCACTGTGATGTCGAACGAGTTAGTTTACACGCATAATGCCCCTTGTCTGTGAAAAACATGAAAACATACTGGTCATTTACACGAAAGCGTTTTGCACTGACGTTTGATTCCTGTAATTCTTATTTACGCTTAACAATACAGCCAGCGATACTTAATATGAAAAACATATACTTAAAAAAATATGAAGTAGAACCTTTCAAGTAAATATAATGATTTATGTTAATGTTTCAAGTTAATTCTTGCCAGTCGTGCTATTGTAATGACATAAGTTACTATTATTTTCGAATTATAATAGATTTTTGAAAACAAACTCCCATTCATTAGTAAATGCGCTGCAAGACTGCTGTCACCAAGCATGACTGTTTTCTAAATTGTCATCAAGAGGTTGTAGAGTTAACACGTATTATTCTTACTACATGCTTCTGTGTGATAAGCACTTTCTTCGGCTACGAAGGATTGTCAAAATGTATGATGCTGTAACAAATTAATAAATGAAAGTTTTTTTTTTTTTTGACATTCTCATCTCCAAGATTTTATGATGTTATAACAAATTTTGTTCACGGCATGTCGGACGAAGGGAAAATAAAATGGATTAAACGTCATTTGGAGGGAGACCTACAGTCTTGGGCAAAGGTTAAATGTAGTTCTTGCGAATCGTACGAAGAGCTCGAAAAATAATTTTTGAATAAATTTTGGAGCGAGGCAAAACAGATGCAGATCCAAACTGAATTTTTAAACGGGCCGAGCTACAGGTATGGAAATGGGACAATGACCGATTTTTGCAAGCACGAACTTGGAGAGTGTGGTGTCACTGCCAGACACCACACTTGCTAGGTGGTAGCTTAAATCGGCCGCGGTCCATTAGTACATGTCGGACCCGCGTGTCGCCACTGTGTGATCGCAGACCGAGCGCCACCACACGGCAGGTCTCGAGAGACGTACGAGAACTCGCCCCAGTTGTACGACGACGTTGCTAGCGCCTACACGGACGAAGCCTTTGCTCTCATTTGCCGAGAGACAGAATAGCCTTCAGCTAAGTTAATGGCTACGACTTAGCAAGGCGCCATTAGCCTTACATAGTTTGATAGTTATCGTATGAAATGTCTCATCAAGAATGCTGTATTCACAACAAGGATAAATAAAAGTTAAGTATTAGAGGAGCTGCATACTTTTCTTATTAGAATTCACTACTTATCCTGTTCCAGAATTCACGCCCGTCTGCGTTAGATAGCGTGCATTTCGGCCTCCTCTATCTACAAGGTGTTGGCACATTCACCAACACATCAGAGAGCTTATGCATGTGAAATATCCGTTGGGGGTTTTAACGGAAATCACCACATTAAAGAGGCGATTACCCGAAAATTTGCAGTGGGATCTTGTCCATAGTCCACATGATTCCGTGGACAAATTTCTAGAATTTTGTGCAGGGAGGAGACCCCCCCAAGAGGGATCATTGCCGACAAAATTTTATTAAATTAAATTTTTCCACGCATAATGTTCGGCCGTAGCCGGCTTGGGCATACTGTGGTGGAAGGTGCTGGCCGGAAGACCATGGTCGGCACATTCCTGCCACGTGCTCCTCGGTCAGACTCAAGTCCCACGGGTTGGTTGCGCTGACGGGGGTACGCTACTAGCAAGGCGCGTTGGCGGAATCAATCCTCCAATCAGAGACTAATCGTGTGATCACGTGGGGACGCGGCAGGGAGCGGCGAGGGCGGCTTGGAAACAGTTCCGCTCTCTCTTAGCTTCTGACCTCGGCCCCGAGTAGTCGCTCCTCTAGCCTCTGCCTCTCTGATGAGCAGACGGCAACCCCTCTTGGGGCTGCTCAGCCCTACGTAGGCACCACTGTACCATCATTACAAGAATAAACTGGGTCCATTCCACTGAATTAATTGTCATTTTACAACGCCCTCCGCTCCTGACTTCTATCCTGACGAACAAATGGTTGTAAAATCAACTCATCAGTTGAGTATGAGTACTACGAAGGGGCCGAGGATGAGTAAGTAATGGAAACTAGTCCGAACGTGGCGAGGCTGCAGCGCGCCATGCGCGTGCCAGCCGGTCGCCTGCGTTGCAGAATGTGCGTGGCCGCGCACTAGCGCGCCACAAGCGTGACGCAGTTCGCCGCCGGACGCGAGCCGAGGAGGGTCCGCGATGCCGACGACGCCGCCGCCTCCGCTGTCCGTAGCTACCACGGGCCACCGCCTGCGCCGGGGTCCGGGGTGCGGCCCTCGTGCCGCCCCGCCGTCGCAGCTGTCAGTGCTCTCGCCCGCCGCCTGCTGAGCCCGCGCGTGATCAACGCGCCTGCCGCCGCTCGTCGACACCGCCGCCGTCCGTCGTCTGCACGCCACCAAATAATGTAAGTCGCTCGCGACGCTACGGTGGTGTAGATGCCCACACTATTGTAACATGCCGATCACCAGGCAGCAATCGGAGGCAGGAGCAGCCGGAGAGGATGAAGATCCCCTCTTGGCGCTACAGTCCCAGCTAAATCAATTAATTTTATCTAACGCGGAGCTTAAGCAACAGATAGATGATCTTAAAATGGCTTCTCCGCAATCTAATGTTGCTAAGCCAGTGCTAGTGGAAGAACAGCCGAAGCAGGTGATTCCACCACTCACTAGTGCAGAATCACCTGTGGCGGTAGCCACCTCTACTTTGGTGCAGAGCTTCCCAGCAGTAACTTTTATTCCGGCGTTCGCTGGAAAGCCGCACGAGGATATTCAAACGCTTGTCCAGAATATCCAGGATATCGAAAAGCTTTGCGGTTGGCCAGATGAATTTCTCTTAAACGTGATGAAAATGAAACTCATCGGCGAAGCGCGGAACTACGTGCAGTCGGTTGAGAGCTTGAAAAATGCCCCTACCTTCCAGTCCCTTGCAACAGGGTTGATTGAAAGGTATACAGACAAACGTGGTACTAGTTACTATCGCGATTTGCTTTCCACCCTTAAGCAAAAAACGGGTGAAGATTTAGAAGCATTCGCGGACAGGATTCGAAGCGTCGCACGCCACACGTACGCACTAAGTGCCAGTTCTGCTCGTAACAAGGTTCTGTTGAAAGAATCAGAATGTCGTGCGATAGACGTGTTTATTCGTGGCATAAACCCTCAAATAGGGGGCGAAATCAAGGTAGCTTCCCCCGCACCTTACACGAAGCCGTGCGATTAGCACTCTTGAGAGAGGAGGCGAGCCGATTTGTGGCCGTCTCCGCGCGGCAAAGCGAGCCCCGACGTGTCTTTTCGAACGATACTAAGTGTGGGCGCTGTAATAGACAAGGACATGTGGCAGAGCAATGTCGCGTGCCATATTGTCATCAGTGCAGGAACATGGGTCACCAAAGCGTGCATTGTCCAAATAGTAGGCCACAACCGCCTGCAAATTCCAGGCGAAATGCAAACCAATCACAGAATTCGGGAAACGGCCGCGGGGCAGGAAGTGCCACCCCTCCCGGCCCCCGTTAAAAATAGTGACCCCCCTAGTTGATAAGGGAATCACGCAGTTGGCAAGCGTGGTTGTCGATGGTGTTAGAGGCCGCAAACCAATACGCGTGCTAATTGACACAGGCGCACAGATCAGCTTGGCATTTTTATCGAAGAGAGATAAAAGAACATTCAACCGCCGCGGTACCATATCAGTGGTATTGGTCCCGGCATAGTGAAACCTGATGGCAGCTGTTGCGTTGAGTTCATGTTGGACTCCACAGAATATGCTTTTACGATGGAGGTTGTACGGAACAGGCGCACGGATTACGACATCATCCTGGGAAGTGACTTTCTGCGTCATTTCCAGGGGGTTATTGACTATAGGTTAAATACCGTCCAATTCGGCGACAAAGTGCACCGTTTTGGACGTGACTCAACGTTGCGGGCGGGCGGAGCTGGGAAAAAAGGATCCGTTCCCCAAGTTTCGGAGTCTCCCGTAACGATGCTAAAAGCCAATAATCCCGTGGAGATACCAGAAGGCACAGGAAAGATTCTTTGGGTGCCTGTCGGGATACGTGAATCCGAAGAGGTTCATTTCTTGGTAGATCCACTCTGCCAGAATGAAACTCTTGACCAGATGCAGGTCCACGTAAAACGTAGCCTGTGCAAAACACAGCAAGTACAGAAAGAAAATTGCGTACCCGTGTGTCTAGACAATTTTAGTCACCAGCAAGCTTTAATACCGCGTGGTACAGTATTAGCCAGCTTACAGGTTGTAGTGAACTGTTAAGGCAGCCAGTCCACAGTGAAGTAGCCGAAAGGGCACGCGTCAACTCACGCCGTCTGGCGTTAAGTCTGGAACAGGATACGTGATGAATGTGATAAAGAAAAGAACGTAGCTACTAGAACACTTAACTTTTATATCGTCCTTTGGTATACAGCATTCTTGATGATACAAGTGAGACTCTTTAGATTCATGAAGTAACTAATGGCGCCTTGCTAGGTCGTAGCCATGGACTTAGCTGAAGGCTATTCTAACTGTCTCTCGGCAAATGAGAGAAAGGCTTCGTACGTGTAGTCGCTAGCAATGTCGTCCGTACAACTGGGGCGAGTGCTAGTACGTCTCTCGAGACGTGCCTTGTGGTGGCGCTCGGTCTGCGATCACACAGTGGCGACACGCGGATCCGACATGTACTAATGGACCGCGGCCGATTTAAAGCTACCACCTAGCAAGTGTGGTGTCTGGCGGTGACACCACACAGGTTATTACAGAAGATGAGTTGTCAAAGAGAACCCCTTCTCTGAAAAAGAAAAAGACTGCTGCCGCCTCTCAACACCTTTTGACAATCACGTCACATCTGACAGATAAGTTTAAAGCTAAGCTTAGTCACCTCTCATTGCATGAACAAAAGCTAATAAATGAATTATTGAATGAGTATTCATGGTTGTTTGAAGACAGGAAATATTTACCAGCAACAGATCAATCCAACACGAGATTCCAACCGGAAATGCTAGGCCAACAGCTCAAAAAGGGTACCGAATTCCCTACCATCTTCAGTCAGTGGTAGAGGAAACTATACAACAGCAACTAGAAGCAGGAATAATACAACCCTCTTCTAGTGCGTGGTCTAGCCCAATTGTAGTCGTTCCAAAGAAATCTATAGACGGAGAAAAATCCTATCGCCTCTGTGTAGACATGCGAGCAGTAAACAAAGTTACTACTCCAGATCATTATCCATTACCCCGGATCGATGAAACACTCGATCTTCTGGGAAATTGCCGGTACTTCACAACATTAGACATGCGCAGTGGGTATTATCAAATTCCAATTGCTCCTCAAGATCGAGCTAAGACAGCTTTTGTAGTTCCTGGTGGCTTATATGAATTCTTAAGGATGCCTTTCGGGCTTCGCAACGCGCCAGCAACCTTTCAGCGATTTGCAGATCTGCTATTACGTGGGTTGAAACCTACTATGTGCCTTGTGTATCTTGATGATATAATTGTATTTTCAAAATCCATTGTTGAACATGCTGAACATCTACGCAGTGTGCTGTTATGCTTGCAAAATGCTAATTTAAGCTTAAAATTAGAAAAATGTTCTTTTGCTCAATCACAAGTGCAGTATTTAGGTCATGTCATCAGTTCTAGCGGAGTCAAGCCAGATCCACGATTAACTGAAGCAGTAGACACTTTTCATATTCCAACAAATTTAAAGGAATTACAATCCTTCCTTGGTCTTGCAAATTATTACCGCCGTTTTGTTAAAGATTATGCTACTATTACCAAACCACTTACTAATTTGTTGAAAAAGGATACTCCTTTTGTTTGGACGGATGAATGTTCGACCGCCTTTCAAACAGTGAAAACTATTTTAACTAGTTCACCTCTACTTGTTTACCCAGACTTCGCTGAACCTTTTATTTTATCTTGTGACGCATCTGATTTTGCTGTAGGATATGTCCTAAGCCAAGTGCAAGATGGTGAGGAAAACCCCGTTGGGTATACCTCTCGTCCACTGAATAAAGCAGAAACTAATTACAGTACTACAGAAAAGGAATTGCTTGCCCTTCTTTTTGGAATTAATTATTTTAGATGTTACCTTTATGGTCGCAAGTTTACAGTTCTTACCGATCACTCTGCTCTGCAGCGGTTATTGAATCTTAAAGACCCTAGCAGCAAACTTATGCGCTGGGCCATGAAACTGTCAGAATATGATTTTGAAGTTCGGCACAAGCCTAGTCGGTTGCATCAAAATGCTGATGCTTTAAGTAGAAAAGTGGGTGTCATTCAAACCAGATGAGGTATCAATTGAAGAGTTAAAAGAAGCACAGCAGGTGGACGTTCAATGTCAAAAATACGCCACCTTGCCAGAATTTGAAGTAATAGACGACCTTTTGTATTGAAGAACTCCCCATGGAAATCGTTTGGTAATACCGGAATGCTTGCAGCAACGTATAATACGGCAATGCCATGATACAATCCAAGCATGTCACAGCGGAAAACGCGCTACGAACGCTCGAATTGCGACACGTTATTGGTGGCAATACCGAAAACGTGACGTGGACAGGTATGTAAGATCTTGCCTGCCGTGTGCTCAACGAGCACCAAATAGGCATCCGCGAGTGCCGCTGCAAACACTTCCTCAGGCATCTTCACCCTTCGAAATTCTTGCTTTAGATTTCCAAGGTCCTTTTCCACAGTCTCAACAAGGTAACATATACATTTTGTCTGTTATTGATCACTTTTCACTTTATCTAATTATGGTTCCCCTCCCCGACATGACAGCTGAAACTGTGGTGAGAGAGTTTGTAAATCGTGTGATACTACCTTTTGGAAGTCCTGATGCCATTTTAACGGATCAAGGAACCAATTTCATGTCTGCTTTATTTGTAAAAGTTTGTAAATTATTAAGAATCAAAAAATGGCGTACAACTCCCTTCCATCCTAAGGCCAACGGTCGCGTTGAACGCGTACACCGTACAATTTGTAAAATGTTATCCTATTATGTTGCAAAAACGCACGCTGATTGGGACAGTTATGTACCGTATATTTCTTCTGCATACAACACCCGAATACATGAATCCACGGGGTATACCCCTTACGAAGCTGTGTTTGGACGGCCGATGAATTCGCCGTTCGAAATAGACAAACTACCTCAAGGTGTAGAAATAAAGGAAGTAAAAGGTTTAGCCCGCCGGCTAAAAGCGATCTGGTATAAGGTAAAGAGGAATAATATCAAAGCTACTAATAAACAGTTGCACAGGCAGAACAAAAATGCTGTTTTACCGACTTATCAAACAGGTGATTTAGTGTTACTACGAAACCCGGCAATCAAAAAGTGACGAACTAAAAAGTTCTCTCCCCGCTTTGAAGGCCCGTATCGGATTGTACGGTTGACCTCACCAGTCAATGCAGAACTGCAATTAACCGATCGTATGGTGATAGTGCACTTTGACCGCCTGCAACCTTACCACGGTAGGGCTGTGTCACCACAACAGGTCGCAGCCCCCGATCCGCCTGTGTCACCTCCACCTCAAGTGGAACAAAGACGAAAGAAAAAACGGAGGAGATTACCTCCACAGGGTTGTAGATACCCTTTGCGGAATCGACACCCTTATGGGTTGAGGTCGCGTGATTAATCACGCCTAATTAGAGTTTTATGTTATGTTTTACTGCGGCTTAGTTTAAGTCATTTTCTCCAGGGACTTGGAAGCAAGACGTGCTTGGCCACCACGGAGTTCCCAGCCATTCTCAATTGTCAATTTCCAGTCCTGTCATGTATTTTTGCTCATTTTCATATGTATGATTATGTTTTATGTTTTGCAAGCAATGCCACGCATTAGACGTCACGCAACTGACTTGCTTCAAATGCAACCATTACACTTGGTGTTGGCAGTACCGCGGCTGCTAACTCCGAATAATATTCTTCCTTGTCCTCTATTGCCATCTATTCGGCAAACCAGTACATGTGGAGTAGTTTTACTCCGAGCTTTTCTTAATACTTGTTACGTTGACGTCTAGTGTATTGTACTATATGTCGTAGTTCTGTATTTGCTGCAGCTAACCGTAAGTAATCGGAACAGAAAAAGCCAGGACTTGAAATGCATACGCCTCGTACGCTTTGTTTACGGGACCAGCTGTTGGCGGGGCAACACATCAGATGTCGCCTCCCCTCCTCTCTTCAGCGCTGTCCCTTCTCCTCGCCAAGAACTGGCCAGCGGCCATCATTTTTTCTCAGCCAGTAACAGCGCTCCGCACGATGACGTATCTTATCACCACGTGCGCTGCCGCCTCCAGCGTCTCAACACGCGGCGCGTCCGAGTAGTTACAAAAACAAACCGCAAATTACTGCCCTATCCTCCGTGTATGACAGACTACAATGCATTTACCATCATTTTATATACCTAGCAGCCTTTAAAAAAAAACTCTTATTCTAGATAGTTAGCAATTTCTAATTCATCGTTATTTCTGGTACACGCTAAGCGCGTGATATTTGTCGCTGCAGTAGCGGCCGGTCTCTCGCGGCTACACGCCGTCTCACATAACCGCTGACGTGCCGGTGCCTACTCCGCACCTACGCGTGCGCTGCGCGCTCGCTAACAGCTCCAAGCTGGTTTCTTTCATGCAGCCGGAAGACACGGCAAACAAAATTCATTCAAACATCCCAATAAATCTTAACATAAATATTAAGTAAATGTGATTCATTGTTTAAATTCTTTTCCTTGTTTTGTTTCACATTAGCTGGATAAAATCACACGAAGTTCTTAACGATTTACATTATTCTGCATACCTTAGTCTGCCAATCCTGTAAGTGAAGTTTCACTACTGCTTTGATTCATTGTATAAGCTACAAACTACAGCCCTAACCCTCTTACACATCGAACTATGATGACATTTAACGTTATCTGCCTTGGACAAGGCCAGATATGGGCAAACCAATGCAATGCCACGGGTTTTTCACGCTACTGACGAGGCACAAACGACCAATCGTCCGGGCTGCCGTATATCGGTGGGCGATTGTTCCTTGGTTGCTAGGCAGTTATTTTTGCCCTCCCCATTTATTTTACTCCACCGCCGTGGTCATTGTTATATCCTGTTTTCCTTCTTCTGTCGATGAGGAGGCCCCTACAACATGTTAGGTACCCTCTTCCGACAGTACCGGTCTTTTAATCTTACCACCTATTTACACCGAGATATTGCTCTCCCTTGTTGCAGTCTTGCCCCAAAATATCGGCCGATGATCCATTGTGAGATACGTACTTTGCCTCTAATTAGCCGGTGATGTAAGCGCTACGGGAACTGTGCCTAGTTGTCCTTTCAGTTCAATTTGTTATCGTCAGTTTTAAAACTAACACACACGCAGCCTAGCGGCCAGCCCCAGGTGGTCAGTGTTACATGTTAACGTTGAGCGTTCCGACTACTTACAGCATTATTATTATACATCATTGTGTTTTTATTTTCCTGTCAATATATGTCATTCTTTTAATTATGTCATTATGCTAGCGCTAGTGATTTATAGTTCATGATTTTCATTTTATGTAGTGTTATGTACTGCGCGCACAAAAAGTGACGCTATTTATGCATGTATGCTATTCTAGCTTCAGAGCTATTTTTATTGCTTGAACAGTCGACATTTTCCTAGTACAGCAGGTCGCTGATAACGCCGCTGATACTTTTATTCCATGCATCGCAGGAAACCCATGTGCCTACACTAATTCTTATTAAGTCAGACGGACGTCCTTAGGCCCGCTGAACCACGGTATCGCACATAGCTCCAATGCACTGCCTACCCCTCAATTATTAGACAGGTTGCCTTAGCACTGTCCGCAGGTTGCTCCATCGCCCTGCAAATTATATAATCATCAATCCAAGTCTGCAGATTGCACTAATGCACTGCTGAACTTATTAGTCGAGTCACTCGCAGGTAGCTCATTCGCACCGCGAACTTGTACTTACACGTCACCGAATCCTAGGCTCCTCGGTTGACCACAAAACAATTCATACATCAATTACCGTGAGACAATTTGCGCTCACACTACGCCTTTGGCACTCAACCACAAATGAACTGAGCCCCAGACGCTCTTTTATTACATTTTATACAACGCCACTTTCTTCTAGATGGCAATTCCATTGCAAAATCATCGGATTCTGCCAAAGATTCAGATACCGTTCCAGAAATGGCAGCCTTTTCCGTTGCTGAACGGATTCGTTGCTTTCCACCATCTGACAGTGCAAACTGCACTTTTAAGAACAATGTTGTTATATACACACACTGTCGGATTCTACTGACGTAGTCCCTTATGCACTTCGTCAATCGACTAAAAACCAACATCCGATGACGGATTTCGTATCCGATTAGGAAGTTTATGTTCGGGAAATATTCCCTTTATTTTATTTCTTGTCAATTATTATTACTTCAATGTCATGTTTTATTGTTATCAATTTATAGTTATGATTAATGTTAGTGCACTTCATGGTTATACGTTATTTTTGTGTCATATTCGGTATTCCCTTTTAATTTTCATTGTTTCTCGACTGGAAGTATCTCTGAGGCACCTATTGGCCTTCAATTCGTATCCGCCATCAGCTACCATTAGTCACACAATTACACAACACTTCATACGCCCAATAACAACTTACAACACACTCACACTGTTCATATCCACACTACTTTGGTGTAACCAGACCTCTATTGTCATATACTGAGTACATGAACAAGGCTTTTATCGTTTAAGCCCTCCGCTCTACGGTAGGGGAAAGGGAAGTACGTACGTATGTACGTTATGTTCAGTAGCAGTTTCTTTTAATCAACAACGTAATCAATTTACCTGTTGAACACTTAAGTTGCTCTGTTAAAATGGAATCAAACGTCTTTGTGACATCAGCTATTCCTTTATTATTGCTTTGCAATAAACTGTTACTTTTAAGTTGCACTTACAATGTCTTAGTCTCGGACGCAGAGCCACTAGCGCTCTCCGACGCTGTTATCTGAGCTCAGCACTCTGCCGGCTCAGCGCTGATAAAGCTGCGCTGCGCCGCCTCCACTGCTTCACGCCCAGCCTCTGTATTCACGAACAACAGACTCGCTCTCGCTAACATTCATTTCCGACTTCAGTACAGTTAATCTCTCTATTGACCACTTCTGTAAGTAAAGATCCTATGATTATTGAGTTAACTTGAGTTGTCCTACCCTCATTCGGGTTTTCTACAGCTGAAAAACCAGTCAATATTATTTCTGAAATTTATGAAGTACTTCACCTGTCTCGCTGTGTCGAGCCTTAGCGGGGTGGGTGCCCCTGCGTAGTGGCCAATGCGTGGGAGGTGCCTAGGCTGTGCAGGTTTACACCGCGATCACAGGATTCCTTCTCATTTTATTCATAAAAAAAACTTTCTTCGTACAAAATCTCAAATTAATTAACGACACTTGGCCTTCGTCCCATAGCAGGTTGAAAAATTTTTTCCAGCGAGTTACGCTTAGTCTGCGCTGCGTAGTACTGCCTCCGCGTTCAGCGTCTTTTTTGCTGACGCGTGATTGATCAGCGGATACTCAGTGTTGAATTACACCATTGTCTTGCCGCCTTGCTACCCCCACGGCTGCCAAACTGTTGGTTGCCTGCCGTGATTCTACTTCGTGGCCTTCTTCATCAGTAAGCGTGACTGAACGGGTCCATCGTCGCTACTTGCCAGGTAATTATTGCTACAACGTTGTACCCCCTCTGTCATCTCTGAATTACTCATCAAGTAAGCCAGGAAATTTTTACTTCTAGGGTCACTAATACTTTCTCTCGCAGTCGACCGTTATCAACATTGGAAGCTGAAAGCAACCTCCCCTTTTACTATGCTGCGTTGGAGGTCCGACTTACCCGTAATTCGGACGGTATTCGGATGCGAATCAGGTTGCCAATCACGTGCGCAAATTGCGAATACGAGTGCTATCAAATATACACTTTTCCAGTCTCTTGGGCTGTCCTTCACCACCATGTTGTTTAGCAGACTCAAGAATTTTTAATAGTTAGTCGGGATCGACAAACTCACGCCACTCTCTCTCGCGCTGAACTATCCAGTTGCTTCCATACAACACATTACTTATGCTCCACGCTAATTTTACACACAAACACTACTGAGTGCGAGATGTCACTGTTTTTAGCTGGAACTACTACACCTCCATGTCCTCGTGTTCTAGTCTCACTTCGTCAACCAATAATTCAGCCTGTTGGCAACAGTTTTCTGTTCGCTGTTCCACAGACTGTCACCGCCACCCTGGTGTGCCACCGTTCAATGTCAGAGACTGAATCGTACCGGGTAACACTGAATAATAGTGGCCTAGTGTATAATAGTTCAAGATGTGACGTATACGCTGCTTCTATGAGGTTATCAGCTCAATTGCACTCCACCTTTCATGTCACCATTCCCACATTTACCTTATACCTTCCTGAACTCTCTTTTAAACTCCATCACCATGAGAAGCTAAAGAATTTACCGAATACAAATGATTCAGATCTACTCCAATCGATCAATCATCTCCTTACCCAGGAACACAACCAAGTTGCTCTTGACTGAGTGGCCTCACATATTGCTGATTGGCACCAAACCAAGCGATTAACCACCGTTGTATTACCCAGCGCTGGTTCGGTAATAATCATTGTAATGATTCTGATTATAGTATCCTGGATACTCTGTAAAAGAGAGTTTTGCAAATGTTTCACTTCCTTCCGAGAAGTAGTACCACACCCACAACCTGAAGGTGAATATCACACCTGAAACTACCTGCCAACCTTGGTGCATGCGATCAGGCATGACCCCCCCTTAGAATTAAGTTGTAGTCTAGGTGTCAGGTCAATGAACTAATTTTGTAATGGATTTGTATTTCTATGTATAGTCTATGGAATCACAATTTAACTGTCGAGTTCTAACCCTCATGTAAGTCATTTTGTTTTCTCTTTAAATTTTTGTCATTTTGTAATGTTCTCATTCACCCACTTGGGCAATTACCATTGTAATCCTAGATTTAAGAACTCAAAGTAATATTACGGGGAAAAACCTCCTTGTGACTGTTAGGCCTGGGAGCATTCTCTCACCCCCACGAGGGTGGAGTGTTTCAGTGTGCTGTGCTCCGGTGCCCCTCATCATCGCCTGGGTACCCACCACCACTGATACCGCCGACACACACTCACAGCATGGCGCCGCCCCACTGCCGTCGCACCAACTTCACAAGTTTGTTATTCAAGAGCCTTCCTTCAGGCCCTTCAGGCCACTTTGTAACTTTTGCACATATTGATATCACTATGTTATGGGACCCTTCGTAATGATCATATATTTTTTAAATGGAATAATCAATTAGAATAAGCTCATTCATTTTCATCCAGAGAGCCTTCTTCGGAAGGGGAAAGGATGTGCAGGGAGGAGACCCCCCAAGAGGGATCATTGCCGACAAAATTTTATTAAATTAAATTTTTCCACGCATAATGTTCGGCCGTGGCCGGCTTGGGCATACTGTGGTGGAAGGTGCTGGCCGGAAGACCATGGTCGGCACATTCCTGCCACGTGCTCCTCGGTCAGACTCAAGTCCCACGGGTTGGTTGCGCTGACGGGGGTACGCTACTAGCAAGGCGCGTTGGCGGAATCAATCCTCCAATCAGAGACTAATCGTGTGATCACGTGGGGACACGGCCGGGAGCGGCGAGGGCGGCTTGGAAACAGCTCCGCTCTCTCTTAGCTTCTGACCTCGGCCCCGAGTAGTCGCTCCTCTAGCCTCTGCCTCTCTGATGAGCAGACGGCAACCCCTCTTGGGGCTGCTCAGCCCTACGTAGGCACCACTGTACCATCATTACAAGAATAAACTGGATCCATTCCACTCAATTAATTGTCATTTTACAACGCCCTCCGCTCCTGACTTCTATCCTGACGAACAATTTGTAGAAAAACTAGAAAGGGCTTTGAAGTGCAAACCTCAAAGCAAACTGGGTGGTAGTTATCAAAATGGGAATCCAAATAATCACCATCAAAATAATAATTGTGAGAGAAATCAAAGGAATTCTCAGGAAGATAGTAGCTGGAATTTGCAGAATGGTCGGAGAAAGGAGTGATAACTTCCGTGAACTGGATTCAAGTAAAGAACGCAGATCTGACGGGGGATATTCGCGCAAAGTGCAATCGCGTAACAACCGGTCGGGAAACTCATGTTCGCCACATCTCAGGTCCGGGGATGGGGATCTGAACAGACGATGAAAAGGACTGGAGATAATGGTAATGGCAGAAATGTTGATATGTTTGGAGGAAGGCAACAAATATGTAATATGGAGTATGTTAAAGAGTTAGGCTATAGAAGTGATGTAACGCCGGAAATGCATATCCTCCTATTTCCATCTATTGCACTGCAATTTTTTTTCCTTATTTTGTTACCTGAAGATATAACATTTCTGTGTCTTTGTATATTGTAATTGTTTTACTATTTGTATATATATGCATTTATGTCGATGTATAATTGGTTTGTTTTGTGAATATTATTTGTATTTATACGCTAGGTCTGGCCTAGGGAAAACTATGCTATCGAACGAATACATCGATAGGTCGTGTGGAGAACGAAAGTGTTTAGGATCTTTGGTAGTGTTAACTCTGCCGCGTGGAGCGCGGGATGAGCAGAGGGAGTCTGGCCGGAGTAGTGCAGTGGAGCAGGTGTGTTGTGTGACGCTCCCGCGAGTTGCCTCGCGTTCGTGGTTGGGCAGCATGTAATTGCGCTCGACTGGCTATAATGGTTTCTAGCACGGTGTCGCGGACGGGAAGCATTAGCTGGCACACATCAAGAGCCCGTTTCGCCTGGTGACCGTGTCGAGAAGAAGGCGCGCCAGCATCCAGCTTCTGCAACAGCGACGGCCGACAATGAGTGACTGTCGCCACCTCCTCGATCGACGACTTCAAACCTTCAATCAACCAAAAAGGAAGACTAAAAGCACGTAAAGTTTCAGAACTGTATGGCAGACCTCAGCTTTTAAAATTGTTGCATCACAAAATTACAGCAACTTAGCATGAACTTTTGTTGCTCATTGTCCCAATTGCATTGCCAAGCAGGGTCCCTTCCTTTTCCGAAATGAACCCGAGTGTCGTTGAAATTCAAACGCCAGCATTAAAATAATATAATTCAATTTCACTGCCTTAATTTCAAAGTTCAGTTAAAGTATTCATAGCTGGCTACAATATTTAGATTACACGAGCACAAATTAAGAGTGCGAGTTTTGTTAGCATATTTTAGCTTACCTGTGACTGCTGCTCGGCTTGGTACGTACTAAATTTTACTATTGTTAATTGTTCAGAATCATTTAATTCAAGTTCGAAGTTAAATCTCTTATTTCTAAATTGCGTAGATTCAAGTAGCTTTTGAAATGATTGTTGAGGTAGCCCAAGACTAACTGTATTTTACTGAATTTCGATATGCTTCAGAAACAAAGTTCACTATTAATTTCAGTCACTAAACTAACTTTCAATTTTCCAGTTTTATTAATTCTTTTGCTAAATTAAGTCAGGGTGTAGCGAAATTTATTACTTCAGACAAACCTTCAATTTTCACACAACACGTGTCAACCTTCAGTTGCCACGCTTTTAGTGCTAATTATATGTGCAATAACCTTTCTTTTTCAGTTATTATAGTAATTGTCCATAGGACTGGCGACTGTAATTTTCCCCAAATCTCAAATATCTAATTACCGCTAGTTAATTGTTAACGTAACGGCCGCACATTTACTTTCTTTATTAACTTTACCCCATTTCAAAATTAATTTCCACCAGTTTCATTTGCATTTTTCCCTTCATTTAGATGTAACCCTTTCCTCCCTCTTTACCGACAGATTAACTTCGGTGACGATTGCTTTTCCCAAATTTCCATTAGGTACACGCGGTTTAATTTTTCACTGTCATTAAGGTCGATAAGTGAGGGGGAGGTTACAGTGACTCTTTCAATAAAAGCAGGCCCGAACGGCGGAAGCAGTGATTTGTGAGAGATTTAAGAAAAAGTAATGGGATTAAATTTGCGGAGAATTATGTAAGTTATGGATGTGTAATGAATGAGTGTGTGAATGGTGATGAGTGGACAGATTCAGTGGTTCAAAATGAAGTAAAAAAGGAGATTAATTTTGTGAAAGCAAATCGTGTGGAGAGTTTTGAAGAGGTATTAGCAAATAGTAGCAATTGCAGTTAGGAAAGCGTCGTAGTAGCAAGTATTTGTGAATCGGCGAAATGCATTGATATTAGTGAAGGCGGCGTAGCTCTGGTCTCGCCAGCTGCAAGTGAGGGTGATTGAGTTTCGGGGGAAAGGGTCAGTGTTACTAAGAGAGGCTTAGCATTGGTCTCGCCAGCAACTGAAGTCAAAAATGCATCGGTGGAAGTAGATGATTTCTGTTTAAAGGAACAGAATAATGGTAATTTATGTAATGAAGTATAAGCTACTGGTATTGATACTTCAGAGCAAGGAATTTACGTGTTTCTAGTCACGAATGTGTGAATCTAAAACGTTCGTCGGAGTAAGAATGTGAGAATGTATGTAAAGTACGATCCGGGGTTAATCTGGATGAAAGGTGTGTAGAAATGGCAGAGGGTGCTGATTTTGTCCGATCACAGCGGAATGTAGCAAGTCTGGAAGTCCCAAAATTGTACGCAAAGGTAGCAGCAATTTGTGTAATGTAGCAGCGGGGGATAAAGTTGTGTACGATTCATGGAAAGTTAACTTGACGGAGGAAAGAACGGTTTCAGATTTGAATTTTTGTAGTGATTTAAATGGTGTCTCAACAGATGAGGTTGCTGAGATGAATGTTTATGGTGATGATGGCTTAGGCATCGATGTATTATTTCAGGAAGATAAAGTGTTTAACAGTGAATTGATGTGTAATTTTGTTAAAGCTGCAAGTGTCGATATTTTGGAGGGGAAAAACATTAGAGTTGTGCATGCTGGGGTAGTGAATCGGCGAAATGCGTGGAAGAACTAACAGAAAATTTAGAGAGAGTGCTGAAGTAAATAGTGTGGATGGTGATAGTTAATGTAATGAAGCTCGTACAAAATGGCTCTGAGCACTACGGGACTTAATTTCTAAGGTCATCAGTATCCTAGAACTTAGAACTACTTAAACGTAACTAACCTAAGGACACCACACACACCCATGCCCGAGGCAGGATTCGAACCTGCGACCGTAGCGCTCGCGCGGTTCCAGAGTGTAGCGCCTAGAACCGCTCGGCCACCTCGGCCGGCAAGCTCGTACAAATTGGTATCTGAAGGAGAGAGTATGATTCTAGTGAGTCTGATTGGCGTTGGTACAGTAAAACATTAAGGTCGTTCCTACCGCTTCTGTGGAAACGTGAGAAGTTTAAAATTGCTAAGGGTGTATAGAGAAAGGGCAGAAGTGGAAAGCTGTTCCAATCTGTAATTAGTGGTAGTAATTTTGGAGGGATAATTTATATGTTCATCTGGGGATTGATTAATAATTTGTTAGTTTATTGTGGCACTGTACATGTGCAAAAATGGGAAGTTTATGGTACTGAGGGTGCGTGGAGGTCAGTGACCTTGTGGATTGAAGTAAAATATGTATTGATTTATTCTTTTTATAAGAGTGTGGCAAAGAATTTAGTGGTCAATTTGAAGGGTATTAAAATTGTAATTATATGTACACGCAATGTTGGTGCATGGAGGTAGGAAAGATTGAGTAAAGTCAATTAAATATAAGTTATTGGAATTTGACCTTACTGTGATTCAGTCGGTTGCCTTGTGACTATGTTCCTAAAGTATCGTTTCCGCTGGAGGAAATCTTTAGCGAGGATCCTGATTGTTTTTGGGAAATGGTTTGTTGAGGGGTTTCGTCTTTTGGTTTCGTTGTAAAAAGAATTGTGACGATAAACGGTGAAACTCGGAATTCAGAGGTAGACATGATTTCTGGGAGGCACTTGGTCTAAAGATTTATGTGAGTTGATGAATACCTCGTGCTAAAATCCATGTGAGCGTGTGTAGTGCGACAGAAAAAATTAGTGCATGAAGGAGGCTTAGCGCTGAGTGAGTGGCACAAGAAGTGCTTACAAAATCGCACATCAGTAAAAGTGCATTTAAAAATTTTTATTTTTTGTCCAAAAAATTATTTATGCGTAATTGAAATGCAGGCATTTATTTAACAAGCCATTTTGTTCATAATTTGTTTTAGTTTAAATTTATTTCGAAATTCATGCTTTTTTATGCATAACTGAAATCCAGGCATTTATTTAGTGAGCCATCACATTGATAATTTGTGTTAGTTTAAGTTTATTTCGTAATTCGTGCTGCTCCCACAACACTACAAAAATCTTGTAAACACTATTGGCCCGGCGTTTTAATCACTTAATTCTGTTCTTTGAAATTTATTTTATATGTACGTGTATGAACTGAAGAGTGCTACTTCTGAACAGTCTGGCAAGCCAGAATATTAATAAGTGGAGGTGTGCGAGATAAAGGGCGAGTTGCGGCGCCCTGATTATATTCTGAGTTCGGAGTTGGGCGTGGCCACGCTGGGGCCTCTCGGCAGGCCGCGGCTCGCCAGCGGCCACGTGGTGCTCAATGTTAGCCGGGGTCCAGGCAGCGCATGGCTGGGAATTCCATGGTGATGCTGTGTCAATGAAGGAGACATGCCAGGATTGCCAAAGATGGCGGACTTTGTGAAACATTAATGGCCGTCATTTCACAGATCGTATAGAAATTAAAAGCATCCACATGAATCATGATACGTCAAAAAGAAACATGTACATGACCATTACTTGCCCGACGATTCAATATATTTATTAGTTTAAAGTTTAGTATCTGACGATAAAGGATACAAATAACACACAGTAACTAATTTCCAAAATCTAAACTGTTCATCCGATTTTGTCGATCGACGTGTCTTTAGAAAGCTATTAGTTTAAACCTAAATTAGTATGAATTACAGGCACGTAACTTGACTAGTACATGAGTTATTGGAGTTCAAAGTGGCCAATTACTACTGTCGCGTCAGGCCATAAGCACTCCATTGTTATTGTTGTTGTCGTCTTCAGTCCAGAGACTGGTTTGATGCAGCTCTCCATGCTACTTTATCCTGTGCAAGGTTCTTCACCTCCCAGTAGCTACTGCAACCTACATCCTTCTGAATCTGTTTAGTGTATTCATCTCTTGGTCTACCTCTGCGATTTTTACCCTCCACGCTGCCCTCCAATACTAAATTGGTGATCCCTTGATGCCTAAGAATATGCCCTACCAACCGATCCATTCTTCTGGTCAAGTTGTGCCACAAATTTCTCTTATCTCCAATTCTATTCAATACCTTCTCATTGGTTACGTGATCTACCCATTTAACTTTCAGCATTCTTCTGTAGCACCACATTTCGAAAGTTTCTGTTATCTTTTTGTCCAAACTATTTATCGTCCACGTTTTACTTCCATGCATGGTTACACTCCTTACAAATACTGTCAGAAATGACTTCCTGACACTTAAATCTATACTCGATGTTAACAAATTTCTCTTCTTCAGAAATGCTTTCCTTGCCATTGCCAGTCTACATTTTATATCCTCTCTACTTTGACCATCATCAGTTATTTTGCTCCCCAAATAGCAATACTCATTTACTACTTTAAACGTCTCATTTCCTAATCTAATTCCCGCAGCATCACCCGATTTAATTCGACTACATACCATTATTCTCGTTTTGCTTTTGTTGATGTTCATCTTATATCCTCCTTTCAAGACACTGTCCATTCCATTCAGCTGCTCTTCCAGGTCCTTTGCTGTCTCTGACGGAATTACAATGTCATCGGTGAACCTCCAAGTTTTTATTTCTTCTCCGTGGATTTTAATTCCTACTCCAAATTTTTCTTTTGTTTCCTTTACAGATTGAATAACATCGGGGAGAGGCTACAACCCTGTCTCACTCCCTTAACAACCAATGCTTCCCTTTCATGCATCTCGACTCTTATAACTGCCATCTGGTTTCTGTACAAAAAGTAAATAGGCTTTCGCTCACTATATTTTACCCCTGCCACCTTCAGAATTTGAAAGAGAGTATTCCAGTTAACATTGTCAAAAGCTTTCTCTATTTCTACAAACGCTAGAAACGTAGGTTTGCCTTTCCTTAATCTATTTTCTAAGACACGTAGTCAGGTCAGTATTGCTTCACGTGTTCCAACATTTCTACGGAATCCTAATTGATCTTCCCTGAGGTCGGCTTCTACCAGTTTATCCATTCGTCTGTAAGGAATTCGCGTTAGTATTTTGCAGCAGTGGCTTATGAAACTGAAAGTTCGGTAATTTTCACATCTGTCAACTCCTGCTTTCTTTGGGATTGGAATTATTATATTCTTCTAGAAGTCTGAGCGTAGTCGCCTGTCTCATACATCTCTCTCACCAAATGGTAGAGTTTTGTCAGGACTAGCTCTCCCAAGGCTGTCAGTAGTTCTAATGTAATGTTGTCTACTCCCGGGGCCTTGTTTCGACTTAGGTCTTTCAGTGCTCTGTCAAACTCGTCACGCAGTATCATATCCCCCACTTCATCTTCATCTTCTCTTCCATTTCTATCATATTGTCCTTAAGAACATCGCCCTTGTGTAGACCATATATATATATATATATATATATATATATATATATATATATATATATATATATATATATATATATATACTACTTCCACCTTTCTGCTTTCCCTTCTTTGCTTAGAACTGGGATTCCATCTTAGCTCTTGATGTTCATACAAGTGGTTCTCTTTTCTCCAAGGGTCTCTTTAATTTTCCTGTAGGCAGTATCTATCTTACCCCTAGTGAGATAAGCCTCTTCATCCTTACACTTGTCCTCTAGCCATCCCTGCTTAGCCATTTTGCACTTCCTGTCGAGCTCATTTTTGAGACGTTTGTATTCCTTTTTGCGTGCTTCATTTATTGCATTTTTCTATTTTCTCCTTTCATCAATTAAATTCAATATCTCTTCTGTTACCCAAGGATTTATCTTAGCCCTCGTCTTTTTACCTATTTGATCCTCTGCTATCTTCACTATTTCGTCTTTCAAAGCTATCCATTTTTCTTCTAGTGTATTTCTTTCCCCCATTCTAGTCAATCGTTCCCTAATGCTCTCCCTGAAGCTCTCTACAACCTCTGGTTCTTTCAGTTTATCCAGGTTCCATCTCCTTAAATTCCCACCTTTTTGCAGTTTCTTCAGTTTTAATCTACAGTTCATAACCAATAGATTGTGGTCAGAGGCCACATCTGCCCCTGGAAAAGTCTTACAATTTTAAACCTGGTTCCTGAATCTCTGTCTTACCGTTACACAATCTATCTGAATCCTGTCAGTGTCTCCCGGCTTCTTCCATGTATACAATTTCCATAGTGACACAAAAAAATGGTAGCATCATGCTTATAAATATATTTATTCATCTATGTCTTCGTAAATATCCGATGTATACTATTCATGAAGAAACTGGTTAAATATTTACTGTGTTTTAGAAAGCACAGAGACATTAGGCTACTGGCCTACCTTTTGTTCTATTCCTTTGATGTATGTTTATTTAATTTGCTTATGTATCTAATAATGTGTGTTAGAGCTTGTTTATGGTCCAGCGGTAAGAATATTTATTTAATTTCAAGTTATTTAAATGTAAATCCAATATTTCGAATGTGTTTCATTATGTGTGCGTGGGTGCGTTGGCTTGAAGACATGGCTCGAGCACTCTAGCCAATCACAGCGCTCGTGAATGGGGAGACTGTATGAAAGCGGGAGAAGAGTTCTGGGCAGTACGGCACAGAACACGGGGAGGGCTTGACGTGAATGACCGGAAGCACGGTCGAGGCAGAGACTTGGAGAGTGTGGAGCAGTTTGTGTGTGGTCGCGGCAGATTGCAATACTTTGGAGTGCCAACTTGTGCATTTGTGAGATTCCCGTGGCTTCTACAGTGAAGACGTAGTGTGCATTTAGAAGCGAATATCTCATGCGCTATGTTGTTGTTCATAACTAATTACGTGCAGTACGAATCTAATGTTTCCCTGTTACGCAACTTATATTTTGTTTAATTGCTGGACCATCGACACCAATAAGTGTTTTGCAGAAATATACCGCATTCTCAAAAGTACTTCTACTATCATCATTTAAAGTCGTTAAGATAGTACCTGCATATTTTATTTAATTGCAATTTTCATTTATAAACAATATTATGTTCAAAATTCGCAATTGCGGGTGACAGGAATCTTCGACCATTCGATTCATGCGTATATTCATATCGTGTACTGTACACTCAGCAGTATTTGGCTTGTAATGTGGCAACTAGACAACGAACCAGCCAAAACTTTTAATATTTCAACTTTGAGTCAGAGGGTATGTAGTTGAGGACCACCACCACCCCACCATCATTTCAACTTTTTTGAAGCACGCAAGTGTTATACTGGTCCATTTTCCGATATTCAGTAAAGTGGCCTCCCAAGGTACTCTCACCTATATTATCATTTGGAAGTCCACTCATCTGTTTTCCATCCATTAAAAAGGGGTCTAGGTAATTTTCTCTTCCAGAAGATATAGCTACAAACAGGTCTGCGTTATGTTAAAAGTAAAAACCATAAATTTTGCTTTGCTTGGTCACTCCTAGCTTGCAGCCTAAATACCAAAATCTACTGAGCGTACGATTGAAGCACAGTGTCAGTAATAATATTTGTTGATATTATAGCTTTGATGGCATCGATTTTCCTTTTAAACTTCAGGATGTACCAAAATTTGAGAGGCAGAATCCTGATTTTTCAGTTCATGTTTACATCCAGAACAAGGAAGAAAGTAAGCCAGAAGAAGAACATTACGCAGCGAAAGAGAAATGATTAATGCATGAAGTCGGTGTGCACATCTATATGTCCCAAGCAGCTAGTCAGTATCAGTAACATGTACATTTGTTGCTTTTCTGTCAACACTATGTATGGATCATTGCAATTGGGTGAACACAATTGTGGAAAGCATTATTGCCCTAGACATCTCGACCCATTTACTACCAGCAGGTATGTAGCAAAGCATTTGATAGAATGCTTTTGCCATGGACTGGTACATGCGGAAATCCCAGCTGAGAGAGTCAAGTTCTTGAGGTTTAAGAACGACCATCATGAGGTGCACTATCCTTTTGTAGTGTAGGCTACCTTCGAGAGCCTCCTCGCTCCTGTGACACACTGTGAGGCCAATTCCACTGCCTCCCACATCACGTTCGCTGAGTGGCATGTACCATATGCGGCGGCACACCAGGTTGTGTGCACATATGTTCCTAATGTCAGCCATTTCGGTTCATGCGTGGTGGATAAACCTAAGCTGTTGCGACGTCCAAGGCTTGTTGATGAGATTTATCGCACCAATATTTCCAGGAGAAACTTGCAGGAGAATTATGCATTACACAAGAAATCATTTGAAAATTTCTGGCAGATTAAAACTGTGTGCCAGACCGAGACTCGCACTTTTGTGCCTTTCGCTCTACCATCTGAGCTACCCAAGCACGACTCACGACCCTCCTCATAGCTTCAATTCTGCCAGTACCTTGTCTCCTACCTTCCAAACTTCACAGAAGCTCTTTTGCGAAGTTGGTAGAGCACTTGCCCACAAAAGGCAAAGCTTCCGAGTTCGAGTCTTGCTCCGGCACACAGTTTTAATCTGCCAGGAAATTATATATCAGCGCACAATCCGCTGCAGAGTGAAAATCTCACCCAAGAAAGCATTTGACTGTCATGTCAGTGGGCTGTCGTTAAACAGAAAAGTGGAACCTACACTTAGACATCACTGTCATCCAACAGTGAAATTCCAGAATGCATGGGTCTTCTACTGGTAAAATCTTGGCTGTATGGAAAGATACAGTGAAACCACATTGCCCGACATTGCCACATTCACCTGCAATCTGCCTTACAGGCAGTTTCATAATAGATCCAGAGATTGTGCACATTAGTGAATGTTTAGTAGAAACCCAACATCTCTGATTTAGGGGAGTATGCAAAACTATTTTTTCTTACACTTCCTGTTGTACCGGGCGATTCTAGGCGACAGGCTTTAGTGTATTTTGCCTGACAGCGCCCTGACAACGTCAGTCGGGCCGAGGCCCAGCATGAATAGGGCCAAGCACAGGAATCCGCCCATGGGCGACTTTTCCCCTCGCCTTCGCGCGGCAATGTGACAATTGCCGCTCGACGGCCGTCCCGGCAAGCCGCCGGAAGCGCCGGTACTGACACCACCCAATGGGCTGAGGATGGAGTGCATCGTACCTCCAACCACAAGTAACCGACACCCACTGGCAGTGATACCGATTCACTTGAACGCTGTCCACAGCCTCGTGTGAGGGTCTGATCTTCCTCTTCTTCATCGAAGGATTCCCTTGGCCACCTTCTGATAGACCTGTCACCCAATGACGGTCAACCTATGTCGGCCCCCAGCATTGATAAAGCCGAACACCACGTGGAAACCCCACTTTGTGCTCTTTTGCCTGCACCATCTCGTCAGCCCAATGGGCCTTCTGATGATCCTGACAGTAACCGCCATGGTCGAAAATCTAAATAGTCTTCCTCTTGAGCCCATCGCAGCGGCTGTGATTAGGTTTCATATGCATCCACACGTGGAGCAGCCGTGCCTGTTTGTGTCATGGATCAGGACATGGGTGCCCTCTCAACGCCACTTCTCAGAAGCCACCGCCACCACCACAAAAGAAAGATCCATCCTATCCCACGAACTAAACTGAACACTGAGATGCAACACTTTATTGCAGGCCAACTACTGACAGTTTACCAGAAAGACCACATCAAGTACCTGCTTGACACAAAGGACAATTACCTCCAAGTCATCAACTTTGTGAAGCCTATAGCTACAGAATCCTACACTCATCAGGCTTCCCAGCGAAGTTACAGAAACAGACTTCAGGGTCCTTTGGTCCACCAATACAACAACGGGTAATGTGGCAACTAGACAACGAACCAGCCAAAACTTTTAATATTTCAACTTTGAGTCAGAGGGTATGTAGTTGAGGACCACCACCACCCCACCATCACTTCAACTTTTTTGAAGCACGCAAGTGTTATACTGGTCCATTTTCCGATATTCAGTAAAGTGGCCTCCCAAGGTACTCTCACCTATATTATCATTTGGAAGTCCACTCATCTGTTTTCCATCCATTAAAAAGGGGTCTAGGTAATTTTCTCTTCCAGAAGATATAGCTACAAACAGGTCTGCGTTATGTTAAAAGTAAAAACCATAAATTTTGCTTTGCTTGGTCACTCCTAGCTTGCAGCCTAAATACCAAAATCTACTGAGCGTACGATTGAAGCACAGTGTCAGTAATAATATTTGTTGATATTATAGCTTTGATGGCATCGATTTTCCTTTTAAACTTCAGGATGTACCAAAATTTGAGAGGCAGAATCCTGATTGTTCAGTTCATGTTTACATCCAGAACAAGGAAGAAAGTAAGCCAGAAGAAGAACATTACGCAGCGAAAGAGAAATGATTAATGCATGAAGTCGGTGTGCACATCTATATGTCCCAAGCAGCTAGTCAGTATCAGTAACATGTACATTTGTTGCTTTTCTGTCAACACTATGTATGGATCATTGCAATTGGGTGAACACAATTGTGGAAAGCATTATTGCCCTAGACATCTCGACCCATTTACTACCAGCAGGTATGTAGCAAAGCATTTGATAGAATGCTTTTGCCATGGACTGGTACATGCGGAAATCCCAGCTGAGAGAGTCAAGTTCTTGAGGTTTAAGAACGACCATCATGAGGTGCACTATCCTTTTGTAGTGTAGGCTACCTTCGAGAGCCTCCTCGCTCCTGTGACACACTGTGAGGCCAATTCCACTGCCTCCCACATCACGTTCGCTGAGTGGCATGTACCATATGCGGCGGCACACCAGGTTGTGTGCACATATGTTCCTAATGTCAGCCATTTCGGTTCATGCGTGGTGGATAAACCTAAGCTGTTGCGACGTCCAAGGCTTGTTGATGAGATTTATCGCACCAATATTTCCAGGAGAAACTTGCAGGAGAATTATGCATTACACAAGAAATCATTTGAAAATTTCTGGCAGATTAAAACTGTGTGCCAGACCGAGACTCGCACTTTTGTGCCTTTCGCTCTACCATCTGAGCTACCCAAGCACGACTCACGACCCTCCTCATAGCTTCAATTCTGCCAGTACCTTGTCTCCTACCTTCCAAACTTCACAGAAGCTCTTTTGCGAAGTTGGTAGAGCACTTGCCCACAAAAGGCAAAGCTTCCGAGTTCGAGTCTTGCTCCGGCACACAGTTTTAATCTGCCAGGAAATTATATATCAGCGCACAATCCGCTGCAGAGTGAAAATCTCACCCAAGAAAGCATTTGACTGTCATGTCAGTGGGCTGTCGTTAAACAGAAAAGTGGAACCTACACTTAGACATCACTGTCATCCAACAGTGAAATTCCAGAATGCATGGGTCTTCTACTGGTAAAATCTTGGCTGTATGGAAAGATACAGTGAAACCACATTGCCCGACATTGCCACATTCACCTGCAATCTGCCTTACAGGCAGTTTCATAATAGATCCAGAGATTGTGCACATTAGTGAATGTTTAGTAGAAACCCAACATCTCTGATTTAGGGGAGTATGCAAAACTATTTTTTCTTACACTTCCTGTTGTACCGGGCCGGCCGCGGTGGTCTCGCGGTTCTAGGCGCGCAGTCCGGAACCATGCGACTGCTACGGTCGCAGGTTCGAATCCTGCCTCGGGCATGGATGTGTGTGATGTCCTTAGGTTAGTTAGGTTTAAGTAGTTCTAAGTTCTAGGGGACTGATGACCACAGCAGTTGAGTCCCATAGTGGTCAGAGCCATTTGAACCATTTTTGAACCTGTTGTACCTGGCGTTTCTAGGCGACAGGCTTTAGTGTATTTTGTCTGACAGCGCCCTGACAACGTCAGTCGGGCCGAGGCCCAGCATGAATAGGGCCAAGCACAGGAATCCGCCCATGGGCGACTTTTCCCCTCGCCTTCGCGCGGCAATGTGACAATTGCCGCTCGACGGCCGTCCCGGCAAGCCGCCGGAAGCGCCGGTACTGACACCACCCAATGGGCTGAGGATGGAGTGCATCGTACCTCCAACCACAAGTAACCGACACCCACTGGCAGTGATACCGATTCACTTGAACGCTGTCCACAGCCTCGTGTGAGGGTCTGATCTTCCTCTTCTTCATCGAAGGATTCCCTTGGCCACCTTCTGATAGACCTGTCACCCAATGACGGTCAACCTATGTCGGCCCCCAGCATTGATACAGCCGAACACCACGTGGAAACCCCACTGGGTGCTCTTTTGCCTGCACCATCTCGTCAGCCCAATGGGCCTTCTGATGATCCTGACAGTAACCGCCATGGTCGAAAATCTAAATAGTCTTCCTCTTGAGCCCATCGCAGCGGCTGTGATTAGGTTTCATATGCATCCACACGTGGAGCAGCCGTGCCTGTTTGTGTCATGGATCAGGACATGGGTGCCCTCTCAACGCCACTTCTCAGAAGCCACCGCCACCACCACAAAAGAAAGATCCATCCTATCCCACGAACTAAACTGAACACTGAGATGCAACACTTTATTGCAGGCCAACTACTGACAGTTTACCAGAAAGACCACATCAAGTACCTGCTTGACACAAAGGACAATTACCTCCAAGTCATCAACTTTGTGAAGCCTATAGCTACAGAATCCTACACTCATCAGGCTTCCCAGCGAAGTTACAGAAACAGACTTCAGGGTCCTTTGGTCCACCAATACAACAACGGGGGACCTGAGACCCAGAAATTAATCCCTATGCCCACTTATGTTGTCTCCCTTATTAGGTTGGGAGGACGTCAAATGCATTTACTAAATCAGTTATCTCCTGTGTACCAAAGTGCATAATGAATCGTATGAAAGCCACTAAGGCCTCTCAATCTGCCATAGGTGTCAACGTTTGTGACACACAAGCAATTACTTCTCATTGCCTGTTCTGTGTGTCAAGTGTGTTGGCTAACATGCATCAGAGGACAGCAAGGTCCGAACAACAGAAAAACCCACATGTGCCGATGTTTGGGCACCTCTCACAATTCCCACTATCCAGATTTCGGCTAGTGCCTAGCCATTATCAATGCACTATTTTCTAGTATCGATACATGTCAGTTCCCTGTAGTTCGGGCGTCAGTCACAGTCCTTTGAATGCTACTGTATCAAAGAACTTCAGTTTGTGAGGAGCCTAAGAGGTTTTTTTGTAGCCAACTCCTTCCACTCCATTGAGGAATTTCTTAGTAGAACCGATGTGTACAGGTTATTAATCATACCAGATAATATGATAAAGTTTAAGTTCTACGCATCTTCAGTGCAGTAATATAATCAGTGTAAATAAGGATTGTAAATGTATATTGTCTTTGATGATGCCTGGATATAATAGCCTAAGACTGATCGTATGCACGTCTGTATACTGTACATTCACATGGTTTGTAACAAGATTGTTATTACCTCTTCAATGAAATCTGTTAAGGTTTTCATTGGCTTGTTCCACGTTAAAACCATTTCACATAGGATTCGTGAGAGGGAGATTAGCATATCTCTTTATGCATAAAGTGTGCTTTTGTTTTATCACATTTTCTGCACAAGTGAGGACTTCCCCCTACGGATCTGTGGAATAAAAATTACATGTAATCTAATGTAATCTCCAACTCCGTGTACATGGTTTTCCTCGATGCAGTTCTTGGGGGAAAATTTCTCAGTTTTCTTGTGCCCCTCAAGTTCCAATGAGAACCCTTATCTTTGACGACTTCCCCTGTCGTCGTCTCCAGGTGATTACACTGTGGCTGTTTTTTAAGTCTGATAATAGAACAACCTACGATAAGGTGACTTACACTATTAGATATGAAAGACGTGGCCGTGAAAGACTTCTACTGTATCAGTAACAATTACGTGTCATTATCTTATCAGTGATGGAGCACTGAATGTCGTGTCGACTGTGGGTTCGGCATCAGAGTGCCGTTACGGATGTGGACTCGTCTCCTTAAGCCTCACATACAAACTCATTATTAAGTCGCAAGCCATTAGTAAGAGCTAACGTATTCGTTTAGATATAACATAATTATAACCCATTTCTGTGGTAACGGGGGCCTACCTGTCTCTTGCAGGATAATTAAGAAAACTGCGAATGTCAGAAGAACGTGTCTGTCGTTAGAGCGCGGCTGCATGGTTTATCTTATCTGAACGTGCAATAGCTTTTCACGTGGAAAGTTCTCAAGCCAGTGAGAACAAACATCCGGGTACTTGTCAATAACTTCCAAAGAGCTAGAAAAGTTGTCGATGAATCACACTCCGGGAGAACTCCAGTACGGCAAGAGAGACTGTAGAGAATCAAGGAAGCAGTTGCATCAACTCATCGTTTAAGTTACGAGTTAGAAGTGCGAAAATTAACGACTTTGAAAAGCCTACTCTCTACGCAAAAGAAAAAAGCTTGCCACATTCAGATGCTTCGCAAATTAGATTACGGATAACAGCTGCGCACAACGAACACCCAATGGATCACATTCGGTTTACTGATGAGGCAACATTTCACACCTACGGACAAGTTAAAGAACATAACTGTCGCTTATTGGATAACAAACCACATCACGCTACTGTTGAATGGCAAAGAGACACAGTTTATGGGTCCTTCATTTTTCCAGAAGCAACAATTACAGAAAACTGCCATGCTGGACATTTACTTTGCCGGCCAGTGTGGCCGAGCGGTTCTAGGCCCTTCAGTCTGGAACCGCGCGACCGCAACAGTCGCAGGTTAGAATCCTGCCTTGGGCATGGATGTGTGTGATACCCTTAGGTTAGTTAGGTTTAATTAGTTCTAAGTTCTAGGGGACTGATGACCTCAGAAGCTAAGTCCCATAGTGCTCAGAGCAATTTGAACCATTTACTTTGATATGCTGGAGCAATTCCTGAAACAACAGCTTCAGCAAGAAGACATTGCTAACACTGTTGTGTTCCGGCACGCCGTCATCTTGCTCTCACAGGAAGCGAGTACCTAACTCGAAGATTCGCCAAAAGATGGATAGGCAGAGGTCTGCAAGACCGTGACTACCGCGGTCACCTGATGTGACATCCATGAATTTCCCCGCTCGGGGTTACTAGAGTCAAGGGTGTACAAAACAAAGAGAGTAGATCTCGCGTACCTAAAAGCTCGATTCACAGGAGATGCTTCAGAATGCATTCATGTGTTCTCTTTAACGACGGGAACAGTTCTACGAAATGGACGCAGGCCATGTTGAAGTGCTATGACGTTGTGTACACAGACTGACAATAAACATACATATATTATGTAAAAGCATTCACCACTCTGTACAAATGGATGGAGACTTTATGACCATACCGCACGTAGCTGGTTCGTGGCTCATGGGCCCCAACCTCTAACCTCAGACAACCTGTGTGGTATGCTGTTCCTCAAGGCCACATTCATAGTCAGTTTAATTTGATACCACGACGTGTAAAAGGTTTTATACCACCTCCAGGGGGCTTCATCTTGTGATAATTTCAGGAGCACAATATTGCTTCAGTCATCCTTAAATTTCATCACTTCTTCGTGAAGACCAGATATACACTACATTTAATCAGGTTCTGATGATTCCTTCAAACTTCACGAGCAATAATGTGAGTACGTTGCTAAATGAACCACAATTAGTGTAAATCGATTCTAGCTCGCTTTGTTTCTTATCCTTCGGAGGGTTGGAGCACAATGTCAATTGAGTGATGTAGCAGATTGTTGCACTGATATGACCGGTATCAATGCCACCATCCGAGTCCTGAAAACTACAGCTACTGAAACATGGGCAATGAACTGCAATAGTATAACGGCCTACAACACCGAATACTTCACGTTACTCGTGACAAGTAACGGCCTTTACCTCAACAGGTATTGGAATAATGATTGTAGCGTAGCTGCTGATTTTGCCAGCGATTATGTCAGACATATTAATCTCACTTAAATCTAAATGTGATGCTCCATAAAGCAAGCACTTTAGTTCATTTGTTAAATACCCTTACAGCTCACTGCAGTGGCAACATTTTCTGAAAGGCCATGATGATCGCAGTGCAGTCCGTTTTTCTAACGTTCACGCCAAAAGTAAACACATACAATACGTTCATTATCCAGGCTAAGTTCGGGTTAAAAACTTATTTTCCAGTACAACATTGACTATAAGGAAGCTATTGTAAGCTTTGAACAGTGCAGAATATGAATTAAGTCGTGCACCTCAATGAGTAACGTTTCGCAGATAGACATATGAGATGCTTTATTTTATACGAACTGCATGTCATAAAACGGAACAGAGTAATTTTACTCATACTTAAATGTTATAAATTCAGTGAACATTTGTCTGATACATATATCACATACAGTACAAAAAAAAAAAAAAGACACGTAGGATATAAGTTGTAGATATAGCTAAATATTCTAAGCGAATGCCCATCATGAGTTCTATCATAAAATGCCTGCTCATTTTTATATTATTACAAGCACAAAAGTTGATATCCAACTGCGCCTTCAACGAAATCATGAAGGATAAACCTGTAGCTAAAATACTAAATATTATCTTCAAGCATTCTTTCACGAACCACGTAAGGTAATTTCTCCGTGGGTATTATTCATGCATCAGTCCACAAAGAAAGGGAAAAGTACGTTAGGAATAGCTACATTTCATTTTAGTAAATATCATAATTAAGGAGTGTTTCACAATACGCTACTAACCTTTGGCTGTAAACAAGAAATGTCAACAGAAAACTTGCGTCTTACATTTTTCGAACTTGTGTTTTGCAGGTCTCTTGCGCTATAGCAATCCAGAGGGATTCTGCCGCTCTGACAAAGGACGCTCTGCTTTATAAATGGTTCTCATCAAGTTGGAATGCCGTTTCACGCAGAGAGGGGGTCGACGTGGAGGTAAGAATTGCGCAAACGTGGAGGCAGAGAGGCGGCAGAACTCCATGCTCCCAACCGTGCTTCATTTGGCTACTGTAGATCGTACTGTACGTTCAGATCTCTCAGAAGAATAGCATATGAGTTTACCGATTTCGGCAAATCATCTACATGATATGTCTTGGCTGTGGTGCGTCGGCAGCTCCAGAGCCTCAACCCGAGTTGAGTTGGTACAGAGAAATGCTCTCACAGCTCCCTGATGGCTAAAATGTCGTCGAAACCAGCTAAAGTGTTTGCCATTTTAGTACAATTTTAAGTGTTATAACTTAAAATGTTGTACGCAGTCGACAATTGATAAGAATCTAATTAGAAGTTGCTCTGCAACTTTTCAGATACGGATGGTAGCAGACTTTTCGAGAGTAAAATGTCACAAAGGTGACTTACTTTTTCTACGTTCATTTGCTAATTTGTTATGGCATGATATTCTTTGGTAACTCTCCTTAAAGGAAGGAAGTGTTTGTCATACTGAAGTGTGCAATAATGACAATATGTGATGTCCACACTAGAAACTTTTGAAGACAAAGCATTAAACAGTTAAGCTTACTGACAACACCTTCGCAGCACATTTACTGCAGTGTAAATAGCAATTTGAAAACAACAATAGAAAGAAAAATACTTTAATCAGAAATCATCCATAACGTGCCACTCAAAAAAAAAAAGAAAAAAAAGAAACTGAGACGACTTACCCATTGAAATGAAGAATCTAATTGGTAATAATATTAACTTCAAACCCATACTATTCCATACATCTCTTTTAAAATGTGCAATTTTATAGTGGGTGTCTGGATGCGTTTCAATCTAATTAAGTGTAAATCAGTCTACATAAGAAAGAATTACATGCATCAGAGATCAGTGCAACAGACTATCGTGTGAGTAGACCGTATGTTTTTATATTTTTCGCTGGAAAAAGGCATTATGACTATATACTAGCCCATCTCACATCGTCGGTAGAAATCGTATTTGTGGTCCATGGGACAAGATAATAACTACCCATCTTCTTCGAAAACTCGATGGAATAACCCTCCCTGTTGTTATACGCTGAGGATACCTTGAAGCTGCTTCTCCTTGGACGATGTGTCGAAAATTATATTTACTTCGTTCATAACAAGTGAATGTCTCCTACTTCTTACGAGACCCCTGCAATTGCACGGTTATCCACGCGTTCTGCACACACCTATGATGTGCTAGGGAGTCTAAGAACACGCTACATGAACGTTGGTGGACGTTGCAAAATACGAGCGATGCTCCCTCACCTAATAACACCAGCTAGTATGTAGTTGGTTGCTGCCACGCGGATATCACGCTCTTCCACAGTCATGCGGATGTCACGCGCTCGCACTCACTTGCACATAGGCTGCTAATTTGTAGCGTACGCATGCGCCAGGCGCTCCGCTTACCAAAAGAGTTCGGCAATATTGATTCGAACGATGAAAGACTGAAACCTATAGCTAGTCAGCATGATTATTCGACCTCAGTATAGCTCAATTTCTGTTTGTCTGTTTAATTTATGTTAGCAACTCAACGTGCTTATTTGAGCACTGCTTGCGCGGTATGCACTTTATGCCCTCTATACAGAAACTGTCTTACGTTGGTAAGCGGGCATGTTTTATCTCTGAAGTTTACACTGTTCTTATTTGATGACAGTGACTTTTAACTTTTTACTTTTTATTTTTTTTCAGTGAATGTTTACTTGACAAGAGCCAAACGACCTTATTCGAGTGTATCGTTCAACATAACATATAACAGGTAAGTGTGTACACTTGGATCCTATATCGTGCATTTGCTATTTCTGTTTAACCTAAACCTTTTCGAACCAGTGTCTAATTTCTAGGTGCTACAATCTCCTTCTGAATAAGATAAGGTTATAACTATCGAAACCTAGGTCAAGGATTTTAACAAACCTGTGTATGCCACTAGTTGGCTCATTCTTTATTCATCTGCAACACTTTCACATTCCAGTTGCTGTTTACCAGCATTGTTCAAGATTTTAGAAATTAATGTTCGTTATTTGTGATTAATAAATAAAATATTTATCAAAAATTTATTCATTTACACTAACAAAACATTTATTCGCTATCTGTGAACAAACATATTACGAATAACAGAAAAACTTGAGGTCCAGCTACATTTATTGCCCCAATTCTTTGTTGTTTATTAAAACTTTGTACTATTTGTTGTTCTTAATTATTTTTCAAAAAGTCTTCTTTGAAATACTTATTAAGAAAGTTTATTTGTTTTGCGACGAGTTTCCATTCTGATACACTAAGGAAAATACGTTATACACATGTAAAGAGCATATTGGTGTTATGTCTCCCGAAATCGTCTTCAGCAAAATCTTTGAAATCGTCCATTCCACTGTAGGAATTTGCAAATAATTCATTGTACCTCCATGTTGGCTTCACCTCGGACATCATGTTCAAAATAAAAGCTGAATAAAGTTTTCCAGTAGTCTCTTGACACTTGCAAGATTTAAAACGTTTTCAGTGTGCTTCTGTATTATGAATTCTTCTATGCAACCAGTTGTTCAATTTCAAAGCATGTCACATCGAAAAACTATTAACCTACTAGCGGTAATCGTACTCAGAGATAATCTTATAACATTTTCGAATGGAAACTTTACATTAAGAGTCTGTTGATGTTGTTGCTAGCAGTCACTGAGTTCTTGGCTGGTTCACTCATTTTGTAGCATTACAAAGACAAAAGTATTGTATAGTTGTATGAAGAAGGCACCAATATTGTTACGCTGTAATGCAATAAAGCTGTGCTGAAGCTGAAAGTTGGTTCGAACAGGGCTTTGATAGTGTGCCTTGAACTTCTCTCATCTCAGAAACCTACTTCTACAGCCAGTTATAGAAGGACCTAAATTTCAGTATGCTCTCCGAAATCCAATGCAGCTTGACTTAGGGTTTTTGCCATTGTAAGAGGAGAATGAAGCGATAAATGACAGAGAAAATCCTAGGACTAGGGGGGGGGGGGGGGGGGGAATCGAACACTAAATCTTTAGAGTTATAGTCTTTAACTAAACCCACTGAACCACTGAAGCACATTTCTGTACAATTAAGTAATTTATAAGTTAATAACTTATATAAGTTGTTTATCAGACAGAAACTGCACTGCGCCAAGTAAATAAACACTGGGTGTAGAATTCTGCACCATAGATAAACACAGTACATACAATGCTTACCACTATACTTTGCGCATTCTTCCTCTCTGAGTCATTGCAGTTGATGTTATTATCAACTCTAACGAGCACTGGTAGTTCATTTGCTCGATTTATTCATGGGAGCCTACAGTGTAGCTGGATTAAGCTTTTTGTTAATTATAATCAGTTGTCATGTTCGTTAACGTAGATATTATTTACCTTTCCTGTCCAAAATTTGTCTCAATATCAGTGCGATTTTAACTGCAGACTTAATGCAAGGATTATTTTACAACCTTTCATTCCACAGCTAAATCACTCACCTTCAATAACATTCAATATTTGTCTGCCACAATCAGCCTCAGCCGTTGTGGTAATAATTGATGAATCTCAAAGGTATAGTACAGCATTCAGTTTCTCCATAGAAAAATGGAAAATCGACAGCTAAACGTAAACTGTAATCCTAAACGCATTCCAGCACTTGCAGAGCTCATTACTGGCGCTCTGTTGTGACGAAGCTGTGTGCAATCCACGTGCGCCAGGGCCACGCTCCTGTTGCCCTGCACTCAGTGGGCGCTGCACGATATCCAATGAAACCGTGTGTTACAGTGTGAGGAAACCGTCGCGTGCGTGATTCCGCAACACATGCACAGCCAGTACCGGCTAGCGAGCGATGCTCACGCGGTTTCAACATGCATGTGCAATGCTCCACTTTTAGGACACAAAAAAATCCGTTCAATAAAGGCCAAAATGTTCTCCCTAACTATTTACGCACCTGATATTTTGACAAACAAATCTTTTTTAAATCAAGAGTTTTTAAAACCAATAAATGTCATTCCCTTACTTTGTTCCAGAGAGTACATCGTTATACAATCTTCACTGCTATTTGAGACTGTGCGAACAATTTGGTTGTAAATTCAGTGTCTGCTCCCTTTAACTTTTAGTTGCTTTCTGCCCCATATTCCTTAGCTTGAGTCTAAGTTAATTCAATCAATTTGCACTGTCAGTGGTAAACTAAAACTCTGAGAAACTTTTATGAAATAAAACATTGCCTTCACAACACGTAACAAACTGCAACACACACTGAGACACAATATTAGCAGACATACCGACAAACACTTACAACCAGTCATTTGTAAAATAATGTGCAGCACTTGAAATGCCCTCTATGTATACAAAACCAGGCGAAACATCCAAAAAAAAGACTATAATAAACCAGCAGCCGCCACCCACATAAAAAAAAACAGTCCACCCATTTGATGACATTGCGCATGATCTTCATACACTACATAAAATGGACGAGGGACACCAAACGGACTTATATTAGGAAGACATGTTACTAAATGGTTAACTTCACAGCACTAATATTAACTTCTTTCAAAAGTTCTCCAATGTTGAATGCCTATTTAACTGAAAAAAATGCTCTTTGGAAACTACTCACCTAATATTTTCCATGAAGTAAATACATCTGGATATAAATGTTTCATCTTCACTGCATACAACTGTTTTAGCAACAGAAACTAGTTTATCGTAACTTTTAAGATTCTCTAGATTGATTTAAACAAGTAATTCTGGAAGTGTTAAGTTGTGATGTACTTGTTAATGTGTTCTGTGTGCCAGACAACGAAATTATCAACAAAAATGTAAGTAAATGCACTCAAAAATTGATTAATCAGGCTTATCACATAATGTGCAAACTATCACATATTTATTTTCCTGAACAGGCGTCTTTTTTGACACGTCACATTGCGGGCACACACAGCAAAGGTAATTAATCTTTACTTCGTATTAGTTACAATGTTACAATGTAAAAGTAAATGCAAATACATCTAACGACGGCAGCACGCTGCAAGTGACTGTTGTTGTTGTTGTGGTCTTCAGTCCTGAGACTGGTTTGATGCAGCTCTCCATGCTACTCTATCCTATGCAAGCTTCTTCATCTCCCAGTACCTACTGCAACCTACATCCTTCTGAATCTGCTTAGTGTATTCATCTCTTGGTCTCCATCTACGATTTTTACCCTCCACGCTGCCCTCCAATGCTAAATTTGTAATCCCTTGATGCCTCAAAATATGTCCTACCAACCGATCCCTTCTTCTTGTCAAGTTGTGCCACAAACTTCTCTTCTCCACAATCCTATTCAATACCTCCTCATTAGTTACGTGATCTACCCACCTTATCTTCAGCATTCTTCTGTAGCACCACATTTCGAAAGCTTCTATTCTCTTCTTGTCCAAACTAGTTATCGTCCATGTTTCACTTCCATACATGGCTACGCTCCATATAAATACTTTCAGAAATGACTTCCTGACACTTAAATCTATACTCGATGTTAACAAATTTCTCTTCTTCAGAAACGCTTTCCTTGCCATTGCCAGTCTACATTTTATATCCTCTCTACTTCGACCATCATCAGTTATTTTACTCCCTAAAGAGCAAAACTCCTTTACTACTTTAAGTGTCTCATTTCCTAATCTAATTCCCTCAGCATCACCCGATTTAATTTGACTACATTCCATTATCCTCGTTTTGCTTTTGTTGATGTTCATCTTATATCCTCCTTTCAAGACACTGTCCATACCGTTCAATTGCTCTTCCAAGTCCTTTGCTGTCTCTGACAGAATTACAATGTCATCGGCGAACCTCAAAGTTTTTACTCCTTCTCCATGAATTTTAATACCTACTCCGAATTTTTCTTTTGTTTCCTTTACTGCTTGCTCAATATACAGATTGAATAACATCGGGGAGAGGCTACAACCCTGTCTCACTCCTTTCCCAACCACTCCTTCCCTTTCATGCCCCTCGACTCTTATAACTGCCATCTGGTTTTTGTACAAATTGTAAATAGCCTTTCGCTCCCTGTATTTTACCCCTGCCACCTTCACAATTTAAAGAGAGTATTCCAATCAACACTGTCAAAATCTTTCTCTAAGTCTACAAATGCTAGAAACGTAGGTTTGCCTTTCGTTAATCTTTATTCTAAGATAAGTCGTAGGCTCTGTATTGCCTCACGTGTTCCAACATTTCAACGGAATCCAAACTGATCTTCGCCGAGGTCGCCTTCTAACAGTTTTTCCATTCGTCTGTAAAGAATTCGCGTTAGTATTTTGCAGCTGTGACTTATTAAACTGATAGTTCGGTAATTTTCACATCTGTCAACACCTACTTTCTTTGGGATTGGAATTATTATATTCTTCTTGAAGTCTGAGGGTATTTCGCCTGTCTCATACATCTTGCTCACCAGATGGTAGAGTTTTGTCAGGACTGGCTCTCCCAAGGCTGTCAGTAGTTCTAATGGAATGTTGTCCACTCCAGGGGCCTTGTTTCGACTCAGGTCTTTCAGTGCTCTGTCAAACTCTTCACGCAGTATCTTATCTCCCATTTCGTTTTCATCTACATCCTCTTCCATTTCCATAATATTGTCTTCAAGTACATCGCCCTTGTATAAACCCTCTATATACTCCTTCCACATTTCTGCCTTCCCTTCTTTGCTTAGAACTGGGTTTCCATTTGAGCTCTTGATATTCATACAAGTGGTTCTCTTCTCTCCAAAGGTCTCTTTAATTTTTCTGTTGGTAGTATCTATCTTACCCCTAGTGAGACAAGCCTCTACATCCTTACATTTGTCCTCTAGCCATCCCTGCTTAGCCATTTTGCACTTCCTGTCGATCTCATTTTTGAGACGTTTGTTTCCTTTTTGCCTGCTTCATTTACTGCTTTTTTATATTTTCTCCTTTCATCAATTAAATTCAATATTTCTTCTGTTACCCAAGGATTTCTATTAGCCCTCGTCTTTTTACCTACTTGATCCCCTGCTGCCTTCACTACTTCATCCCTCAGAGCTACCCATTCTTCTTCTACTGTATTTCTTTCCCCCATTCCTGTCAATTGTTCCCTTATGCTCTCCCTGAAACTCTCTACAACCTCTGGTTCTTTCAGTTTATCCAGGTCCCATCTCCTTAAATTCCTACCTTTTTGCAGTTTCTTCAGTTTCAATCTGCAGTTCATAACCAATAGATTGTGGTCAGAATCCACATCTGCCCCTGGAAATGTCTTACAATTTAAAACCTGGTTCCTAAATCTCTGTCTTACCATTATATAATCTATCTGATACCTTTTAGTATCTCCAGGATTCTTCCAGGTATACACCCTTCTTTTATGTTTCTTGAACCAAGTGTTAGCTATGATTAAGTTATGCTCTGTGCAAAATTCTACCAGGCGGTTTCCTCTTTCATTTCTTCCCCCCAATCCATATTCACCTACTATGTTTCCTTCTCTCCCTTTTCCTACTGACGAATTCCAGTCACCCATGACTATTAAATTTTCGTCTCCTTTCACTACCTGAATAATTTATTGTATCTCGTCATACATTTCATCTATTTTTCATCATCTGCAGAGCTAGTTGGCATATAAACTTGTACTACTGTAGTAGGCATGGGCTTTGTGTCCATCTTGGCCACAATAATGCGTTCACTATGCTGTTTGTAGTAGCTAACCCGCACTCCTATTTTTTTATTCATTATTAAACCTACTGCTGCATTACCCCTATTTGATTTTGTATTTATAACCCTGTAATCACCTGACCAAAAGTCTTGTTCCTCCTGCCACCGAACTTCACTAATTCCCACTATATCTAACTTTAACATATCCATTTCCCTTTTTAAATTTTCTAACCTACCTGCCCGATTAAGGGATCTGACATTCCACGCTCCGATCCGTAGAACGCCAGTTTTCTTTCTCCTGATAACGACGTCCTCTTGAGTAGTCCCCGCCCGGAGATCCGAATGGGGGACTATTTTACCTCCGGAATATTTTACCCAAGAGGACGCAATCATCATTTAATCATACAGTAAAGCTGCATGTCCTCGGGAAAAATTACGGCTGTAGTTTCCCCTTGCTTTCAGCCGTTCGCAGTACCAGCACAGCAAGGCCGTTTTGGTTAATGTTACAAGGCCAGATCAGTCAATCATCCAGACTGTTGCCCCTGCAACTACTGAAAAGGCTGCTGCCCCTCTTCAGGAACCACATGTTTGTCTGGCCTCTCAACAGATACCCCTCCGTTGTGGTTGCACCTACGGTACGGCCATCTGTATCGCTGAGGCACGCAAGCCTCCCCACCAACGGCAAGGTCCATGGTTCATGGGGGGGTGCAAGTGACTATTGCAATATAATACCCTCGAAGCCCTCAAACGACATTCATATAACATGTAAACATTTAAGTAAAACTCTCTGGGCACTACATTCATGTTCAAGTAAGTCAAGTGCGGACGTTTTCTCACGAGCTGCAGGAATTCGGCATGATCTGGGTTATACAGTGCAATATTTTTATTTTTAACCTCGAGAACAATATTCACTTTCATAATTTTTTTACTTGGAGATCTTTCCGTAACTGTCGGCTGACAACTACCACTGTCCATTACAATGACCGTCTTCTATATCCATGTCTACATTTACATCCATACGCTGCAAACCATGTGATGTGCATGGCGGAGGGTTCAGTCCCACTTACAGTTTATTGGGGCTGCTTACCGTTCCATTCACGTATGGCGAGAGAGAGGAAAGGCTCTTTACATCCGTGCGCGCTGTACTTAGCCCTAGCGCTGCTAACGTATTTTCCATATATTCTACTACCAAGAGGGGGATGTACCTATGGGACCGATTCATAATGGGTTTTATTATATTCCGAGAAACTTTGTCAGTAGACTTTCGCCGGATACTTTGCGTCCATCTTCAAGTATCTGTCATATCGGTTTCTTCGGCATCCTTGTGACGCTCTCCAATGGGTCAAACAAATCTGTGATAATTCGTGCTGCCCTTCTCCGTATACATTCAACATCCCGTGTTAGTTCAATGTAGTACAAGCCCCACACACCTGAGCAGTATACCATGACGTGTCGCATGAGCGATTTGTAACTAATTTTGTTTTTTGCAGACTGATTGCATTTCCTACTATTCTATGAATAGACCGGATTCAGCTACCTGCTTCAGCTGAGACTGATATTTCCATTGCATATCCTAACATTCCAGAAACAGAACGCCTTTTCAAAACCATCCAGTTGTGTTAAAGGGTTCTAGCTATTTCGATGCTTTCCAGGTGACACTAAAGCGACTTTTTTATGTTTCTAGAACTCTGAAACTTCCATTTATAATTCAATGTACAGCTCTCTTGCTGACACCTCATGCTTCCGCAGTCCGCTCTTCAGTCTTCGAAATTCTGGCAACAGGAGCCCCACTTTCTTTAGGCTCCGCACTAACTAACTTACAGTTACAAAGTCATAGCTATACTGTTGAAAGAAAATATCATTGACAGACGAATCAATGAATCTGTGAATGGAACCCCTTTGTTGCAATGTACAGAAAAGTTCATTAGCTTCTTAAATGCAGTACGGAGCAGCAATCAGTTCATTGTTACACAGAATAACATCAATGTGGAGCTGGCCTTATTCTTCCGAATAAACTAGAAAATGTCACTTTCAGGTGAGTCAGTATAACCTATGGACAGAACTTGTCCTTGGGTGGTAAATCAATATTTTCACATGAAAAATAGTTTTATTTTCTTTCTTTCTTCTATTTTTCTTACTTTTGAGGATCGTAGAGTTTATAGACGAAGGGTTCCTGAAAAGTAATATCCTCGAAATTTTTATGTGATAACTCTTAAGTTTTTTTTTTTAATAAGAAGAACGCTATTACCATTCTACACTGAAGGGCCAAAGAAACTAGTAGAACTGCCTAGTATCGTGTAGGGTAGGTGATCAGAGAAGATGCTTACGTACGTGTCACCTGTCAGAGTCGTATCTAGACGTATCAGGAGTCCCAAATCAATCCAACTGCACACGCTCCACACCATTACAAACCCTCCACCAGCTTGGACATTGCCCTGCTGACATGCAGGATCTATGGATTCATGAGGTTGCTCCATACCCTTACACGTCTATCCGCTCGATACAATTTGAAACGAGACTTACCCGACCAGGCAACATGTTGCCAGTCATTAACAGTCCAATGTCGATGTTAACGGGCCTAGGCGAGACGTAAAGCTTTGTGTCGTGCAGTCATCAAGGGTACACGAGTGGGACTTTGGCACCGACAGCCCACATCGATGATGTTTCGCTGAATGGTTCGTAGTTGACAATTGTTGATGGCCCAGCATTGAAATCTGCAGCAAATTGCGGAAGAGTTGCACTTCCATCACGCTGAACGATTCTGTTCAGTCGTCCTTGGTCCCGTTCTTGCAGGATCTTTTTCCGGCCGCAGCGATGTAGGACATTTGATGTTTTACCGGATATACTCGGTACATTCGTGAAATGATCGTGCGGCAAAATCTCCACATCATCGCTACCTAGACATGATGTGTCCCATCGCTCGTGCGCCGACTATAACACCACGTTCAGACTCAAGTGTTGATAATCTGCCATTGTAGCAGCAGTAACCGATCTAACAACTGCGCCGGACACTTGTCTTATATACGCGTTGCCCACAGCAGCGCAGTATCCTGTCTTTTTACGTATCTCTGTATTTGAATACGCATGCCTATACCAATTTGTTGCTTCAGTGTTCATCTTGGTTCTTGGTATCAACAAATTTGCAGCCCCCTGTTGCTAGAGGGCTCCGAATTATAGCGTGTAACGTAGCAGTGTGCAGCGTTACTATTTCGGTTATATGAGAAACATCGTGCTGTCATCCCTCAGAATACTGGAAGCTCGACTTGGAAGGGTGTCCTCACACGGGCACCCTGTCCTTCAGTACGACAACGCCAGACTACACACAATGGCTGCGACATCTGGAAGTGCCCAGCGCTTTGAGACAACACTCATCCATCATCCTCCATACAGTCTCAAAGTGGCCCCTTTCTATTTTCATCTGCTTCCAAAACTTAAAGAACTCCTTCGAGGACTTCACTTTGACAATGTTGGAACGGTGCAAGCAGAGGTGACGTTTTGACTCCGTCAACAAAACCAAATATTTTATAGTGACGGTATCAACGAATTGGTCTCTCGTTGGAAGAAATGTATTTGTCAATAGGGTGACTACTTTGAGAAATAAAAATGTAAAAGTTAAGATTAAATAAGTTTATAACATTTGTTTTATGTAAGAACTTCTAAGAATTTTCACATAAAATATTCGGAGGAATTACTTTTCGTCATGCCTTCGTATTACCTAAAAGACGATGATTTATCGATTGTACAAGCACTCAGGTATATATGTGACAATAGTAGGCCAGCTGCGATCTTTTTTAGCATCTCTATGTGTGAGGAAAACGCGGTGTGAAAGCAAAATACGTATTAATGTTCACTTTCTCATATAACTGTTGAAGTGCGCACGGGAAAAACGATGCAAGTACAATTACGAATATTTTGAGAAAACAAAATTTTCAATTTTAAGTTGCTATCAAGTCTTAATTGGAAATAATTTGTAGATTCCCCCCTAATTTTTTGTCTACTTTATATGTTATACCATGGTATGAGAACCACTTACAATAGCGGAGTACAATAATGAAGAAATATCTCAGTAAAATAATACACAAAATTTGCAGGGTACAAATTATCTAAGTCCATTCATAAATGAAATTGAAAGCTTAAAGAATACGCTTGTTTTCTAAATGTTTTACCACTTTATCACTTTTATTCTTGACACACAAGATACATTCAGTAAAGCAATCTTTTATCTTGACACAATAGTAAGTCTACTCGCACTAATCTAGTAATACAACAATACACAGAATTAATTTTGCTAGATAAATATTGTTATCAAAGTCCTTACACTATTAGAAATGAATTTAAACGCATAGAAACTGTTGTTAAAGTTTTGTTATAATGAGCCAGCATTTTTCTAAATTATTGAAATTTATTTGTGACGCACACGTTATTACTCACTAATGCAAAAATGCAATGTTAGTTAATACCAGTGTATAAATGGACGAAAAAAGTCGAAGAAGACAGTTACATTGTAATTTTATGAAACTATATCATACTCATCTTCATGAGAATGAACAGAAATACTTTGAGCTTCTAGGCCACAAAACTGGTTCATACTTTGCAGATCGTTAATTTTGCTTTAGGGATGCCAAGAAGTTGTGAATGACTTTATGGAGGTAGGTGCCTTTCCTTTGATCGTTATTTCAATGCGCCCTTCAGTTAATACCGTAACTTAAACTTAGTCGCTTGAACTTAAACTTACTCGCTTCTGGTCTACAGGAGTAGACTGATTTGCAGCGGTTACATACAGTGTGATATTTAGTCACTGGCTAGTTTATTGAATTATAACACATCTTGTGTACGGCGCTAGTGTTTGATCACAGGAGGAGTTAGTAATCATGACTCCACCTCTATTCGATGGCGACACGCTACTCGGCGTGGATAGAAATCATCCGTCAGATTTTGTGCCGCTGCTGACACGTTCCCTTATTGAAGAAGAAATGAAATTGGGAGGGGTGCGAAGGGAATCAACCACACGTGGCGTAGGTCCTATTCATTGTCTTGACGGAAGCTATTGCACAAACAACCGTGCCACGCTCCCTCTCCATATGAATAAATGGTCATTGTCAGATATCCAAACATTGCTTCATTTTTCGAGAATGTTCAGTTTCATACATGCCAAGAAACGCCTATTAGTAATACGATTTCCGTCACTCAGGATTGAGTTCGACGTAGTACGAGCTGCCAGCCTCCCAGCATTTGCCTGAAGAAATTTTAGGAAAACACGAAAACTTCAGTCACCGTGGCCACATGTAAATTAAAGCTTCTGTCTCTCCAGCCTGTAAACAAGAGTGCAAGCTCGTTCAGTTTACTGATAGTGTACATTACTCTTTTGTTTATGCAGTACTGAAAAGAAGTTCTTTCATTGTGTAATGAGCTAGTGCTACGGCAGAAGCAACACCATACACACACTATCTGTAGTTATCGGGATCACAACACTGTTTGGTATACATTTTGTTTACCGCAGATTCCTATTTCCTTGTGTGAGAAATTAAGTCGACATCTGTCCATAATGAGAGACAAATTTAGCTCAGAAAAGTGCTTGGTGAAACGACAAAGATTTACTTGCTGAGTACCAGGCGTAGCCCAGGTAAGTATTTATTGCAGTCTCATATTAGTCCATGTCCTCCTTACACCTCTCTCTGTGCATCTACCTTTTACCCCTCTCTATCCATCTCCTCCTGCTCGTCTCTCAGTCCATCTGCTTCTAACCCCTTTCTCAGACTATCTGCCCCCCCCCCCCCCAATCTGTCTATCTGCTCCATGCTCTCCGTCCCTCTTCTTCATCTCACCATCTAAGTCCATCTCCTCCTCCCATATACGTCAATTTCTCCTGCTCCCACTTGTTGTTCATCTCCATCCTCTCTATGTCTACCTCCTCTTCTTTTCTTTGTTCATCTCCTCCTCTCCCGTCTCTCTCTGCCCGTCATCTCCTTCCCAGTGTCACTGTCTACAGGGTGTTACAAAAAGGTACGGCCAAACTTTCAGGAAACATTCCTCACACACAAAGAAAGAAAATATGTTATGTGGACATGTTTCCGGAAACGCTTACTTTCCATGTTAGAGCTCATTTTACTACTTCTCGTCAAATTACATTAATCATGGAATGGAAACACACAGCAACAGAACGTACCAGCGTGACTTCAAACACTTCGTTACAGGAAATGTTCAAAATGACCTCCGTTATCGAGGATACATGCATCCACCCTCCGTCGCATGGAATCCCTGATGCGCTGATGCAGCCCTGGAGAATGGCTTATTGTATCACAGCCGTCCACAATACGAGCACGAAGAGTCTCTACATTTGGTACCGGGGTTGCGTAGACTAGAGCTTTCAAATGCCCCCATAAATGAAAGTCAGGAGGGTTGAGGTGAGGAGAGCGTGGAGGCCATGGAATTGGTCCGTCTGTACCAATCCATCGGTCACCGAATCTGTTGTTGAGAAGCGTACGAACTTCGACTGAAATGTGCAGGAGCTCCATCGTGCATGAACCACAAGTTGTGTCGTACTTGTAAAGGCACATGTTCTAGCAGCACAGGTAGAGTATCTCGTATGAAATCGTGATAACGTGCTCCATTGAGCGTAGGTGGAAGAACATGGGGCCCAATGAAGACATCACCAACAATGCCTGCCCAAACGTTCACAGAAAATCTGTAGTACTGTAGAGCAATGAGTCGCATGTCAACACAAGCACCGAAGTCAACATTACCTTCCTTCAATTTGGCCAACTGGCGGTGAATCGAGGAAGTACAGTACATACTGATGAAAGTAAAATGAGCTCTAACATGGAAATTAAGCGTTTCCGGACACATGTCCACATAACATCTTTTCTTTATTTGTGTGTGAGGAATGTTTCCTGGTTTGGCCGTACCTTTTTGTAACACCCTGTAAATCGTTCTCCTACCCCCTTCTCACTACACGTTATCAGCTGCATCCCTGATGGAGGTTGATGGTTCTTATGCCCACAGTATTTCTCTCCAGGTAATAAGTAATGATAGTTATATCTGCAGTACGCTAGTTGTTATAGGACATCAAGTCCTGTTGAATTGTGATACAAAAAGGCAGCTAGAGTTGCAAATGAAGCAGATGTTTATTAGGTAGGTGACGAGTTTCGGGTTCATAATCATTTTCGAACAAGCCACTGTACACACATTCAAAATTACAATACATTAAAACACATGTTTACGGTATGTACGAGTGCAAACCATAAGTGCATTGCGTATCTCAAACGGTACTTACCAAGGCTTATAATTTTAAATTTACTTCCAAATGGCAGTAAATAAGACCTACATATATTATGTTTTGCACTCGTACTTAATGTAAACATACGTTTCGAAATATCGTAATTTTGTAATTTTAGTTTTGTGGGGGTTCACAGCCTCATCGTGTTTTGTGAATGAAAACATTGTCCAAATAGAATTTTTTTTTTTTTATCTGTGTGATCGGCCAATATCAACCTTCTCAAACAAGTATCTTAAGCTCCCAGCTTAACATTGCAATACATCGCTGGTACAAGACGACAGGAATACGTCTTACTTCTGTGTTTGTATGTGGCACAAAGGCAGTACATATACCAATCATGTATTACGCTGTAAAAGGAAGCTGGAAGCTTGTGATAAGTGCTTGAAGACAACCAAGGTTGAAAATAGCCGATCGCAATGATAACAAAAAGAATACAGTGAACTTGGACCATGTTTCCATTCACAAAATTGTAATTTCGAGTGTTTGTACATAGGTTGCTTCGAAAATAAGTATCAAACCTACTGAACAATACATGTATTTTTTCTCGCAACTCTGCTCTTCTTTTTGCATCAGTAAGTAATACGTGCAACAAATTGGTTGAAACTGATCCAGGATACTAAGAAGACTTTCTTACTTGTGACTTGCCTGCATACTCACATGTCACATTGAAACATATTTCATACGAATTTGCACACTTGTTTCACCTGTATCTCAAGCAAAATTCGCCCTGCAGTTTCATTTTCCATCATCTCAACGTTTATCAATTCATGTCTCTTCAACTATGAGTCATGCAATGATATACTTTTGCTGGTACATTCACTAGCACAGTTGAATACTGTCTGCAAAAATGTGTCGCGAATGCAGTTTATACTAAAGTGGAGATAAACTGAAAAGTCATGCGACAGTTTTACAGCATGACTTACTGTACTATAATATGTCGGGATTTTAACTCCATTGTCTCCTGTTAGCTTCAATATTCTTTTTACTACGTCTTATATGAATACGTCATTCTAAGAAACCTCATTCCAGCTGTCCGGTTGTACTTTCTTGTCGTTCGCAATGAGCCAAGACTCACTTCTGCAGAATGATGTGGGGTCGGCCATTACTTTATAAAACTCATTACTGTTGTGTTGTTTCTAAAGTACATGTGTTTTTTCCCGCATGTTTCCAAATTTTTCTCCTTTCTTGCCTACATCTTTTTCATTCTCGTACGTGAATCACATTCCAGATAATTAACATATATTACCTGCTTTACAATATTGTTCACCGCTGCAATAGTTCTTATAGAGTGCCCTCCTTTAAAAGCTACTGCTTCAGTTTCCTTTCTTGTTTTAATCACATTTTAGTAGGCGAAATGTTGTACCTTTATCTGACTCGCCTGTTAATGGTTAAAGGTGCTGCCAGCTCTCCATTCATATCTTGCGTGATTGTTGTATTTTCGTGTATGCTTCGTGAAGTGTTTATTAAATGGAGTGGGTACTCTCATTTCTTCATTATGCTCCACTGTTTTTCTCCTTATGTCCAGCAAAAAAATTTTCTAGGCCAACAGATACTGAGATTTTCTCTCGATTAAGTTTTGTATCTTTTTACTGATGTGATTCATCACAAGTACTGCCTCTAATACCGACCTTCCTCTTCAGAAACGCATTTGTTCTTTAATTAATAAGCACTGTGAAAATATTTTTAATCTGAAATCCAGAATACTAGCGTAGGCCTTATATGGGGAGTCCAGCAACCTAAGCGCTCTATAAGTCTGCGAAGTATTTCATCTCCTTTTTAAAGAACGTTATAACTTTTGCTTCTGTAATGTTCTTGAAACGACACTTCCTATACAACACATACTGAATAGATTTGGCCGTCTCACGAGGAGAGAATGCCACCGCACTTTAAGGAGTTCGTTGTTGGTGCTGTCCATGTGTGTAGCTTTCCTGTTTTTCAAGGTTATCTTACAGTCCATCAGGTCGTTTGTGCATAACCCGTCCACACCTCCCGAGACTATACATTCCATTTCCTCATTTTCTGTCTGCCCACCTGCATAATTAACGGATTCATACTGTTCGACACAATGCTATTGGTCTGTATTGTTTCTCTGTCTGCCTAGTTAAGAATTTTCAACGTGTTATGGGCTAGTCCTCTGTGACTATCATCTTCTATTATACTTACAAACCGTTCTCAATATTCAAGGCCAGCATCTTTTGCCACTATTTTAAACATAATTCTGTTCATAAATCTAAACATTTTCTTCTTTCACGTTCTTAAGATAGCAGAGATAAGCTTAATGTTGGAGCTTTATGGTCGTTTCAAGCAAAATGTTGTAGGGGTCAGAGGGATATGATCCCTTCAGTTGCAGGATGACGAAACATCGAGTGCGGTGATATGGGCCTATCGGATGCCTTGTGGCGCTAATGAAAGATCATTTGCGGTTTACACATTTATTTTTTTGGTTTTGCAATTGAATCATTTTCTCCACGGCAGCAGCGATGATAACAGAGGTGTCACACATCATTAAAACCTTCTGATACGTGCCTATCAGCAGTCTCAAGAACATTGGTGTGGTCAAGGCTTCCCGCACAGCAGAAGTAGCCCTGTCCAAGGTAGCTGGCTCATTTGGTGGCAAGTTGTGCCCATTTGTCGGTTCCACCCTCGTCACAATGACACGGTGTACTACAATGCCCCAGTAAGATCCCAGCAAGTTTGCATGGGACAGCAGTGGTTGTGCAGAGTTACGTCAGGACCTCTCCAACAGAGGAATATTGTGAACGCTCACAGTTGCAAGTTGGGTGGCAGCAGAAACTACCGCACCTCCTTAGAACAACAACAATTCGACAGAGTGCCAAACACTACCATGGCCCACAGTGAGAAAGTAGAAGAAGGCTTCATGTCTTCACATCAGAAGAGGAGAGAACGGCAGCTCACAAGGTCTGTCGAGCAGACCGATCTGGCTGAAGAATCAAAGGTGGTAGTCATCTGGTGAATGGAGTCAGAGTGTCACAGGCCATTTCTCATAACTCGATCACAGCAGCTGAATGGTGGGAGGAGTAAGAAGCCTCAGTACTTGTAGCTGTCTGTGGGAGCTATGTCATTGTCCTTTGGAGAGAATGGTCGAACGTGGCCTAGTTTTCTGGGCCGATTAACATTCTTCTTAATGTACTGAAAGTCATTCTTACTACGATTTAGGTGTTGTTATAGCACTGTGCTTGATAGTCAGAACGACGTTATGCCCCCATCACAGTGAGATCATTATGCTGATTTGGCGATTCAGACACCTCACTCGAATGATGTGTAGTAATGGCCTTGGTTGTGTACCATGTAATTTGCAGGAATGACCCTTCTGCCTGTTTGACATTCCGATGTAGATGTTACACAATAGCCTGCCTTGGTTTGGCTCAGCACTCCCTGCGTAGAGACAACTAAAATTTTGTATTTGGCCACGATAGATTTCTGCGGCGCAGCGACAATGTAAATGTAATATAATTCACTCCGGATACTGAAATCTAATCACTCTTGACTTAACAGGTATATCATTTATGAGCCGTGCGTGGCTCGTGTTCCCGCCATCATGTATTTTACACCCTGTTTTTAACGTACTTCCACCTCACTACGTTAATTTAAATTACTACTGTGACTGAGTTGCTGCTTTGCCTGACCGTGAGCGGCGCTAGCAGCGCGTAACGATATATCCCCTTTCGTAGTATCTTTGCTCGACTGCTATTACTTCCCGGTCGTTATCTGTCGTAAACCAGTCCGGGTCGCGAGTTCGGGCTGCCAGTCAGTTAGAACACGTCTGGAGCGCAGTCCGGACCTGCCAGTCGGGGAGTTGCAATGCGGCACTAATGCAGTCGGGTTGGAGCAGTGAGGTCTGCGTCGACATGGTTCGCCGCACCATTGCCGCCACGCATCATTTGAGCTGAGCCACGGTCTTGGTGGATCGTCGGTCGGTCGTCCTACTGGACGACGCGTTTTGGTCCGCTGATCGTTCATGTCCCGGCTGTGTGTGTGTACATCGACTCCCGATTTGTCTTCGTGCACGCTTAGTTACTGTTGGGTACCGTTCAGGTCTTCGTCCAAGTGTTTGTCAGGATGTGTGTGTAGTGGGCGTTATTTCCACTGACGACTATTTTAGATGTTGTCGGCTTTCTGAGCGTACTCTGTCGCTTGGTGCGGACCAGGGAGGATATCTCCATGCAGCGTAGTCGACTGAGTCCGCCGGCGGTCCCTGCCCATTGTCGGAGCGTGTGTGGCGCTGTCTGATCGCTACGAGCTTCGTGGCTGACCGACCTAGGACGTCAAAGTTGAGTGGTGTCTTAAGTACCCACGCCACGTCCGCTCATGTTGTGTCGCCCGTTTCGGTGGTTCGCTGTTGGGGAGTTTTTCCTGCGAGCAACACCGAGTGGTTGTAGTGGTGAAATCGAGCCGCCGTGCGGTGGAATTTATTGGTTCACTACAATTCAAATGTACCAGCGGAATTTTCTGCCTTGTGGCCGTTAGTGTTCCGGTTACCTGCCATGGCCACGAACATAAATTCAGGCATCGTCCTTTCCTCACGTGTTATCGCTGTATTTTGGACAGCTTAATACATATTTCATTGTACATAATCATGTCCATAACAGTTTGGTCTTTGAGTTAATGTACCGATTGGTGGCAAGCAAGTCGTTTGTTCGGTCAGTCTGTGACTGCCTCTTGGTTGGGTTATTGACGGATCAAGTGTAGTTGGGCCCACCACCTGTCTCACCTAAGTGATAAGTGAACGTTAATGTTTCGAGGGCAGACCACCCCCTCCCCTAATCCCCGGAGGTGTCTGACTGACGTTGTCTATACTGTCCGTTTGTCCGTTTAATGAGTGTTTAATGGTCTGTTGGTAATCTATTATAGCCAATGCTTTAAAACATGATTTCTATAGTGTTTTATGTAAATCAATTTATGTAAATCAATCGTGGCCCTTCAGCGCTTAAAGCCTTATTTTCAAAATTTCCCCTTAAGCGAAAACATTGCGGCCTTCTGCCATAAAAGATTATGGTAATATATTTAAAAATTTTGAAATTTAATTGTGACCTTCAGCCGTTTGTATTGTACCTTGTATATGTTTGTTCTATCCACTTTTGCCTTGAGGCTTTTCGCCTAGCTGTGATGTATGGGGTGGTCCATTGATAGTGACCAGGCTAAATATCACACGAAATAAGCTTCAAACGAAAAAACTACAGAGAATGAAACTTGTCTAGCTTGAACGGGGAAACCAGATGGCGCTATGGTTGGCCCGCTAGATGGCGCTGCCATAGGTCAAACGGATATCAACTGCGTTTTTTTAAATAGGGACCCCCATTTTTTATTACATATTCGTGAAGTACGTAAAGAAATATGAATGTTTTAGTTGGACCACTTTTTTCGCTTTGTGATAGATGGCGCTGTAATAGTCACAAAAATGTGGCTCACAGTTTTAGACGAACAGTTGGTAACAGGTAGGCTTTTTTAAATTAAAATACAGAACGTAGGTACGTTTGAACATTTTATTTCGGTTGTTCCAGTGTGATGCATGTACCTTTGTGAACTTATCATTTCTGAGAACGCATGCTGTTACAGCGTGATTATCTGTAAATACAACATTAATGCAATAAATGCTCAAAATGATGTCCATCAACCTCAATGCATTGGGCAATACGTGTGGCGACAGTCCTCTCAATAGCGAGTAGTTGGCCTTGCGTAATGTTCGCACATGCATTGACAATGCGCTGACGCATGTTGTCAGGCGTTGTCGGTAGATCACGATAACAAATATCCTTCAACGTTCCCCACGGAAAGAAATCCGGGGACGTCAGATCCGATGAAAGTGCTTCGACGACCAATCCACCTGTCATAAAATATGCTATTCAATACCGCTTCAACCGCACGCGAGCTATGTGCCAGACATCCATCATGTTCGAAGTACATCACCATTCTGTCATGCAGTGGAACATCTTGAAGTAACATCGGTAGAACATTACGTAGGAAATCAGCATACATCGCACCATTTAGATTCCCATCGATAAAATGGGGGCCAATTATCCTTCCTCCCATAATGCCGCACCATACATTAACCTGCCAATGTCGCTGATGTTCCACTTGTCGCAGCCATCGTGGATTTTCCGTTACACAATAGTGCTTATTATGCCGGTTTACGTTACCGCTTAGCACACTGGACTCGCATTCGGGAGGACGACGGTTCAATCCCGTCTCCGGCCATCCTGATTTAGGTTTTCCGTGATTTCCCTAAATCGCTTCAGGCAAATGCCGGGATGGTTCCTTTGAAAGGGCACGGCCGATTTCCTTCCTCATCCTTCCCTCACCCGTGCTTGTGCTCCGTCTCTAATGACCTCGTTGTCGACGGGACGTTAAACACTAATATCCTCCATCCTCCTACGTTACCGCTGTTGATGAATGACGCTTCGGAGCTAAATAGAACGCATGCAAAAAATCTGTCATAGTCCCGTAATTTCTCTTGTGCCCAGAGGCAGAACTGTGCACGACGTTCAAAGTCGCCGCCATGTAATTCCTGGTGCATAGAAATATGGTGCGGGTAGAATCGATGTTGATGTAGCATTCTCAGCACCGACGTTTTTGAAATTCCCGATTCTTGCGCAATTTGTCTGCTACTGATGTGCGGATTAGCCGCGACAGAAGCTAATACACCTACTTGGGCATCATCATTAGTTGCAGGTCGTGGTTGACGTTTCACATGTGGCTGAACACTTCCTGTTTCCTTAAATAACATAGCTATCTGGCGAACGGTTCGGACACTTGGATGATGTCGTCCAGGATACCGAGCAGCATACATAGCACACGCCCGTTGGGCATTTTGATCACAATAGCCATACATCAACACGATATCGACCTTTTCCGCAATTGGTAAACGGTCCATTTTAACACGGGTAATGTATCATGAAGCAAATACCGTCCGCACTGGCGAAGTGTTACGTGATACCACGTACATGTACGTTTGTGACTATTACAGCGCCATCTATGACAAAGCGAAAAAAGTGGTCCAACTAAAACATTCATATTTCTTTACGTACTACACGAATATGTAATAGTGGGTGTTCCTATTTAAAAAAAAACGCAGTTGATATCCGTTTGACCTATGGCAGCGCCATCTAGCGGGCCTACCATAGCGCCATCTGGTTTCCCCCTTCAAGCTAGACGAGTTTCGTTCTTTGTAGTTTTTTCGTTTGATGCTTATTTCGTGCGATAACTTGGCCCGGTCACTATCAATGGACCACCCCATATATATATATATATATATATATATATATATATATATATATATATATATATATATATAGCGCCATCTGGTTTCATCCTTCAAGCTAGACGAGTTCCGTTCTTTGTAGTTTTTTCGTTTGTTGCTTATTTCGTGTGTTATTTGGCCCATTCACTATCAATGGATCACCCCATATACATATAACTTGCAGTTTATAATGCATGTCTTCAGTCACTTGAAATTTATCGTGTTGTTTTTAAGATTTCTTGTTTGGAGGCCTTCAGTCGCGGAAGAATTGGATTTTGAAACTCGTAGTTGTAACGGTTCGGATATGTGCCGTTTGGATTAAAGGTGTTATTAAATTACATTTTTGAAGTGAAACTGACCGACACCTTATTTGGTCCTTTCCACAATCCCAATCACCTGTTCTGCCCAGCGGGTTTAACGGGCGTCTCAATTTATTTGGTGGATCTAATAATGACATAGTATACAGGTAAATAGTTGCAGGTTTGTTTGATGAATGAAAAAAAAACGAGTATCTTTAGTGTAAAAACAACACAATATAACTGTCAGAATAATTCACATAAATTTGAAAAATATGTAAAAATCTGCCAACCGGTTGCATAGATTTTTCTATATATCTTGACCAGGTTACGTCACCTCTAAGGGTGACTTCATCAGAAGGTAAGGTAGTTACCTAAAATGAATATGTCAGATTCAATATCTTATCTAATAAAAGTTTACATTAATGTAAACGAGTGTAAAACAAATAGTACTTACATGAAGAGCATATCGTCAATGATGTACAGTGATTTAAGAGCTGAGTCGCTCAAGTCATACACTAAAATATAAGACATAATGCTCTTCAAAAAGTCAAACATTAAAACACAAGTAATACCGGTGTGGTGTGAGGAGACAGACTGTGTGGCAACTAGTCACGCTGCCAAGTAAACGTAATGTAGAGCGCGCCACAAGCGGGCCACTAGTAACGTGAGCAAAACAATTTTGTATATTACACATTTTCTGAAGTAAATCATACGTATAGCCAATATAGCTTTTAACAAAAATTAATTTTACAAATTATTGAGTAACATTTATAAATGAGCTTCAAACTGGATAAAATAGTACAAAGTTCTCTGCGTTTTACGTAGGACAGGTAGTACCAGAGTTAAATAGGACTGGAATTACAAACGTAATGACGAACATCAGTTCATTATATGACACAAAATTTGAAAAGAAAGCTTGCATAACTGGGGCACAGAGATCATCTGGTGTGTTAGTAATGAGCGTAACTTAACAGAGGTAAAATAATGTTTCTGATAAGGAGGAGAGAACCCGGATTATAAGTATCATGAAACTGAGAGCGCTGGTTTAAAAGCATTAAAGAAATTTCTATTTTTCAACTGTACTTGTTCATTCAACATGTCATCTTCATTTGGAGTGTGCCTGAAAATTTCAAGTTCTTCCAAGATATCAAGTTTCTCCCTTTCATTTCTCTATGCTGAATTGTCATTTCGTTTAATTCTTTGGGGTTATGTCCTGTTATGAAAAGATGTTCTGCAAATGTTGAATTGTGCACATTAGTGCCTTTTTTGCCTAAAAGATGTTCTTTGTATCTTACGTTGAAATCTCTGCCTGTCTGTCCAATATAAAATGCTGCACATGTATTACAGGAAATTTTATATACCCCTGAGCCACGTAAAGGTCCGTTTGAAGCTTTTAAATTATGATTTCTTTATTTTTTAATTAATTAATTAATTAATTAATTAATTAATTAATTAATTAATTAATTAATTAATTTTTATAAATTATTATGTGTTGAGAAAGCAACCTTGCAGAAACAATATTAAGTAATGGTAGAGCCAAATAAAAGACTGTGAAGTGTGGTTAATGAAAGAATACCTTCGATCTCATGTATTCTGCGACTCACTTTCAATGGGCTAATGAGACTGTGACAAAACTGCGTTTTAGTAACTTTTCTGATCGCACGAACACATGTCAGTATTCATGATATGATGAGATCCAATATCCGATGAACATATTAAAGTCCCTCCCGCCTTCGTTTCTGTGACGTGGATGTAAAATATGTTACAACGTAAAGAGATAAGGTCATAAACTGTTATGCCTCAGTATGAAATGGGAGTGACTTGGTAGTGTTTTTCTTTTTTAGCTTCCATGACTGAAGTTTAATGGTTTGTGTAATCGTTTGTTTTGTGTCTTTTTTTTGTAACTTCGTCCAAATCAGGACCATACGATTCTTCACAGACATTTAATACTCATTTTAGGTTAAGTTTCATAATTGGATCTATGTTACACCCTTCGTTGTTATAGGAGCACCTTTTACCACTCTAACAGATTTTTTCGCGTAATGAAGCATCATTACATGTGCAGACAGACAGATACATAAACACTCACACACAAACATACACGGCCACAATTATAATAGCCGAGACTTGCATATTCATGTAAAGTTTGTCAAATCCTTTGTAAGAATTGACTTTTACTTAACTTCTACGTAATAATGAGTTTGAAGCATGTTTCTCCTTGCCTGTTGACATGTCACTTCCAGTGACACATTCCTCTGCACATAGAAACACAAGACATTGGCGCATGATTTGGTATCTAGTATTTGTACTTAATACCGTTGCATTTGATATCACACATCAATTTGAGTTTTTGTGAATGTCTGTTTTTAAGTAATGTATCAAATTCATTCCTTTTTATGAGAATGGTCATTTTGTAGAATTGTGTAATTAGCAGTATGATATTCTGTTCGTAAATCGTGCATCACCAGAGAGAGGCCAAGAACCAATCTCCTACTGAGAATATTTCTTGTGTATATTTTGCTATCCTTCTGGTTCTTAAGTTTTTTTATTAGTCTGATAATGGTTGTGCTGTTAAAATAATAATTAAAAGATATGATTAAACACTAAGTTTAAGGTTTCTCCTTGGATAATGATCATTGTGTCAAGGTGATAACAAAAGGAAATGTATTAGGAATCTCCAGAGTCTCTCCTGTGTGATACGATTTTTTATTTCTTTCTTTTCACTACAGATCTATTTCAGCTAAACTGCCATTATCGAGAGAACTGCGATACAGTAGGGGTGACATTATTTTCGTTATACATTTCGTTATACATTTTATGTTATAGTAGAACACTGAACACAGACTGCTATGGACCTATATTTTTTCTGGATGGATTGAGGTTTATATATTAGGATTGAGGATTAGCTAACATCTTTGTCAAGTGTGTTTTGATGTCCTACTATATATGCTTTAGTAATTAATTTGCTGCAACAGTAATTTGACAGTTTTGCAGCTACGATATCAAATGTTTACAAAGTGTAACCACTGTTATACAGATTTTTATTTCTTTCACTTTCACTACAGATCTCTTTCAGCTGAGTTGCCATTATCGAGTGACCTGCGGTACAAGAGGGATGACATTTCTTTCATTTTACGTTTTTATGTTATTGTAGAATATTGAGAACATTGCTATAGATGTAGGCTATATATATGTTCTAGATGGATTGAGGGACATATAACATCGTTGGCAACTGCATTTTGACGTTCTGCTGTATTTGCTGAATTAATGTAGTAATTAATCTCCTATGACAGTAACAGTTTTGCAGTTACAATATCATTTGTTTACATAGTAAAAGCGCTGTTATGCAGATGATTTGATTGCACTTGTATCTATGGATGCTGTATGTTCGTAGTAGGCTATGTTTATAGTGATCATAGTTGTTGTTAATTTATAGGTGTCTATTAGCTAGGCGTTTTTTTACTGTAAGTTTTAATTAAATTTTACTTTGATAACGTTTCACAAATCACAACATTCTCGTACATATTGTACTGATGCTCTGACATATGTTGCCGGTGTAAGTATGTGTACGACGATATAAGTGTTTTCTTTTGGTAGGCTGTGCACTGAACTTTGAATTTATCCGTTTCTTTTTTCGAGTACTTCAATCAAAATTTTAAGTGGTTTTGATGTTTAAGATCCATCTGTTCGTTTAGTATCTCTTATGATTGGTTTCTTATGGGTATATAAACTTTCAAGTTCGTCGTGGTTGTTCACGGTCGGAGCTTGAAATTTATATATACTAAGAAACCAACCAGAAGATACAGTATATTGAATGATCAGGCGTATCTTAATCATTAGTACTATATAAAAATTTTAATTGAAATACTGAGAAAAGAAAACAGTTAACTTTAAAGTGCAGTGCACAGCCAAAGATGATGCACCGCAAAATAAAACCTTAATATGATTGTTCATTTACATACTCTGGAAACATATGTCAGAGGGTCAAGAGAACAGCTCGAGAATGTCATAATTTACGAAAAATTACGAAAAACAAAAGTTAAGAAAAGCATAAAAGTTGTAAAGAAACTTAATAATTTTTTCTTATTGATAAATGTATAGATAGTTATTCTACTCTCATACCAAAGATTCATTTGAAAACCATTTAAGACCATCGGACAAAAGAAGATTTACGCTGTTCGTTTAATAGTTTTACTAATACTGTAGTTACCATTCGCCATTCTCGTGTCCTGGTGATAAATAATGAAAGTACCTTCTGAAACAAAGTGATTCTCTCATTTACGATACCATTGATCCCAGCCCCTGCAACGCTGGAAGATTATTATTATTTTAATTTTGCATGGAGAATGTAGATAGACGCGACGATCTTCACGACAGAACTGCTCAACAATAGATTTACGTGAATGTGTTCATTTATTTCCTTCCATGGCCATTGTAAGGGGTCTGTAGGCCCTTTCTATAAATTTGCACTCGGCACAGGTCGATAGGGTGAACAATCGATTGTGTCGTGTTGCGAGAGCGAGTGTGGAGTTGAGCGAGGGCCATGTTGCGGGTAGAGCGAGGGTGGTGGGCAGTTGATGTAATGCAAGGCTTTAACGGAGAAGGGAGTCGCCATCGCCGTGGTTAGACCCCTTTGTACTAGAAATAATACCGGGAAAGTGAAGAAGTATCATTACGGAAGTGGTCAGTGACATTTCTAGTGCAGATATTTTGGTTTCGCATCTACCGCGCCGGCATCACCTTGGATTGCAGTGTTGGATTGCGGTGTTGGATGCAGTGACGGATTATCGTGTGATGATAATGGAAAATGAAGAAGCCTGTGCTGAGATTAGCCGTAATTAGGTATCTATGATGAAGGCAGTGGCTGTCTCCTCCTTTCTGTGTTTTTGAGACGAATATAGGTTCGTAATTAGTGAAACTGTGTTGGTGTTTTCTTGTTACCAGACATTTCATTATTACAGTATTGAGAAGGACGAACTGGAAAGTAACAACTTCCGTAGCAGTCAATTCCGATTGCCAGCCCCATTAGGTACACGCTCACATTAATAATAATTATTGGGCTGCTATTCGATCAGATCAGGTCGGGATAGATAAACGGAGGTGTTACACAATCAATGTCAGTTTCAACATTTATGTCATATTTGCCGCGACATTCATAACCTGCATTCTTTCTTTTCATTTAATTACAAAGTCCGGTCATTTTCTCTCTCAGATGAATAAATGAATTTAAACCAATTTATTTCACCCAGGCCATGTGGAATGAAAGTCTTTAGAATGTTCGTGCCTCTATACCGATCGTAAGTTCGCATACTGCTGAGTGTGTACCGATGTAACTATACTTATAATCCATTTCAATTATTATTTTGAACCACTTATATCGGAATGTACGTGCCCCCTTATTGTGTGTAGTCGGTCGCGTGTATTCCTTTATAATGTTACTTTTAATATTTAGTGGCTTAGTTTCCACAGTTGACCTTTGCCTCTGTAGCAACGGTGCTTCATGCAAAACATTCATTACTTGACATTCATATTAACTCTCAGATACATTCAAGGCAATGGTGCGCTGTGGGCGACCGAAATGTCTGAAGCTTGCCAAACATTAAAGCAATTCGAAAATGCTTTTCTTTCTAGCTGCCGGTCGCCTTTTGTACAGGAACGATTGAGGATATTGGTGTTCGCTCCTGAACAATACCATCCAAAGTTTGTATCTTTACGAAAATACTTGGAAAAGTATCTAAACAAAACGCGTTTCTTGGATGAACCAGTTCGCATATTGATTTTACACTGATTTTGAAAGCCAAATTGGTCATTATTATTAGAGAAAAACTTGTACAGGTACCTGAGAGCAATTTGGAGTACTTCCTGTCGAACTTAGAGTCCATAGATTTGATTAATGAAGACGTGAGGCACATGGGTAAGAGCCGAAATACCTGTCATAACGTTGGCGGAAATCAGTCACCGTCGCACCAAGCGCGTTGCGGCGTCAACAATGCCGAGCGCACGGCTGAGCCACGACCGGCTTTTGTCGATGCAGCCTCTGCAGCGTAAATGCAAAACCCAAATACGGGAGGCAATATTAATTCCAATTACAAATCTAATTACAACCAACACTTTAAAAGGAAGGGGATGAATGGAGATAGGAGTTTTCTGGCAACAGAAATCGAAGCCAGAATTGGCAGGATGGTAGAAATCAGTGGGGAAACGCTTATTATAAACAGTGTCATCCACAGCACAATAGCAATAACAACTCAGTTGATCCCAGAAATATGCAGTGGCAGTATGCTCAAACGAACCAACCATTTCAATTTCAGGCACAAGATAATATTACGCCTGTTAACTCAGACCAAATTATGACCATGATACGCAACGTTTAAGTAACACACCAGTCGTAAAGATTATCGAACTGACGAATGAGACATAAACCGACAGTAATGTGGCGTTAAACTAAACGTGGCCACATTATGCCATCCAATGTTGGCCATGGATAGTCATGGGGGCCATCCAGGCAACCAGCTTAACAATTTACTGAGGTACCAAGATGAAGCTGACATATGTGATGTGTTAACAATCGATGAAATACCCTGTTTGTACGAGGAGGATGGCATAGTTCAAGCAAGTATAGAGGCTCTAGTAAAAAAAATACCGACCAACATCTTACTGGAGACGGGTGCCAAGATACGTGTGACATCGAAAGCCATTTTCAAAGAGATTGACAGTCAAAAAGCCCTACCAATCTACCCAGTCCAAAACTATAGGTGCCATGAGTGGCAAATCCAAGCTGATTACAATTCAAAACGTGATCGAAGTACAGATTGAGAAGATCGTGTTCCAGTCGATTTTCCTAGAGGTCGGAGGGTTGACAGAACGATGTATTTTCGGACTGGATTTCCTGAGAGAAAAGTGTACTAAAATTGATTTAGAATCTGGGGAATGTCATCTGTTTATCAATTGTCAAAACTGTGTAATAGATTTAATAAAGGTTGAAGGTAGAATTGGTAAGCCTTGTAATAACATCCACATTCAAACTTTGAAGGTCAACGCGTTTCATTGCCATGACTCGCCAGAACGATGGTGCCAACAAGTGGGGCTTGATGAAATCGAAAATAAGGTAGAAGAGTGCACAGAGATTTCTCCGCAACAAAAAGAAGAATTTAGAAGTTTATTGTTTGAAGATGCACGTGTGTTCGATAAAAGACCCAGAGGTATCATATTGTATCAGTACCACATGAATATTCGGCCCCAGGACACGTTTTGCAAGAGCACATATTCCATACCATGGTCGCAAAGAGGGGCGGTAGCTCAGGAGATAAAAAGAATGTTGTCTTGGAATATTACTCAGACCTCGTTATCATCATACTGCTGCCCGCTACTCATGTTAAAAAGGGCAGATAACACAGTGTGGCTCGTTCTCGACGCCCGGGAAATTAACAAAATTATTGTCCACGTAACCACCTGCCTGAAAATTTAGAGGAACAATTACAAGGGTTTCATGGTGTGCAGTATCTGTCCGGTGTTGACGTGCACAGTTCTTACAGGCAGATCACATTGTCACCTTTATTTTTGCGGGCAGTTCCTACCACTACTGCGTTTTGCCCTTTGGGGTGAACGTTAGTGAGAGTCTTTATAAGTGCACTTGACAATGTATTAGGGCGTGATCTCCTAAACAAGCTCATTTTGTACATTGATGATGTATTAATCGCAACATCTACCTGGGATGAGCATTTAGAACTATTAGAGAGAATGCTACAGAGTTTTTCGGCAGCTGGGGTAGCGGCGAATCTTAAGATATCAAATTCTGTTAGGAAAAACATTAAATTTTTAGGTCACGTAACTTCACCTGCAGGAATAAAACCTGACCCTGAAAAATTGCTAGCGATTAAGAATTTTCCTGTACCTTGCACAAAACGGTAGCTAAAAGCGCTTATGGGTTTGTGTTCTTCCGCCGTTTTGTACCTAATCAACTGCTAAATAGTACCGCCTCGTTAACACTGTTAAAGTTTCGCTAGCAGGACACTTCCTGAATGTTAATGCACGTATTCAAGAACAGAGTTGGTGGCTCTCTCTATTGTGTGGGCATTTAAGGAATTCCATTATTACCTATTTGATTAGCATGTGCCAGTATACAGCGATCATCAAGCACTCACTTGTCTATTGTGAACGGTAAAGACAAAGACAAAGTAATTGCTGATGCCTTATCACGATTGCCTCAAGCTTTACCTGAATTCGAGGAATTTGTAGAACAGGATACTGAGTTTAGGGTTATGCTTATAAAGGACACTAAGTTTAGAAAATATTTTTTGGATATGTGTAATAACAGGGTTCAACTGCAAGAGGAGGATCGACGGTGGAAAAAAGTAAGGTTTCAGTTACGCAACAATCCACAGATACCTGTGGCAGCACTACAAACTACATCACGATGTGTTATTTTATAGGTGAAACCCAGACAGCGATTTGTGGTGTGTTTGTATTCCCAAACCGTGTGAAAAGAATTTAATCTGGCACACTGATTTCACTTGGGGACACTACGGTGCCCTAAGTGCTCTAAGAAGTTAAATGTTTATTGTTATTTCCCTAATATGCTCAGACACACCCAGCAACTTTTAAAAACTTGCATTCTTTGTCAGAAGGCTAAGCCTTCCAACCAGAATTTTGAAACAGTACTACATCCTATACACCCAAAGAATCCACTAGAACTAGTTCTTATTGTTGCTACAGGACCGTTGCTCTGTGATCGAGGTGGTGTTAAGTACATAATAGACGTATATTATTTATTTTCCAAATATGTGAAATTGTATGCCACAAAATCTACGGCAGCTAAGCCAATCATCAAACGTGCTAAATGACTACTTTCCCAAAGTTGGGAAACCTCAAGCGATTTTATCTGACAGTGCAACTAATTTTACCTGCCAGACTTGGAAACAGTTTTTAAGTGAGCAGCATATTCTGCAAATTTTGGTATCAAATTATAACCCGCAATCTAATTCCATTGAAATAATGTCTGTGAGCTAAACTGATCCATGAGAATGTACGTAGCCGGCAATCAATCAAAATGGATCGAGTGTTAAGTGTCTCTGAACAGGTGGAAAACAATCTACCGATTTGCAGCACAACAGTTACACCGTCGGATCTAATTTATAACAAGTAGGACAACGAGGGGGTTAATCCCATTCCATCTGTCCAAGAGAACAAGTAAATTTAGATGATAAAGTGAGACAAGTGCTAGTTTCTATTACACAGAATGCCAATCGTAACGGAACATTTTGACAGGGAATTACATGGTATAACCAGATTTGTTATTGGAGAGAAGAACTTGCTTCAAATTCATGTTAAATAATTTTTGTTAACTAAAAGTGACGCTAAGTAGCAAATTAAAGTCTGGCCTTTACACCATTTTATATATTCCACACGACGGATCTTACCTAATTACGTACCCTCACAACGGCGAAGTCAAAGGACTTTTTACGCACACCGAGACGTAAAGAAGTTTTACTATGTTTAGTATCACACTTCACACTAGTTTATGCGCATTAATACGCTATGTTCTCTATGGTAAGAGAAAGAAAATCTGGCCAAGGTAATTTATGTTTATACTATGCAGCAAAGCGAATTGTCAGAGTAGTGGAATTTTGTTTTCACCGCAAGTGAATGTGTACACGATACGTAATTAAACTAGGACACACAGACATGCATTAGTGACAAGTAAATTAGCACAGAATGTACTTCTAAGGTTTTGGTTGAATGATTTTTTTTTTTTTTTTTTTGTCACAGTGGTTTCAGTTTTACGTTTATGAATACCTGTACCTGGAGCAAACAATTAGCACAGACCTTGTATTAAAATAAATCAGTTGTATGTTTTTTTCAGCATTTGTGTATCAGGATAATAAGGATCTGGATAGGTTGCGCATAAAATTCGTCCCCCTAAGGCACGGTATTAGTATATGGTTACAATAGTACATGCCATGTTACATAGAAACTTTGACGACGTATCCGCACCACTATGCAATTTTGACGCAGTTGAATTAATTATAGTATGTTTTACGACGATGAACTGATTTCGAGGTGCTGAAGAAAGTCCCTCGCATCATCTACTATTTACTCTTCAACCAAGCCTAAGTTATATGAATCATGAGAGAATACTTATGATAGAGAATTAGTATGAACTGGCAAGGATACATTTATCTTTATCTGTATATGCGAGAGGATAACTACGCAAATGACGTACGATTTGTAAACATGAAGAAAGGTAAATACGACAACGTCTACAAATAAATACAAGGTAAGTTACAAACGCACACTGAGTTATACACAATTAATTAAGGGTGGTACCCGTCGAAATTCTACTAGACTTCATCTGACCATAAAAAGCAGTAAAATTGTACAGACGTCACAACTATGTCATAAAGTTTATCATGAGCTTTGGCTGCACACAACATGCCGCTCAGTAACGCCAGTGGAAAAATGGGATCTACGTGGTGAAAACATTATATAATTAATATCAATAAAAAAAGAAAAAAAGAAAACATTCTGAATTTTCTTATATTTATAATATTCAACATAGGTGGGAGATATTTTATGTGTGACCAGAGTTGAGAGGTGACAGAGGTCACGATGATTATTAATATATGCACATACTAGTGCAGCGAAGAAGCAAACACAACTTGGGACATGTACAGTACACTGACACACACTGAGAAGCAGTCTAGCACACAGTGACCAAGCTTCATTATAACTAATGTTACTCGTATTACTTGTCGGGTTATTCTTGTTTGTTTTGTATTTATATGTGATTTTAGGTATAGAGATTTTTTCTATTCGTGTGTCATTTATTTTTTCTTTCTTTGGGGCTTGTATACTGTGTTGTTATGTAGGTTTGGGCGACGTAAATACGAGGGATACAACTTTAATAGTGGCAACTACACTACTGGCCATTAAAATTGCTACACCAAGAAGAAATGCAGATGATAAACGGGTATTGATTGGACAAATATATTATACTAGAACTGACATGTGATTACATTTTCATGCAATTTGGATGCATAAATCCTGAGAAATCAGTACTCATAACAACCACCTCTGGCCGTCATAACGGCCTTGATACGCCTGGGCATTGATTCACACAGAGCTTGGATGGCGTGTACAGGTACAGCTGCCCATGGAGCTTCAACACAATACCACAGTTCATCAAGAGTAGTGACTGGCGTATTGTGACGAGCCAGTTGCTCGGCCACCATTGACCAGACGTTCTCAATTGGTGAGAGATCTGGAGAATGTGCTGGCCAGGGCAGCAGCCCAACATTTTCCGTATCCAGAAAGGCCCGTACAGGACCTACAACATGCGGTCGTGCATTAACCTGCTGAAATGTAGGGTTCCACAGGGATCGAATGGAGGGTAGAGCCACGGGTCGTAACACATCTGAAATGTAACATCCACTGTTCAAAGTGCCGTCAATGCGAACAAGAGGTGACCGAGACGTGTAACCAATGGCATCCCATACCATCACAACCCGTGATACACTAGCATGGCAATGACGAATACATGATTGCAATGTGTGTTCGCCAAACACGGATGCGACCATCATGAAGCTGTAAACCGAACCTGGATTCATCCTAAAAAAATGAACTTTTGCCATTCATGCACCCAGGTTCGTCGTTGAGTACACAATCACAGACGCTCCTGTCTGTGATGCAGACAGCTGATAGTGCATGCTGCTGCAAACGTCGCCGAGCTGTTCGTGCAGATGGTTGTTGTCTTGCAAACGTCCCCATCTGTTGACTCAGGGATGGAGACGTGGCTGCACGATCCGTTACAGCCATGCGGATCAGATGCCTGTCATCTCGACTGCTAGTGACACGAGGCCGTTGGGATCCAGCACGGCGTTCCGTATCAGCCTCCTGAACCCACCGATTCCATATTCTGCTAACAGTCATTGGACCTCGACCAACGCGAGCAGCAATGTCGCGATACGATACACCGCAATCGCGATAGGCTACAATCCGACCTTTATCAAAGTCGGAAACGTGATGGTACACATTTCTCCTCCTTGTACGAGGCATCACAACAACGTTTCACCAGGCAACGCCGGTCAACTGCTGTTTGTGTATGAGAAATCGGTTGTAAACTTTCTTCATGTCAGCACGTTGTAGGTGTCGCCACCGGCGCCAACCTTGTGTGAATGCTCTGAAAAGCTAATCGTTTGCATACCACAGCATCTTCTTCCTGTCGGTTAAATTTCACGCCTGTATCACGTCATCTTCGTGGTGTAGCAATTTTAATGGCCAGTAGTGTATTTATTTACAGCTCGTACAAAATACATACTTTCAAATTTTTACTGACCTTCAAAGTAGTCACCAGCATTGTGTATGACTCGTTGCCTTCTGTAAAGTTTGGAAGGTAGGAGACGAGGTACTGGCGGAAGTACAGCTGTGAGTACCGGGCGTGAGTCGTGCTTCGGTAGCTCAGTTGGTAGAGCACTTGCCCGCAAAAGGCAAAGGTCCCGAGTTCGAGTCTCTGTCGGGCACACAGTTTTAATCTGCCAGGAAGCTTCATTTCTCAATTTACTTTGCATCCTAGTGTTACGCTTTTCACACACCATGCTTGTCACGTACTTCACACGATAACTCAGAAAAGCACAATTTCAAGAGCAAAATAAGAAAAAACATTAAAATTACTCTGAAAATAATATCTAATTAATTGCAAGTGCGGCTGATAAATATTTGGTGCAAATCTAGATGCATGTCACAACTGTTTTACTGCACAACAATGAAAAACTACAACTACAAAGGAAATTGTCTCTAGAATTACGTGCTAGCAGTAAACAATAACTATACTAATTACACAAACTACAGGAAAAGATCAGAAGATTCCTGTGAGGTATCCTTGCCTAAGGGTCGACATATGAAACACTCCCTTTTAATGTAAAGAAGAAATGTGCTGGTAAACTTCTACGTTATTTGATGCTGAAACACTCCCTCTTAATGCCACGAGTGGCCTACCGGGACCATCCGACCGCCGTGTCATCCTTAGTGGAGGATGCGGATAGGAGGGGCGCGGGGTGAGCACACCGCTCTCCCGGTCGTAAGATGGTATTCTTGACCGAAGCCACTACTATTCGGTCGAGTAGCTCCTCAATTAGCATCACGAGGCAGAGCGCACCCCGATAAATGGCAACAGCGCATGGCTGGCTGCATGGTAACCCATCCAAGTGCCGACCACGCCCGACAGCGCTTAACTTCGGTGATCTCACTGGAAACGGTGTATCCACTGCGGCAAGGCCGTTGCCCATTGACACCGAAACAGCTGAGTAACACTGAACGTACTCAGTTTTCTATTTACTTATTCTGATCATTTCTAAGCTAACACACAATATTTTTAGTGCAACGCAATATGACTTTTAATAATCCCTACAAAATTATAGCCCTGACAACCTGCACCCTTCATGAGGTAGAGAACAAACAATGTATTTACCTTAATAATGTTCAAAAGTCATATTCTTGTCATCTGTTTTGGCAAATTTCCTTTTTCTGACGGACACACGTCCAGTTCGTCCGCACATAGTAACATCTCAAAACTCTGGCATCTCTCTCCCCACATCCACCACTCCTGGCGGCTCACCTCCAACTGCCCAAAGCTACTGGCTGTTCACATCGAACTGCCCAACACTACACTAGTGAATGATCCAAGAATGAGTCCAACCAGCCACAGACTGCACACACCAGAGTCAATGAATTTAATACAGAGTGCTACATGGCGTCGCCAATAAAAAACCTAAACGGCCTACTTACAGTGTTTCAATTACATTTTATGACTGTACTCGCTGGTGCCTTCTTCAAGGTTTTATGGGGAAGTGTATCTACCTGGAAGTTTTCTAAGTTTGATAAGAAGAAGGATAGGTAAGAAATGAAAACTTTTTGTAAGAACACTAAGGCCCGTAATGTAACCATGGGTTCGGCGTGGGACGGTGGTGGGGTCGGTGGACTCCTGTGGTCTGTTGTGGGGTGTGAACTATTGATGGCTCCGGAGGGACGAAGCCTCTCCGTCGTTTCTAGGTCCCTGTTCAATACACACACAATACAAGGCACGTAATGAAGTTGGTGGAAGGCGTACCATGTGACTAAGGTACACCAAACCGCCGGAAAGGAAGCCAAGGTAGTGTCGCAACACAGAGGGAAAACGGACTCAGAAAGAGTGCTGGACGTAGTAATGTACGATGGGTATGATATGGGGGTGCTGTAGGAATATCGATAGTGTTTACAGTTTTAGACAGAATACTGAGGACATAAGATTGGGGTGACTACTGAATAACAAAGTTATCGAACAAGACTGGCGAACTTAATGAAATATTTTTTTTTGCAATGAATAGTAATGTTGTGTTAAAACAGCTGGTACCCAGAAATGAACAGGAAATAATATAAGTCAAAAGGAATAAGAGTAGGCCTATTATATTTTCATTTAATCATTTACCTACATATCACCAAGAAGAAAGGATCCACACACTTAAGTGGAGTTCATCGTCGTTGTCTTGACGTTAACACAGAGCAGATTATGTGCATGTGTAGTACAATATACTTCAAAACTAATACATCAGAGCAGTGGTTCAAGATAAAGACTAGGGAAATTGAGTGATCAAGATTAAAGTTTACATGTTACAAATTCTCTCACTAACATTTCATTTCTGTCAGACTGGTCTGCGAGACTCCGTCCCCTTACATAGGCTTTACTCCTGGCTGACCCGACTAGTCTAATTACGGCAGCAGATCCCTTCTGAGCAGTAAGTACTGAATGATAAAAATACGCTGTGGAATTTAATGAGAGTGATTATTGGGCGCTAAGCAATTTATATTGAGTGATTCTCATTGAATTTCCAATTGTTCCTTTCTGTGGGATGGGGTTTACTGGCTATGGATATAAAATCATAGAATACTATGGATCCAGAATTTATTAGACAAACAATGTAATAAAATACTGACTGTGACAACGTAATAAAACTTCCGAGGATGGAAGATTCATTATTTGCAGTCCCACTTCAGGTGGGTAACATTAGTGACTGAAATTAGTTGTTGGTCACGTTCGGAGAAGGACGAGGTGTAAATTTGGTCATGGCGATTCAGTATCATGATTTAAGAATCGTGAAGTCGTGTGGCAGGTATATAGTGATTCCAAGTCGTGAAGTTGACAGAAAATGAAGACAAATATGCTACTGGGGCAGAACAACCATTAGACAGGTTAACGCTTCCATCTGAATCAACTAGTTTTGTGCGTAGCATTACCTATAATGATGGTGCTACAAACTAATGTTACAATCAGCTTCGATGGTCGCCGTCGAACTGAAGTAGCTAGAGGGGGCCCTTCATAATTGCTGGTCAGGTACGCGTTGTCAGACTCCCAGTCTCCAAGTCTGAAGTCTGCTTCGAACGCCTGGTAGCGAATCTAAACTTTTCCTACTTCACAGCCGGAGGTCGACTCTTCTCATTCAAAAGCCCAAGCATTAATCCCGTCTTTTCCCTGGCAGGAGTAAGATTTTATGAAATGCGCACTCCCTGTGCCTCGCGACAATATATTTTCGCGCCTGAAATTTCCTAACCGATCGCTTATTTTACTGCCGCCAACATTGGCCAATGGCATAATTTTAAAATGTCCTCCATCCTTCAACGCCTCCGTAAGAAATCCTCTCCCAATCGACTTCTTTACTGCCCTGTCCAGCTTCTTCACTGCCATGTCCACATAGTGGAAGTCAAGATCCGCACCACAGGCTGCCTACCAATGACACAGCGAGTTTATCCCGCCATAGCGACTTCGCCACCTTGGGAAAAAGTAAAAATAATAATAATAATAATTTTTTACTCTTGTAGCGTCGGCCTGAAGGACCACCAGCAATGCAATAAATCTCAGCCGGTGGTAGTTTTCGGTACCCTTTCTAAAGATGTTACATGCAACTAGAGCCTACGCTTCTGCGCGCCCAAGGTCACGTTTCTCTTAATTCCCTGACACCACCAGCCAGTGTTTTTCGTCCACCTTCGGACGTGCCATATTGTCCGCTAGCTGCACCGAGGCCAACAAGTAGTGGGTTTAATGTTCGGCACCGCAACTGCATCCTGCTATATTGTCCTTGGACTGGACTGCGGCCTGGCTCCTGTCTGTCCTCTGGCACAGAGCCTGTTTGTCCCGCTTTTTTTTTTTTTTTTTTTTTTTTTTTTTTTTTTTTTTTTTTTTTGATCAGTCTACTGACTGGTTTGATGCGGCCCGCCACGAATTCCTTTCCTGTGCTAACCTCTTCTTCTCAGAGTAGCACTTGCAACCTACGTCCTCAATTATTTGCTTGACGTATTCCAATCTCTGTCTTCCTCTACAGTTTTTTCCGCTCCCTCTAGTACCATGGAAGTCATTCCCTCATGTCTTAGCAGATGTCCTATCATCCTGTCCCTTCTCCTTATCAGTGTTTTCCACATATTCCTTTCCTCTCCGATTCTGCGTAGAACCTCCTCATTCCTTACCTTATCAGTCCACCTAATTTGCAACATTTGTCTGTAGCACCACATCTCAAATGCTTCGATTATCTTCTGTTCCGGTTTTCCCACAGTCCATGTTTCACTACCATACAATGCTGTACTCCAGACGTACAACCTCAGAAATTTCTTCCTCAAATTAAGGCCGGTATTTGATATTAGTAGATTTCTCTTGGCCAGAAATGCCTTTTTTGCCATAGCGAGTCTGCTTTTGATGTCCTCCTTGCTCCGTCCGTCATTGGTTATTTTACTGCCTAGGTAGCAGAATTCCTTAACTTCATTGACTTCGTGACCATCAATCCTGATGTTAAGTTTCTCGCTGTTCTCATTTCTACTACTTCTCATTACCTTCGTCATTCTCCGATTTACTCTCAACCCATACTGTGTACTCATTTCATTAGACTGTTCATTCCGTTCAGCAGATCATTTAATTCTTCTTCACTTTCACTCAGGATAGCAATGTCATCAGCGAATCGTATCATTGATATCCTTTCACCTTGTATTTTAATTCCACTCTTGAACCTTTCTTTTATTTCCATCATTGCTTCCTCGATGTACAGATTGAAGAGTAGGGGCGAAAGGCTACAGCCTTGTCTTACACCCTTCTTAATACGAGCACTTCGTTCTTGATCGTCCACTCTTATTATTCCCTCCTGGTTGTTGTATATATTGTATATGACCCGTCTCTCCCTGTAGCTTACCCCTACTTTTTTCAGAATCTCGAACACCTTGCACTATTTTATATTGTCGAACGCTTTTTCCAGGTCGACAAATCCTATGAAAGTGTCTTGATTTTTCTTTAGCCTTGCTTCCATTATTAGCCGTAACGTCAGAATTGCCTCTCTCATCCCTTTACTTTTCCTAAAGCCAAACTGATCGTCACCTAGCGCATTCTCAATTTTCTTTTCCATTCTTCTGTATATTATTCTTGTAAGCAGCTTCGATGTATGAGCTGTTAAGCTGATTGTGCGATAATTCTCGCACTTGTCAGCTCTTGCCGTCTTTTGAATTGTGTGGATGATGCTTTTCCGAAAGTCAGATGGTATATCGCCAGACTCATATATTCTAGACACCAACGTGAATAGTCGTTTTGTTGCCACTTCCCCCAATTATTTTAGAAATTCTGATGGAATGTTATCTATCCCTTCTGCCTTATTTGACCGTAAGTCCTCCAAAGCTCTTTTAAATTCCGATTCTAATACTGGATCCCCTATCTCTTCTAAATCGACTCCTGTTTCTTCTTCTATCACATCAGACTAATCTTCACCCTCATAGAGGCTTTCAATGTATTCTTTGCACCTATCTGCTCTCTCCTCTGCATTTGACAGTGGAATTCCCGTTGCACTCTTAATGTTACCACCGTTGCTTTTAATGTCACCAAAGGTTGTTTTGACTTTCTTGTATGCTGAGTCTGTCCTTCCGACAATCATATCTTTTTCGATGTCTTCACATTTTTCCTGCAGCCATTTCGTCTTAGCTTCCCTGCACTTCCTATTTATTTCATTCCTCAGCAACTTGAATTTCTGTATTCCTGATTTTCCCGGAACATGTTTGTACTTCCTCCTTTCATCAATCATCTGAAGTATTTCTTGTGTTAGCCATGGTTTCTTCGCAGCTACCTTCTTTGTACCTATGTTTTCCTTCCCAACTTCTGTGATGGGCCTTTTTAGAGTTGTCCATTCCTCTTCAACTGTACTGCCTACTGCGCTATTCCTTATTGCTGTATCTATAGCGTTAGAGAACTTTAATCGTATCTCGTCATTCCTTAGTACTTCCTATCCCACTTCTTTGCGTATTGATTCTTCCTGACTAATGTCTTGAACTTCAGCCTACTCTTCATCACTACTATATTGTGATCTGAGGCTATATCTGCTTCTGGGTACACCTTACAATCCAGTATCTGATTTCGGAATCTCTGTCTGACCATGATGTAATCTAATTGAAATCTTCCCGTATCTCCCGGCTCTTCCACTTATACCTCCTCCTCTTGTGGTTCTTGAACAGGGTATTCGCTATTACTAGCTGAAACTTGTTACAGAACTCAGTTAGTCTTTCTCCTCTTTCATTCCTTGTCCCAAGCCCATATTCTCCTGTAACCTTTTCTTCAACTCCTTCCCCTACAACTGCATTCCAGTCGCCCATGACTATTAGATTTTCGTCCCCCTTTACATACTGCATTACCCTTTCAACATCCTCATTCACTTTCTCTATCTGTTCATCTTCAGCTTGCGACGTCGTCTTGTATACCTGAACTATCGTTGTCGGTGTTGGTCTGCTGTCGATTCTGATTAGAACAACACGGTCACTGAACTGTTCACAGTAACACACCCTCTGCCCTACCTTCCTATTCATAACGAATCCTACACAAGTAATTCCATTTTCTGCTGCTGTTGATATTACCCGATACTCATCTGACCAGAAATCCTTGTCTTCCTTCCACTTCACTTCACTTCACTGACCCCTACTATATCTAGATTGAGCCTTTGCATTTCCCTTTTCATATTTTCTAGTTTCCCTACCACGTTCAAGCTTCTGACATTCCACGCCCCGACTCGTAGAACGTTATCGTTTCGTTGATTATGCAATCTTTTTCTCATGGTAACCTCCCCCTTGGCAGTCCCCTCCCGGAGATCCGAATGGGGGACTATTCCGGAATCTTTTGCCAATGGAGAGATCATCATGACACTTCTTCAATTACAGACCACATGTCCTGTGGATACACGTTACGTGTCTTTAATGCAGTGGTTTCCATTGCCTTCTGCATCCTCATGAAGTTGGTCATTGCTGATTCTTCCGCCTTTAGGGGCAGTTTCCCACCCCTAGGACAAGAGAATGCCCTGAACCTCTATCCGACCCTCCGCCCTCTTTTGACAAGGCCGTTGGCAGAATGAGGCTGACTTCTTACGCCGGCAGTCTTCGGCCGCCAATGCTGATTATTTATCAAAATTTAGGCAGTGGCGCGGATCGAACTCGGGTCTCAAGACGTTTTGATTATGAATCAAAGACGCTATCCCTAGATCATGCTTTCTATTTGGCGTAAATTCTCTGCCCATTTTCTGAAACGGCACCGCCACCTTCATCCCTAGGGAATGATTCCTATGGCTTTCCCTTGCATTCTTCCGCTCTACTGAAGGTTAATACTGCTCTTGCAATCAATGCCATAAACTTCCTTACGATTCTTGGGCCAATTTTCCGGTTCTACATGTTATACGCATGTTAACTCCATTCCATTTATTGTTGAGGTGTGGCTATACAGAGAGGGCAGACCATTCTTAGGGTCATATGATTTTATTTTAAAATCCGTTACACAAACAAACATTTGAAAATCAATACTTAACAAGTCCGAAACAATAGAAACGCAAAAGTAGTCACATTATAGTTGATTCACTCTGCCAGGATTTTAATAAGCAGAAACAGTATAAATATAAGAGAGGGCACATTACAACGCATGATCGCTATTGCACGGGAAGAAATAACCTCATAAGCAGGCTGCGATAAATGCAACGAGTACCGCGATGTGTTGCTCGGGCAGAGTGAAAGTGGCATATCGGTTGACGATGTGTGGTTTTGTGTGTGTGTGTGTGTGTGTGTGTGTGTGTGCGCGCGTGCGTGCGTGCGCTTGCGAGCGCGCATGCTCTCTCGCATGTGCATGTGCACGTCTTTCTACTTCGTTTTCTGTGTGATCGAGAATAATTTGTAAGTAGGCTGTTTAGGTTTTTGAGTTGGTAACGCCACGTAGCGCTCTGTATGAAAATCACTGACTGTGCTGTGTGCAGTCTGTGGCTGATTGGCATTGTTGGAATATTCGCTGTTGTAGTGTTGGGCAGTTGGATGTGAACAGCGCGTAGCATTGCGCAGTTGGAGGTGAGCCTCCAGCAGTGGTGGATGTGGGGAGGGAGATGCCAGAGTTTTGAGAAGTTACTACAAGCGAACGATATGGACGTGTGTCCGTCAGAAAAAGGAAATTTGTAAAGATGGATGTCATGAATTGATAGATATATATAGATTATGACTTTTGAACGCTATTAAGATAAATACATTGTTTGTTCTCTATCAAAATCTTTCATCTGCTAACTATGCCTCTCAGTACTTAGTGCCTTCAGTGCTTAGAATATTTTATTTAGCTGGCAGTATTGACGCTCGTTGTATTGCAGTAGGTCGAGTAATGAAGATTTTTGTTGGGTAAGTCATTCATGGAAAGTATAGTCGATTATTAGTCAGGGCCATTCTTTTGTAGAGATTATTGAAAGTCAGACTGCATTGGGCTAAAAATATTGTGTGTCAGTTTAGTGATGATCAGAAAAAATAAAGAGAAAACTGTTTGAGTACATTGAGTTTTGCTCAGCTGTTTGAAAATCAAATAACGTAGAAGTTTACCAACACAGTCATTCATAATTTTTCAAAGGGGACATTTCATATGGCGACCCTTAGCCGAGGACACCCCACTGGAATCTTCTGATTTTTTTCTTGTAGTTTGAGTAATTAGTGTAGTTATTGTTTATTGCTAGTGCGTAATTGTAGACAGAATTTCCTTTGTACTTGTAGTTTTTCCTTCTACTACTGTAAAACAGTTGTGACATGCATTTAGATTTGCACCAACTATTTCACAATCGCACTTGCAATTAATTAGATATTATTTTCAGTGCTATGTTAATGTGTTTTCTTATTTTTGCTCTTCAAATTGTGCTTTTCTGTGTTACCGTGTGAAATGAGTGACAATTATGGTGTGCAAAAAACGTAACACTAGGCTCCAAAGTAAATTGAGAAATGATAGTGACGACACAGAGCAATAGAGATGGTATCAATCATCCAGATTAAGATAAGTATAGGTAGCAATTGTATTGTGTAATTTGTATTTCCCTGAACATCAGTCATGGCCAATATTGTTAAAAAGTCGTTGAATGGTTGTGGCACAGGGGGAGTAAGGAGTGATTCAGGCAGCACTAAAGTGGGAAGGGATGAAGTAGATGTGGAGAGTCAATGGGAGGTAGGAAATCCACTGTCGTTAATTTTGAATTGATTGAATGGGTTCATGGAGAGTGAGGAAACATCATTTGGGAAAATGAAATCAGAATTTGGTTTAATGAAATCTAAATTTGCCAATAAATTTGGAGAGATAACAGTAAATTTTGGGACAATGGAACCTAACTTTGGAGCTCAGTGAGAAAATAACTGTAGTAAGTGAGAAATTCAACAGTTGCAGGATGTATTCAAGAGAACTGAAAATAAAATTGAAAAAAAACTGTTAAAGTGCTTGAAGGAATAAAAATACCGTTGCTAGCCTACAAAAGTCACTATTAAAAAAGGAGAGAGCTGTGGAAAATAATCTTGGAGGATGAACTGAGGCATAACACCAGAAGTGTAGGAGGTATAATTAATGTCTATGAATGTACCCATACCCGAGTGCAGAACAGATATAAGAGCTAATAATGAGAGTACTGAAGTCAATATAAGAGCAGCTAACGTTGCAGGTTTGCCACTGGAATATCCCATGGGGAAAGGCCTGTGTGCTAAAGTTTTCAATGGTGAAACTATATATCATGCTGAAAATTTCTTTGAAGCGTCCAAAGATAATTTTATAGCTGGCATGAGTATTATTATAACAGCAATTCTAGTAAGAGATGGAGAGATAGTAAACATTGGCAGAGTAGTTAGGATACAGACTGGAGAAATAAATGGCAAGGAGAGACAGGATTTGAGGAGATGGAACAGAAATGAAAAGATGTTGGGAGGTTGTAGTAGTTATAACAAAGTGTTAGAAGAATAAAAAGGATAAATGATAGAATAATAATGAAAGTACTGACTATTCTAATTATTGTGTTATGGAGTTGTGTTATGAGTTTGAAATAGAGCGTAATTAAAACAGGGAGGGTGTAATGAATCAGATGTCTGAGACAAAGTTGTGTTGCCAAAAGCGAAAGCGGTTGCTGGTATGTAACTGTGGTGGATTTCATTACTAGTGATCAAGTTAATAGTGGTAAGGAATTGATATGTAGGTGTGCAGTGTTGAATAATATTATAAAGAGTGGAAGTAATGTTGATGATGTTCATTCTTCAAATATTAATGTGTATAATCCTATTTAAAGTGTAGTATGTATGTATTATGTTTTTAATGGTGATGATTCAGTTGGTAACGAGGTTAATATTAACTATGTGCCAGTACCAATAAGTGTACATTGCTCCCTTACCAATTTTTTTGGGACTGGTGGCAGTAATGGTTTAAAAAATACCAGTGTGTCCTAAAGTAGTCAAATGTGCCCAACATGGACGATTGTTGCCTGTGTAGGTAGTTGTAATTTCACATTTACTGGTGAGATCATCCCCACCACTTCGTAGGGGCCTGATAACAAGTGTAGAATATTTTATCGTTCCTCTTCGAGCTGTAAAGACTTGTCAACATCATCTGTTGTTCCACAAGATGTTTTGGCAACTTGGAATTTCATTGCCCCATCTGCTCTTATCGTTCCAAAGCCGTATCACCTTTCTACATCTAGTGCCACACCAACCATAACACTTTTGTAAACTCTTGTTCTCATTCACCGTCATCCCGCCCTCTGTATTTTTATACTTCGAATGCTGACGATATTTTTCGACGAGACTCCACCTTTTGTGGTAATACACCTATCCTCTCATGGATTTTCGAATTATACATGGCAATAACGTAAGGTAGTAGCGTATCCATTCGCTATGGTGACTGCTGACATAGTGACCCAAAAATTTTGCAACTGTCCTCTGCACTCATTCTGTTCTGCCATTTGCTTTGGGATTAACGCACTTTTCCAATACTTATGACTTCGAAACAAACAACTCAATTCTTTTCTTACATTCAACATGAAGTTTGCACCTTGAGCTATTATAATTGTCTGGGGTTCAGGTTTTTAACAACCAAATATTGACCATTGCTCGTGCCACTGTATTGACATGCTGATTTGGGATAGCTATCGTACTCACAGGGCACTATAAATTATTTGTTATTGTTAATATATAACGGTTTATCACTGATATTTGTCCAAAAGGACCCAAGATATACCTTCTGATCATTTAAAAAAATGGTTCAAATGGCTCTGAGCACTATGGGACTTAACTGCTGAGGTCATCAGTTCCCTAGAACTTAGAACTACTTCAACCTAACTAGCCTAAGGAGATCGCACACATCCATGCCTGAGGCAGGATTCGAACCTGCGACCGCAGCGGTCGCGTAGTTCCAGACTGTAGCGCCTAGAACAGCTCGGCCACTCCGGCTGGCTCTGATCATTCGTTTTCTGATTCCTGTCAGTCTCTGGACCAGAATATGCCTATAACTTATTTCAGCTTGTTGCACACACGGTACACAGTTCTTGAAGTACTGTTCTCTTTACTGTCTCCATCTTCGCTTCCAATAGTGTTACGCTAGACGTCGGTGTGTGGGTTCCAAGAATTACTGATACATTATCATGTGCCTTTCTCAGCACCCGCTCCCACTGTGTAACTGTCTCTACCACACGGGATCTGAGTTTATGACTGCCTACACAACAGCTTATCGTGGACAATGGATTATGCTTCAGTAGCCAATAGTTTGATATCGTCAACCCGAGGTTGCGGCCTTTGCCCTCCTACAGTAGTGAAGCCCACCCTCTGTAACACACAAGACTTTTGACTGATGCCATCTACAATCCTGTGTTCCTTGCTAAGGTGTTGAATCGCCTCAAAATAAAATTCACAGAGTTTTAGCACCCAGAGTATTAATTCCTTGCCAGGGTTTTGAATCACCTCAAAATGAAATTCACTGTTTTACCGCCCAGAGTATTAATGTTTTGAATTTTCTTCCAATTAAATATCACCGAAATTGTGTTACACCACATGTGAGACACAATATTTCCTTCTCGGTCATATAGTAGTTATTTCCACTTTACTCAATTGTCGTGCTGTATAGGCAATTTGATGTTCTGCCCCCTACACATCTCAAATCAATAAACAACCAACTGCATAATTCCTTATGTCACATGTGAGCACAAACACCTTGTAAATTAGAAAAACCAATACAGGCCCATTTTTCAATAATTCTTTCAATCTACCGAACACTTCTCCACGCTATGCTACCCATAGATACTTGATGGCCATGCAACTTATGACAATTTTGGCACAAGCTTAGGATAGTACAATGGTGAGTAAAACATAAGGGCAAAAGTAACCTTTGTATAATGTATCTCTGCCAGGTAACATAGCTCGGTGAAACTAGCACAATACATAGAAAGAGCTGATACAGTATAGTAGAGAAAATACCTGAAGGAAATATACAATGAGACGAACAGAAATGTCACTTTTATGCAAAGACAATAATTACACTAAGACCATGGTGATTCATGACGGTCCCCTGGACGTTAAAAAAGGCGGGGCATGGTTCTTAACATAGAGTGTGAACCTCAAATGTGAATTACAGGCCCTCCAATGTCATACCATGTTAGTCATCAAATCAGTAAGGAATTTTTGAGACAGGACTTTCCATTAGGCACCAGCGCAGTTGACAATTGCTGAGTGGTCGTTGCTACATTTGGACGTGATGCATTATGCATTACCTCTCCCAACGCATTGCACATGTGCTTGAAAGTATTTACCATGGGGGCATTTGCAGGAGAATCCATTCGCTGAATATTCTCTCGTTTCAAAAGCTTCTTCTAAGGTACTATTCGAAGCGCTCGTGCACTGTCATCAATCGAAATGAAGTCTCAGATGGATAGATTAGATTAGATTAGATTAGTACTTGTTCCATAGATCATGACTACGACACTTCGTAATGATGTGGAACTTGTCAGGTTATCAAAAGGTGTCTATACCAGATATTACATTACACAAAATATTAAATGACACTTATTATTTTTAATTTTCTTTGTGGAGGGGGGGGGGGGGGGAAATTACCCACTTACTATATCCAAAAATTCATCTAAAGAGTAGAAGAAGTTAAAATTCAGAAATTCTTTTAATTTCTTTTTAAATGCTATATGGTTATCTGTCAGACTTTTGATGCTATTAGGTAAGTGACCAAAGACGTTTTGGTTGCATAATTTACACCCCACCCCCCTCTGAGCCAAAGTTAGATTTAACCTTGAGAAGTGAAGATCATCCCTTCTCCTAGTGTTGTAGCCATGTACACTGCTATTACTTTTGAATTCGTTTGGATTGTTGATAATAAATTTTGTATGTTGTTGTCGTGGTCTTCAGTCGAGAGACTGGTTTGATGCAGCTCTCCATGCTACTCTATCCTGTGCAAGCTTCTTCATCTCCCACTACCTACTGCAGCCTATATCCTTCTGAATCTGCTTAGTGTATTCATCTCTTGGTCTCCCTCTACGATTTTTACCCTCCACGCCGCCCTCCAATACTAAATTGGTGATCCCTCGATGTCTCAGAACATGTCCTATCAACTGATCCCTTCTTCTACTCAAGTTGTGCCACAAGCTCCTCTTCTCCCCAATTCTATTCAATACCTCCTCATTAGTTATGTGATATACCCATATAATCTTCAGCATTCTTCTGTAGCACCACATTTCGAAAGCTTCTATTCTCTTCTTGTATAAGCTATTTATACGTCCACATTTCACTTCCATACATGGCTACACTCCATACAAATACTTTCAGAAACGACTCCCTGACATTTAAATCTATACTCGATGTTAACAAATTTATCTTCTTCAGAAACGATTTCCTTGCCATTGCCAGTCTACATTTTATATCCTCTCTACTTCGACCAATTTACTACTTTAAGTGTCTCATTTCCTAAGCTAATCCACCCCAGCATCACCCGACTTAATTCGACTACATTCCATTATCCTCGTTTTGCTTTTGTTGATGTTCATCTTATAGCCTCTTTTCAAGACACTGTCCATTCCGTTCAACTGCTCTCCCAAGTCCTTTGCTGTCTCTGACAGAATTACAATGTCATCGGCGAACCTCAAAGTTTTTATTTCTTCTCCATGGATTTTAATACCTACACCGAATTTTTCTTTTGTTTCCTTCACTGCTTGCTCAATATACAGATTGAATAACATCGGGGATAGGCTACAACCTTGTGTCACTCCCTCCCCAACCACTGCTTCCCTTTCATGCCCCTTGACTCTTATAACTGCCATCTGCTTTCTGTACAAATTGTAAATAGCCTTTCGCTCTCTGTATTTTACCCCTGCCACTTTCAGAACTTGAAAGAGAGTATTCCAATGAACATTGTCAAAAGCTTTCTCTAAGTCTACAAATGCTAGAAACGTAGGTTTGCCTTTCCTTGATCTTTCTTCTAAGATAAGTCATAGGGTCAGTATTGCCTCACGTGTTCCAACATTTCTACGGAATCCAAACTGATCTTCCCCAAGGTTGGCTTCTATCAGTTTTTCCATTTGTCTGTAAAGAATTCGCCTTAGTATTTTGCAGCTGTGACTTATTAAACTGATAGTTCGGTAATTTTCACATCTGTCAACACCTGCTTTCGTTGGGATTGGGATTATTATATTCTTCTTGAAGTCTGAGGGTATTTCGCCTGTCTCATACATCTTGCTCACCAGATGGTAGAGTTTTGTCAGGACTGGCTCTCCCAAGGCTGTTAGTAGTTCTAATGGAATGGGCCTAGTTTCGACTCAGGTCTTTCAGTGCTCTGTCAAACTCCTCACGCAATATCATATCTCCCATTTCATCTTCATCTACATCCTCTTCCATTTCCATAATATTGTCCTCAAGTATATCGCCCTTGTATAGACCCTCTATATACTTCCACTTTCTGCTTTCCCCCCTTTGCTTAGAACTGGGTTTCCATCAAAACTCTCGATATCCATGCAAGTGGTTCGTCTTTCTCCAAAGGTCTCTTTAATTTTCCTGTAGGCAGTATCTATCTTACCCCTAGTGAGATAAGCCTCTACATCCTTACATTTGTCCTCTAGCCATTCCTGCTTAGCCATTTTGCACTTCCTGTCGATATCATTTTTGAGATGTTTGCATTCCTTTTTGCCTGCTTCATTTACCGTATTTTTATATTTTCTCCTTTCATCAGTGAAATTCAATATTTCTTCTGTTACCCAAGGGTTTCTACTAGCCCTCGTCTTTTTACCTATTTGATCCTCTGCTGCCTTCACTATTTCATGCCCCAAAGCTACCCATTCTTCTTCTACTATATTTCTTTCCCCCATACCTGTCAATTGTTCCCTTATGCTCTCCCTGAAACTCTGTACAAGCTCTGGTTCCATCAGTTTATCGAAATCCCGTCTCCTTAAATTCCCACCTTTTTGCAGTTTCTTCAGTTTCAATCTGCAGTTCATAACCAATAGATTGTGGTCAGAATCCACATCTGCCCCTGGAAATGTCTTACAATTTAAAACCTGGTTCCTAAATCTCTGTCTTACCATTATATAATTTATCTGATACCTTTTAGTATCTCCAGGGTTCTTCCATGTATACAACCTTCTTTCAGGATACTTAAACCAAGTGTTAGTTATGCTCTGTGCAAAATTCTACCAGGCGGCTTCCTCTTTCATATCTTAGTCCCAATCAATATTCACCTACTATGTTTGCTTCTCTCCCTTTTTCTACTCTTGAATTCCATTCTCCCATGACTATTAAATTTTCGTCTCCCTTAACTACCTGAATAATTTCTTTTATCTCATCATACATTTCATCAATTTCTTCGTCATCTACAGAGCTAGTTGGCAAATAAACGTGTGCTACTGTAGTAGGCGTGGGCTTCTTGTCTATCTTTGCCACAATAATGCGTTCACTATGCTGTTTGTAGTTGCTTACCCGTTCTCCTATTTTTATTCATTATTAAACCTACTCCTGCATTACACCTATTTGATTTTGTATTTATAACCCTGTATTCACCTGACCAAAAGTCTTGTTCCTCCTGCCACCGAATTTCACTAATTCCCACTAGATCTAACTTTAACCTATCCATTTCCCTTTTTAAATTTTCTAACCTACCTGCCCAATTAAGGGATCTGACATTCCACGCACTGATCCATAGAACGCCAGTTTTCTTTCTCCTGATAACAACGTCCTCTTGAGTATTTATCACCCAGAGATCCGAATGGGGAACTATTTTACCTCCGGAATACTTTACCCAGGAGGATTCCATCATCATTTAATCATACAGTAAAGCTGCATGCCCTCGGGAAAAATTACGGCAGTAGTTTCCCCTTGCTACCAGAACAGCAAGGCCGTTTTGGTTAATGTTACAAGGCCAGATCAGTCAATCATCCAGACTGTTGCCCCTTTTTTATGCAGTGGTTTAACAATGGCATACTTCAGTCTCTCTCGGAAAATACTCTGCTTCAGAGAGCTATTACATATGTGGCTAAGAATCCCACTTATCTCTTGAGAACAAGCTTTTATTATCCTGCTGGAAATACCATCAATACCACGTGAGCTTTTGTTCTTGACTTTATTTTCTTCCTAATTTCAGAAGGAGTGGTGGGTGGAATTTCAATTGTATCAAATTGTGTTGGTAAGGTCGCTTCCGTTAACTGTTTTCCTTCTTCTAATGAACATTTAGATCCTATTTTCTCTACAACATTTAAAAAATTATTATTCAAAATTTTTTCGACTTCCTGTCTTGTTGTTTATCAAGTTTCCATCCGCTTTGATGGTAATGCCATCATCCTGTACTCTTGGTTTCCCTGTCTCCCTTGTAATAATATTCGAAATTGTTTTGATTTTGTTATCAGAGGTATTAATCTCCGACATGATGCCCATGCTTCTGGACTTTTTAATAACCTTTCTTAATGTAACATAGTAGTTTTTGTAATATTTGGCTGTTTCTGGGTTATTACACTTTCTTGTTGTTAGATACAGTTCCCTTTTGTGGTTACAAGATATTTTTATTACTTTAGTAAGCCAAGGTTTTCTGCTTTGGTTTCTTATAATTAGATTTAACTACTTTCTGGGGGAAACAGATTTTTAATTCTCTTACAAGTGTATCATGAAATAAGGTATATTTTAAATTAGCATTGGGTTCCTTATGCACCTCATCCCAGTCTAACTGCTGAAGATTTTCCCTGAAATTTCTAATTGTTGAGTTATTAATTCAACACACAACTTTGGAGGGTAGTTTTGAATTACCGAATGGAGCTATGTCGTATACAGTAACTAGTTGAGCACCATGATCAGAAAGGCCATTCTCAACAAAACAGAAATTTATGTTTTTAAGCTTATCTTCGTCTATAAAAGTGTTATCTGTCAATGTGCTGCTGTCCTTTACTACCCGAGTAGGAAAATCAATGACAGATGTCAAGCTGAAAGAACCAAGCAAGACTTCCAGGTCATTCTTCCTATTACACTCTTTCAGTGAAACATCCCCACAAATAATAATTGGCTTTTCCCTATCTGACAGATAGCACAACAAGACATCAAAGTTTTCCAGGAGTAAATGAAAGTTTCCTGAAGGGGACCTGTATACTGTTAGAATTATAAAAGAGCCCTCCTTCAGTTTAAGCTGACAGGCACATGCTTCTATAAGTTGTTTCTAGATAAAACTTTTTTGTATCTAAGCTTTTTACGCAGTAATAACTTTTGACATACATGGCAACTCCTCCTCTCATCTTATTCTCTCTACTCGTATGTGCTGTTAGTTTATAATCACTGATATTTACCTTTCCCATATCAGACACAATGTGATGCTCAGACAGGCATAGTATATCACACCCACAGAAAGAAAGCGTAAGAAATTGTATTAGAATTTTGGAAGGAGTCTTGGCTTTGCAACGTGGAGCTTCGTCAGTTTCTATCGAAAGTAAATGTACATCTACTTAGGTACTTCACAAGACACCGTAATGTGCATGGTGGAGGGTACCCTATGCCACTACTTGTCATTTCCTCTCCTATTCCACTCGCAAATAGAGCGAGGGAAAAACGACTGTCTGTACGCCTCCGTATGAGCCCTAATTTCTTGTATCTTATCTACGTAATCCTTTCGCCCAAAGTATGTTGGCGGCAGTAGAATCGTGCGGCGGCAGCTTCAAATGCCGGCTCTCTAAATTTTCTTAACGGTGTTTCCCGGAAAGAACGCCACCTTCCCACCAGGGATTCCCACTTGAGTTCCCGAAGCACCTCCATAAGACTTAAGTTATGTTCGAACCTACCAGGAAGAAATCTAGCATCTGGCCTCTGAATTGCTTCGATGTCTTCTTTCAGTCCGACCTGGTATGGATTCCAAACATTCGAGCAGCACTCAAGAATAAGCCGCACCAGCGTCATGTACGCGGTCTTTACAGGTAAACCACTCTTTCCTAAAATTCTCCCAATAAACCAAAATCGATCATTTATCTTCCCTACCACAGTTTTCACATGCTTTTCCACCCCACATCGCTTTGCAACGTTATGCCCAGATATTTACACGACTTGACTGTGTCAAGCTGGACAGGAGTATCCAAACATTACAGGTTTGTTCTTGTTACTCATCCACATTAACTTACATTTTTCCACATTTAGGGTTAGCTGTCATGATAGGTGATTACTGGGTTAGTGTGATCGGACTCAAGCTTACCAGAGAGCGGGCTTGTTTCAGCATGTTGCGCAGAGTGAAGAAGTAGTAAGACAACTAGCAGAGGAGTTATTAAACGTTTCAAACAAGCTGAAGTTGCTAAATACTGTTACCGAATGACTTTTTTTCTGGACATGTGGTGATTTTGATCCGCTTTTCTCATCGCAGTAGGTAACAGTGCGTAAGTCCCATCAGTTCTACAATTCAGGCTGAATCAGATTTAAGAAAACAGAAAGCTTTACATGAGCTCCAGTGGACTGAGGACTACAACAAATATGTGGGGAACGGTAGTACAAGTGCTGGATTCAGTAAAAGAAACATGAAAATACGCAGTGAGTGAGATGTACTCAATGAATTCATGGGTCACCCGTGCAGATTAAAACCTAAAGGGACTGGACACTTTGATATATATACAAGAGGACAAGGTCTAATGTCATTTTCTCTCGGTTAAGGAGTAGCCTTGTTCCGTGACCCCAAAACTGAACAAAACTCACATGTGATGTTCGAGTAATCTGACGAAGCATTGCCTATGTGTTGTTCCCCTCTACCGAAGATGGAGTCGGTAACAGAATTCTGAAGCATTGTTCTAATTCAATAAGTGCAGTCCTTAGTAATATATGTAATGCTTCGCTGGCCCAGGGAATTTTTCCAGACAGATTGAAATACACAATTGTCAAACCTCTTCATAAGAAAGAAGATAAGAGTGAATTAAATAATTATATAGACCAGTCTCATTGCTTACTTCATTTTCTAAAATATTCGAAAAAGTTATGTATCCAAGAGTAGTCTCTCATGTAAGTGAAAATAATTTACTCATCATGTCACAGTTCGGATTCCGGAAGGCTTACTCGACTGAGAATGCTATCTACACATTTACCCATCAAATATTAAATAACAAATCATCGCCAGTTCGTGTTTTTTGTGATCTTTTCAAGGCATTTGACTGTGTGGATCAGGTCACCCTCTTAGAAAAACTCAGGTTTTATGTAATTGAAGGCTATACACACAGCTCGTTTTCAATCGTATTTAACGAACAGAAAGCAAAACGTTGTGCTGAATAACACAAATAACGTTGGGAGGGTGGTAAATTCTAGCCCACAGGGCTCCATTTTGGGACCTCTGCTGTTCCGTATTCATGTGAATGACCTCTCACTTAATGTTCAGCAAGCGGATGCCATGAGTGTTATAATAAATCCCATTCCTGAAAACGCAGCTGAAGATGTTGTTAAGGATGTCTTTCAAAGAATTATGAAGTGGTTCTCAGAAAATGGAGCCTCCCTTAGTTTTGAAAAAGCTCACTATATCCAGTTCTGTACACCGAATAGAGTCATACTGACAATTGATGTAGCATATGAACAGGGCTCAGTTAACAGGGTAGATTTCTCCAAAATTTTGGTGTTCACATTGATGACAACTTGAACTGGAAGAAGAATATCACTCAGCTTCTCAAACAATTAAGTTCCACTTCTTTCACTCATCGTATAATCGCTAGTCTTGGTAATAAGCGGATCAGCCTCCCAACGTACTTTGCATATTTCCACTCATTAATGTCTTGGGGAATAATTTTCTAGGATAACTCACCATTTAGACATAAAGTGTTGATTGCACAAAAGAGAGCAGTGAGAATAATTAGTGGTGTTCACCCGAGGACGTCATGAAGGCACCTATTCAAGGAGTTAGGTATTTAACTGCACCATCAGAGTACATATATTCGTTAATGAAATTCGTTATAAATAATCCATCTCAGTTAGCGAAGAACAGTTATGTTCATATGCACAACACTAGAGGGAAAAATGACCTTTTCTATCCGTTACTGAAGCAGTCAGTTGTTCAAAAGGAGTACATTACTCAGCAACAAAAATCTTTGATCATTTGCCCAACAAAATACACTGTCTGGCACGTAAGCAGATCAAGTTTTAAATCTAGCTTAAAACGATTTCTTTTGGACAGTTCCTTCTATTCATGGACGAGTTCCTGTTTCAGAATTGGTAAGAAAAAATTGTACCTCTAAATGCAGTTGCAAGTGTAGAATTAAAAATTTCAGTAATATTAATAATAGCACTATTCATGTATATATATATATATATATATATATATATATATATATATATATATATATATATACATGAATAGTGCTATTATTAATATTAAATCATTTGTACGATTATTTTATCGATATGATGTGGAACAAGTCAGGTTACAAGATATATATATATATATATATATATATATATATATATATATATATATATATATATATATATATATATATATATATATCTTGTAACCTGACTTGTTCCACATCATATCGATAAAATAATCGTACAAATGATTTACGGAACATGACATAACTAAACTAAACCAATACTTACGAGAAGAGAGGTTTATCTGAGTGTATTTAATGGAGCAAGATTACAAAAAGTACCAAAATTTCAGGTGTACATTTCTATCTGATTGCTGGTCCAAGGGAACCCAGGACCAGACCAATAACAGTATCCACATGGTGGAGCCACATTATAGCAGTTCAATGCAGTATTCCAGGGAAATGATAAAGTGAAACCAATACCGTTGTTCACTGCATAATCTAGAGGAACGAATGAAATGCTTGACAAAGTTGCCTCAGAGTCTCCACTATGAAATATAGCTGGGAGGTGCATGAACGATGTACGGGCATTTAATTGTCTCTTACAAGAGTTGGGTTGTGACTATGGAAATGAGGTGCGATTTCCACTACAGCAAACTGGAAATAATTCGACCTCAGACTATCGTTTGAAGGGGCAGACAGGTTGGAATACTCACTATAGCAATGATAACAGATCGAACTATGATCCCAGGAGAGGCAACTGATCACTGAGATATCCTTTCATGCATAAGTTGACTTACATGTAAATGAAATAGGAGAGAGGTGTAAGACAACACTAGAAATTGTGCAAGTATAGCTGGCTAATCCAAGAAATAATGAAACAAATGCAAATGAAACCAGTAACACGAGAAATTGATTGGAGGAATCTCTACCAGCTATTGAAGTAAATAATTAACAGCTACTAGTGTCATTGCACATTAGCAGTGTAGAGTTAATCGAAGACTGTCAAGAGATGATAGGTAAATACTAGGTTACTGTTGTAAGAGTATGAATTATCAATAAGGAAATTCATTGTATTTTTGAAACCAGCGGTCAGATGTCCATGATAAGCAGTGGCGTTAGTTGAGGACTGTCTGCGATTGAAAGCAAGGTCTGAATTGCTGAAGCAGAAGATTGCGTTAGAGGAACAGTAATGTGAAAAATCAGTGGAAGTTAAGAGACTAGTCATATACTTGGCCTAGACACTATAAATTACTATAAAATGATTAAAAATTTAGGTCAGAAACCTGTATAGGCAGGTTATGAGAAGAGCCTTTCACGCTGCACTTCGAGGACTGTATAGAAAAGAGAATTCAAGGAAACGGCTGTTCAGTGGGTTTCATTGATGTGACGTGAACGGAAGATATGTGGTGCGACGGAAATAAGAGAAGTCAGACTTGAGTGGAGTGATCTTAGTCAGTGGAAAAAAACGCAGTGATTTATGAAAACCTAAGGAAGAAGATGATGTTGAATGTGGACCATTTCCTAATCACGAAAATATTATAGAAAGAAACATAATATGAGATTAGACTGTTCGCTGCAACCATTCAAAGACAACTGGGTAGCCATGAACATTATTATATCATAGTTTGGGCATGTACGGAAATCAATTTCTTTGGTCATGTGGTGTCACCAGACGGATTCATCCCGACCCACAGTAGCTACAGGTATTAGAAGTTACGCAGCACCATAAACTAAGTGATACGTTCGCAACGCCTTTCTAGGGCTAGTAAATTTCTACAAAAGATTCATACAAATGACTGTATCTGTGCTGCGGCTCTGTCATTTAACGGGAAGGAATACAGTGTGGAAATGAGATTAAGAAGCAGTATTTCCACTTATGATTTTGGTTTTACGCTTGTTTCGTAATTATCCCTAAAATACCCCCAATATCTTAAAAATTCCCAGATTTATGGTTATAATTATAACAAAGAAATACGTATTATTTCACGTATAAAAGATAATAACATAAAATACTCATAGCACAGCAAAACTCTTACACTGTTTCTCTGCATTTAGGATGGTATTCTTGGGTTCTAAGACTGAGCAATTAATGGCTAGCATTACTAGTTTCGTATGATGCAATCCAATAAGGGCTTCTTTGTTAAGTCTATTTATTTTTTTCATTTTTGACAGTTTTGAAGAACACTAAGTAATTTTACTAAGTCAGTATTTGAAAATTGGAAAGTTGGAATAACAACATCAAAGTTTTCTTAAATAAAATTGAAATGATGATCTTTTAAGTTTTTTACTTTTTACCAATAAATTTCAGTTGGCTAATTTATTTATTTCCTCGTCTTTAACCCTGAAATTCTTGGCTTCGACGATAGCCGCTTTTTACCTGATGCTTTTTGTCACCAAAAAATTAAAATGGCTAGACTTATCTTTCACAGATTGATTCTTCAGATTTCGTGCTACTTGGGTAATTTCATATTCCAGTAAATCGGAAAGTTTCTCATGCAGGTCGAACCGCTGTTGTATCTGACGTATTATTTCCACGTGTTCTTGGCAACTTACATAAAATTTGTTAATTATTGCTGTTACCGCTTTTGTCCTTCAACCTTCCACATCGCATGTACTTCCAGTCCAACATGAATATGTTCGTTATTTAGGCGAATTTTTTTTAATGGCATCCAAGTACATGTTGTTGTTGTTGTGGTCTTCAGTCCTGAGACTGGTTTGATGCAGCTCTCCATGCTACTCTATCCTGTGCAAGCTTCTTCATCTCCCAGTACCTACTGCAACCTACATCCTTCTGAATCTGCTTAGTGTATTGATCTCTTGGTCTCCCTCTACGATTTTTACCCTCCACGCTGCCCTCCAATGCTAAATTTGTGATCCCTTGATGCCTCAAAACATGTCCTACCAACCGATCCCTTCTTCTAGTCAAGTTGTGCCACAAACTTCTCTTCTCCCCAATCCTATTCAATACCTCCTCATTAGTTACGTGATCTACCCACCTTATCTTCAGCATTCTTCTGTAGCACCACATTTCGAAAGCTTCTATTCTCTTCTTGTCCAAACTGGTTATCGTCCATGTTTCACTTCCATACATGGCTACACTCCATACAAATACTTTCAGAAACGACTTCCTGACACTTAAATCTATACTCGATGTTAACAAATTTCTCTTCTTCAGAAATGATTTCCTTGCCATTGCCAGTCTAAATTTTATATCCTCTCTACTTCGACCATCATCAGTTATTTTACTCCCTAAATAGCAAAACTCCTTTACTACTTTAAGTGTCTCATTTCCTAATCTAATCCCCTCAGCATCACCTGATTTAATTTGACTACATTCCATTATCCTCGTTTTGCTTTTGTTGATGTTCATCTTATATCCTCCTTTCAAGACACTGTCCATTCCGTTCAACTGCTCTTCCAAGTCCTTTGCTGTCTCTGACAGAATTACAATGTCATCGGCGAACCTCAAAGTTTTTACTTCTTCTCCATGAATTTTAATACCTACACCGAATTTTTCTTTTGTTTCCTTTACTGCTTGCTCAATATACAGATTGAATAACATCGGGGAGAGGCTACAACCCTGTCTCACTCCTTTCCCAACCACTGCTTCCCTTTCATGCCCCTCGACTCTTATAACTGCCATCTGGTTTCTGTACAAATTGTAAATAGCCTTTCGCTCCCTGTATTTTACCCCTGTCACCTTCAGAATTTGAAAGAGAGTATTCCACTTAACGTTGTCAAAAGCTTTCTCTAAGTCTACAAATGCTAGAAACGTAGGTTTGCCTTTTCTTAATCTTTCTTCTAAGATAAGTCGTAAGGTTAGTATTGCCTCACGTGTTCCAACATTTCTACGGAATCCAAACTGATCTTCCCCGAGGTCCGCTTCTACCAGTTTTTCCATTCGTCTGTAAAGAATTCGCGTTAGTATTTTGCAGCTGTGACTTAGTAAACTGATAGTTCGGTAATTTTCACATCTGTCAACACCTGCTTTCTTTGGGATTGGAATTATTATATTCTTCTTGAAGTCTGAGGGTATTTCGCCTGTCTCATACATCTTGCTCACCAGATGGTAGAGTTTTGTCATGACTGGCTCTCCCAAGGCCATCAGTAGTTCTAATGGAATGTTGTCTACTCCCGGGGCCTTGTTTCGACTCAGGTCTTTCAGTGCTCTGTCAAACTCTTCACGCAGTATCTTATCTCCCATTTCATCTTCATCTACATCCTCTTCCATTTCCATAATATTGTCCTCAAGTACATCGCCCTTGTATAAACCCTCTATATACTCCTTCCACCTTTCTGCCTTCCCTTCTTTGCTTAGAACTGGGTTGCCATCTGAGCTCTTGATATTCATACAAGTGGTTCTCTTCTCTCCAAAGGTCTCTTTAATTTTCCTGTAGGCAGTATCTATCTTACCCCTAGTGAGACAAGCCTCTACATCCTTACATTTGTCCTCTAGCCATCCCTGCTTAGCCATTTTGCACTTTCTGTCGATCTCATTTTTGAGACGTTTGTATTCCCTTTTGCCTGCTTCATTTACTGCATTTTTATATTTTCTCCTTTCATCAATTAAATTCAATATTTCTTCTGTTACCCAAGGATTTCTATTCGCCCTCGTCTTTTTACCTACTTGATCCTCTGCTGCCTTCACTATTTCATCCCTCAGAGCTACCCATTCTTCTTCTACTGTATTTCTTTCCCCCATTCCTGTCAATTGTTCCCTTATGCTCTCCCTGAAACTCTTTACAACCTCTGGTTCTTTCAGTTTATCCAGGTCCCATCTCCTTAAATTCACACCTTTTTGCAGTTTCTTCAGTTTCAATCTGCAGTTCATAACCAATAGATTGTGGTCAGAATCCACATCTGCCCCTGGAAATGTCTTACAATTTAAAACCTGGTTCCTAAATCTCTGTCTTACCATTATATAATTTATCTGATACCTATTAGTATCTCCAGGATTCTTCCAGGTATACAACCTTCTTTTATGATTCTTGAACCAAGTGTTAGCTATGATTAAGTTATGCTCTGTGCAAAATTCTACAAGGCGGCTTCCTCTTTCATTTCTTCCCCCCAATCCATATTCACCTACTATGTTTCCTTCTCTCCCTTTTCCTACTGACGAATTCCAGTCACCCATGACTATTAAATTTTCGTCTCCCTTCACTACCTGAATAATTTCTTTTATCTCGTCATACATTTCATCAATTTCTTCATCATCTGCAGAGCTAGTTGGCATATAAACTTGTACTGCTGTAGTAGGCATGGGCTTTGTGTCTATCTTGGCCACAATAATGCGTTAACTATGCTGTTTGTAGTAGCTAACCCGCACTCCTATTTTTTTATTCATTATTAAACCTACTGCTGCATTACCCCTATTTGATTTTGTATTTATAACCCTGTAATCACCTGACCAAAAGTCTTGTTCCTCCTGCCACCGAACTTCACTAATTCCCACTATATCTAACTTTAACCTATCCATTTCCCTTTTTAAATTTTCTAACCTACCTGCCCGATTAAGGGATCTGACTTCCACGCTCCGATCCGTAGAATGCCAGTTTTCTTTCTCCTGATAACGACGTCCTCTTGAGTAGTCCCCGCCTTGAGATCCGAATGGGGGACTATTTTACCTCCGGAATATTTTACCCAAGAGGACGCCATCATCATTTAATCATACAGTAAAGCTGCATGTCCTCGGGAATAATTACGGCTGTAGTTTCCCCTTGCTTTCAGCCGTTCGCAGTACCAGCACAGCAAGGCCGTTTTGGTTAATGTTACAAGGCCAGATCAGTCAATCATCCAGACTGTTGCCCCTGCAACTACTGAAAAGGCTGCTGCCCCTCTTCAGGAACCACATGTTTGTCTGGCCTCTCAACAGATACCCCTCCGTTGTGGTTGCACCTACGGTACGGCCATCTGTATCACTGAGGCTCGCAAGCCTCCCCACCAACGGCAAGGTCCATGGTTCATGGGGGAAGCCAAGTACATGAGGCTGCTTAAATCAAACCTAGGCCTATCGTTCTCTTTCTGGGCAAGATTAACAGAAAAGATGGCAACATCTTCCGAACCATCTCAGATAGTGTGTACAACTGTGGTGATTTTAACTGAAAGAATACATCAGATTCATTGGTTACAGGTAGGTCGTAAGTCATGAAGCGTAGTAATGCATTATTAAACATATTTTAAGACTGTTCTCTTCATCCAAGATTTAAAATCAGGATGCTACAACTACGAATATTTTTCCTTTCCTGGCGACGCTCTTGACACAAAGGTGCTTCATCAGTTACTTGCATTTTTAATTACAGTAACACTCACACGGATTCTGTAGTTATCGTTCCGTGTCGCTGACTGAAAAACAAATCAGCACTATAATACTCGCAGGAGAAGATAGGAACACTTCATGTTGAGTACTTTTTTCCCACGGCAACCAGTGTCAGCCACCGAACAGTTCAGGCACCGCTGATTACACGGTGTTACAACACTATTATTTTCATTTCATATTACTTTCTGCATTCATATTACTTTTCAATATGAGAGTCTGCATAATATACGTTCATCAATCCGTGTTCCATTTTTTACTTCCTCTTCAGCGTTCTGAAAGGTTTGATGCGGCTTGCCACGATTTATGCTCCGGTGCCAATCCTTTCGTCTCAGAGTTGCAATTTCAACCTTTGTCCTCAATTATTTGCTGGATGTATTCGAAATTCTCTCTCCTCTGCAGCTCTATAGTTTTCCCTAGAACAGGTGTACTATCGTTCTGTCATTTCTTTTTGTCAGTATTTTCCATGTGTTTCTTTCCTCGCAGATTCTACTGAGAACCTCTTAATTCCTTACCTTATCAGTCCACCAAATTCTCAACTTTCGTATGGACCACTACATCTAACATACTTCGATTGTCTTCTGTTCCGGTATTCATACAGCCCATATTTCACTCCATACAATACCATCCTCCAAACATACATTCTCAGAAATGTCTTCCTCAGATTAAGGCCTATGTTTGAAAGTAGTAGGGTCTCTTGGCCAGAAATGCTGCTTGTTATTTGCTTTCATTCAAATAGTTCAAATGGCTCTAAGCACTATGAGACTTAACATCTGAAGTCATCAGTCCCCTAGACTTAGAACTACTTAAACCTAACTAACCTAACGACTTCACACACATCCTTGCCCGATGCAGGATTCAAACCTGCGACCGTAGCAGCAGCGCGGTTCTGGACTGAAGCGCCTAGAACTGCTCCGCCACATAATGCCGATTTTGCTCCGTCCATCAAGAGCTATTTTTCTGCCTAGACAGCAGAATTCCTTAACTTTGCCTACTTCGTGATTTCCCATTCTGAACGTTTCTCACCTCATTTTCACTACTTCTCACTAGTTTCTTCTCTCTTCAATTCACTCTCAATCCATATTCTGTACTCATTAGACTGTTCTTGCCATTCAACAGATGCTGTAATTATTCTTCATTTCCACTAAGGATAGCAATGTCATCAGCGAATAGTATCATTGACATTCTTTCACCTATTTTTACAATGAGGAGACAAAAGTCATAGGTTACTTCCTAATTATATGTCTGTCCTCTTTAAGCACGGTGTAGTGCAACGACAGTGTTTCCCGTGCAGGATTTTGTGCACGAACTGACCTATCGATTATGTCCCATACTTGTACGATGTGATTCATGTCGGACGATCTCGGCGGCCACATCACTAGCTCGATTTGTCCAGAATGATCTTCAAACTAATCGAGGACAACTATGGCATGCTGATATGCGGCACTGTCATCCACAAAAATTCCATGGTCGTTTGGAAATCTGACGTCCATCAACAACCTCAAATGGTCACCTAGTAGCTGAACATCCAAACCACTTAGTCAATTCCATTCACACACAGGGTACACCATAATGAAGCCACCATCAGCTTACACAGTGCCTTGTTGAGAACTTGGGTCCATGGCTTTTTCGGGTCTGCGCCACACTCGAATCCTACTATCAGCTACACTACCAACTGAAATCTGGAACCATCTGACCAGGCCACCGTTATCCAGACGTCTAGGGTCCAGCCGACTTGGTCACAAGCGCAGGAGAGGCACTATGGGCAATGTTTTGCTGTTAGCACTCGCTTCGGTCATCTACTGTCATAACACGTTAACACCAAATTTCGCCGCATCGTCCTAACGGATTCGTTCGTCGCACGCCTCACCTTGATTTGTGCGGTTATTTCGCGCAATGTTGTTTGTCCGTTTATCTGACAACTCTACGCAAACGAAGCTTCTTTCGGTTGTTAAGTGGTGAGAGGTAATGATTCTACTGTGGTATTTTCGCACGCTCTTGAAACTGTGGATCTCGGAATATTCAATTTCCTAAAGATTTCCGGGATGGAATGTGCCATGACTCTAGCTCAAACTACCGTTCCGCGTTCAGAGTCCGTTAACTCCCGTTGTACGGACGTAATCACGTCGGTGAGCTTTTCAGGTGATCCACCTGATTACAGCTGACAGCTCCGCCAATGCACTACCTTTTTATGCCTTGTGTGCGCCGTGCTACTATCATTTGCATATGTAACGGGTGATCAAAAAGTCAGTATAAATTTGAAAACTTAATAAACCAATAATAGATAGAGAGGTAAAAATTTACACACATGCTTGGAATGACATGGGGTTTTATTAGAACCTGAAAAGAAAGTTCACAATGTCCGATAGATGGCGCTAGTGACTGCTACCGTGACGTGTGAGAGGTACGCCGATATGTTACAGAATCGCATCATACCCAGCCTGGCTGATAAACACCTGCTGGAACGTACGATGTTTATGCGGGATGTCGCTCCACCCCATATTTCTAGACGCGTGAAAGATGTATTGCGCGCGTCGTTTGGTGATGATCGAGTGCTCAGCCGCCACTTTCGTCATGCTTGGCCTCCCTTTATTTGCGTTTCTCCAGGTAGCAAGATGACGGTTTATGACCGAGACCGGTAGCAATAATAAATGAATACTATACTGCTCTGTGTCACGCACTTTTCTAAACTTATTACTGCTGCTGATAAGCGCCTGAAGGAAACGTTTAGATGCTACTGGTTTAACTTCCAGGAGGGCAGGATGCATAAGGCGTGCAGATGCGCTGAAGGTAGGATATGAGTGCAGTGGTGCAGCAGTGTTCCTGGATTGGTGATTAATACTTGTCGCAATTGGGCTATCCTATTAATCCATGTGTTCCGCTGGTCTCCAAGAAGAGGAAAATGTGTGGGACATGAATGCGTGTTTGGGAAAGTAGTGGGAAGGTGACGCTGAGCTCATGTCCTTCTAGGATTTGAGGGGATTTAAAGAATTTAGGATAGGCGGAGGTCCATGCAATGTTGGCATATATTAGTATGGAGTGGACGAGTGTATTATAGGTGCGGCTAATGGCTGAAAGATGTACGCACGAGATGCGGCGTATTAGAAATTTCAGCAGCTTTAATCGGTCACGGGGTTTGTACTGTATGGTTAGTTTGTATAAATTCCAAGCTAGTTATCTGTCAGGTTGTTTCCTAAATGCCTTCATGACTTAGTAAGAGGAATGTGCCGGCTCTAAATGAAGAGAAGGAAATCTGAATAAAACACGGGGGTTTGACTTTTCTGTGGATTTGATAGAATTTTCCTTGTATTATACCATTCGACCAGGTGATTCGTGTGAAATTTGAGAGAGGCAAGAGAGAGAGTTGAAAGGTAAAGTATGTTACTAGATCGGCGGTGTCGTCAGCATGTTGTAGGAGGAAGAACAGGTTGTGGTGAGTGTATGTTATGAATGTCTGCAATGCACAAAATACGCGTGTTTCTCTTCGAACGATACTGGAACTGGATATACACTGAAGCGCCAAAGAAACTCGTATAGGTATCCATATTCTGATACAGAGATATGTAAACAGGCAGAATACGGCGCTGCAGTCGGCAGCGCCTATATAAGGCAGCAAGTGTCTGGCGCAGTTGTTAGAACACGTACTGCTGCTACATTAGCGGGTTATCAAGATGGGACGCAGCATCTCTGAGGTAGCGACGGAGTGGGGATTTTCTCTTACGAACATTTCACGAACGTACAGTGAATGTCAGGAATCCAGTAAAGCATCAAATCTCCGATATCGCTGAGGCTGGAAAAAGATCCTGCAAGAACGGAATCAACGATGATTCAAGAGAACCGTTCAACTTGACAAAAGTGAAACCCTTCGCAAATTGCTGCAGATTTCAATGCTGGGCCATCAACAAGTGTCAGCGTGCGAACCATTCAACAAAACATCATAGATATGGGCTTTCGGAGCCGAAGGCCCACTCGCACTGTTGATGACCGCACGACACAACGCTTTACGCCTCACCTGGGGCCGTCAACACCGACATTGGACTGTTGATAGCTGGGAACAAGTTGCCTGGCCAGACGAGTCTCGTTTGGAATTGTATCGAACAGATGGACGTTTACGGGTATGGAGACAACCTCTTGAACCCATGGACCCTGCATGTCAGCATGGGACAGTTCAAGCTGGTGGAGGCTCTGTAATGGTGTGGGGCGTGAGATTTATTGAAAGAATCTTAAGGAAATGCAATCCGAAAACAAAGGAAGTAGGTTACAGTACACATGTTCGCCCACTGCTTGAATACTGCTCACCGGTGTGAGACCCGTACCAGATAGGGTTGATAGAAGAGATAAGATCCAACGGAGAGCAGCGCGCTTCGTTACAAGATCTTTAAGTAATCGCGAAAGCGTTACGGAGATGATAGATAAACTCCAGTGGAAGACTCTGCAACAGAGACGCTAAGTAGCTCGGTACGGGCTTTTGTTGAAGTTTCGAGAACATACCTTCACTGAGGATTTAAGCAGTATATTTTCTCCCTTGTACATATGTCTCGCGAAGAGACCATGAGGATAAAATCAGAGAGACTAGAGTCCGCACAGATGCATACCGACAATCTTTCTTTCCACGAACAATACGAGACTGGAGTAGAAGGGAGAACCGATAGAGGTACTCAAAGTACCCTCCGCCACGCACCGTCAGGTGGCTTGCGGAGTGTGGATGTAGATGTAGATGTAGACGCAGTTGGAGTGATATGGGACCCCTGATATTTCTAGATACGACTCTGATAGGTGACACGTACGCAAACATCCCGTCTGATCACCCGCACCGATTCAGTCCCATGGTGCATTGCGACGGAGTTGGGCAATTCCAGCAGGACAATGCGATACTGCTTACATCCAGAATTGCTACAGCGTGGCTCCAGGAACACTCTTGTGAGTTTAAAGACTTCCGCTGGCCACCAAACTTGGATGCATTGCAACGTGGTGTTCAGAAGAGATCTCCACCCCCCCTCCCACCCCCTCCCCCCGTAATCTTACGATTTCAAGGACAGCCCTGCAGGATTCATGGTGTCAGTTCCCTCCAGCACTACTTCAGACATTAGTCGACTCCATGGCACGTCGTGTTGCGGCACTTCTGCTCTCTCGCGGGGGCCATTCATCATATTAGGCACGTGTACCAGTTTCTTTGTCTCCTCAGTATATGTGGGTGTTGGTGTTCCTTCCAACTGTTCTAAGACACCTGATTCTTAGCACTTATAACGACATGTGCCTCGATGTTGCAGCTGTCGACGACGGGCAGCCCCGCTGTGGACGTGCAGCACTTCCTGTACGGCAGCGCCAGCGAGGAGGTGCACCGGCGGCAGCTGGCCGGCCTGCTGTCGCTGTACCACGGCGAGCTGCAGAGCACGCTGCGCGCCCTCGGTCTGGCCGCCGAAGCGGACGCCTACCCGCTGGACAAGTTTCTCGAGGACATGGAACGAGCCGCTCCAGTCGGTCTCTTATACAGCACCTTCAACGTCGTTTTCCTCTCTTCGGGGCCCCTGGCATCTGAAATCAACAAGTTTTTAAACGATAATAAGTACTCTGGACAACTTTTTGCGAAGGCTTATGCAAACCCGTACTCTCTCTCCTTTCTCAAATACCTGACACCCTTGTTCGAAAAGAAAGGGTTACTGTGACGAGAGGTGAAGATTGTTTTTCCCTGTTTTACTATAATGTCAGCTCAGATAAAATTCTCAAACTTCTTTCACATCTCTGTCTAAACTTTAGGTCTGTAGACTTCTTTTCTACCTGCCCCCCCCCCCCCCTAGGCGAGATGGTTCAAGCATTCCTGTGCACTGATGCTCGGCTCAGAATCCTATTTTGAATCCTGGTGATGAAAGCACTTTTCACCAGCAACAGTATTTTGCCGCCAAGGCGAAGGGAGATGGTGGCGCTAAATTCCTGATCCCCAAATCTATTGCCGACCTCCTCCATTTGATGCAAGGAGTGAGGACAAGCGACACTGCTGATGATGATCCATCTGACAGACAGGTTCGTTACGCTGCTTGAGACCAGTAGGCTATGTCCCAGCACGGGGTTTCTTCCTTATCTTTCTCTCGGCACCGCATGTGCCCATGTGCGGCCACGCTTCAGTAGCAACGAGGGTGCATCGGTGTCTCACATCGCAAGCAGGAAAAGTGATCGCTGAAAATGCCTACGTGGGCAGCTGGAGCAGCTTAGAGTTAACGTCACGAAATTTAGTGACGATGAGAAGGAGCAAGAAATGTCAGTGTACACGCAAAACGTGACGGTACGTACAGGGAAAATGTTAAAGTCGAGTGAGTGGCCTGTGTACAAATTACTGCAGGACCGGCAATCCTGACCGGATGAGATTCACTTATCTGCTACGAATAAGGAGAAGCAAAACGCGCACAATAGATATTCTGCTGACCATTTGGATGATCGTCTTATGAGGCGGCAATTTCTGAGACATTATGAACAACATAGTCAGTACGTTATCGGACACAACTGGACTACAGGGCTAACAAAGAATAATTGTTCTTGCTATGGGATTTAGTTTTAAAAGTACCCAAAATAAAAGACTTATCGTCTGTTAACGATACCACACAGATCGAGGGAAGGAAAGAGCTGGTCAATAGATAATTGAGAGAAGTGCCAAGTATCACATTTACCACGAGTATCGAAATGCAGTGTATTCCACTTCATATGTAAATTATCTGAATTCAAAAAACTGAGAAGCTGTGATACCACAGAACTATGTTGCCCAAATTATCACGCAAAAAAAATTATAGTGACCAATTAGAAAGTAAACACTTTATTAAAAACGTCCTAAGGGCCATGGCAGGAAACTGACTGATTATAAGGCCCAATAAAAAAGTTTTGTTTAAAGCACCTTTATATGGAAGCAATTAGTTTTATTGGTGATCATACAAGTGCAGACACAAAGCTTCAATATTTTAACTGACAGTACTGTAGTCAACAAAAACCATTTCAATTTTATTTCAAATTTTTTATGAGATCATACCAAAATTAAATTTAAGAAAATATATACAGTATTGACATCTGTCTCTTACAGAATTCCATTCCAAACAGCTGTAATATTTTAACTATAGTACAGTAGTCAACAAAAACCATTTCACATTTCTTTTAACTTTTCATAAATCCTAAGAACACTAAATTCAAGAAAAAAGAATCATTCGGTATTGACTCCTATTTCTTAAAGAATTCAGTTCTTGGGATCAGATGTTGCAAAGGTTTACTATAAAACTGCCTCTACTTTTGAGGAAGAAATTGGAACGTTGTCAACAGATATTTCTGTTTGGAAAATGACAAACATGGATGCACTTTCTAATGAAATACGCCATGGTCTGTATCCTCCGTCATCCTTCCTCTTTAGAATACCTTGATATTATTCCATTCTTCGTTCAGAATAAAATTTTTTATGGTTTTTGTTGTAATGAATGAGTATGAGAGACCTTGATCGTACTACATGTGGAGGAATAGTCAACAATGAGAGCATAAATTTAAGAAAATATATACAGTATTGACGTCTGTCTCTTACAGAACTCCATTCCAAACAGCTGTAATATTTTAACTATAGTACAGTAGTCAATAAAAACCATTTCACATTTCTTTTAACTTTTCATAAATCCTAAGAACACTAAATTCAAGAAAAAAGAATCATTCGGTATTGACTCCTATTTCTTAAAGAATTCAGTTCTTGGGATCAGATGTTGCAAAGGTTTACTATAAAACTGCCTCTACTTTTGAGGAAGAAATTGGAACGTTGTCAACAGATATTTCTGTTTGGAAAATGACAAACACGGATGCTCTTTCTAATGAAATACGCCATGGTCTGTATCCTCCGTCATCCTTCCTCTTTAGAATACCTTGATATTTTTCCATTCTTCGTTCAGAATAAGATCTTTTATGGTTTTTGTTGTAATGAATGAGTATGAGAGACCTTGATCGTACTACATGTGGAGGAATAGTCAACAATGAGAGCATAAATTTAAGAAAATATATACAGTATTGACGTCTGTCTCTTACAGAACTCCATTCCAAACAGCTGTAATATTTTAACTATAGTACAGTAGTCAATAAAAACCATTTCACATTTCTTTTAACTTTTCATAAATCCTAAGAACACTAAATTCAAGAAAAAAGAATCATTCGGTATTGACTCCTATTTCTTAAAGAATTCAGTTCTTGGGATCAGATGTTGCAAAGGTTTACTATAAAACTGCCTCTACTTTTGAGGAAGAAATTGGAACGTTGTCAACAGATATTTCTGTTTGGAAAATGACAAACACGGATGCTCTTTCTAATGAAATACGCCATGGTCTGTATCCTCCGTCATCCTTCCTCTTTAGAATACCTTGATATTTTTCCATTCTTCGTTCAGAATAAGATCTTTTATGGTTTTTGTTGTAATGAATGAGTATGAGAGACCTTGATCGTACTACATGTGGAGGAATAGTCAACAATGAGATCATAAATTTAAGAAAATATATACAGTATTGACGTCTGTCTCTTACAGAACTCCATTCCAAACAGCTGTAATATTTTAACTATAGTACAGTAGTCAATAAAAACCATTTCACATTTCTTTTAACTTTTCATAAATCCTAAGAACACTAAATTCAAGAAAAAAGAATCATTCGGTATTGACTCCTATTTCTTAAAGAATTCAGTTCTTGGGATCAGATGTTGCAAAGGTTTACTATAAAACTGCCTCTACTTTTGAGGAAGAAATTGGAACGTTGTCAACAGATATTTCTGTTTGGAAAATGACAAACACGGATGCTCTTTCTAATGAAATACGCCATGGTCTGTATCCTCCGTCATCCTTCCTCTTTAGATTACCTTGATATTTTTCCATTCTTCGTTCAGAATAAGATCTTTTATGGTTTTTGTTGTGATGAATGAGTATGAGAGACCTTGATCGTACTACATTTACCAAAGATCATATTTTTGGTTAGTTAATGATGTTTACATTTACCACTGCTTTTATTAGTTTCCACTGGTGCTGTACTGAAATAATGCAAGACAATGAAACCACTGTCTCTATTATAGAGTCTCACTAAATCATTAACTGGTGTGTTTGTTATCTGAATAAGTGGTTGCATGGAAATATTGCTCCTTACTTAGCTAGAGGAAACCACAGGCAATTTTCTGCTGCTTGGCTGAAGACCTTTAATATCCATATGATTTTGATACAAAGCATGTGAGATTCTCTCTTTCAAAATGCACACAGTTGCATTAGCTCTGCAGCAGTCTTAATAATCACTTATTTTAGAGATAACTTAGCAACCTTTCAATCTCTTTACACATACAAACAACTAAGAAAAGTAAAAAGATTTTCTGGACGTTTTGTAGTAATTAACGAACATTTTCAGCATGATTTATATTCTTCAGACTTGCTAAAAGGTATTCTCTCACCTTCTCACATACTATGACCCGTATAATTAATGAATCAGACTTGCCTTTTTGTAGTGTGGTCGACGAAACAAATACTCAAATAAGGTGGTCGCTCTTAACAGTGAATTCATATAATAACGATCAGGAAAGAGAAAACAGGTTATCTATCGCCCTGGAGTACCATTACATGCATTTATAATCCTCTCCTGTGTGTGATGTAGACAGTTTACTGTAGCCTTGTAAATAATATTCAGAGCAGAAAATCTCCACGATACCTCAGCTCTAATATTATTCTTGTCTCATGTTGTAGATTAGCCATACTTGTAGGACAATGCAAGCCACAATACATTTCACCAGAAAAAATTAACTTCAGGCATGAAATAAAATCGTAGAGAACGCCTCAGTCTTTTACTGAGATGATACAACTCACTACATACCACTTCCGCTGTGCTCAGACTATTAATGGATCACACTTCTGACTTTCCATTACGATCACACTCACTAGGTCTTACGTCATTGACAGCATGATCCATACTGTGTCTTTGTCTCCCTATGTTATGTGGTGCACACGTTAACTTTCGCACATTCCATGTCATCAGTACTTCCGCACATCAGAGGTACTTAAAATCGGTATTATTTGGTGTGAGTGTGTACATTAGTCTGTACATTATAATTTTCTTTCAATTGTTGCTATACAGTTTTTACTGTTACATTGCGATACTAAAAGAATTCACATCACACGGTATATTGCAATCAAAAAATTTGTCTAATTTACACAAGAAATACAAAAGGACATATCGTTTAACAGTTTTAATGGAAAATTTGTGTATATCCGTCAGAAAATGTTGGTACTTGAGATTTCGCTGAAACTGAGTCGAAAGCTTTCTTTCAAAATGTACCAGTTCCAATTACGGAAGTAATTCACACTCATTGCCCAATACTGCAATTTTGCTCACAACCAGGAAGTTCCCACTGTTGTGTATCCAGTCATAAACCTAGCTTGTTTCATTGCTTGATTAAAATCAACTGTTGATTACAAACTTTTAATAAACAGCTGTCTTTTGTAACTTTTTTTTCTTTTTATTCACCTTAAATAGCTGAACCAGGTCCTACCAGTAGCTTCAGCGTGTTCTACAATTAACTGATAAATAGATTTGCATTTCAGACATTTGTACCAACAGGCTAGTCATACTGATTTGATAGAATGAAAACTACTTACCACTGCCTTTAATGTGTGTGTACTTAGTTTGTATTTCAAAATAAATTCCATATCATTCAATAATTCAAATTGTAACAAAAGTAGGATGTGTACTCCTCATTCTCTCCTGCACTCTTATTTCCTACATCAACAACCCAACTCACAGTAACAGCATAGTTCAGTGACGTCTCTCACTACCTCAGCTACAATGCACATTTGAATACACTCCCTGCTACAGTTAGTTTTTCCCAGTACTTTCATAAGAAACAATAAGCAGCTGACAAATACAGTTAATGAGAAAATTATATGAAAGTCGATCCTGGAACGGTCTCCAGGTCAAAGGAGTGTCAGTCATCTTCTTTGTAACAAACTTGTATATTGGTTGTAAGAACGATCCTTCTTTGACCTTATTCTGCATTTTCTTTTTTTTTTGGGGGGGGGGGCGTTTTGTCGTCTGTAGGTGATGCAAGCATGACAGGCTTGTTGTCAAATCATTTGACAATGGTAATTTGCCCATTGCCTTACACACATTGGTCAATAGCACTATGACCTTTTTCTTACCATTTCAGCATCAGCAAGGGGCCCACTTTTTTGGAACACTGCTCACTTGGATAACATTCATCTACTTGAAGGCCTTCAAGTAACCCATTCCGAAGCAAAATAACTCCATGTACACCTTGATTCCTTGAGGCAGTGATATGTTATGTCTCATTATCATTTTCCCACCAATATGGAGGTGATCACAGCCCTCTATGGTGGTGTGATCGTTTCTTGCATACACAAAAATGTCGATAGGCAACCGACACGGAGAGGCAAAAAAGTTCTTGAGACCACGTGGGTTTAGTTTACCGCTCACATATTGATTTGTTCGTCAGTCTAAACACTTTCTGTCTTGAAATTCTGATACAGCCAGCCCTAATTGTCTGCAGCAGAGAACGAATCTTCAAAAATTATCTTTGCTTATATCTTCTGCTACACAGCTTCATCTACCGTTATTTTTAGTGAGTTCCGTATTGAGGAGAAACTGTTTCTCGACGTATTTTCCGCAACTTTAGTTGCACTAGTGGCACCTGCCCCTTACTTATGTATTCTGGGATACCCTTAGTATCACACTGTGTAGTGATTCGAGAATTTCTGCGTAAATTCTAGAACCACTCGGCCTTCTACGGTCTCGAACACACGATATTTTAGATATGAGTGCGAGAAAGTGGAATCCTACCTACTGCGCGTCACATGTTTGTGTGTGCAGGTTGTAAATGAGTCTCGAACAGAATGTAGACATGGCGGTCGAACTGCACCGACAAGTACTTGTCGGTCGTTGCGTGGAAGTTTAGTGATAGTGGACAGAAGAACCATGGAGTGTTTATGCTACTCTGTTCTAATTGTTTTGACCATTGTTGTAGTAACGTGAATAGTTGAAAGAGAACCATTAAAAACTTCTGTCTTAGCCTTGGCGAAGGGAAGACAAGTATTCTGTCTCATGTTGAGAATGGACATGGTTTTTAAGCCAACTTTCTTTCATATGTAACTTAATTTGTCTCTAATGCTTGGAGACACGAGAGGCTTACGAAACAGTATTTATTTATGTGAAGTGTGGAATTTGTAAAATGTCAGACGTTAAAATATACGTCGTTAATTGAAGCGAACGAAACTTGGTATGTCTTCTTATTTTTATAAGTTGAAAGCGTCTTAAGAAATTCCTGTACCTAGCAGCATACTTCAGAGACGAAGTGAAAGACAGTTTGCAGCAGCAGGCCAACCAAGAGGGAAGTTTGGCCAAACATCTCAAGTAAGTCGTCTCGTAAAAGAAGTGGAAATATGCATACATATTTCAACACTTTAAGTCGTCCAACCATTAGAACTGCGATAGACGCACCAAAAGATATTCGCATTTCTTGTGATACAGTATTTAAAGATTTTCCTTTGCGACCGATTCGAACATGAGCAAATGAGCTCAGACATAGTAAAGGTAATATACGAGGGTGTTAGGAAATATTTATGTTGTTCCATTTCTTTCCCTTACCACAGAGAAGCATCAAATTGTAGACTGGACGGAAGATACGAAAAAAGCCGCCTATACTGTCGCAGTAAGTAAAAACTAAATTCACACCCATATCGACAGATAATCTATAGTCATGGCGATACATTAAAGTGTGACCCATCTTTCTGCCATAGAACCAGCACCCAGCATTATGCTACTACCAATAATGATGTAGCTTCCCGGATTCTCCCGAAATCATCTGAAGATGAACCTGAAAGGGTTCGAAAACCGGTTAATGTAATAAAGCAGTATTAATGAAAAAAGTGACTGGTTGCAGTTGTGTATAATTTATTTACATTAGTATACCTTTTTGCAACGACATTTACTGTTTCCTTGAAATAGGCATCTAAAGCAGACAAAAGTTCTTCGTAGGACAGAGTTGCTACGTCGCGCCGGGGAAACAACTTCACTATCACTCGGTAGGTGGACACACCGACACAAGAAAGCAAAAACGGCTGCCGCTCACTACCTTGAATTCTGTAGGCTGCTAGGTGGAAGTCGAACTGACGGGACCACTCTTGCCATGACTCTTGGGTTGCGTCAAAGGGTCTGAATTGAGGTGCAACAGCATGTTGTGGCTGCGGTAGCGATGAAGCGGCGGCGGCCGCATCGGTGTGCAGCGCACGTTGACCCTGGACGAGCAGTCCAAGAGCATCCAATAACGCCTGCGTCTGCTGATTCTGCAAGCGTTAAAATTCGGACAGTACATCTGGAGATTGTGGCGAAGCCATGACACAAAGAAATTAGGGCAAAGTAAAACACAAGAGCCTTTGTAGACTCGTCGCCATGTGATGCGTCGGCAGCTGGGCCAACACCTTGTAGATAGAGGTGGCTTAAAAAGGCACGCTGACTAACGCAGACGGGCGTGAAGTACTGGAACAGGATACGTAATTAATGCTATGAAGAAAAGAACGGAGCTTCTCATATACTTATCTTTAATTTCTTCTTGTACATCTCTATGGTGAACACAAGTGAGACTCTAATTACAATCACTGTAAGGCTAATGGCGCCTTGCTAGTTCGTAGCCATTAACTTAGCTGAAGGCTATTCTGTCTCTCAGCTAATGAGAGGGAAAGGCTTCGTACGTCTAGTCGCTAGCTCTGTCGTCCGTACAACTGAGCTGAGTTCGAGTCAGTCTCTCGAGACCGGCCTTGTGGTGGCGCTAGGTTTGCGATCACACAGTGGCGACACGCGGGTCCGACATGTACTACAGGACCGCGGCCGATTTAAGCTACCACATAGCACGTGTGGTGTCTGGCTGTGACACCACAGTTGCTACCTTAAAATCGATCTTACCATACATTTCATGAAAATCTGGTTAAAATAGTGGAACCCTAAACCAGACTTGATGTAAAACGTTTCCCCCAAAATCAAGGCCAAATCCCTAAAAGAGGAAACACTGCAAAGCAGCGCATCGAGATTTGGTGGTGCTGAAGGAAGCGTTGATCAATGCCTCCATGCTAGAAGACCCTGACAAAGGGCTCAGCCTTGCGGTGGATAGCTCCCGTATTGGTATTGGGTCAAATGGCTCTGAGCACTATGGGACCTAACTTCTGAGGTCATTACTCCCCTAGAACTTAGAACTACTTAAACCTAACTAGCCTAAGGACATCACGCACATCCATGACCGAGACAGGATTCGAACCTGCGACCGTAGTGGTGGCGCGGATCCAGACTGTAGCGCCTAGAACTGCTTGGACACCCCGGCCGGCATTGGGATTGATGTTCATTTGTTCACCTGTTCTAGGAGGAAGAGCGTGATGATGTAATGGTGAGACGTTCGCATTAGTGCGACGATTCTTGTCATGGTCCAAACGAACCTACTCGAATACCTTGTGCGCGATTTATGACGTCTCAAATCCTTCTGTATGATAGGGACATGAAGGTGTGCTGTGAACATAAAGCACTACAGATTTTTATGAATGCCAAACTGACGCAAAATTTTTAATTTCGAAACATGTAGATACCATGGAAGGACAGTGTGATGGCAGATCTACTGTCACTCACACCTGCAGGATCGAAAGTCGAAGAAAATAGTGAATTAAAAAAGGACGTGTTCGAAATAAGGTACACTAAGCCAGTATACTTTGAGAATTTCAGAACATCTTACAGGAGCAAAATATGGATCATACATTGAAAGATTTCAAGGTAAATGGAGGGAGCAAACAAGTTATGTTATCGTACTACTTTCTCTTCAGGAACGACATATTGTTCGGAGGAAGGAAACATGGTGATGAAAACTGGGTACTGTGTATTCAAGAAGATTTGGTAAATGGGCTGATATATTATGACCATCTTTGTTATGCACATAGGGTGCAAAAGAATGTTCCACAAAATTAGGAGAATCTGCTTGCTTCAACTTCCTAAGAGTTGTGGCAACTTTGAATTTCTCTTGATTTGCAAAACCATCCACTGTAATACCCAGAAATCTACTTCTTCCGATTATTACTGCGAAATCGAGGGAATCTATCACCGTTGACTTGTTTGGTTGTTTGGCCCGCTCCTGAGGACGAGACGAGGTTACAATTGAAAAGACATCAAAATATGTGTTCTGCCACAGAAAGGTTACCACAGTATACATTTATTGTTACCATCTTGAATCAAATCCTGCAGCAAGGATAATGAAAGAGCTTCGTAACATAATTCGCTTGTACTGACAACCACAACATACACTCCTGGAAATTGAAATAAGAACACCGTGAATTCATTGTCCCAGGAAGGGGAAACTTTATTGACACATTCCTGGGGTCAGATACATTACATGATCACACTGACAGAACCACAGGCACATAGACACAGGCAACAGAGCATGCACAATGTCGGCACTAGTACAGTGTATATCCACCTTTCGCAGCAATGCAGGCTGCTATTCTCCCATGGAGACGATCGTAGAGATGCTGGATGTAGTCCTGTGGAACGGCTTGCCATGCCAATTCCACCTGGCGCCTCAGTTGGACCAGCGTTCGCGCTGGACGTGCAGACCGCGTGAGACGACGCTTCATCCAGTCCCAAACATGCTCAATGGGGGACAGATCCGGAGATCTTGCTGGCCAGGGTAGTTGACTTACACCTTCTAGAGCACGTTGGGTGGCACGGGATACATGCGGACGTGTATTGTCCTGTTTGAACAGCAAGTTCCCTTGCCGGTCTAGGAATGGTAGAACGATGGGTTCGATGACGGTTTGGACGTACCGTGCACTATTCAGTGTCCCCTCGACGATCACCAGTGGTGTACGGCCAGTGTAGGAGATCGCTCCCCACACCATGATGCCGGGTGTTGGCCCTGTGTGCCTCGGTCGTATGCAGTCCTGATTGTGGCGCTCACCTGCACGGCGCCAAACACGCATACGACCATCATTGGCACCAAGGCAGAAGCGACTCTCATCGCTGAAGACGACACGTCTCCATTCGTCCCTCCATTCACGCCTGTCGCGACACCACTGGAGGCGGGCTGCACGATGTTGGGGCGTGAGCGGAAGACGGCCTAACGGTGTGCGGGACCGTAGCCCAGCTTCATGGAGACGGTTGCGAATGGTCCTCGCCGATACCCCAGGAGCAACAGTGTGCCTAATTTGCTGGGAAGTGGCGGTGCGGTCCCCTACGGCACTGCGTAGGATCCTACGGTCTTGGCGTGCATCCGTGCGTCGCTGCGGTCCGGTCCCAGGTCTACGGGCAAGTGCACCTTCCGCCGACCACTGGCGACAACATCGATGTACTGTGGAGACCTCACGCCCCACGTGTTGAGCAATTCGGCGGTACGTCCACCCGGCCTCCCGCATGCCCACTATACGCCCTCGCTCAAAGTCCGTCAACTGCACATACGGTTCACGTCCACGCTGTCGCGGCATGCTACCAGTGTTAAAGACTGCGATGGAGCTCCGTATGCCACGGCAAACTGGCTGACACTGACGGCGGCGGTGCACAAATGCTGCGCAGCTAGCGCCATTCGACGGCCAACACCGCGGTTCCTGGTGTGTCCGCTGTGCCGTGCGTGTGATCATTGCTTGTACAGCCCTCTCGCAGTGTCCGGAGCATGTATGGTGGGTCTGACACACCGGTGTCAATGTGTTCTTTTTTCCATTTCCAGGAGTGTAGTAACTACGATATCTCTGCAGATGGTTTCCATGGAATAATTCATAAATTATCGCGTGGAACAATGGAAATGCCAGCCACTGAGAACTGAAGAACAAACGACCACAAACGACCAGCTGATAAAATCAAGGAAGAAGTTGACTACGCTTACCATCAAACACTCCCCCTCCCCCCCCCCCATCCGCCTCACGGGGAGAGACAGACATACTGTAGTAGTATGTATGACAAATGAGGGAACTCAGAGAGAGCCACTGGGATGTAATAAGCAATAGATAACATTCTGATTGAAGCTCATTCGTAATCCAGGGAAAAGAGGTTCGTTTGTTATAAATTCTGTAACATATATAGTGAACGGTTTCAGATTGAACGAAATGTGGTTGAAGTGGAAATGCTCCACACGCAAAGATATTGTGGTGTACGTTCTGAATCGCATATCAAGAAATTTTGTGGATAGCCTCATGAAATCTGGGTAAGTGTCTCAGATAGATGTGTCATCTGCAGCTGATTGATACGTTGACCATCGTCCTCTAATGAAGTGTTCGATTGTTATTAGTTACTTTTTGGAAGATATTAATACTAACTTGTCTGGATATCTGAGATACATTGGGTATAATGGAATATTCTTGTGTGTTGTGATCGACTGATTGAGTCGTGAAAAAGAAGAGGTTGCGGCAGTCATACGAGGCTCACCGGGGCTGAGTTTATGACTTATCATTGCGAAGAAAGGGTTTTATTGATTTTAAGAATACTGTGCTGATTTTTGACGTGAATTGCTGCAAATGGATGTAGTGATGAGTAGGATTATATACATGTAGTAGTGAATTTCCTGCGAAAGCTGAAATGAATCGTAGAATTGAAGATGTTTGAAAACATGTCACCTAGATAACACTCAAGATTTTTAAGCGTTATAGACAGCGTAATCATGTGTGATTGGACTGTGGGAAAATCTCTATGACTACAAGGCCTGAGTGTAAGGGAGTCGGTTGTAATCAAGAAACAGAATTCATTCACGAAGTGATGACGATAGAACTAAGGGATGCAAGCCTAGCCAGATCTGTTGAGATGTTATCGAGAAAGGAGAGGAGAATACAAGGAGTATATTACAAGGAAAGGAAGGTCTTTCGATATCTTTCACCCAGTGAGAATTTTGTTATTGAGCTTTTATTTTGCATTGTGTTTAATTGTGCCACTTGTTCTGAGTGTTCACAGATTCGATAGTATAAGGTGTATCAGGAGCTTATGTGCAAGACACAATAACGAATCCAGTCTTCTTCCTCTTGCATACCTTTGTGTAACTTTAAGCGTTGTTCAGTAGCAATAAATTGAATTCTTTTTGGTTGGTTTGCTGATCATGAGTCACCATGTGTGTACAGTGGCAGATATGCCAGCTGTTGATTCCGACCGTCCAAGTGGCATACTGACTAATCTGTCTAGACGTTCCCTTCTGTGAAGACGGGTCAGAGGTACACAAATAGGAGGTCTCCGACAATAAAGACCATTCTGCCGAAGCCCTCTCTACATCGTTTGCCTCTATACAACACTTCCAGTGGATGCTGTGGTCAGATGCCAGTTGACGTGCAGTACTAAGGCCAAATAACGATCCTCGCTTTCTGATGTCACAAATGATCGGCCCTGCCCCAGTCTTTGGGATACCGTTTCGGTCACTATAACTGTCGCCACATCCAAGTAACAAGAGAACGATTCACATTAAGCCCTGCTTCCTTTCATCCTATCGCCCTCCACCGCAGAGAGTCTGATAGGCGTCTTCTCTGTGCCAAACTGCACCGACTATGTGTACACACCAGTTGTGGACGAGGGACTACCTGGCGAAAAGTACCTCGTTTGATAGGTGAGCTGACATCGTCTTTGGCGTGGTTTTCCGTTGACCGGAATGCCACCTTCCGTACAGAACACGATCGTCGACATCTGGTGACAGTTTGTATGATTAAATCGTGAATTAGAGACAAAACGGGGAAATAGCGGTTTGTTGCTTTAATTTTGGACACCAGTGTATAATTGGAAGTGTCGTTTGTGGTAGTAAATTAGTGCGAAAAGTATAAGGAAATGAAACATCAGTAGGAATCAGCTACAATCCGATGCTAGATTAGGTGTGAAGTGTTGTGGTATTGTTTTATGTTTTTGTTTAGTATTGAATTCTACTGGAAGTACGGTACTGTTCTCAGAAGCTATAGCGACCCATCCCTCATCCCAAGTTAGCCGTCGCCATACTCAGCAATGAAGTCTTCCATTCACGTAAAAATACGTTTTAGAAATATCGTGGAAAATTTCGCTTCGAGAAGTAACTTTTGAAAGTACAGCAGGACGCAACTGATGTCTAAAATCCTGAGAGACAGAGATGCGAAGCCACTCAGTTATGCTGCTAATAAACTTTATGGGTTGTTTAGTATGTAATGTAGACTTGTAGTAACATTCCGAGGAAAGATTTATATTATATGTAGACTAAGTATTTTTTTATGTTGAGAGGCATTTCTCATGACGATGGGAACATGGCCCCAATCCCGCAGGCATACCTCAGCAGCATATGGATGAGCAGAGCTACATGGGAGTCGCGCTGACCTCGCTGACGACCACCAGGTAGAGCAGCTTTTAATGGCACTCAGCTGATTCCAGGAGCACTTTGCCGGTGACACCCTTTGCTCCTGCCGCTGTGGGCACTCCACATAAGCGATGCCCTCCCGAAAGGAGGACATGCACTGAGGTGACAATGTCTCGGAATACCTCCTAAAATCATATCAGACATCCTTTTGCCTGGCGTTGTGCATCAGCTCGATATGGCATGGACTCAACAAGTCGTTGACAGTCCCCTGCAGAAATACTGAGTCATGCTGCCTCTACAGCCGTCCATAGTTGCGAAAGTGTTGCTGGAGCAGGATTTTTGTGTACGAACTGGCCTACCGATAATGTCCCATAAATGTTTGATGGGATTCATGTCGGCCAATCTGCATGGCCAAACCATTCGCTAGTTCTTCAGACCAATGGTGAACAATTATGGACCAGTGACATGGCTCGTTGTCATCCATAGAAATTCCAACGTTGTTTGGGAACATTAGGTCTGTCAATGGTAACAGATGATTTACAAGTACCCGAACATCCACAGGAGCCTGTCGATTCCATGTAAACACCATTAGGAGACGCCACCATCTCGCAAAGTGCCACGTTGACAACTTGGGTCCACAGTTTCATGGAGTCTGCGCCAGCCTCGAACCTTACCACCACCTCTTATCAGCTGAAATCGGGACTCATCTGACCAGGCCCCGATTTTCCAGCTGACTAGGGTCTCGATACAGTCACGAGCTCAGCACAGGTGCTACAGGCGACGTGGTGAAGTTAGCAAAGACACTCATGTCGGTCATTTGCTGCCATAACCCACCCATTAACACCTAATTTCACTCCATTGTCGTAACGGATATATTCGTCGTGCGTCCCACAATGATTTCTGCGATTATTTCACTCGGTGTTGCTTGTCAACACTGACATGTCTACGCTCGTACCACTGCTCTCGTTCGTTAAGTGGAGACCATCGGCCATTGCGTTGTGCGTAGTGAGAGATAATGCCTGAAATGAGGTGTTCTCAGCACACTCTAAATGCTGTGTATCTCGGAATATAAAATTTCCTAACGATTTCCGAAATTGAATGTCCTACGCTTCTATCTCCAACCTCCATTCTGCGTTCTGTTAGTTCCCGTCATGAGGCCATAAATACGTCGAAAACCTTTTCACATGAATCACCTAAGTGCAAACGACAGCTTCGCCAAATAACTGCCCTTTTATGTTTTGTGTACGCGTTACCACGGCTATCTGTATACGTGCATATCGCTATCAGATGACTTTTTTCGCCACAGTGTAGGACGCCATGCGCCAGGTGAGTGTCGATATACCCTTGTAACACCATAGCTTAGACACTACATACCTTTTGCTGATTCATTTTGCTTTCTGTTTTGTTCAACATTCCATCGTTGAGCTTCTGTAATTATTCTAGGATTAATTCGGTACTTATAAAAATGTATTTTTTTTCTTTGTAAAAACTTTGATGTCCTGGTAAAAACATATGCAATGTCTTGTCTTTATTAGTTAAACACTTTGCTTCACTTGGAGGGAAATAAAATTTATTATATATAACTGAAATTTTTTTCAAATAATTTTATGCTGAACTGTCAATATTTGCAAATGATATGTTTTGTTCAAAATGTCTTGTTGCTCTGTATTTGCTGATACTCACTTACGGTTATTAGTTCTTTATATGTATAAAAGGTGTTGTGGTTCCCCTCGGGAACGGAATGATGCAGCTCGCGCAAAATGTGGTTGGCATGAAGGAAGAGGTGGGAAAACGAGTTAGTCGGACACGAGCTACTGAACCGCCAACAGCTCATGTAACAACAGTGGATTGTGCTGGTGCCGAGAGAGGCTTTTTGTGCCGTTTTCCAATGTGCCAAAGCCTCGGATGGATTGATTAACAAACTAGCTCTGTTTTGGAAATGGTATCTATCATCGCCACCAAGAAATGACAGAGCTTTATCATTATCAACCGCTGATCCACCTGCCAGGACGTACTCGCCACCACAATGCGCAATCACTGCAACGGAAATAAGGATTTGTAGAAATGTAAAGTAATGGATCAGTTTATGCGGATGTTTCATTTCGTTAGTAAGATAAACCAAAAACTATACTTAGGAATCTTACCTTGAATTATCCCCAGTCACATAACCCCTTAGGATCCTTTCCATGCTAAATATGCTTACCGAGTGTCCATGTTGTGAAAATATTAAAGCCCAGTTGTTAACTAAATAATTCCACTTCAATATAGTAAGAAGAAAGTAATTAAATTCAGAGTTAATGTGGCAAAAGTGTATGAGATAGTAAATGTATAAATATTATCGGTATCAACTAATTTTTTGAAGGGCGACTTGTTTCCATTAGCCATCCCTGTTAGGATTTCTCCAATGTATTCTACCGATTGAGCAGAGTATATGGTCAAAAGGCAGGTATGGTGCTGTCCGCTCACAATTTGTTGGAATTATTGGCGAATTTATCTTCTAATATCTTTCTTTCACTGCTGTAATGAATGTCTAATTTTTTAGTGTGTGCACAAGAGCTACCATGTCCCATATTTCGGGCTGTCCTTTGCTGATGAAATAATATCGATAATTCTATGGATATCATCCTATCAGCAAAGGATGGCCAGAAAGATCGGACATGGTTGATCCTGTGTACACACTAAAACCTAGACATTCATAACAGTAGTGAAAGAAAGATACTAGAAGATAAATTCACCAATAATTCCGACAAAATGTGAGCGGACACCACCATACCTGCCTTTTGACCATATACTCTGCTCAATCGGTAGAATACATTGGAGAAATCGTAACAGGGATGGCTAATGGAAACAAGTCGTCCTTCAAAATATTAGTTGATACCGATCATATTTATACATGCGAAATCCCTTGATAACTGAACTTAGTGACCGCGCACATTAGCTACATTACACAATGAAATGAACAACTGGATTCCCAAGCAAATTTAAGAAATTAACCACCATAAGGAACCATAATTTTCAGGTGACTGTTGCTTGTTAAATAATTGCTTAAGTCGAGGAGGGTAAAACTCGTGTTAATGAACATCTTTTGTCGTGGAATATGGTTCGCTATTCTAATGGGCCAAGTGCTTTCATCACTCCTTTCCACCTCCTGCGATATGTGACCAGAATATCTGTCCTGTTTGAGAAATGTCTTTTTAAATCATCAGTGTAATTCATTCCCTGATCGGTCGTACTTAAGACGATTAGTCGAATTCCGTTATGTGTTTTACAATCGTTGGCTCCAATCTCATTGTATTCTCTTAACAATTACAGACGCAACCGCAGTCAGTAGAATTTATCAATAAAGGGACACTGTTTGCTTCTGATAAGAAGCACAATAACTCTACAAATTCCATCTAGTATTACGAATAGTTTACCCTGTATTTGGAGTAGTGCCGAAGTTTAGAATAAGGTTAAATCTAATTAAAAAGTAACGTGCATCTTTTACTGGGGTGTGTTGTTTGGGTGCTTTGACGTCAGAGACCTACGAGCTCCATTGTCTCGTTGTGGAGAAATTTTGTGATAATATATTGCCTTTGGCGTGATGCTAAAAATGTTACCCAACACAAATAACTTAGCTACTTCTTATGTTCCGACATCTGAGCACGATATTACTCAGTAAATCTCCGTCAAAAAACTATGAACATTTGCTAGTTGAACTCACATACATGTATGAAGTTTAATTTTCCTGTTGATATACTCATTTCTACTGGTAATGTGTTGAAAAGTGAACGCGCATCAATTCTGAACAAAAGACACAAGCATTTGTAATAGTTTCGTTAATACAAACCACTCTAATTGTTTCTATTACTAATCGTTTATTGGTCTTAATTGCGTTGTAACAAGAAGCAATGAAAATATTTACTAGTGTCCGATTATCATATGAACAATGGCAGACACAGGTCATACATGAATTACTGGAAAGGTTCTGTCCCGTAAATATACACGGAGAATAAAATCAAATTTCTTTGTGTGGTAGAGTAGCGGAAAGGTATTACAACTACAATCGAAACGTTGTGTATAGCTATTAATCACTCATGAATTTAAGATTTGCCTTTTGCAAGTGTCGACGATTCGACGATTAGTCCTTACAACCCGTTTTTCAGCCGAAAACTAGGTCCTGTGCATTTAAAAATTAAATACGATCATAAAATTCCTTTCTTATCAAAAATTGACGTGAGATATTTTATATATGGCATTGTGTACGGATTCCTAAATGATTTAACGATAACCTCATCAAACTTCTCTGGATCGTTGAGTCCTTTTACATATTCTTTGGCATGTTTCTCGGAAGTGAGGAAAAATCCACTACCGCTGCTGAAATAAACGCCGATGGCTAAGCAGTAGTCCATTTCCTTCTTCAGCTCCTCGAAGGTGTAAGCCTCTGCCTGCTGTTCCAGTCCCAGACGCCGCAGCAGGCCCACCAGCGTGCTGTGGTACTCGCGCAGCAGGTCCTCCATGTGATGCCGGTGGACGTCTTCGCTGGCGTTCCCGTACAGGAAGTACAGCAGGTCCGAGGCCGGGCTGGTTGCTGATACACCCTGCAAGGCCACCAAGGAGCCATTTATTAGAAAACTTTCTCGAGATTACGTCCGTTCTCACAGGTAGAAAGGGTATAACTTTTTTCAAATCTTATTATTGTCTTGGAACTGGGTTTCATCTTAGTCTTTGGTAAATAGTTAATGTCAAATGGTGAAAGCTGAGTGGAGATGAAGAGCTGTGAAAGATAACTGAACACTGCGGTTCTAATCTAGAGGTAATTACATTGAACTGGAGGTAATTACATTGAACTGTAAAATAAGGTTTTATCCAGGGATCTGCCCAGTCAGACAGTCAAACGTACCAATGGAGTGTGAAGTACCCACAGCCATTTCTCACTAAATCTCAAAACTATTTATCCAAGCACGGCGAAATTGACTTCATCTACGTCCCACTTCCTCTACTCACATCCTGGGTTCACCCTTGGGTGTAAATTAAATTTTCTGTTGGATTAGAAACATGTATCATGCCATTCCCATACAGTGAGCTTATCAACTTAATTAACTAGTTAGCGTTCAATCGCACCAGGAAATTAAAATAAATTATCCATACAGCAACTCAAAATGTTAGCTTCAGAGAAATAGAAGAAAAACTAACGCTGACTCTAGATGCTGTGCCTCTGTCACGATCCTAACTACACTACTGGCCATTAAAATTGCTATACAGAGAAGAAATGCAGATGATAAACGGGTATTCATTGGATAAATATATTATACTAGAACTTACATGTGATTACATTTTCACGCAATTTGGGTGCATGGATCCTGAGAAATCAGTACCCAGAACAATCACCTCTGGCCGTAATAACGGCCTTGATACGCCTGGGCATTGAGTCAAACAGAGCTTGGATGGCGTGTACAGGTACAGCTGCCCATGCAGCTTCAACACGATACCACAGTTCATCAAGACTAGTGACTGGCGTATTTCGACGAGACAGTTGCTCGGATACCATTGACCAGACGTTTTCAATTGGTGAGAGATCTGGGGAACGTGCTGGCCACGGCAGCAGTCGAACATTTTCTGTATCCAGAAAGGCCCACACAGGACCTGCAACACGCGGTCGTGCATTATCCTGCTGAAATGTAGGGTTTCGCAGGGATCGAATGACGGGTAGAGCCACGGTTCGTAACACATCTAAAATGTAACGTCTACTGTTCAAAGTGCCGTCAATGGGAACAACAGGTGACCGAGACGTGTAACCAATGGCACCCCATACCATCATGCCGGGTGATACGCCAGTATGGCGATTACGAATACACGGTTCCAATGTGCGTTCACCGCGATGTCGCCAAACACGGATGCGACCATCATGATGCTGTAAACAGAACCTGGATTCATACGACAAAATGACGTTTTGCCATTCGTGCACCAAGGTTCGTCGTTGAGTACACCATCGCAAGCGCTCCTGTCTGTTACGCAGCGTCAAGGGTAACCGCAGCCATGGTCTCCGAGCTGATAGTGCAGGCTGCTGCAAACGTCGTCGAACTGTTCGTGCAAATGATTGTTGTCTTGCAAACGTCCCCATCTGTTGACTCAGGGATCGAGACGTGGCTGCACGATCCGTTACAGTCATGCGGATAAGATGCCTGTCATCTCGACTGCTAGTGATACGAGGCCGTTGGGATCCAGCACGGCGTTCCGTATTACTCTCCTGAATCCACCGATTCCAGAGTGAAAGTCTGCAGCACAGTGCAACTCTGCTCGTATGTTAACACCCAAGACACGCAGGCAGAACATCATCAGATCCCAGACGAGTAGGATACAGAGTGCTGAGGCTCCGATAGTGAACAGGGCTTAGTACTCAAAGTCTCATAGCACGAGTTCTAATATTTTGACCCATGACATAGTTATTTCATGGCACGTTTGAATTCCTACCTCAGTCAGCAGCATGAGCCAGAGCAGGTCAGGTTCTCCAGTCGCACCAGAGGGAACACGTATCAGCGAGTTGACAGATGCAGCGCCACGCTGACGTTTTCTGTGACACTGCAGGAGATCTATGGGCAGTCTGAAGTACGAAACTGGAACGGCATCTTGGACTGGGAGCTTGCGCCAAGTCACAGTGCGCAGCAGCTGACAAGACTTGGCTTGGCGCCTCGGTTTCGGACTGCACACCGGCCAAGTTTGTATTGACATAGGCATGCCTGGCATATAGAGTTGTCAATGTGACGCAGACTGGTGTACTTGAGACGCCTGACTGGGATGGAGTGACCCACATCTTCTGGCAGTCAGTGCCAGGTCACCGTGGATGGTGGCAGACTCGCCTGCAGTGCATCACTGGGACCAGGCATTGGCACGACAACTGAGCGTCTTTGATGCCAGCTGCGTCTGCCCAGGAAGTGACTGTATCGGTTTGGTTACTTGTGGCAGGGTACGGTCGCCCACTAATGAGGTGCTGGAACTGAGTTGGAACCCGCCAGTGAAAGTGAATACATCCAGGAGGAAGCTCAACAGTGCTCCCTGGAGTCAAAGCAGACAGCGTCGAAGCAGAAAGTCAGGCCATCGACAGTGGGTTCGGCCTACGGTTAATACAGAGCATCTCCAGGCGGGGGCATCAAACGTCGTTTGTCTGCATATGTCCAGAGAACATGGCATCCTGGAGCCAGGAAGCGTTTGCAGGAGAAAGCTTTCCATAGTGACGATTTGCAGACTATGCGTAAGAGTGATTGTGCGATTTTGATGTGATGGCCTGTGGTAGCATGTTGTGTTGTCATGGCTTTCAGTTTATGAAACACGATGGGGCCACTATTGGACGCTTAATTTGAAACGCAGTACCTTGTTCTGCATTTTGGTGAAACACGGAGAGGTCGTGGGCAGCCTCAATATTGTAAAGTTGTAAATTACTTGAGGAGTAGTGACTCAAGCTCCCTTTCTATGTGTACCTATTACTGCTGTACGTTTAGTTACTGCCTCACTCTAGACCGTTTGTGTTCTCTGTGTTGTCTGTCTATGTTTGCTTAAGGTGTTAGTCACAGTGGTATTTCCTTGTGCTACCTTGTTGACTGGTGCCCGTTTTATTAAGCTAATCTCAGTAGTGCAAAGTATTTCAATTGTTCAATTGGATAATTATATTTCACGGTTGCATATTAATGCTGATATGTTAGGTTGGAAGTCATTTGGAAAACAGAATGCGAGTTATTGGTTTTTGTCTTATGTGTGTGCTGTGTTAATTATATGGTTCAGACTCTTAATAACAGCAAATTACAATTGTTAAGAGCCCATGCTTGGATAAACCCCAGCCAAATTTCAGTCCAACCGAAATCTGGGCCCACAGTTCCAAAAGAGATTACTGTACAGGGTCTAAAAACGTTCGTGAGTCCTTTCTCATGTTTCCCAAAAACGCTAGGAAATAAATTGCACTTAGAATATTGAGAATAATAGCGTGCAAGTAATCATCTTTCCGACCCGCACGACTGGAAAAGAAGCTAATAGCAGGGAGTTGCACATTGTAAGGTAATAATATCTGCAGATACTTTTGACATCACTACATACTTTTATTTTTGTTGTTGTTGTTGTGGTCTTCAGTCCTGAGACTGGTTTGATGCAGCTCTCCGTGCTACTCTATCCTGTGCAAACTTCTTCATCTCCCAGTACCTACTGCAACCTACATCCTTCTGAATCTGCTTAGTGTATTGATCTCTTGGTCTCCCTCTACGATTTTTACCCTCCACGCTGCTCCTCCAATACTAAATTGGTGATCCCTTGATGCCTTAGAACATGTCCTACCAACCGATCCCGTCTTCTGGTCAAGTTATGCCACAAAATATAAGAGGCAGCCAAATGAAAACGAGACAGGTGGAAAAACAGTAAGTAAACAGTTTATTATTTCAAAAGTAAACGCCACGCTGTAAGTGTAAATACATTTCTCTCATTGTGAGACAATAACATGAATGCGTTGATGAAGAAAATGTTTGTCGTTGCCGATGGAACCATGATCGTACCCAGGCGTGCAGCTATTCATTCAAAGCAAACCGACGACCATGAATGTCTGTGGAAGTGGCATGGAGAGAGAAATCAGGACTGTAGGACGGATGTGTTTGCTTACAGTGTTTCCATATAACTCGTTTTCATTCCACATCCCATTGCAGAACTGGAAGATAATATGAATATTACCGAACAAGTAAAGCTCAATCTCACCTGAAAATCAACTAGACGGACTTCTGATACTACTCCATTCGTGTATTTAAACATCATGTTGTTCTTCCAGCAGTCACCATGGGTCAATACCGGAAGCTTTGTTTGCCTCTTGATTTGCTCCATTCTTTCACATGATAAATCGAGGAAGCGGTCAGCAAAAGCCCTGTATTTTTCTGAATATTTCTCATAACCAGGACATTTGTCAAACTCATTAGCTAGTCCTATCAAAATCTTCTTGGCCACAGTTCCTACAAACTGTCGAGCGCTTTTGTCTGTGAATGTGTGGAAACTGAACGTGTCCTTGTAGTGGGGCTGTTTGCAGAGTACGTACGCTGAGGCGGCATGCAGCCGTGCATACGCCCGCAGTGCGACTTCACAGTGTTCGAGGTCCAATGGTTGGCCAGCCTGAGCCAGCCTGAATCCAGCTGCTGACAGGTCCTCCAGCACTAAGAAGGGCGAGGGCTGTCGGCCATATTGGTAGCACTTGGCCGCTATCGGCCGGAACTCCTCATTCTCCAGTGCTGCCAACTGCTCGTGGACTTGCGGCATCACACTGTGCAGCATCTCTCCCTCGATCTTGAACACATCACATTTTTCTATGAGATCCTTGACCAGTTCACCAGACTCAAGAACCGTTTTCACTATCATGGTTTTCTTCTCTGTCTGCTCACTGCCTTCATATCTCAGATTGGCAGTGAGTCTGAACATCAAGCTTCCAAAGCCAACTCCTTCAGGATTTGCGTACTGGACGTTGATGGAATCGACGGTAATTTTCTTTCGTTCTGCAGTCTTCAAAGTAGATTCTATGAAACCATGATTTATCCATGATGGCGGTGGAACTCGCGTATCAGTTGATAATTCCATGTTGTTGGCTTGTCTTGGAACTAAATCTGTGGACAGGATGAAACACAGCATCATTACGTGCATAGTCAATGATCTCTACACCCTATAAAATGTTCAAATGCCTCTAAGCACTACGGGACTTAACATCTGAGGTCATCAGTCCTCTAGACTTAGAACTACTTAAACCGAACTAACCTAAGGACATCACACACATCCATGCCCGAGGCAGGATTCGAACCTGACCTGCGACCGCAGCAACAGCGCGGTTCCGGACTGAAGCGACTAGAACCGTTCTGCCACAGCGGCCGGCTGTACGCCCTATAGATATGCATTACGTGAGCAAAGGGAGTGAGTCAAACCAACTACCTTTTGTAACCATCCATCTCTTTCTCTTTCGCTCTCACTCTCTTTCAGATACATATCCCCTCCCATCTCCCCCAACCCCCCCCCCCCCCTCTAATACACACGTACACACTCATACATCCACAGAAATCAACTCTTCGTCACACACATGATATCCCTTCTCGCTTGGTGCTATTAGGAAATTACATGCTTGCTTTATTCGTATCCCTGCTTTGAAGCTAGTGAAACGAACTACTGTCGGTACTGAATTGTTTTGATTCAGTATTGCATTGATTCAGTTGTGACGCTATGGCTGATGTCAGCGCATACAATTGCACTGGTGAGGAGTAATTGGTGGCATGGGTGTGTGAGTTTTCAAAATGGTTCAAATGGCTCTGAGCACTATGGGACTTAACTTCTAAGGTCATCAGTCCCCTAGAACCTAGAACTACTTAAACCTAACTAACTAACCTAAAGACATCACACACATCCATGCCCGAGGCAGGATTCGAACCTGCGACCGTAGCGGTCGCGCGGTTCCAGACTGTAGCGCCTTTAACCGCTTGGCCACCCCGGCCGGCTGTGTGAGTTTTAATTGGACACAAAGAATTATGGTGTACCGATCTAGAAAGTAATCTTGTGATGAAAAACGAAATCAGTATGACAAGTTACTTTAACAATATTTATCAGATGACTGAATAATCATCCATTAATGAACCGGAATGCTCAATTGATGAAATATCAGAATTTAATCCAAATTAAAGAATTACGTAAAATTTGGTGACAAAATAGCAGCTAAACTTCAAGTACTTCTGTGAAAAACGCAAGATGTTTGATAATGCAAGGATGTGGATCGACGTTTGTTTCTTATCTGACAACGCCATTAAGCAGCGATTTGCTTCCTGGTTGGTTGGTTGGTTGGTTTGAGGCAGGGGACCAAACATTGCCTGAAGCAATTTAGGGAAATCGCGGCAAACTTAAATCAGGATGACCGGATGTGGGTCTGAACCATCCTCCTCCCGAATGCGAGTGCCGAGTGCTAACCACTGCGCCACCTCACTCGGTGCTTCCTGCCGTGTTGGGACAGTTTCTAAATGCCATGGCTCACTTGTGACTGTTGTGCTTAAAAATTGTGCGACGTATGGCAGTTCACATAGAAGTTTTCTCGACTAAGGAAAATATTATATGAAAGAGTTGGAAAGGAGTCGGCCTCATGGTTTGATGTGGGGCTGGAAGTCATCACAATACCTGTTCGGACCATAGTTTGTCGAAAGGTGCGTGATTGGAAATTCTTATTTAGATACGTTGAGGACATGCTAAACAACTCAGCGGTTCGGCACACAGTTTTAATCTGCCAAGAAGTTTCATATTAGCGCACACTCCACTGCAGAGTGAAAATTTCATTCTGAGAACAACCCTATCACTGAACTGTTCACAGTAACACATTCTCTGTCCTACCTTCCTAATTATACAGATTCCTAGTCCCATTTCACCATTTTCTGCTGCTGTTGATATTACCCTGTACTCATCTGACCAAAATTCTTGTCTTCTTACCATTTCACTTCACTGACCCCTGCTGCATCTAGATTCAAACTTTGCATTTCCCTTTTCAGATTTTATAGCTTACTCCACGCTCTGACTCGTAGAACGTTATCATTTCCTCGGTTCTTCAATCTTTTTCTCATGGTCGCCTCCTCCTGGTACCACTCCGTGAGTAAAAAAAAATCCTACATAAATGGAAAATGATAAAAAACATCGAAGCACAGCGTGGTACAAAAAGTATGAATAACATGCCATAATCTCACAAGATGACGGTAATGAAGAAGGAAAAACGGCCAGCTGCGATTTGCAAACATCACCATTAGCTGTAGTCAAGCAATGACTTGCATTCGTAATATGGTCCAACAAGACTATGACAGTGTGTAGTTAAAAACTTCATCGTGAGTGAGGTAGGTTGTAAACCAGCCGAAAGAATTTAAGACCAAAAATCTTAAAAAACTTATACCTGAATCCAAGTAAACTCTGAACTTATAAAAAAACAAGAGAGGAAGTTGAAACTACAAAGGAGAGAAGTTGTGTTATACCGTTAACTGGCAACTTGCTATATATAAGAATCAAATCTTTCGTAACTCACAATAGTTCAAAGCAAAAATCTAGAACGTTTGCAGCTAGGTCCAAATAATTAAAAAATATGAAAATAACAAGGGAAAGATGTTGATTTTACAAGACATCGAAGCTACCTTATATATACACATCAAAAAAAGTTTTGCATCACCCCGGTTCCTGGAACTCCTGAAGATAGACGCTGACTGTGGATATTCTATTGCAGACACAGTCCCTTTGATTGTACAGAGATGTCACTAAACCCGGCCACAGACGTAAACAACCATGCTTGAGCAGCGCCTAATAGACGGATGGAGTCCAACAACCGATCATTTCCAGTCATTCCATCAGGAAGGAGGTACACGGCTCGTGCTGTCTGAAGTTCAACCATGCCTAGACGGTCAGTACCGCGGTTCGATCGCATGCCCACTGTTACTTTGCGCCAGGAAGGGCTCTCAAGGGAAGCGTCCAGGCATCTCCAAGTGAACCAAAGCGATGTTGTTCGAACATTGATGAGATACAGAGAGACTGCAGCTGTCGATGACATGCCTCGCTCAGGCCGCCCAAGGGCTACTACTGCAGTGGATGACCGCTACCTACGCATTATGGCTCGGAGGAACCATGATAAGCAACGCCACCACGTTGAATAATGCTTTTCGTGCAGCCACAGAACGCCGTGTTACGACTTAAACTGTGCGCTACAGGCTGCATGATGCGCAACTTCACTCCCGACGTTTATGGCGAGGTCCATCTTTGCAACGCTCGTGCTGTCTGAAGTTCAACCATGCCTAGACGGTCAATACCGCGGTTCGATCGCATGCCCAGTTACTTTGCGCCAGGAAGGGCTCTCAAGGGAAGTGTCCAGGCATCTCCAAGTGAACCAAAGCGATGTTGTTCGAACATTGATGAGATACAGAGAGACTGCAGCTGTCGATGACATGCCTCGCTCAGGCCGCCCAAGGGCTACTACTGCAGTGGATGACCGCTACCTACGCATTATGGCTCGGAGGAACCATGATAAGCAACGCCACCACGTTGAATAATGCTTTTCGTGCAGCCACAGAACGCCGTGTTACGACTTAAACTGTGCGCTACAGGCTGCATGATGCGCAACTTCACTCCCGATGTTTATGGCGAGGTCCATCTTTGCAACCATGACACCATGCAGCGCGGTACTGACGGGCCCAACAATGTGCCGAATAGACCGCTCAGGATTGACGTCACGTTCTCTTCACCTATGACTGTCGCATATGCCTTCAACCAGACAATCGTCGGACGTGTTTGGAGGCAACATACTGTCCAGCGAGTGCTGTTTTCGGGTGGCATTATGTGGGGCTGACGTACGCCGCTGGTGGTCATTGAAGGTGTCGTAACGGCTGTACGATACATGAATGCTATCCTCCGACCGACAGTGCAACCATATCGGCAGCATATTGGCGAGGCATTCGTCTTCATGGACAATTCGCGTCCCCATCATGCACATCTTGTGAATGACTTCCTTGAGGATAAAGACATCGCTCGACTACAGTGGCCAGCAAGTTCTCCAGACATGAACCCTATCGAACATGCCTGAGATAGGTTGAAAAGGGCTGTTTATGGACGACGTGACCCACCAACCACTCTGAGGGACCTACGCCGAATCACCGTTGAGGAGCGGGACAATCTGCTCCAACAGTGCCTTGATGAACTTGTGGACAGTATGCCACGACGAATACAGGCATGTGTAAGTGCAAGAGGACGTGTCACTGGGTACTAGAGGCACCGGTGTGTACAGCCATCTGGACCATCACCTCTGAAGGTCTTCGCTGAATGGTGGTAAAAAATGCAATGTGTGGTTTTCATGAGCAATAAAAAGGACGGAGATGATGTTTATATTGATCTCTATTCCAATTTTCTGTACAGGTTCCGGAACTCTCGGAACCGAGATGATGCAAAACCTTTTTTTGATGTGCGTAGTTCCACAATATCGCCAAGTTTGCTGTGAATACCGTAACTAAATGCTACCATTAACTCAACCCAAACACCTGAGGTAGCAGAAATATGTTTCCACCATTATAATTCCTTAATGGTTGACATTTCATCCGTATGATAAGTAAACACATACTGTGGCAGGACATTTTTTGGAAATTTATGGTAAGTTCCGATGGGACCAAACTGCTGAGGTCATCGGTTCCTAGGCTTATACACTACTTAATCTAACTTACTCTAAGGACAACACACACATCCATGCCCGATGGAGGACTCGAATCTCCGACGGGGCCAGCCGCGCAAACTGTGGCAAGGCGCCTCAGATAGCGTCGCTACTCGGCGCTTCCTACTGTGGGAGGATACGATTTAATAAAAATGTGGCAGCACAGTAAGTTACATCAAATAGCATTTATTAAGAGCGTGTTACAAGCGGTGTTTAACATTGTTAGAGTTTGATACACATGCCTTCATGTCCTAAAATTAATGCAAAGATATCTAGTTAACTTTCCTTTCTCATGGCGTTCTATGATATTCCAAGCAACACTGAGGGTAATGTTTGCCGACACTCTGGTTGAAGTTTTCTGTAAACAGCGAATGCTGTATTGGAAGGAAGTCTTCAGAGTACTGTCTAACTGCAGGCATTGAAATTAACTGCCTACTTGCTGGTGCGGAAATGAACAATAGCTGGTGCGGAACAGAATTAGTGTCTACAGTGCGTCGAGTTTTGAGTCTGTCGGAGGAAGAATATCCATGTCTGCCTGTACAAGGTGGAAGCGAGGTAGTCCACGTTTGACAGCATTCCCTATTGGCTGGTATCCACTCCATCAGCAGACGTACGCACCAGAGGAAGTAACGCAGAAACAGAAAATGTCTGTGTTTGTGAGCGCCATCTCGAGGCTGCAGCGTGGAGCTGAGACACGTAGGCGAATGGCTGTGCCATTGTGGTGGCGGCCTCTCAAGGTTTTTGTTGCGTACCTCTCGCCTGGTACACAACAAGAAGCCTATAATATGAAATAACTGAAGTGTACAATAGGCAACACAGCATAAAGCAGCAACCCTCGAACAAAACGCATGCTCTTTTTATCACAATGTGTTCAGCGTGTTCTGTCAGAATACAGTACGGAACATACAAACGCACAACTGTTTCCTTATAGGTATTGCTCAAAATGCAAGTCGTCATAATCACGGCACACTGTATAGCGACACACGCTCAAGGATTCCAGGTGTTTGGCATACAAGTTCCGTGGCTGCGATAACCCTAGCAGCCAGGACCATGTGAGTATCAACCAGCTACTCGTAAACGAGGCTCACCACATGTCCCCAGGAAAAAAGGTTAATGGGTATGGTGTCTCGTGATCGAACTGGCCATGAAGAAGTCCACCACGACTAATCTGTTATCGGCACATCGAGTGCAAAGCTGGTGAACTCCCAGTGGCACATGTCGTACGAAATGTGGGAGATCATGTGGAGGGAACATTTTCTATACGCGACTGTTCAGTGAATCAGGGAGTAGGTAAGATCCATACTTCTCGTAATCAGTAATAATACCAAGCCCTACGTTCAAAGCAAACTTCTTTTGAGAGCATCGACACATCAGAGCGTGTGGATTTTCGTCGTCCCTTATAAACACGGCCTTGTCTGTAAACAACACGAAAGCAGGAAAATTGTAGTATTCTGTGCATTGCTGCAGTAACCAATTTGCAAACGCTCTCTGAAATGCGAAGTCCACTTGCTGCAATAAATCCACATTCTGTGGATGACAGAGGTGCAGCTGTTATTCACCTCAAACCAGGTGACTGGGTGGATTGTGTCCTGAGCTCGTGCAACGCACCGACTACTATAGGCACGATTGTTACCAGCCGGCTGCGGTGGCCGTGCGGTTCTAGGCGCTTCAGTTCGGAACCGCGTGACTGCTACGGTCGCAGGTTCGAATCCTGCCTCGGACATGGATGTGTGTGATGTCCTTAGGTTAGTTAGGTTTAAGTGTTATACATGCAGTTCCATTTCGGCTGTTTTAGGACACTTCATACAGCCAGTATTTTCCACACTACAGTACGGAAGGATCCCGTATTTCGTAGGCGTGTATCTACAGAAGCCAAATTACCGTGATATGGTTGCTGTCGGTACGGAAACGGCTTTGTATAACGTCACTGTGCTGCTATTCCATTACATTCAGTAAACCCACGAGTGCATATTGTCCACCTCTTCATCAATAAACCTACCTACAATACCACCGTTAACGCTGCCGGAAAACAGAACTCTGCATCGAATCGAGGAGTACTGGATGTAGACATGAGGGCAACAAGATAAGGACACTTCCGTCATCAATAGCACGTACAGTGAGCGAATGGAGACAACACACACAACGCATACCGCCGAAATTTGCACTGTTATGCAGTATTTTTAGTGCAATACAAAGACAAAAGCTAAGTGGGGTAAGAAACCAGTCGAAATTTAGTAACTCTGTAACGAGCAGCCAGAGACCGCTTGTCTCTCTTACACCAAAATTCACAGAAGGAACCATGAACAACCTCTGACTGTTTGTCATTGGAGTTCTGTTCCACCCGATAGGCACAGAATGTCGCAAGAGGAATGGTCAGTATTAATGGATATGCCAGATACGATCTTTTGAAGCAAAAACCTTCATATACTGAATGGTTTCCAAGATGGAACAGATTTAATGTAACTCATATTTATTTTCTGTATTATTCAATACAGTGTTAGTTTTATACATGCACAACTGTTAGTAAATTTTACAAAGTGCTTCTGACGAAGTATTAATTGAAAAATACGCTCATTCGCATAGAAGCATTAATGCACACTCTCACAACAGCAGTTATGCTACAGTTCACAATAAATGTTCGACTACTCCATCGTCAGCTTAAATGCATTTGTGTACCCTTAGGAAAACATGTTGTGTTACTTCTGCAGCGTCCATAATCTGACCACATTCACATTTCGTTTGTAAACCTCAGATATGCTCCAACCCATAAACAAAGTCTAATGGTGTAATATCTGCCGATCTTGGTGGCCAGTTAATTGTACTACTGCGGTCGATACAGCTATTACGGTAAGTGCGGCTGAGAAGTTCCCTTACAGGTCGCGTAAAATGTTAAGAGGCTCCACCGCACTGGAAGTACATTGCGGTCCACGTGGCCAGCGGAGAGTCCTCAGGGTGTTCAGTTCACTCTTCCAAAGTGACTGAACGCATCAGTCATCCCAAAAGCAAATGTAAATTAAATGTGTTCTATCTCGAAACCATTCGGAATAGGACTTATGTCCACATAAAGTCTTTCGCTTCAGTGGAGCTTTGCTGTCATACCTCTTGATACTGAGCATTCCTTCTGGGCACCCAGTGTATATTAAACACAGCTTTCACATAGATTACACAGCTCTACAAAATAATTTTTTTTTCGTTGCCAGGGAAGTTTGAACGAAAATGGGATATTGTTATGATACTCATTCCGAGTATATTTGTACTTTTTCCAAATTGGCTCTGGTTTTTGAGATATAGGTTATTTGTGGAAATGAGAGTTTCATGTGGATAATATCGACTGCAGGGTCCATATATGGTGTAATGTGTTTGCTACTTGTTTTTTAATTAGTGATATTGTACTATCTTTATTAAACAATTGTGCTCAGGGAGTGCATCTGTGTGGTTGAGGATTACATCATGCAAACATCACACTGTCAGCATGTGTTCAGTCCTGTTGTGCGGTGCGTGTGTTGAAGATATTGAGGGTTGTGCAGATTTGAATTCGGCGGTACTCGACATTCATTTGTTGGCCGAGGTAATCCCCGCAACAGCCGATAGGTAGCGTTCAGTGTAAACATGAAAAATGGCAATGGTCGAAAGTCACACACATGTGCAGTGCAGCTTCAAGGAGATAGAACCTTTTCATCGTGACGTAGCAAATAAGAGGTGAGTATTCATTTCACACAAAACAATTAATGATGTTTGTTGGATGTGATTGACATGCAAATACAAGAAAGTTCTGCATAATATGTAGTATTTGTGCAATTTTGTTTTAGGAAAACATGAGTTCTTCACGCCGTCTTTGCGTGAACCATCCAGATGAGTTCTGCTACATTTGTGGTGAATACGTTCTTCAAAAGAACAGGAAGAATATCACTCCTTTTGTGAAGGAAGCGTATCTGGCATATTTCGGAATTAAACTTGGAGATCAAGACAAGGCGTGGGCACCCCATAAAGTTTGTAAATGCTGTGTGGAGTGCTTACGGCAGTGGACAAAACGAAAAAGGAAAAGCTTAAACTTCGGAGTGCCTATGGTATGGCGAGAGCAGAAGAACCATACAGATGATTGCTATTTTTGCATTGTTAATGTGAAAGATTTTAATAGGTTCAAAAAACGAAAGTGGGAATATCCCGATTTGGAGTCAGCAAGAAGACCGGTGGTGCACAGCAACGATGTTCCTGTACCAATCTTCACAACATTACCCACGCTAACATCATCAGATGACGATGTGCACGGCGAGGAATGTACAAGTAGTGGTTCGGAATACGAAGGACGTGAGACACAACCCCAGCAGTTCGACCAGAAGGAGCTCAGTGACTTGATACGAGAACTCAATCTTTCAAAGCAAGCATCAGAACTCTTAGCATCCAGGCTTAAGGAAAAGAACTGTCTTCATCCAAGTGTTAAAATAACAGCTTACCGGACGAGAGAAGAAAACCTTCTTCCATACTTCAACCAAGAAGAGGTTATAGTGTATTGCAGCAATATACCTGGACTTTTACTTGAATTGGGGCTGCCGGAATATAGACCAGAGGACTGGCGTCTCTTCATAGACAGTTCCACTAGAAGTTTAAAATCTCCTACACAATGGCAATCGTTACGCATCTATTCCAATTGCCCACTCAACAAAACTTTGTGAAGCATATGCTAACATCAAGATGGTTCTGCAGAAAATTCAGTATATGCAGCACCAGTGGTTGATTTGTGTTGATTTGAAAATGGCGAACTTCTTGCTTGGACAACAAAGTGGATACACAAAGCACCCATGTTTTATCTGCATGTGGGATAGTAGGGCAAAGCACGAACATTGGAAGCAGAAAACATGGCCTCCAAGGGAACATATGGCTGTTGGTGAAGCAAACATCATTAATGAACCTCTGGTTAGTAGGGACAAGATTGTTCTTCCACCATTACATATTAAGTTAGGACTAATGAAGCAATTCACCAAAGCTTTAGACAGAAATGGTAACTGCTTCACATACATCTGCAATACGTTCCCTGGACTCAGTAGTGAAAAACTTAAGGCAGGAATATTTGATGGTCCTCAAATTCGCAGGCTCATCAACGATACCAATTTTACAAGTGTCATGACTGTCACTGAAGCATCGGCCTGGAACAGTTTTGTCGCTGTTGTAAAATGTTTTTGGGCAATCATAAAGCTCCCAATTACGAGGAACTGGTCAAAAACATGCTCACTAACTTTCAAAACTTAGGAGCTAACATGAGCATAAAATTGGACTTCCTTCACAGCCACTTGGATCGATTTCCTCGTAATCTAGGTGATTTCAGTGAGGAACAAGGAGAGCGGTTCCATCAAGATATGAAAGGAATAGAGGAAAGATATAAAGGAAGATGGGACAGGCATATGATGGCAGATTATTGCTGGAATCTGCAACGTGACTGTTCTGAAGAGACCTATAAAAGGAAAGCGTGCAGGAAGCGGTTCGTCATGGACGGAAAATGATATACTTACATAGAGAAACTTTTCAATTATGTTTTATACGTGGACAAATGCCTATCAGGTTTTCATAGAAGCTATTTATAAAGATTATTTTCTTTTTTCATTGTAGTTTGTAGCGCTCGAGTTCAGTATTAGCATTTTTTTCTAATTTTTTGAATAAATCATGCATTATCTCAAAAACTAGAGCCAAACTGCATAAATGGTTGCTATATTCGTCCTCAGCACCACTAACCCATCCTAAAGCCACTCAAATATCCTTGGCAAGAAAATGAGTGATGACCAGTGTTATCTGTGAACAACTGTTGCCATAAGGAAAAGACGTAAACAAGTTTGTGCACAAATATTCCAGCACACCTTCCCCTTCTTCGCTGAATCTGAACGTTTTTCCTATTCGATTAATAAACTAAGTGTAAAATGTATTGTTAAATGTGTTAATACAGATTATTATGACATATATGCAGTACATTATGTACGAACATATGATAAATGTTTGCAGCAGTCCAGTGATATATGCTGTATTTGTGCAAAAACTTTGTGAAACTCTCACAAGCAATGGATGAGTGCTCAATATTAAATAACATTTCGTTTCAGCACCTTCAACGATTCTGAATTCTCTAGCAGTGGCTAGGCAGATTTTCATAGTAAATTTCCCTCTGTCCCCAGACACTCCTTCTCCCCTCTAACTCCCCCATAGCCCTGCCCCACGAAGAGAAAAGCAGTAATTATTGGTTTAAATTTACATGACTGTGATATTTCGATGAGATCTTTTTAATACCAAAGACTACATTGCTGTATAGGTTATTAAAACTTTGGAGTTTTATAAATCTGAACGACAAAATGAATCACGAAGAAAGTGAATAGTAACGTTTTTGGTAGCAGTGTTTCCAGTAAACGGTCACAGCCGCAGATCATCTTACTAAAAAACGGATTGTCAAGTAAATGTAAGTGATGAAATTTCCATTAAAACGGTTGCAGGAAAACAAAACTGTATTCAGATTAAACGTAATTTTTAGTTACAGTTTTCTGAAATATGTATGTTAAGTAATTCACATCTGAAATTATTAAAGAAGACAGGTAAAAGTTCTCTTCTGAGACCGTCTTGGCATTAGAGCAGTAGCACTGCTCGTAATGGAAATGGGTACTTCGGTTATTTTCTTCATTAGCCTCGTTAACTTCCTCAAAGACGAAAATGTAATAAGGAGCTTCCGATGACCTCGACGGACAAAAAGCGTCACTGTCGAACGCGATTCTTCGACAGAGGAAACAGATCCGGTTTCTGAGTTAGCTAGGTCTTTCAGGGGCCTCCTTATGCTAGAGAACATGCTCACGGAGAATCACATTGTAAAGATCAGACTTGCAAACGCTGCTCATCTGCTACACATTTACGAGAACACAGCAAATGGTTCAAATGGCTCTGAGCACTATGCGACTTAACTTCTGAGGTCATCAGTCGCCTAGAACTTAGAACTACTTAAACCTTAAGGACATCACACACATCCATGCCCGAGGCAGGATTCGAACCTGCGACCGTAGCGGTCGCTCGGCTCCAGACTGTAGCGCCTAGAACCGCTCGGTCACTTCGGCCGGCGAACACAGCAAATGTTCGCGTGAGCTTCCATCAGCTCAAATCTGAGTACATATTTATACAGTATTTTATCACGCAATGTTCAATAATAACAGCTCTTTAAGGTATTGTCATTGTATTTTAAACATGCTGCTCACATTGCGAATTGTCATAAGTACACCATCATGCAACAAGCGTCCAAATATAAGATATATGCTGTACATGCAAGAACTTGCAAATAACTATAATTATAAATTAAAATGTCGTGCGTCAATAGAGAAGCTTCGTAAATGTGTGGAATAACAGCCCGTCGTTAAAACTTGCTTATGTCCATTTCTAATCTGAACACTATTTCCATATCTGATATGTAGACTATATGGGATGTACTGCTGTCTTACACTTACGCACGTGTGTGTGTGTGTGTGTGTGTACAGATTCGTAACGCACAATGTTACGTGAATGCTTCCCCAAGCATAAGGACGACATAAAAATAAGAGCGCTAGCACACTTTGTTTAGTTTGATTCCGTAAAGTCATATGGGATCATATTTGCGTCAAATCGTCAAGTGAAGGCAAAGTTGTCTGAAGTGAAAAGCACGTAATAAGAATTATTTCTGATGGAAACTCAAGAACATGTTCCATAGCCTGTTAACGAAACTGGGATACAGAGTACAGCTTGCTAGTATTTTTGTCCCTTAATGAAATTTGTCATGGGTGATTCAAAATGAATGAGACAAAAAGCAAGTATTCTTGTGACTACAGTAATGACCGAAGCACACATACAAGCTGAAAGGTTATGTCTCACGGTTACAACGGATATTCACAGATGTTCGACATGGATTCCATTTGTGACACAGCAGATATCTATCCGGTATTGCATTTCCTGCCAGACCCTTTCCAACGCAGCCAATCAATGGTGTTAAATGCCCCGACTGTGCGGTAGCTTATCTGATGTAAGTGCTGCGGAAATGGGCGTACGTAAACCATGTTCTTCAGACACGCCAAAAGAAAAAATTCGTTGGTGTAATTGAGGTCAGTTGAGGCAATAAACAGAGAAAAAACTTCTCGAGGTAGGTTATGCCTGCAACGATGGATTCTGTAGTTGTTTAAGGCACAGAAAAAATTATATTTCGGAAAATCACGTTCATTTTCCGGAGAGGCATGAGAGTTTTACGTTCCCCAGAGTCTCAAATTACGCTAATTAACTTTGCAATGTGAGTGAAATACGGCTTCGTCAGAGAACACAAATTCATTCACGAAACCATCCACCTTCACACGTGCTTGAAAATAAATTCGTAACTGTCTCCATTAACCCTTGACCTGCAGATGCATGCGCAACCCAAGCCGCATTGTTGACTGCGACACACTCACTTCTGCACTAGGGCGACGCGTATTTTCTAGTGCTTCTGTTGTACATCTTACGAATGTTTTCTAGCACTTCATTCTCGACGGATAGTCATCCTGGGGTTTTCTTCTTAGATATACATCCTATCTCCTCGAATTGCTTTCCCCGTGTAGGTATGTTGTAACGGTGTGGTGTCACTTTACCAGACTTGGTCCGGAACAGTCTTTGGGCAGCGATTATTGATGATGTTTTTGCGTATTTTGTAACACAACACGCCTGTTCTAGCGTAGATACTACAATTTTGAATACTAACATCAGCGATGGACAACTACGGTGACTTTCTTCGTTTTCATTCTTGCCAACCTAAAGCGTGAGACCTAACACTTCAGTCTATATTTGCATTTCTGAAATAAAGTTATTACTGCGTTCACAGGAATACTTTCTTTTTTCCGATTCATTTTGAATTGCCCTGCATATCTCTGTTTTGAGCCAACTACTCAGTTCATGAAACTGGCACTAGAAATATAAATTGCCTTCACAAAGCTTTAAAGTCACTTACTTTGACGCACAAAGGTGTGCATCATTTAGAAACATAAATTTTCGAAAACTTTCTAAAAAACACAAAAAGTGTAACTGCCAAGAAAGTTCAGTTTAATAGCAGCCTAAGGGGTTTGTTTATGCCCAAGTACTTCGACGTCATTAAAAATTTCTCCGTAGAGCCCATAGATATACACGAGGGTTGGAACTTTAATAGTGGCAACTATTTATTTACAGCTCGTACAAAATAGACATGTGTTCCACAGTTTTACTGACCTTCTAACCAAAGAATGGTTCAAATGGCTCTGAGCACTACGGGACTTAATTTCTGAGGTCATCAGTCCCCTAGATCATAGAACTATTTACACCTAACTAACCTAAGGACATCATACACACCTATACCCGAGGCAGGATTCGAACCTGCGACCGCAGCGGTCGCGCGGTTCCAGACTGTAGAGCCTAGAACCGCTCGGCCACACCGGCCAGCCCTGCAAAGCAGTCACGAGCATTGTGTATAACCCGTTGCCAGCGATGTGGAAGTCATAAGTCATAGGATACATTTAGCAGTGCCGGTTGTGTTGACAGTTCGAGCGGCGTGGTCTATTGCCCGACGAATTTGTTGCAGTTGTGAAGTGAATGCCGTGAAGTGCTTCCTTCAGTTTAGAAATCGAGTTGAACTCACGAGGGCTGAAGTCAGGGGAGTGCAGTAGGTGGTATTGCACTTAGCAGCCTCATCAGTCAAACAAATCAGCATTGTTCTGCAAAATGATGGTCAGGTCCTGCAGTAAGCGTCATCACTTCTGTCTCTAAGCTGGTTGTAGGTTGTGTCCCAAAAATAAACAGCATAGAGACAGAAGCGATAACACTTTCTGCAGGGCCTGACCATCGTTTTGCAGCACAATGCTGAATCACGTACAGTGCAAGCTGTTACTGATTTGCTTGACTGATGGTGTAGTGTCGGCAGACTTGCCAACACTACGCACACTAATTGAAAGAGGCGTCCAAGATGCACGCGCTAACTCACGAAGGATGGAGTGAGGTCTGAAACAGGAGACTTAATGAATGCTATAAAGAAAAGTACGTATCTTCTGGACTACTTAACTTTTAATCCGTCCTTGTATACATCGTTCTTGATTATACATCTGGAGATTGTGGCGATACAAATGAGACTCGTATGATACATGCACTGATACAATTGGCGCCTTGCTAAGTCGTAGGCATTAACTTAGCTGAAGGCTATTCTGTCTCTCGGCAAATGAGAGCAAAGGCTTCGTCCGTATAGTCGCTAGCAACGTCGTCGTACAACTGGGGCGAGTTCTCGTACGTCTCTCGAGACCTGCCGTGTGGTGGCGCTCGTTCTGCGATCACATAGTGGCGACACGCGGGTCCGACATATACTAATGGACCGCGGCCGATTTAAGCTACCACCTAGCAAGTGTGGTGTCTGGCAGTGACACCACAGATGGGTCTGCAAAATGCTATACCACCTACTACATTCCCCTGACTTAAGCCCTCGTGAATTCAACTCGATTTCTAAACTGACGAAAATACTTCACGGCATGCGCTTCAGAACTGCTACAAATTCGCCGGCAATAGACCGCGCCGCTCGATCTGTCAACACAACTGGAACTGCTAAGAGTATCCTACGACTTCCACATCGCTGACAACGGGTTATACACAATGCTGGTGACTGCATTGAAGACCAGTAAAACTCTGAAACACTTATCTATTTTGTACGAGCTGTAAATAAATAGTTGCCACTATTAAAGTTCCAACCGTCGTATTAATAAAATCAAACAATTTGAGCGCTACGTCAAATCTGAATTCCGCGCATCTTCAGTAGAGTAATGCGATCATTGTAAATAAGTGTTCTATACCTATTTTCACTTTCATGATGCCTGGATGCAATAACCAAAAAATTAGCACACAAACCTCTGTGAACTGTAGAATTGCACATTTTGTGAAGAGTTTGTTATTTGCTGTTAAATGAATACGTGTTTAAGTTGTTACGTTTTATTCCACATTCATGAATTCCTTTTACTTAGAATCTGTAGATCAGACATAGGCATATCTCTCTTTTTTGTGAATATACGTTGTGAAAGTCTACTGTCTTATTATATGACTCCTTTTATACTTCCTTGAGGACGTCATCGCTATCGATCTGCAGCGGAAAAAAGTGCTTCGAATCTAATCTGCCGATCATGAACATGGTTTTCCTCACTGATGTTCTTGGTTGAAAGTTTCTCAGTTTTCTTGGGACTCTCCACAAGTTCATCAGAGAGAAGTCTCTGACGAACTTGTGAAGAAATTGAGGCCAATAGCTCCAGTCATGAGTTCTATCAGCTCTCATATATACTGAGTGACAAAGTACTTATCTAAATTATTGTGAACGTATAGCTGGCTACTGTAGACACCACTTTAAATATTCCCAAATGTTTTTAGATGTCATTAAGCAGATGATGATATGCCCAAGTGAAATTGTGGTCAACATCGACGTGGTACCGTTTTCACGAAAGTACTGATGAAAGAGACATTAAGACTAATAGCTACCCATGTCTCCCATGACTAGTGGAACAAATATGGGTTCACCACTGTCACCGACCATAGCTTAATTTTTTATGGAGGGTTGTCAACAAAGAACATAAAATAGTGCCCCTCACCATCCACCCTGTTACATCAGATATGTTGACGGTCTGTTTTAATTTAGTGACATGGCAGTGATGCGCCACAGCAGATTGACTATGAATGGTATATACATGGCGGTAGCAGAAAGGAATTTTTGAGGGAATAGAAAGGCAGGTTGCCTGTTGCGTAAGTAAAAGATAAAATTCTAATTCGTTGTTTGTTGAACACAATATAAAAGACAGATGGCCAGTTACATAAATTAGAAAAGAAAAGCAGATGTGTTGATTGATTAAAATGATGAGTGTATGTAGGCTGCCAAGGATGGGAGTATCACGGAATGCTAGCATTTGGGCCGGTGCATAGGAATAGGTTTGTGTGGGTAGATGCTTGGGGGACAATTTGGAGAGACTGAAGAGGTAATGTGGTTCTGAACCAAGCCTTAGGTTGTTGGTGCGGGGGTGTGGGGGGTGTGGGGGGGGGGGGGGCGGGGAGGGAGTGGGGAGGAAGGGACCCTTGACAAGGGAGGAATGGCAGGTTCTCCTAGATCTGTTAGGATTGGTATATACCAGAGTGAATTTCATTTACAGGTAAGGTGAGGCGATTAAAGTTCCTTTGGAAGAGGACGTGGAGAGTGTGGAGGTGTAGTGTTGGCGAATGTGGTGCTAGAGATGTAGCAGCATATCAAGAATGGAGAGCAATAGGGAAAATAGCGGGTGGTTAGTGTATAGTTTGCGGGTAACGCACTACATTCGGAGGTGTCCAAGATGGAAGAGCAAGACGGGGAAATGGGGAAATTTATAACTTGGTAGAGGATTCGTATAGGGGAGGGTAAGTGGATCTGTTCGGCCTGAGCAGAGTGCGTGATGTTCGAGGATGTGTAGGGTGTGATGAAAAAGGAGCGGAAATCCATGCAACGTTTGTGTAGGGGAAGATGTGACAGATCAGGGATTTATAGGTATGGAGGATTATGGAAGGGTGCAATCCCCACGCTTGGCTAGTTAGTAGTTTTACTAATTTTAGTCTGTAACGGGCTTTCTGTTGAGTGGTTAGTAGATGGGGCTTTCATGTTAGTTGGCGATCAATTATTAGTCCAAGGTATTTAAGTGTGTTAGTTAATTGGGTAGAATGGTTGTAAATGATAAGGTAAAAGTTGTGGGTGTGGAAGTTGTGGGTGGTTGTTGCCTAGGTTTTGGCATGATTCCTTTTGAGTCAGAAGATGAAGTAATTGAGATGGAGCTGGAAGGTTAGTTGGGATTTCTGGAGGGTTGGGTACAGGGATGGGAAGGCCGAGTCATCGGCATACTGGAGGAGACGAGCAGCAGGAGGTAGCTTTGGCATATTAGCGGTATAGAGGACATACAGGAGAGGATAGAGGATATATCCTTGGAGCACAACTGCAGTGGGACAGAAGATATGGAAATTGGTGTTGTTTACGGTGACATAAGAAAGCCGATTATGGAGAAAGGATGCGATGAGGCAGATTTAATCAATGGGAAGTACAGAGATCTGCAGTTTAAAGAGAAGGGCAGAATATCATACATCGTCATATTGAATCCGGGTAGTCAAGGGAAGGCAGGATTCGGTTACGATTGTGAAGGAGACCGCAATCAGTTACTATTGGTTGCCTTTTAGTGTTACACACATTTATTTTGAAAACAGTAATTTCAGACTCAACAATAAATAAAAAATATCACATATTATTAATGAAGGAATAAACAACTGTGTAAATAATGATGTTTTCAGTGCGTTACAGTTTAGCAAATCACCGTAAAATATACAATAATGTTAAAGAAACAAGCCACTATGATCACTGCTGAAGGCCTTACACGCCAGGAACGAAAATAATATAAAAAGATTGAAACCTGCTGTAAAACAGTAAATACAATAGCAAAAGTTAATTAAAAAAACATCTGATCCAGACGGTGCTCCTGGAATCGACCTCTGAGAAGGTCCGGCAACGAACACTTTCGCGAGCGCTGAGACAGGCAGCCAAGGGTTGCATTCACTTCACAAGATGGTTACTCAGACTAGTGGCAGTCTGCTGAAGCTACCTGACCTCCAATAAACCAAATGCAATGATGAAACAATACGCCAAAGTTGGAACCGCTGGTCAGCACTTCGTCCGCAGAATACTGTGTTTAGAGCGCCCAGAAGCTAGAAAGGGACCACTACCAGATTTCCGTCCGATTCCACAAACCCGAAAATCTGAACAAACAGGTTACAGTACAGAACACCAGACAAACTAACAGTAACTAAAACGCCACTCGATCTGCGTGCGAGGCAAAACCGAAATGGAACCAGCCAGAATCAGCAAACCACACGTCATTGCGGAAACAATCAAAAAGTGAGCCAAAACCAAGTACCGAATGAGTGACATCAAATTCATTAGGCACACAAACGCACACTGAATTTACTGTGACAACTCTGACAACGGTTGGCAAAATAAAACAAATCTCTTCACTGCTTTATTAATTCACAGTTGAGTAACCACGCCGTCTAATCACTGAGCCAAGCGCTTTTAACACCAAACTGCACATGACGGCGCGATGATCATCTGTCACAACATCACATACGTATTACCAGGCCCAAACGGGTGACTGACTCCGCTCTACTTGGATTGAAATGCACTCATCTTAAGCTTGTTGGATACAGTTTACGACGAGGTCGTTCACCCTCGTGACCACAGCCCTTCCATCCGGCAGTCCGTACGTGCCGCCGCCAGCGATCCTGGCGTGTTCTGGCACTGTGCGGACCTGGCTCCTCCTGAGTCCCCAGCCGAACTGGCACACTCACACGACACGGAAAAACAACGACGTCGCCCCAAAGATAGGGCAACAGTTACTACATATCGATAACCGCCGCTGCTGCCACTAGCGGACAGGCAACGCATGCGAAACGAATGACACCAGGCAAGACGAGAAGACGACAAACAACCGTAACCATGCCAACTAAAGGATACAGTCTTGGCCTCCAACAGAACCAACGCGAGCCGCAGCACGGCTCACGTATGCTTTTTCGAGATCAAAAGAGAAAAAAATGGCGGATTTGCAGTTGTTGATTTAGTGGGATCGGAGATAAGTAAGGTACACGAGATCGTTATCAGAGGAGCCACACTGATGGACAGGAATTGGTAGGTGTTGGTGTAGGTGTTTACGTACGCGTTATTATAGGACGCACAAAAACCTTGCTAAGACAGAGGTGTAGCTGATGGAATTTTAAGAGGATGTGTCGCTGGCAGGTTTGTTAGGTTTGAGGAAGAGGAGGATTCGAACGGTTTTCCATGGCGCACATTAGAAACACGTGTGAATGATTATATTATAAAGTGTGACGAGAATTACCAGTAAGGGGAGGAGGCGCTGTTTCAGGTGCCTGTAGGTTCTGTAGTCGTGACCAGGAGCAGTGCTTTGTTTTTTTTTATGCAGTATATGCCGAATATCAGCGGTAGCTGAGCACAGCCTGTTAAATAAGTACAAAATCACAAGATTATGTTTGAACAAACCAAATTCTTGCTCACGCATTAAATTATCTGAACTTTGTCATCAGGGAAGCAGTTATTTGAGAAGAACTTTAATAGACACACTGGCCATGCACTTAGCAATTCATGGAAGCTTGCACTCGATAAATAAAGAGCACAGAGGATTACTTCTCATAGTTTACCGCCTCATGTAAGCGGTTAGGCTGTAAAGGACGCTGGGCAGTAAGTGCAGACGTGAGAAATGGGCACAGCGGGCGCCACCTCAATATGCGCCTCTCCGTGACGTAATGCAGCCGATCAGAGGCCGTCATCTGCGCATAACCGTGGGACTTTCGCCAGATTACAACTGTCAGACGTAGCACTTGACGGGCATCTATTAATACGAAATCATCGAAAGCTTGGGATTTTATCTGAATTAGATACGACAATTATACAGATACCTTTTTATCTGGCGTCTCCATGGAGAAAGATAACTTAGCACCTTTATGCCTACCTGCGCTGTCAGATTTCCGTAAAACATTATGATCTAATCCATTTTTTCTAAGGTTTATTGCAAAGTAAATACATACAGTATAATTATTATCCAGCTTAGGTTCGACTTATAGACGTATTTTCGTGTGTAGCGATGAAAGCTAAGATGTTACTGTACACTTGATCAATGAAGAATATTTAATGTTATTGAACAATCTTTCGCAGCCCTCAGAAATAATTCGTTTTAGACGAGATATGCGTAATAAAAAGATATATGTTGACTTAATACCTCGCAAAATATGATAAATACATACCACATTCAGTGAACATGTGCCTGATGTATAAATTATCTATAATGCAAAGAACTAAAATGACATGTAGGATATTGTGCAGATAAAGTTTAAGTTTATTAAGCGATTGAACAATACAGGTTCCCTCACAAAGTTCATGGGCATGTACGCATAAACAGTTGTACGAAAACTATTTCCTCAATGTGCCTTCAACGAAATCATCGATGGTAAGCCTATGGCTAAAAAAAGTAAGTAGTTTTTTTCCTACAGGTGAAGGTATTGATCAGAACTACAAGGAATTACATATAAGGTAATTATTTATTCAAAATATGGGCCATTTTACTTGTAACGAATAGTGTATTGTACGAGGCATGAATTACGAGAAATGGCATAGTAAATTATCACATTACAAATTACGCATGTGTGGAATAGTTGCAAATCGTCGAGGAATCATGTAAGTGAAGCATTACTGTCATTTTTTGGGAAAAAATGGTTGATGAAAGAATGTTAAGGCCTTACACCGTTCCAAACAGATTAACGGGTACTGTCTATCATCGATATCTGTGCGATGAGTTACTAGAGCTACTGAACAATATACCCTTGCGGAAAGACCACGGCTATAGTTTTTTTATGACGGGACACCACCCCATTTTCCGTGGATCGTGTTACGGTATCGCTCCACAACGACGATGGATTGGTAGTGTGGCCTTCCCGTTCATCAGACATGAGTTCATTGGTTTTCCGGCTGTCGAGACATCTAAAGACATCGGAATATGCCCAGTCAATTGATAGCGTGTAAACGTTACAGAAGGAGACGCAATTCGAGTGGAGCAAGGTGTATTTGAAAGAGTGCTTGATTCACTGGGAAGCAGGGTTCTATGATGTGTCAGTATGTGTAGTAACCAAACGCAGCACTGCCTATAGCGTATACATCTCCATAACAGACAGAAGGGAATGAGTAGACAGACTGGCCGAAAATGCAACGTGTATTAGTTTCTAGGCATTTATTTTCAGAAAGTTTTCTCCTGGTCTTGAGCAGTGCTACCTCCTGTGGAAAAATGTGATACTTTGTGGGGTCTTTTTCTGGTCGTATTAGTCACAGTCCAGAAACAAGCGAAATGCACGTAAAGAAATGATACATTTCACTGTGTTGGATAACATATTCAAGAAAGTTTTTGCAGTACGCTATTAACCTTTAGCAGCAGATTTCCCGTACATTGTGCTCTGCAGGAACTCTGTTTCACTGGAGGAGGCCAGTGGGATTCTAATGTGCAGATAAAGCACTTTCTACTGTATAAGCCTTGCTTATCGCATTAGAAGGTGCCTCCGTGCAGAGATGGAGAGTGATAGGAGAACGTGGAGGGGATGAGGTTTGCGTAAGAGTGGAGGAATCAGGGAGCGAAATCCGTATTCCTAACAGTGCTTCTTTTGGCTACGTTACATCTTTCTATACGTTCAAATCTATGAGGAGAATAATCTACTAAAAAGTACATTAAAAACTATTTATTTATAGAATGAGATTTTCACTCTGCAGCGGAGTGTGCGCTGATATGAAACTTCCTGACAGATTAAAACTGTGTGCCCCACCGAGACTCGAACTCGGGACCTTTGCCTTTCGCGGGCAAGTGCTCTACCAACTGAGCTACCGAAGCACGACTCACGCCCGGTACTCACAGCTTTTTTATTTATTTATACCTAGGAACACTTCCAATCCCCAAAATCCTTGACGGTTAGTCATTCACAGTTGTTAAATCCAGTAGATGCTCTGTTCAGTGCCTTTGTTAAGCATAATAAGCTCACGTAAATCAAGTTGTGATACTAAATAAATACTTTATTACTGTTGTGAAATACTTTTCTCACTGAATTAACTGTCAAAACTTTGTGAAACATTGTGATGATTACAATGTAATCCATTTTAATGTGTGTGAATTCCTAGGGAACCAAACTGCTGAGGTCACCGGTCCGGGTCGGCCGGTGTGGCCGAGCGGTTCTAGGCGCTTCAGTCTGGAAACGCGCAACCGCTCCGGTCGTAGGTTCGAATCCTGCTTCGGGCATGGATGTGTGTGATGTCCTTAGGTTAGCTAGCTTTAAGTAGTTCTAAGTTCTAGGGGACTGATGACCTCAGATTTTAAGTCCCATAGTGCTCAGAGCCATTTCACTGGTCCGGTAATCCATTTTTCTAATGTTTATTGCAAAGGTAACACATGCAGCTTAATCGTTATCCAGTCCATGTTTTCGAGTGTAATTCCGAGTTTATCATTGGTTGAAAAGATGCTACTGTAACGCTTTCGTAGGTAAAGCATATAGAACTCATTATTTTAAACGGGATACGCGTTTTAAAAAGGAATACGTTGGCTTAAGTCACAGTTAAATATGAGAAATACATTCAAAATTCAGAAAACATGTCTGTGATGTATGGATCACTTATAATGCAAAACAAATTTAAAACAATGTGTAGAATATGGTGTACATACCGTTAAAGCTTAATAAGCGATTGCGCAGCGCAAGTTGCCCCACATCGTGTCTTGTCATTTTCGTATTATTAAGAGCATGAAAATTATTTGCCTCTCGCGATTTCAACGAAGGGTTCAAGGATAAATCTACGGCTAAGTACTAATCATTTTTTGAAACGTTGTTTCACTAAGCACATATGGGACTTTTTCCCAGCACTTTATTCACGCACTGGTCCGTAAGAAATGAAATGCCCATAACAAACTGCTGCATTTCATTGCAGTGTATATCATAATTAAGAAGTGTTTTATAATACAGCACTTACCTTTATATGTAAGTAAGAAATATCAGCATCACACTTGAGTCTCAGATTTTTCGCAACTTTTTCTCCAAGAGGTGTGGTGTGCTAGAGAACGCCGGTGGCAGTCTGATGCCCTGATACAGGACGTTCCACTTTACAAGTGTTCTTGGCGTTGGACGTCGGCTCCAGCGCATTGCGGGAGCAGGAGGCGGGGGGGGGGGGGGGGAGTGGGGGCAGCGATAGGTAACTGTGGAAGGGATGAGGCTTGCGTAAGCGTCCGGGGCCGAGAGGAGGCAAGTCATCTTGTGTTGTCGTGGTGCTGCCGACGGCTGTCAGGCTCATGTGGCTACTGGCTATCGTCCTATACGTTCAAATATGTGAGGAGAATAACAAACGTTGTAATCGATTTCGATTGCTCGTCTACTACAGAGAAATATTTCTTCACAAGTGACGACGCTGCTTCAGCTGTTACACTGCAGTAAATCTACATCTACATCTATATTTATACTCCGCAGGCCAGCCAACGGTGTGTGGCGGAGGGCACTTTACGTGCTACTGTCATTACCTCCCTTTCCTGTTCCAGTCGTGTATGGTTCGCGGGAAGAACGACTGCCGGAAAGCCTCTGTGCGCGCTCGAATCTCTCTAATTTTACATTCGTGATCTCTTCGAGAGGTATAAGTAGGGGGAAGCAATATATTCGATACCTCATCCAGAAACGCACCCTCTCGAAACCTGGACAGCAAGCTACACCGCGATGCAGAGCGCCTCTCTTGCAGAGTCTGCCACTTGAGTTTGCTAAACATCTCCGTAGCGCTATCACGCTTACCAAATAACCCTGTGACGAAACACACCGCTCTTCTTTGGATCTCCTCTGTCAACCCTATCTGGTACGGATCCCACACTGATGAGAAATACTCAAGTATAGGCCGAACGAGTGTTTTGTAAGCCACCTCCTTTGTTGATGAACTACATTTTCTAAGGACTCTCCCAATGAATCTCAACCTGGCACCCGCCTTACCAACAATTAATTTTGTATGATCATTCCACTTCAAATCGTTCCGTACACATACTCCCAGATATTTTACAGAAGTAACTGCTACCAGTGTTTATTCCGCTATCATATAATCATACAATAAAGGATCCTTCTTTCTATGTATTCGCAATACATTACATTTGTCTATGTTAAGGGTCAGTTGCCACTCCCTGCACCAAGTGCCTATCCGCTGCAGATCTTCCTGCATTTCCCTGCAATTTTATGATGCTGCAACTTCTCTGTATACCACAGCATCATCCGGGAAAAGCCGCATGGAACTTCCGACACTATTTACTAGGTCATTTATATATATTGTGAAAAGCAATGGTCCCATAACACTCCCCTGTGGCACGCCAGAGGGTACTTTAACGTCTGTAGACGTCTCTCCATTGAGAACAACATACTGTGTTCTGTTTGCTACAAACTCTTCAATCCAGCCACACAGCTGGTCTGATATTCCGTAGGCTCTTACTTTGTTTATCAGGCGACAGTGCGGAACTGCGGAACTGTCGGCATCGTATCGGAAGGAGAGAGTAGATGACGCAGCTTTGTGAAGGCGTCCTTCAGCTTTCTTCTAAAAAAATGATTCTCTAACGACAAGGTCATTGAAACAAGACGCAAAAGGAATCACAGATATTGGCTGCGAGTGGATGTCGATCTAAATTAGCGGGATAAATTGAAACCTTGTGCCGGACCAAGATTCGAACCAGTGTCTCCTGCTTACCAGGCAGATGTTCTCTCCCCTAAGCCAACCTGACACAGTGGGCATCACAACTGAACCGAATCGCGGTCCGGCACAAATTTTCAACTTTCCCTGTTGATTTAGATCAACGGCCACCAACAGCCAATGTCTGTAATACCTTTGTCTCTTATTTCATAGTGGCTGCTGGATCAAAATGGCCTCTATTCTTTAGAACATGTACGACAGAACAGACACCACATACATTCAGGGTGAATCACGTAAGACGAAACGCCACTTTCAGTACGTGAACGGTTACCCATATCGAAAAGCGGTTTTAGACAAATGTTAGAGCATCGAGAGATTCTTTTCTTTTTTTGGTTAGCTATTCCAGCACTGGTATCAACAGAGATATTGAAGAACATAGGTTTTTTTAAATGGAAGCGTATACTTTTATGACTGCATTCGATAGTTGCTGAGAATACTATTATACTGATACAGCGTTTGTTAATGTTGATCCTGAATCACGTCGCAAAAGGAATTCGAGGAATTTCCTAGAATGCGAGAGGACGGTAACCCGAAAAGGCACTTGGGGTGCAAACATTGCCAAGCAAGCATCTCGGACCAGGTTGCGTAGTTGTACACCGTAAGGTAGGCCTGCGCTACTAGAATAAAGTTTTATTTCCTTTTGGATTGACTTACGACCTAGTCGTAGGTCCTCATACGGAAGTTGTATATTGAAATATGACATAGGCTTGATCTTCTCCTTTTTTTTTTCGTCGGTCTTCTTACTGGTTTGAAGTGGCCCGCCACGAATTCCTCTCCTGTGCCAACCTCTTCAATTCAGAGTAGCACTTGCAACCTACGTCCTCAATTATTTGCTGGATGTATTCCAATCTCTGTCTTCCTCTACAGTTTTTGCCCTCTACAGCTCCCTCTAGTACCATGGAAGTCATTCCCTCATGTCTTAACAGATGTAGTATCATCCTGTCCCTTGTCCTTAACAATGTTTTCCACATATTCCTTTCCTCTCCGATTCTGCGTAGAACCTTCTCATTCCTTACCTTATCAGCCCACCTAATTTTCAACGTTCGTCTGTAGCACCACAGCTCAAATGTTTCGATTCTCTTCTATACCGGTTTTCCCAAAGCCCACGTTTCACTACCATACAATTCTGTACTCCAGACGTACATTCTCAGAAATTTCTTCCTCAAATTAAGGACGATATTTGATATTAGTAGACTTCCCTTGCCCTGGAATGCCGTTTTTGCCATTGCTAGTCTGTTTTTGATGTCCTTCTTGCTCCGTCCGTCATTGGTTATTTTACTACCCATGTAGCAGAATTCTTTAACTTCATCTACTTCATAAGCATCAATCCTGATGTTAAGTTTCTCGCTATTCTCATTTCTACTACTTCTCATTACCTTTGTCTTTCTTCGATTTACTCTGAATCCATACTCTGTACTCATTAGACTGTCCATTCCGTTCAGCGGATGACGTAATTCTTCTTCACTTTCACTCAAGATAGCAATGTCATAAAAAAAAAAAAAATGGTTCAAATGGCTCTGAGCACTATGGGACTGAACTGCTGTGACCATCAGTCCCCTAGAACTTAGAACTACTTAAACCTAACTAACCTAAGGACATCACACACATCCATGCCCGAGGCAGGATATGAACCTGCGACCGTAGCGGTCGCACGGTTCCAGACTGTGGCGCCTACAACCGCTTGGCCACTCCGGCCGGCAGCAAAGTCATCAGCGAATCGTATCATTGATATCCTTTCACCTTGAATTTTAATTCCAGTCCTGAATCTTTCTTTAATTTCGATCATTGCTTCCTCGATGTACAGGTTGAACAGTAGGGGCAAAAGGCTACATCCTTGTCTTACACCCCTTTTAATACCATCACTTCGTTCTTTGTCGTCCACTGTTATTACTCCTTCTTGGATGTTGTACATATTGTATATGACCCATCTCTCCCTATAGCTTACCCCTACTTTTCTGAGAATTTTGAACATCTTGCTACATTTTACATTGTCAAAAGCTTTTTCCTGGTCGACAAATCCTATGAACGTGTCCTGATTTTTTTTAGTCTTGCTTCCATTATTAACCGCAACGTCAGAATTGCCTCTCTCGTGCCTTTATCTATCCTAAAGCCAAACTGATCGTTATCTAGCACATCCTCAATTTTATTTTCCATTCTTCTGTATATTATTCTTGTAAGCATCTTGGATGCACGAGCTCTTGATTGTGCGATAATTCTCGCACTTGTCATTTCTTACCGTCTTCGGAATTGTGTGGATGATGCTTTTCCTAATGTCAGATGGTATGTGGCCAGACTAATACATTCTAGACACCAGCGTGAGTGGTCGTTTTGTTGCCACTCCCCCCACTAACTTTAGAAATTCTGATGGAATGTTATCTATCTCTTCTGCTTTATTTGATGTTAAGTCCTCCAAAGCTCTTTTAATTCTGAGTCTAATACTGTATCCCCTATATCTTCTAAATCGACTCTTGTTTCTTCTTCTATCACATCAGACAAATCTTCCCCTCATAGAGGCTTTCAGTGTATTGTTTGCACCTATCCGCTCCCTCCTCTCCATTTAACAGTGGAATTCACGTTAAAATCTTAATGTTATTCACTGAAGGTTGCTTTGACTTTCCTGCATGCTGAGTCTGTCCTTCCGACAATCATTTCTCTTTCGATGTCTTCACGTTTTTCATGCAGTCATTTCGTCTTAGCTTCCCTGCACTTTCTATTTATTTCATTTCTCAGCCACATGTATTTTTGTATTCCTGAGTTTGCCGGAACATTTTTGTACTTCCTCCTTTCGTCGATCAAATGAAGTTTTTCTTCTGTTACCCATGGTTCCTTCGTAGTTACCTTGTTTGTACTTACGTTTTTCTTCCCAACTTCTGTGATGGCCCTTTTCAGAGATGTCCATTCCTCTTCAACTCTACTGCCTGCTGAGCTATCCCTTATTGCCTAGAGAACTTCAACCAAATCTCGTCATTCCTTAGTACTTCCGTATCCCACTTCTTTGCGTATTGATTCTTCCTGACTATTGTCCTTAACTTCAGCCTAATCTTCATCACTACTATATTGTGACCTGAGTCACAAAAATCCAGCAACTGTTTCGGAATCACTGTCTGACGATGATGTAATCTAACTGAAATCTTCCCGTGTCACCCAGCCTTTTCCTAGTATACCTCCTCCTCTTGTGAATCTTGAACAAAGTATTCGCAGTTACTAGCTGAAACTTGTTACAGAACTCAATTAGACTTTCTCCTCTCTCATTCCTTGTCTCAAGCCCATATTTTCCTGTAACCTTTTCTTCTACTCCTTCCCCTACAAATGCATTCCACTCCCCCATGACTATTAGATTTTCATCCCCTTTACATAGTGTATCACTCTTTCAATATCCAATAACTTCAGCTTGCGACCTCGGCATGTATACGTGATCTGTCGTTGTCGGTGATGGTCAACTGTCGATTCTGATTAGAACAACACGGGCACTGAACTGTTCACAGTAACACACCCTCTGCCTTACCTTCCTATTCATAACGAATCCTACACCTGTTATACCATTTTCTGCTACTGTTGATATTACCCATACTCATCTGACCAGAAATCCTTGTCTTCTCTCCACTTCACTTCACTGACCCTTACTTTATCTGGATTGAATATTTGCACTTCCCTTTACAAATTTTCTAGTTTTCCTACCACGTTCAAGCTTCAGCCATTCTATGCCCCGACTCGTAGAAAGTTATCCTTTCGTGGTTATTCAATCTTTTTCTGATGGTAACCTCCTCCTTGGCAGTTCCCTCCCGGTGATCCGAATGGGGTACTAGTCCGGAATCTTTTGCCAATGGAGAGCTCATCATGACAGTTGTTCAATTAAAGGCCCTGTGGATACACGTCAGGTGTCTTTAATGCAGTGGTTTCCATTGCGTTCTGCATCCTCATGCCGTTGATCATTGTTGATTCTTCCACCCTTAGGGGCAGCTTCCCACCCCTAGGACAAGAGTTTGCCCTCAATCTCTGTCCACCCTCTTCGACAAGGTCGTTGGCTGAATGAGGGTGACCTCTTACGCCGGAAGTCTTCAGCCGCCAATGCTGATTATTAATCAAAATTTTAGCAGCGGCGAAATTCGAACCGGGGACGGGAGACGTTTTGATTATGAATCAAAACGCTACCCCCTGCCAATGGTTCTAGAATCTGTCGTATCACAAAGGGCTTACGAAAACTATTTCACAATTGTGTATCCTCCCAGAGAAATCAACTGTTCATTTTTCAAAAAATAAAGAGGTCTCATAGGATTTGGAAATCGGGAATTAAACCGACAGAAAAATAAACGTAACACCAGAAATGGTTATTGCGGAGTAATGAAACATCGTGAATACATTGGCGAGGTAACATATTTAAGTCATTAACATTGCAAGATTACATGTTAATGTAAGCACGAAGTAAGTCATTCTAAATGTGAACTTCCGGTACCATAACAAACGGTGTAACTGCCACAATGCTGAATGAAAGCATGCAGACTTGCATGCATTGTGTGATACAGGTGCTGAATGTTAGTTATGGGATGGAGTTCCATGCCTGTTGCACTTGGTCGGTGAATACAAGAGCAGTAAATACTGGTTTTGAATGACACTGGAGTGTTCTATTGGAGACACATGTGATGATCGAAAAGGCCAAGACAACATGTCGTCACTCTGTGGAGCATGTTGGATTACAACAACGGCATGTGGCCTGGCGTTATCGTGTTGGAAAACACCCCCTGGAGTGCTGTTCGTGAATGGCAGAACGACAGGTCGAATCACCAGTTTTGACGTACAAATTTGCAGTCAGGTTGCAAAGAACAGCCACTAGAGTGTTTCTGCTGTCAAACGAAATCGCACTCCTGACCATAGCTCCAGGTGAAGGTCCAGAGTGTCTAGCACGCAGACAGTTCTCGCCTTACCCCAATGAAATCGCAAATGGTGGTGGTTTGGGGCCAATGGAATGCACACTATGTGGCATCCAGCTCAAAGCTGTTCTAGAAGTAACCAATTTGTAACAGTTATTTGTGACAGTGTGGTGTCAGCTGCTGCTCAGAATGCTACTGCAAATGCAATGCGATGCACAAGGGCCGTATGCCGAACACGATGATCTTTCTTGTCGACAGTGCCACGTGGTCGTCCGGGGCCCAGTCTTCTTTCGACTGTAGATTTCGTAACCGCCGCTGCCAGCAGTCGTGTTCAGTGGCTAAATTCCTGCCAAGTCTTTGTGCAATGTCGTGGAACAAAGATCCAACTCCTCACGGCCCTATTACATGACTTCGTTGAACCTCAGTGAGGTACTGAGAATAGCGGCTTTGTCGCCTTAGAGGCCTTCTTGGCTAACATCAAGTGACAACCCCCACACTCAAAGGTAACTAACGATCATGACCTCTACAGCGACTATTTACAGCAAACTGTATTTGCATCTTCATAGTGACGCTACTAACGCCACTCTTATGCGACTGGCGAGAAATCTTAAGGGACAGCATCTTTTAGATGTGGAGACACGTCTAACCACTTTAGTTTATGTCGTACTACTCCTTCTTCGTGTTTCATTTTCTTCGTCAGCGTATTATTACCTTGCTTTGTTCCGCAAGGTACATCATTATACCGCCGTCACAGTCTGTATCCGAACCATCTGGTTGTAAATGTAGGATGATACGTTCATGGTTTATATCCATTTTGGCCTTGCTGACGAAGTCATGTTCCTGAACCTCTTCACCGTGCCGCATTCATTCTGTTCACTCTCAAGGGATGTTTTTTATTGCTTCTTGTATAAGGGTTTCAATGTCCGCTGTCTTTAATGTTTTTCTGCTGCATAGTAGTAAACATGTGCCTAAATTTCGTGATATTATACTGGCAGCAGTATGATGTTAAGCGTTTCACTTGGAGGACTTCTTATTGGGGAAGTTGCCGATATTAAACATGAATAAAATATACTAATGTGACAGTGACGGCTAACTACCACCTACTACTGAATCAAAAGCGATATTGTAAATAACTTGTATTTATTGTAAATTATCTCACGATAGAAATTACATCATATTGAACAAATCATGAATGAAAACAAATTGTACACTGTTCTTAGATATACTACACTGGTAAGACTGGCTCTCAGCTCTTAATGTTAAGTTGATGCGAAGTTAGATTTAATTACGTCCCTGGATAAGCAAATGGTAAATGCGATCTGACTGCGTTCCTATAATCTCAATGTTAAGTTGGTTCAAATGATTCAAATGGTTCTGAGCACTATGCGACTTAACTTGTGAGGTCATCAGTCGCCTAGAACTTAGAACTAATTAAACCTAACTAACCCAAGGACGTCACACACATCCATGCCCGAGGCAGGATTCGAACCTGCGACCGTAGCGGTCGCTCGGTTCCAGACTGTAGCACCTAGAACCGCACGGCCACTCCGACCGGCCAATGTTAAGTTGATGCGAAGTTGAATTTAATTATGCCCCTGGATAAGCAAATGGTAAATGTGATCTGACTGCATTCCTATAATCTCTTTTGTGTCTGAAATAATATGCACTTCGGACACCATCACCAAGAAACAAACCAAACAACATGCAAAAAGACAAATACCCAAGAACGGATCACAAGCAAAACTGCACGGATGCTCAGTGGATGGCAAGAACACGATGCAACAACTATTTCTGAACTTTACTGCCGCTGCTGCAAGTTTTGCAATACCGTCTACCAGCGTGCTGGCTCCGTCGATACTGCTGGGGCGAAGACTGGGGCTGCGAAGTCGCTGAATTAAGATAAGTCTCTCAAATATCTTGATCAGAATAAACTGCTCAGTAACTACTAATACCACAAGCCCTATATTTGCTCTAAATGGTATACGACGCTTTCAAGACTGGCTGAACAAGCTTTAAGGTGCAGCCCAGTGTGTCTTGTACTAACGTGCAATACCAGTATGATAGCTCTGTGCACTGGTTGACTACGTTCAATGGTGACTGCCAGCCTATAAGGCAGAATCAACTGCAATTATACTAGTAGTCAATGCAATGCCTATCGTGGATGCTGATGTCCTACTGTAGCTGCAGAGCAGTCCCTATCTCAGAGTTACCGAACTTTGCGACTGTACGCTTTCACGGCACAAGCCGCTCTCCTTTATGCCTCGCTCTCCCTGATGCTCTCGCGACAATCTTGCCGCCAAACTCTAATCAGCCAATCCCGACGCTGCAAAGGCGTCCCACATCTCCCTCGCGGAGTGATACAATTTCTCCACCTATCCAAAAATTTCTCTGACCCTCAGCGTTTCCCGCACTTTCTTATGAACTGCCCAATCAGAGCTCAGCCCATTTGCTGCTAAAACAGCGCGCGACCGGGCGGCGCCAGCGCGTACGTTGGACGCTCTCTTGTCTGCTCGGCATTTCCCCTGGCACCCGGCGGCGTTCCTTTCTTTTGATGCTTGCTGGTCAACGGCCCCATCCCCTGGGACCCCCGGCCCCTGCAAAATGCTCTTCCGGCGCTCGCCGGCCCTCGCCTCCCCGGCTGTGCCTGTCCACTCCTCGCCTGCACTGGCAAATTTACTTTGCTTACACCTACAGCATGCAACTAAATATTATCATTACCAAAGCCCGTATTTTTTCAGACATGTGTTTAATCATCACATGTCTCTTTTTCTAATCCACCTAATAAGACTAATTAACCATTATATGGGTTTATTTGCTTCAAACATGCAGAATAATCTGCGAAATAAACGTCACAAATGAAAGCCACCTTTCACACTGTGTGACCACATCAACCTCATATGTTCTGTGACTTGTTTCAACTAACGAGGTGCAGGAGTTCGGCCATGGGTCTAGCTTACACAGTGCGCAATACTTTTATTTTTAAGCCAGAGCACAATGTCCACTTTCCTGGTGTTTCTACGTGGTGTTTTCTCTGTACCAGCCGAACGATAACTAGCATTGTCGGTAACAATGACCGAATTCAGTGTAAGGTAATTTTTAGTGAATCACATACTAAATGTAATTTCATGTCAGAATCTGCTGCATTTATTACATCTAAATCCAGTTTTTCCCTCACAAACAAAACTAAAATTAGATCCAGCATACAGAATAATTATCCGATAACTTTTTCAGTGGGAAATTTTAACTCTGGCTGTGCCGTAACTCATTTCCCAGCAGATTTCTCTTCGGTGATTGTAATTCACCCCATGTTGCAACAAGGCAGACATTGTTGAACAATCTTTGTCTCTTATTTCGTGCATCTTCTTCAGGAATGTAGCTCATGCTGTAGCTATACAACTGAAGAGCACAAGGCAAAAAAGATGATAGTCACTTTTTTGTAACTTTTCAGGGCGACGAATTTTCTGCTCTAGTCTCTCGTATATCATAAACGTTCAATGTATAATTATCACAACAGCATTTTTATTGTTCTATATCTATTTGTTTAGTTAATAAATGTAATACAATAAACACATTTTCAATTTTAAGGTGCTTTATTAATTAAGAATTTAAATAGGTACACAAAAAACATAGTGAAAGTAATGGTAGTCATAAAAAACTTCGTAAAAACGATGTAAGTCCACTATCTTTCTGTACTTCTTCAGTGGATCTTGTAACCTGTAAACAGATTCTGTTTACTGTTTACTTTATAAAATTTATAATATTCTAGAATTTAACACATTAGGCCCATATAGATTTTATTTTAATATTGTTACTTATAACTTATGTTTTGTGAATGAGGAAGTTCTTCAAAGTACTTTTGAGCAGATGAGCTGCAAAACTGCTTCAGGTGCTGCAGGTCTTGGTACTTTCCAGGTTTTAGTTTAGTCAGATCTGGAAATAAACAAACTTTTGGGCTAAAACAAGGGAACCTGTTGGTGGTTTTTGTCATAAAATAGTAACCTACCTACTTACATAGGGTATTATGAATTTAACTAATAACCTAATTAAATATCTGTTGTAATAACGGCAAAAATATTTCCTGTACTGATAAGTTTTCATTACTTTCAAGTTTACACTATTGTTATGAGGTATTATTCTATAACTCATTATAGGTCTCGGTTCTAGGTGGCTCTAGGCGCTACAGTCTGCACCCACGCGACCACTACGGTCGCAGGTTCGAATCCTGCCTCGGGCATAGATGTGTGTGATGTCCTTAGGTTAGTTAGGTTTAAGTAGTTCTAAGTTCTAGGGGACTAATGACGACAGAAGTTTAGTCCCACAGTGCTCTGAGCCATTTGAACCATTTTCTCATTATAGGTCTATGGATTATTGGTAAAGTGTTGAGTCATTTTCTCTTACCTTCACGCAGAATTGGTGGTAAAGAGGATGTATTATCATCAGGGTCTTCTGTCTCTCTTGAAAGCTTGGTAAGTTGGTGTTGTGTTAGGATCAGTGACATAAGAAAGTACCCAGTTTATGATGATCTGTGTTCAACTAAACTGCAATGGTCTTTTGAAAATTTTATTTCAGAAATTGGTCGTGTAGCAAATGGGCATTTCTTGTGAAAGTGATTTTCCAAAAAAACAGTCCATTTTCTAAATAGGTTTTGGTCAGCTTCAATCACAGTAAAAGGCGAAGTCTTTACTCTGGCATTCTTTATTTCATTTACCCAACATTGATAAGCCCAGCCAAGTATGTGGACTGAGCATCATTAGATTCTAAACTGTTAAAATGAGAAATAAATTTTTTCTTTCACCTTCACAAACTCTATCAAAACACTAATCTTTTACGTCTGCAATCGGGCCCAGTTTCGTGAGTACACACTTTAAGTTTTTTCATCACATCTCTTACTCTTCCATGGGATTTTGTCTTCTTTGTGCTACGTTAGTGACGTTTTTACAATATTCATCCTCACTTGACTCAATTCACTCATTTTCACAGAAACTGCTACCAAGAACACAAGCTATAAACTTTGGCAACTTTCTAACCACAAACACAAAGTAAACAAAAGAGTGAAGACAACACGTTGAACTCCTGATCAAACAGGTTTTGCCAACCTTATGAAATGATTCTCATCATATGTGCCGTGAACACAGATGACATTCATCGGTTTTACCGTGCACAACTAAAATAAAATGGCAAATAACTTAGTAACTGCCAGCATTCTTGCCGTGTACAACCCCTACAAATTCGGCCGTATTTGAGCTACAAGTTCCTGTCCTAACCTGAAAATGGGAAAAAATTCACTATCATCATTTTTGCCTTGTGCTCTTCAACTGCTTTCCATCAACAACTTCCTTCCGTGATTACTTTTAACATACTTAAAACCAATGTCTTTTCAATTTCTTTGTGTCGCCGAAGGGTAATCTTTAAACCAGTCTTCTCAGCCATAACAGTAACAAGTTTTTGTGACGTCCAATGTTGACCATTTATCTGTGATTCGAACGTGAAGCGCCTTAAACATTCTTGTCAAAGCTATCCAGTTGTGTTATAACTTTCTTGCGATTTTGATGCTTCCAAACGAAACGAAACTAAATTTTCCTGACGGTTCTACAAATCGGATTCTTTAGTTATAATTCGCTGCACAGTACAGTTCTCATCCCGACACCACGTGGTTCCGCAGTACGTTCTTATGTCTTCAGACTGTCACCAGTAGTATCATTCTTTCAGATTAACTCTCGAAAAAGTTGTAAAATGGTAATTAATGCCCATTGGCTGTTCGTGAACTCTCCACTTTTATTTCCATTGGCTGACACATTTATTTCAAACATATCTGCAGATACACATTAACATCTATGGCTCTACAGTTGAATGACTATTTCAGCGGTTCTCGCCGTCCAGTAGTAAACTGCGACTAGCCGCCGTGTGAGGAGAATGAAGCTTATTTGACTGCCAGCAGTTAATGGAGGGGGACTCACGGAGTAACAAAAAATTGGGCCACCTTCCTACATGACACGGAGAATAATAGCAACTCTCAGCGCTGCTGTATCACTGTCAGTGTTACATGTATCTTAACAAGGCCACGAGTTGTCTTCTGTTTACTGAGAAACGACACTTTGCGTAACTGACTATAAGCCTGCAGGATACATTTTTCATGTGAGGTATTTTTTCCGGAAACCTCTCAGTTGTAACGTGCGACTGCAAGAATCTTTAAGACCAAATGCATCAACGCTTCTGGCGGCCATGCATCTGTTTCCTGGCTGTTTTCCACACTCACTCAAACAAAATTTGGTACATTTTCGATAGCATATATTCATGCTCTGTTCACAAGCTCACAGCCTGCTGTTTGTTGTGTCCTACCCACTCATCTAACATAGAGTGGCTAGGAAACCTGCTTTCTCTGATTGCTAGACAACAATTCAAGCAAATTGTATTAATGAATTTTTATTGCAATAAGATAAATGAAAACACTTAACTTTGAGCATTTACAATGATGGGTTGCAAGCAAATGGCAACAGACAAATTACAAATCTCATCATTATAGACAATGCCTAATACCAGTGCAATTATACAGTTTGTAAGTCGCTGCTGTAGATCTCGTAGAACGGCTGGTCTTCAACTGGCCCGCGGCTTTTTTTTTTTTTTTTTTTTTTTTTTTTACTGTTTCATTCCCACACCTGAGAGGTAGTGGGCGGGCTAGTGCAGAGCTACTAGCTCTATTTAGCCTTAGCTTAAGGTAATTCTGTTGGGGCTCTGTTTATTTTGTGGTCTGGGGTAAGTGGGGGGATTTTTTCTCCCAATTGGGAAGTTATTTGCAGGAACTTTTGGGGACAGCTCCGGTATTCACCTTACAGCCTAAGGAAAACCTGCAAAACCCGGCTGGAGCTGCTGGTTGTTTGCAACCTTCTGCCTTGATTTGGTTGAACCTATCTAGGTTTCCATTGCTTGATATACTCGTACTCCCTCGAGTATGGAGGTCGTCTCAGTGGCACGGCCGGCGTTGTACTGGGGCCATGATCCTGTGCGTCGCCTAGTATTCGTCGTATTCCGAGGTCTTCTACCTCTGGAGAGGGAGATCTCGGAATGGGTAGTTTGCTGCTCGTTGTGATCTTATGCATCTTCCATGGAGACCTAGTGGGCTCCATAGCTGCCATTTCGGTTTGCGTGCCGATGGACTCCGCATCCGCCGTCTCGGTTTGGGTGCCTCGATGGCGCTTGTACCGCTTGGACGACGTCTGGGTGCCCTCTTCGACACGCACGCAGATTTCCGTGGGGATGGTTGATGCGCCGTCTGTGGTCTGGCTGGCGCGGTTGATCACCATCCTCTTTTTCTTCTTGGTGTTGTCTATCGTCTGTGTGGCCGCGGACGCGCTGCTATGCGTAGTCGGCCCACGTCACGTTGGGTGTGGAGAGCCCATGCTTCCCTTAGCAGGAGGCAGGCAGCTTCCATCTCCGCGTGGAGGGCCATCCTGAAGCGTGACTCGGCTTCCTCCATCCACGCGTCGATGTTGCTCTCTCCGCTGCTACGTGCGGATAGGCGTCCCTCCTGCTCGCGCGAAGGCCCCCCCCCCCCCCCCCCCCGCCACTTCCACTGGCGGTTGGGGGGGCCGGTCGCGCGTTGTGGCGGGGCGCTGCTGCTTTGTTCGTCGGCTCTTGGGCTTCAGCGCTGGCGCGCTTCCGCCTCCTCCTTCTCCTCCTTTTCTTCGTGGCCTTCGGCTTCTCGGTGCGGCAATCTTCTATGTGGGCGGTAAGTGCCCGGCAGCCTCGCCAGCTGGCAACATGGTCGCCGCCACAGCGTACACATGTTGGTTTGTCGTCTCTTCGCAAGGTGCACTCGCGGGTGTCGTGACCGCCACCGCATTTGGCACACTTTGCTTCGAAGTGGCAGTGCTTCGCCACGTGACCCTCCCTCTGACACTTGAAACATTGAGGTTTCGTGTCGAGGTCAGGCGGAAGTGGCTCGATTGTTACGTCGAAACCTGCCAGGGTTGTTAACCCGCAGATTCAGACGTCTTTGCTGCCTTCTTGGCTGGAGTCAACTTGAGGAGACTCGACAGCCAGGATGAACAGTGGCGGCCTCTTCTTGTTCGTCCTGTTGTGCAGCTTAACTATGGCATCATAGTTATGGTGCAACAGGACTTTGCGCACCGCATCCGTCGTCATGACCCAGGGTAGCCCCCTTAGTAGGACCTTAATTAGCGGCTTTTTCTTCTTTGGTGCACTGTAGGTAGCGGGTGGCTCCGTGAGGAACGCCTCCAGCCTATCGCAGAGAATCTTTCGATCCTTTTGCGAACGTGGCTGGATGGACAGTGTGGCGTCATTGTCCAACATCTGCACTTTTGGGTGGTAGCGCAGCTCCATTGCCACCTCGGCGTATGTCTCCACCCAGTCTCGACCCGTGTAGCGTATGCACACAGGGAGAACTTGAGCGGTGGGTCGACAAGATGACGGTGCTACCACCTCTTCTTCTGCTTGGGTCGACGCTACGACGGAGCAGCTGCGTCGGTCTGGAGAGACGCTGCGCTCGCTGCCGTCCGACCGGAGAAAGTCTGCGCGCGTTTGCCTCTTTGCGGGTGAGTTACGCTTCCCGCGTTTCCCTTTGCCCATGGCGAGTGCGGCGTCTCTTTAGGACAATTTGCTTTAACACGACAATATTGCCGAGACGCGCGCACTCTCCACGGAACCGCCCTTTCTTGCTCTTCACGCGGCAGTTGCGGAGCGCCCGACGACACAGACCCACTCGCCACCGCTGGCTAACTCGGAATGTGCGGCCCGCGGCTAGTCAGCGTGGCGCTTATGTTCCTTCACCTAGAGGCCACCGCTGTCTCGGTATCCTCCTAGAGAGGGGTCAGTCGTCTTACCATTGGCTGACGTCGTCTCACAGCCTACTCTGCTCTAACGTTCTTTACCGTCGTGCAGGCGCTTCAATTTACGGGGGAGCATTCTCCCCCCCCCCTGCCCCCCTCCCCCCCCCCCAAAGCGACGGACCATCGTCTTATATGGAGCCTGACACTTGAAAACGGCGAGGGATCCAGGAGTGTGGATGCTGCTGGAACGGTGGCGGTGGCTGCACGGGACGTCATACTCCGCCATCCGGTCTTCGCTTTGGCGGAAACGTCCCCTGGAAAATGACCGGGTGGGTTGCGTCCACCTCCCAAGGCCAATAACCAAGTGTAAAAGGCGTCGGCTGCTACGGCGTGGGCGAGAGAAGGCGGAGGCTCCGTCTCCATGTGGTCGTCCTGCAGTGCCGTGATGACACTCTCTGGTGCCTGATGGAGCCTGTCCTCGGGATCCGTAAATCTGAGACAAGAGGACAGAAGGATCACCGAGCACATGGCAGTGACGAATTTTATTGTGACGTCGGGGCTGCAATCCGTCTGGCCCTGAAATACATCCAAGCGCCAAGTCGACGAGGAATCTTGCCTCGCGCTCACCGTCTGGCGCTGCTAATAATCCTGAAAACCACAATATATTGCGGAGCGAATCGATACTTGCCGCCTCTCTTAGGCGCCGGATGCTAAAGAGGTTGGAGCAAGTGGAGCAGTGTCCGATGGCGGCAGCCGTGAAGCAATTCCTCCGGCGATGATCCATCTCGTGAATGCAAACGACAGGAGGCGAGGAACAGTTGCAGTCCTTGATTACTGGTTTGTGCGGTGCGAAGTTTGGCAATCTGCTGCTTGAATGTTGTGACAAAACGTTCACACGCTGCCATGACGATTGCGACTTAGGCCAAACAGAGAGCTTTTGGGGCGGAGTGGAATGATTTTCCACACATGCGTGACTCTGTGACGTCATCTGTTCTATTTGGGTGACCATATCCCACCAAGTACAGTGTCAACGCACTAACTGTTGCATGGGGGCTTTATTAAAAATGAAATGCAAATAATTTTAATTTCTGCTTTAGTAGCTGTCTGTCCGATTACGAAGTCTCGTACCGGTTGGCCCTGACTAGTATTATTACGCAATCTGACTGCTTAGAACAATAACAAAGAATGAAATGGAAATTTTCATTAACACAATTAATTAATTAAGTCCCCAGCAACTATAAAACCTACGAAACCAAAGCACAAGTGTAACTGTTCTGTGTGTGGAAGTATGACTCAACGTACGCATCTGGCACGGTTCTTCTTCAATAACACAAGAATTTATAAATATCATTTATACTGAATTAATTAAAGAAAATGAGAATACTATAATTACTCAAGAAAACCAGAATTACACTCTAATACAAGAACACAAGCCAGATGCTTTGTTGACTGAACCTGTAATGACGCATTATTTAAAACATGGAAATAATGAAAAATAAATCAGGTTTCGTTACCTTCATATATTGACCAAAATCACTCTCATAATTACAATATATCTCCACACCGACTCGCTATTACCACATCTCAACAAGAACTTTTCAGTATCACATCTCAGCAAGCACTCTCTACTAGCACATCTGAACACGAACTGACTACTACGAGTCCTGGACAAGCACTGCCCACTACGATATCTCAATAATCACTGCCAGTGGAGGCGGCGGAACAATGCTCTCTAGCGATCTCTGGCGCTGTGGCTCAGTGTAGCCACCTTTCACTGTTTCATACGAACAATCCCCCAGAGTCCTTGGTGAAGTAACTGCAACAATTCTTTTCGCAAATCTTTGAGGATCAACACATGTGACTGTCCACTGCCATTTTGAACAATTATCACTTCTTTCACTACAGCGGGAGTATGCCAATGTGCAAAGTATCGGCGCACTACAGAGTTCTCTACGGTAGGCAATGAGCGAGGCCAAGATCTTCGAAAGTATTTTAACAAAATACTCAAATCTGAATCACCTTCCGTGGCCTGCGGAATTTTCCGATAGTTCAGAGGAAAGGATTGAAGCAATTCAGAATCATGAGCATCGATGTGACAACAAGACGCAGCAGAAGCGTCAAAGTCTTTTCAATTTCTTTGTGTCGCCGAAGGGTAAACCAGTCTTCTCAGCCATAACAGTACCAAGTTTTTGTGACGTCCAATGTTGACCATTTATCTGTGATTCGAACGTGAAGCGCCTTAAACATTCTTGTCAAAGCTATCCAGTTGTGTTATAATTTTCTTGTGATTTCGATGCCAATCGGAAGACGTGAAAGTGCTTCTGCATTACCAAGTTGAACCGTCGTACGGTACACAATCTCGTACTGATATTGGGACAGTTGTCCAAAGCTCAGTGAAATTATTCACAAACAGAGAAAGAGTTATTGGCTATTGTGTATGGTGTCACCAAATTCCACCACTATTTGTATGTCAGAAAATTCTACCTAGTAACACATCACAAACCATTGCAGTCCTTGTTTCAGCCGACGAAGCCGGTTCCTGTACGAACTGCTCAAAAATTGCAACGAAGGTGTTGCCCGGCAGCCTCGTCCAGCGGCGAAGTCCCACTTAAGGCCACCCGCCTAGCGAGCAACCAAGAGCGGCACGGCCACCAAAACAAAAAGTGAAAACATTTTTTGAATAAACATAGAGGGAGATAAGGAATAGAGATAAGGAAAGGACAGAGGTACCTTTATTGTCTATAATAAATCATACAGTCACCGTTGATCTTTATTTTACAATTGCCATTGCCGACTTTCGCCCATATAAACAGGTACTCATCGGCATTTAATTTCTTCTTCCTTCTCGTAGTCAAAACAAATGGCATGCTTGGAACAAGAGTACCATATGGCTGTTTAGCCAAGAGTCCTGTAGCCTCAGCAATACTCCATGTCTTCCATGCCAAAATGTTAGCATCTGGAAAAGCTTCAAGGCCACCATAATCTGCTTGGTTGCCCCATACAACAGCCAGTGTGAGCCATGTACTACCTCCAAACACAGCCTGAACATCACAAGTGAAGTTCAGATGCAGTCCACGAAAAACATTTGGACCTCCAATCAATTGCTGTTTATTAAACTGCCCAGCCAAGTCAATATCAATCGCCTTCAAACTGCGATGCACTGGTACACTGCGCCGCCAGCGACGTCGCCATGCACGTCGCAGAGGCATTGCTGTGGCACGTTTGCATTTTTGATGCAAAATAAATAGGCCTGTCTTTATCACCAATTCTGTGCGAAAACACTGCACCGATTCCGTAAGAGGAAGCGTCAACTTCCAACACAACTGGTTTATCAGGATCAATGTGAACTAACCAGCGATCAATGAGCAATGCATCTTTAAGTTATTGAAAAGCTTCTTGGCACTGAGCTGTCCAAACAAAGGGAACATCCTTGCGACTCAAGCGAAGCAATGGAGTTGTGATTTGTGCAGCATTCGGTATGAACCGAATATAATAGTTTATTTTCCCTAAAAGTGATTGCAATTCCGTGACATTGCGAGGAACTGGAAGGGCGCGTATGGCTAACAAATGCGAATGAAGAGGATGTACATGTTGACTGTTTATGACATGAACAAGGTACTGCACCTCAGGTTGAAAAAAATGACAGTTGTCCAGTTTACACTTCAGTCCTGCTTCAGATAACACACGAAAAAAAGCACGCAAATTTGAATTGTTTTTCAGGTGTGCGACCTCTTACAACAATATAGTACAAATAGTTTAAAGAGATTGGTACTTGAGAATCAGTTTTTCAAAATACCTTTTGACAATGGCGGGTGCTGAAGCACTGCCAAAAGGCAAACGTAAATATTTAAACAAGCTCAACTGAGTATTCACAACACACACTTTTTGAGATTCTTCATCTAGTGGCATTTGAAGATATGTGTCGTGCAAATTAGTTTTTGAAACGTAACGACCAGCGCCTAATCTGTCCTTGAGATACCTCAAACGTGGCAATGGATAAGTATCAATCACAGACTGTAGATTTAAAGTCAATACAGTGGTGAATGTGACCTGAAGATTTGGGGAGTAAAACCAGAGGGCTTGCCCATTGACTAGCTTGTACTGGTACAATAGCTCTACTATCTTGCAATTCCTTAAGTTCAGCAGCGAGTTTGTCCGGTAATGTAATGGAAATAGTTCTGGCCCGCAAAATTTCGGCTGAGCATAGTCTCTCATAGTAATACGTGTAACAAAATTATTAGCCATGCCTAAACCTTCAAAAAAGAGTTCCAGGAATTCATTCAGCAAGCTAGCTACACTGTCTTTAGCATTGAATGCAGACACTGACAACACATTGTCCTGAATGGTAAGGTCAAACAAATCAAAAGAATCAAGGCCAAATAAGTTCTCACAATCGTGTGATTGTGGCACAGTGAAAGTGACAATTCGTGTATGCGAGCGACACATGACAGGCAAAGTACGTTTTCCAAGAACGGGATTGCCTTGTCCATTATAAGCCGTGAGGTGTTGCTAGTTTTAGACAGGTGTGTGGAGCCTAACAGTTCATATGTGTGCCGGCTGGGGTGGCCAAGCGGTTCTAGGCGCTACAGTCAGGAACGGCGCGACCGCTACGGTCGCAGGTTCGACTCCTGCCTCGGGCATGGATGTGTGAAATGTCCTTAGGTTAGTTAGGTTTAAGAAGTTCTAAGTTCTAGGGGACTGATGACCTCAGAAGTTAAGTCTCATAGTGCTCACAGCCAGCCAGTTCATATGTGTGACGACTCAGCAATAAAACAGATGCACCATGTCCAACTGAAATTTCACAGGTTTTCAATAAAGAAACAAATGAACAAAAAGTTTGTTGGAATAGCGTAGCACAGAAGAAACTGTTCGCTTGCTAGGTTTGCTAATTCCTGTTGCAGGCATTTAATACACTGCATTTATTACATGAGAATTGTGACTGGACTTTTGTGGGGGTGCAGAAGTCTTATGGTTGCTCCATTGTAAACATACGTATTGTACATGTCCTTTCTTGCCACAAGCCTAACACCTTGCCTGCCAGGATGGGTAGTTTTGGCGTTTATGCCATGAATAGCACCGAGGGCATAGTTTTATTTTGTTTGCCTGTTTAGAGAGCTGTTTATGCGGCATGGCACACGCAAGCTGCTGCTGCTGCCTAATGGACCCGTGGCGAGCAAGGAACTCAACCCAACAAACTGCTGGCTGCTCAATTTTATCGGCAGACATGGCACTTGAATCGTATTGATCTGGAATTTGCACTACATGCTGAAATAATGGATCAGACTGTTTCAAAATCTGTTCTCTAAGTCTGACATCAGTTACATTGTACATGATCACATCACGCAACATTACATCTGAACAAAGAGCACCACAAGCACATTTGAATTTGCATTTCCTTATCATAACCTCCAACTCTGTTACCCATTCACGATAAGTTTGTTGTGATCGTTTCTGGCAATTAAAGAACTGGTACCTAGCTGCTACCACATTCTCTTGCTGTTCATAATACTTAGCGAATGTACAACCTGGTCATACGAAAGTTCACACGGAGTAGCGTTAGGGAACAGTTTTAGTACGAGCTGAAAGACTGAGGTTCCTACTGTTGGCAAGAAATAGTGGATTTTCACAGTACCTGGTGTGTTGTGAGCAATTACATGGGCTTCAGAATGTTGAAACGTCTCGAACCATTCCTCTTCTTGTTCATGAAACTGGCGAAAAGGCGGTAGAGCGCTTAGAGCTGCTACAGGCGCCTCCCGCAGTGTAGTCATCTGATTTGCCATGAGCCATTATACAGTATTGAGCAGAGATACGATCTGTGGCGTCTAAAACTGAAACATCTGTGTTAGCTGCATTGCATCTATCGCTTGCAGTTAAGGCGCCTGTGCAGGGCGTGGGTAAGGTGGGTTGGAAGATACAAACGCAGTAAACAGACAAGGTTCAAATGGTTCAAATGGCTCTGAGCACTATGGGACTTAATATCTATGGTCATCAGTCCCCTAGAACTTAGAACTACTTAAACCTAACTAACCTAAGGACAGTCATCATGAGGCAGAGAAAATCCCTGACCCCGCCGGGAATCGAACCCGGGAAACAGACAAGGCAAGGAAGAAAAATAAGTGCAGAAACAAAGAAAATTTCGGCAACGCCCACCTCAAAACACTGATTAGCAAAAACACTATAAGAGACTGTTAAAGTAAGTAAACATCCCGGCAAAGAAAAGACAAGAGAGAATGAAGGCGCCAGCAAAACACAAAGGAAAATTTCCTTGGCTGCGAGGCCAGGGGTTGTTTTGTCGCCAGTGTTCTGTCCTGCCCACCCATGTAATATAGGTTGCCTAGAAATCATGCTTTCCAGGATCGCCAGACAACGATTCAGGCAAATCATGCTAATTAATTTTTGTTATAGTAAGATAAATGTCAATATTTAACTTTAAGCATTTACAATGATGGGTCGCAAGCAATACAAGTGAAATTATACAGTTTCTATATCGCTGCTGTAGATCTCATAGAATGGCTAGTCTTCAAGTTGCCGGCGGCCAGTTTAAAAAAAAAAAAAAAAAAGATTCAAATGGCTCTAAGCACTATGGGACTCAACATCTGAGGTCATCAGTTCCCTAGACTTAGAAGTAGTTAAACCTAACTAACCTAAGGACATCACACACATCGATGCCCGAGGCAGGATTCGAACCTATGACCGTACCAGCAACGCGGTTCCTGACTGAAGCTAGGCGCGCGGCCAGTCGGCGTGGCTCTTAGGCTCTCTTCGTCTAGAGGCCACAGCTGTTCGCTGTCCTCCTCCAGTCAGCGTACCGTTGGCTGACGTCACCTCACAGCCCTCTCTGCTCTAACCTTCTTGACCGTCGTGCCGGTGCTTGACTTTACGCCAACAAGTTAGTCATTGTGGCTGAATGGCCAGTGTGTACAACTGATACACGCACAACTGGACTTCGATCGCTAATACTGTGAAATATCACCATCGTATGAAGACTGGAACAGGACCGATTCAGTTCTAAAAGGACAGCTGTAAAGTTACTTGAAACAGAAGTGGCGGCTCCAGTTCAGAAAGCTCACGTTATCGGCCACTGGTGGTACATGCGCCCTTCCCCCCTCCTCGTCCCCCTCGGTTAACGGTATTCACTAACACCTTAGATATGCTTTGGAGCAGCAGTCAGTCTACTGATACAGAGCAAAACATAGAACGCGGAGTTTTCTTTATTTCTGCTACGAAGCGTATGAATATCGTTCCCAAATGGTCTCACTATAACCTTTGTATGTTTACTGTAGACAGACATTGTCCTTATGTGTGTGAATTGTTATGTTCATGCTGGGATCAGTTTGATTATATTTTTTACGTTTTTTCTTGCTTTTCAGTAGCCGAGAACTTATAGATTAGCTGATGAAATAATGAGTTATCAATCGTACTAGGAGTCAATTACGATGCTGTTAGCATGTGTGTATGCTAGGAAAACATCAGCGTTAAGGAAATATACAGGTGAATGTTTACTTTCAACAACCTTCTTATATAATAATTACTGTCGTAACGTAGAATGAGCAGTGTTTTCGCTCTGTCACTATTGCAAAACAGGTAGAGACTGACACACTACTGACTGTGCACGGAGTGCTTCGTACCTAACGAACACCGCAAGGAAGTATCTTAAGTGATTTAGTAGTAAACTGGATTCTATGCTGGCCACTGGCTAGTTGCCCTCCTTCTTAACCAAATGAATTATAATGTACCTTTTGTACTGGACTGGGTTTACAACAATAGGACGGAGTCTACGAGAATTCGATGGTGAGACGTCGAAGGTACAGGACGTGGACTGAAATCGTCCGCTTTATTTTGTGCCGTTAGTAGTATGCTTCTTAGTCGAAGAAAACAATGAAATTTGGAGGGAGCGCAGGCAGCCAACCATTCGGGGTGTAGTCTTCGACGCGACGCGACGTGGCAACCACGCGAAAATATCAAACAGTCGCCAACGGTCAAATTATCCTACAAGAGCGCGCATGCGCGAGGCTTCAGACGATGCGCGATACGGTGAAGCGGCCGCGATCAGTTTATTTGGTATTTTGGCTAGAAGTGGACGTGGTTTGCGGTGTGTATCTCAACTTAAAAGAGCAGAAATTTGGATCAGTACTGTGCAGGGACGTTGCATGATGAGGGTCAAGAGAAATAAGAACATTACAATAACCGCTTAATGTCATATTGTCAATGGGAGTATGTTGCCAAAATAATTGATAGATAACTCACAATTATTAAACACAGTTTCTTGCGTTCTTTGTATAGGATATTTTTTCAGCATTTAATTTAAAATTTTCCCTCATTTGCAATTACTACAAATATGTACATATAAAAAAAAATATTAAGCAGCATGGTTTACATTCTTTGTATAGGATTTTGTTCAAAATACAGTTTTAAACTTTCCCTCTTTCGTTAATTTTGTTGCCGGCCGCTGTGGCCGAGCGGTTCTAAGCTCTTCAGTCCAGAACCACAAGGCTGCTAAGGTCGCAGGTTCGAATCCTGCCTCGGGCATGGATGTGTGTGATGTCCTTAGGTTAGTTAGGTTTAAGTAGTTCTAAGTTCCAGGAGACTGATGACCATAGATGTTAAGTCCCATAGTGCTCAGAGCCATTTCAACCATTCGAGCTGCACAGCGGGTTTATCAACAACAATATCCTAATCGCCGTATCCCACATCATACGACCTTTGCTGCTGTGTACCAACGTCTGCGTGAGACCGGGTCATTTAGCAGATTACCTGAACAGGGACGCCGTCGCACGGTAAGAACGCGGCAATTTGAGGAAGCTGTCTTGCAGCAAGTGGAGCGGGATCCTTCTATCAGCACTCGTGCAATTGCACGTAACATGGGGACGAATCAGACGAATGTAAGAACAGTCCTTCGAGAGTAATTGTTACGTCCATTTCACTTACAGCGTATCCACAACCTGGAACCAGTTGATTATCCAACCAGAGCACAGTTTTCGCAGTGGTACCTGGAACAGTGTGAAATGCATCCTACATTTCCATCCTCTGTCTTGTTTACCGATGAAGCAACGTTCGGGCGTGATGGAGTCTTCAACATGCACAATTCGTATGTTTGGAGTGAGGATAACCCACATGCCACAGTTACTAGCGCTCAACAAGTGTGGTTCTTCGTTAATGTGTGGGTCGGTGTTGTTGGCAACTTTTAAATTGGGCCGTATCTGCTACCTAGGCCATTAAATGGCAGGCACCATTACAATTTTCTCGCCAGAGCATTGCCAGAACTGCTGGAAGACGTCCCGCTCCCTACAAGACAACGCATTTGGTTCCAACATGACGGGGCGCCGGCACGTTTCAGTCGTCGTGAGCGTCGATTCATTGGCCGACGGTTCTCAGAAACGTGGATTGGCAGAGGTGGTCCTGTACCATGGCCTGCTCGATCCCCAGATATGTCCCCTCTGGACATTTTTGTGTGAGGACAGATACGCAACCTTGTTTACGCAACTTCTGTTGCATCAGAAGAGGATCTGGTTGCCCGGATAGCAGCAGCAGCAGGAACAATTCAGGATACTCGTGGGGTTTTTGCCCATGTCTGAGAGGACATGATTTGACGGTGTAACCTTTGTTTATGTGTCAATGGAGACATTTTTGAAAATCTACTATAACTGAAACTGGGTTGTGTTAATGTGTTTTCTCTTGGTCATAAAAATGGGAAAGTATTTGTTGGTTTAATTAATTTGCCGCCAGATAAGTCTTCCTCTACTGGTTTAAATACCCCTCATAGGAAAAATGACATTAGGGAAAAATAGTTGTTTTGATGTCCCCTACAACCTACCAGAGTTTGTCGGTTTAAATACTTTCCACCCTGTATAGTGAACGAAACGCACAGAACAAGGAAGGAAAGGAGAATCTCTACCGAAAAACTGAACCCAGTAGTTGATGTAGCTTTTTCTCATTGACTATTTTTTGCAACAAAAATATCGGCAAACTTATTTTTATTGTGTACTGGTATCAGCTGCCTCCCTTTTGGACGTAGGACGGCGTAGCCACATAGGCCCGCTCCGCCTTGAATCGTTCGCTAACTCGTGCCGTCCCGCGCAGCGTCGCGTTGCCATCAGAGCGCTTCCGTAGCGCGACGTGGTCTCGAGGAAGACGAGCTAGTGCTGATGAACGAATGTAGCAACAACGGTTCCATGCTACAATCCGATGCGAATAAATGACCTTTGCAGGATATTCAAACATTGTTTCTGTACTGTCCAGTTATACCAAGCGAATTGGCGCAGTAGTTAGCAAACTGGATTCGCATTCGGGAGGACAACGGTTCAAACCTGCGTCCGACTACCCTGATTTAGGCTTTCTGAGATTTTCCTAAGTCGCTAAAGAGCACGGTCGATTTCAATCCCCACCCTTTACACAATTCGATTTTGTGCTCCATCTCTAATGACCTCGATGTCGACGGGACGTTACACCCAATCTGCCGGCCGTGGTGGCCGAGCGGTTCTAGGAGCTACAGTGTGGAACTGCGTGACCGCTACGGTCGCAGGTTCGAATCCTTCCTCGGGCATGCATGTGTGTGACGTCCTTAGGCTAGCTAGGTTTAAGTAGTTCTAAGTTCTATGGGAATGATGACCTCAGATGTTAAGTCCCACAGCGCTCAGAGCCATTTGGACCATTTGGACACCCAATCTTCCTTGTTTCCTTCCTTTCTTCTTGAGCCGAGACGGCTTCTGCAAGGACGCGCGCGCAATCCTACTGGCGCCACTTGTGTGTACGTCCATTCTGGCCCTCGACGTATCGGCTTTGCTTGGTTATGTGTTCCCATTGGGGCTGTGGTGCAGAGAGTGGGGTGTGGGACACGGAGCTGGACGGGCTGTGCCTGGTTACTCGGCGTCCTATCGATTGCAGCGAGTCGACCCTTCGGCCACGGGGCCCGTGTTTTCCTGCGGCGTTGACCGTTACTACCGGCGACTTCAGCGGGCAACGAGCGGCTCTCGTCGCGTGCTACCTGGTTACGAAGTGCATCAGTTAATTGTGGTGTGCTAAATTCGCAGAGATGTATTGAACACCTTGTTAGCAGCCACGAGCAGGAGGGCAGTATTATCCGATGGATGCCTAGAGTCGTAAGAATTTTGGCCCCCTTGGCATTTATTTGAAATTATATGTGAAGACTGTTCAATAAGTACTGTACTAAAAGGCTACTAATTCTGCCCCGGTGCGAGCTGGCCAGGAATTTGGTTCCTTTACGCCTTGCAGTGACTTGTTTTGGGGCTTTGTGCGTCAATCTGGAGGCTTCTGAAGCGCCACGCTGGTATTTTTCAATAATAATCTGGTACCTGAAATCAATGCTTTTTATCATTGAGCTTTTAATGGTTGTGGGCTTCATTGCCCTTCCTGGGGTGAGTTATTGGTTGTGGCCTGTTACTAAAGTTGTGTGGGCTCATGCTAAAGGTGGGTCACGTGTGTGTGTGTGTGTGTGTGTGTGTTTGTGTATAGGCTTGCGTTTGCACACAGACTTACTCCTTGTTGAGGAACCCTTCTGGTTATACGTGTACATTTTAATCGGGCATCTGCCATTTGCTGCGTGTCCAAATTACAATGTCTATTAGTCCCTAAGAGGCCCCAGTAAAGGTATAGCTTGTTGGAATTACTATGTAAATATTCTTATAGATGACTTTGTTCATTGTTTCTTGTTATTGCTAGGAAGGTTAACTTGCAATGTTTATAAGCAGGCCGCTCCTATACTGAAGTTTTAATAGTTGGTTTTCTTGAAAATTATCTTTAATTGCCCGTTTAAGTACTGTTGCTTATGTTACTTTCTATGAAATTTGTTTGCTGTTGTTGTTTGGTGTATGGTAACAGCTTGCATCGGCTGCGGTTGACGCGTTGCTGTTCTGCTGGTCTGGAGCAAGGACGCGTATTCCTTCTGCTTCGGCGGCTTTCCCGTCTTCCCACAAAGCCTGGGTGTTGGCAGGCGACATGCGCTTCTGCTGATCTTCCTTTCCAGCCTCAAGTTCAATAGTTTATTGCCATTTATTGTCTTTTGATATCAGGTCGCGGCGGGGGTGTCTCCGGATTAGGACGTTTGTTGAGTTTACATGCGAGTCCTGTTGTGGGATTAGCCCACAGCTGCGACGCTAGTCGCGCGGGTAGAGTGCCGCCGCTGGTTTATTTACTCAATTAATGTTTGTAATTGGACCATCATTGTATTTAACATGTTCTTTGAGTATCATTTGTAATTTTGTGTGTAATGCAAATGTCCTTATGCATTGTGATTATTTTAAGAACTTTGTAACTCTTAGTTGGGTTGTGATAGAATTGTTATTAAATAACCGTTTTTCTTTGGGAACGATAAATGACGCAACAAGGTGGGATACCTTTCCGCATGTTTTCCTTAAATTAATCCCGATCTCAATTGGTAGCCACAAAGGCTGGCTATGTTCTGTTTTGCAGGGAGGGTTAGAACTGTCTAGCCTTCGACGTAATTTGTCGTTCCTTTAAGTTATTGTACTAATATATTTGTCATTCCTTGAGTTATTGTATTAATATTTTTGGTTATTTTCGGGAGGTCACTACCTATCATGGATTCCAGGGGTGCTCCGAGATTTAGCGTCTTAAGAGGAGCATTTGCAACATGAATTAATGGTTCGTGGCTTGCCTATAAATGTGGCGTCCCAGAACTGGCAGCCGAGTTCCTCGCAGCAGTGGACAGTCTGCATTGCCTTTCTTCGGACACTCTTCCTTTTATTTCAGCAGCGTTAGATGAGGTGCAACGCAATGAGTCTTTTCTGGAGGGCAGCCAACCAACCTAAAAGCAGTCTTGTAGTATCCGGGCGCACCTAGCACATTGGGGGAGTTGCTTAATGGAGTTCAGTCATGTTGAACTTAAGAATCCCGAGATGCAAGGGGTATACAGTTACTTAATTGGGTAAGGGATTTGCAGGTTAGGGTGGCATCCCCGAGTTTAGAGAGCGAGATTGCCGAGTCTCAGCAGGAAGTTTCAAGTCGTAATCAGCTCCTTGATTATAAGCGCCCCGGTGCCCGAGGCTTGGTAGTTCTCCCTCTGATCACTTCGCCAAATTGCCCAACCCTATTCTGCATCTCCTTAACAGTATATCTGAGTCGTCTGCTGGTGATTTGCATCAAGTACAGCAAATGCTGTGGTTGCTTGTCCGATCTCAGCCTCATGGTGATGCCCTGCGCATACTGCACCACCTGATCATATCGTTGCTTTATCCATTAACAAAAGCGACACTATCTTGGTCTGTGAAACCTTGAGGCATCAGGATTCCATTTGACACCTCAGGGCTCGAATTATAGACAGAAAGTCGTCGCCACGTACTCACAATGAGCTTGATCACAGGTATCATTGGCGAGTGCTGTACTCTCCTGAGACATTGCGCCAGTATGTTGCACCAGAGCATATGGCTGTGTCAGCACTGGACATGGGGGTATTTTAGAAGACTTGCACCCAGAGGATCGATCTCGCTTGGTGCTGGCACGCCCCCAAACTAATTTTGGTGAATTTCAGCAATTGCTAGAGTCAATTGAGGCACTGAACTTTCCTGACGAGCAGCGCGGATCAGATGGAAGTGTACCAGCGACACCTTTTATTCTGCCGGGTAACAAACCACGATCCGAATCTGATTGGTCCGTTCGTAAGCGTTGTATCCATTGCGATGCGAGTTACCAACTTGTGTGAGCGTACCCTGATGTGAGATGCCCCATGCCTAACAGCTGACGCCAAAGGAGGGAGGTCGAACGTGTCAGAGGAAATAACCGTTTCGTCGTACGCGTATTTGTGCTGTGGAAAGATCTTCCCTTCCTTATGTTTGTGCCCACGTTGGATAGAAATCAGTTTCCACGTTATTGGATTCAGGCTATTCGGCCTCCTTGCTTGATTACAAATGGTATCTGGAGATTTGCCACTTGTGCAAGTTGTCTCCGCCGCGCGGGATTAGCCGAGCGGTGTAAGGCGCTGCAGTCATGGACTGTGCGGCTGATCCCGGCGGAGCTTCGAGTCCTCCCTCGGGCATGGGTGTGTGTGTTTGTCCTTAGGATAATTTACGTTAAGTAGTGTGTAAGCTTAGGGACTGATGACCTTAGCAGTTAAGTCCCATACGATTTCACACACATTTTAACGTTTTGAACAAGTTGTCTCCCATGAGTTCATCTTCCGAGAGACGCCGTGCGGCCAAAGGGCAAGAGTTGCCTCTGTTTAGCGAGCTACGCGGTAGTTTATCCGTTTGTATATTCTCATAGTCGGTCAGACTTCTCGTAGTCAGAGACTTGGTAATCACCTTGTAGCTCTACTGCGATGTTGTTCAGCTAACCGGGCCGGCACTTGACATTGCGAGTGGTACCTTGTTCTTTAAATTCTCCCCATTGGAGAGGATAGCCCTATGCTCTTGTCGCGGTCCGAGCCTCATTAATGCCGCAAGTTGCGAAAGCGGGAGTTTGCAGTTGGTCATCTTCAGGTGGAGCAGGCGAGACAGTTCTAACTGTTGCAGGAGTTTCCGGATTTCTTGTAGGACAAATTGAGCTGTACAAATTCGATTCAGTATAATATTCGTATAGATGATGACGTTCCAGTTCGACAGACCCCTTTTCGTCTTTCACCACCTAAAATAAAAATTGGAAGCAGAAGATCAGTGCTACATTGCGGGATGGGGTAATTAGGCCCTCCGCTTCACCGTATGTTTCACCAGTGTTCCTTGTCCCCTGAAACTCGGAGACAGGACTATAGGCCGGTAACTGAATACAGGGTTCTAAACAAGTAGACAGTTTTGGAATTACTCTCTGTTTATGATCTTCACAACTGTTTTGCATGGTTTTCTGTGACTAGTTGTTTCACCGTGCTCGACTTGAATGAAGCCTATTACCAGTTTCCCCTGACCAAAGAATCTAAGCATGTCACTGCCTTTTGCACATACTGGAATTTGTATGAGTTTAATAGAGTGCCATTGGGTTAGGCAACTGGAGCCACTGTTCCTTCACGTTTATTGGATCGTGTCTTGGGGGACATGAAATTTGTATGTGTTTACAAGTACCTTGACGATGTGGTTATTTGTAGCCATTCATTCGAGGAACACCTTTCTCACCTTGGTCAGGTGATGTCCAAACTTCGTTCTGCTGGTTTAACAGTGAAGTCGTCCAATATTACCCTCTCCAGACGCCATATCTCATTTTTGGATCACCTCGTTTCAGGTAATGGTATTATCATCGACCAGGAACGAACAGCGGACCTAAAGAAATTTCCTCCACCTAGGAGTAAAAAGGAGGTGTCCGGGCTTGTAGGAACAGCTAATTATTTTTGTAAATTCGTTCCCAATTTCGCACAGCCTGCTGCTTCTCTTAATAATTTGCGCAGGGGAGAGCTCTGCGTGGGAAGGAAGTCAGCAGTGTGCCTTTGAGGCTGTTAAGACCGCCGTCACTAATCTTTCGGTGTTGGCTGTGCTTGATTTCGACAAGAGATATATTCTTCAGTTAAAGCTTCCGGGCTGAGAGGCCGTGCTCGATGTATAAAATTTCCACCTAAAGTTTCGTCTCCATCTGCGGGAGACATCTTCAGAGGTCGTCCGGCTTCTGCCACTGAGGCTCCAGGTACTCTCGCATTTATAGAGCGCATAGAGGGCACCACCATTCGTCACGTGATGCGGACGGTATGCCTATCTTTGGAAGGCGTCATCATTCTCGATTAAGAATAATCGATTGTGATTCTGCCAGCGCAACGTCGACATCCATATTTTGTCTAACTTTAAGACTTCCTCTTTTCTATTAAAATTGTTATGGTGTCTGCGAATCCCTATTGCTTCTCTATAAATGCGTGCATCATAATGGGATGTTCGTGCTAGAAAGCTTGTCTCATTAAATTTAATTTCGTGGTTCCCATCTCGAAAGACTTGCTCAGCAACGGCCGATTTTCCGATGTGTCCCAAGCGACAATAGAAAGAACACTCATACGGATCGATACCTCCGTAAGGAATCAACCCATCCTAGGCAAACAAGAGGTGTCATGAAAAGATTGGTGGACAGAGCCAGCAAAATCTGCGAGACTGTTTACTTACAAGATGAACTAAATCACTTATGGTCAGCCTTCATGAAAAACGGATGTACCAGCAAGGAAATTGATCGAGCCCTCCATCAAAGAAGAAAAGAAGCCAGAAGGCCAGAGCAATAACGGTCACCTACTGGGAAAGTTTTCCTACCGTTCATTAATAAAGTCACGGACCGTATCGGGAAAGTTCTGGCCAAGTATGGGATCGAAACAATCTTTAGACCCACCAAGAAGATTAACGAATATTTAGGAACTGCAAAAGACGCCCGACAACCCCTAGCAACACCTGGGGTATACAAAATTCCATGCAGTTGTGGACAAGTATATATTTGAACAACAAAAAGAAGTGTAAACACCCGCTTGACCGAACATAAAAGAAATTGTCGCTTAGGACACATCGAAAAATCGGCCTGGAGCCTCCCAGACCAGGGAAGTTTAACATGTTGGTATAGGGGATGGCTCCTTTTGGATCGAAATTAGAAACATGTGGGTACAGGGGAAAAAAATAAGCTGGACCCCCACAGAATTTTTTAGCTCTAGAGGTGTGATTGAGTCAGTTACAGCGAGGAAGAGAGGAAGAAACACAAAACGTGATTGCGTGAGATAGGAGGCATTTGCAGTTTGAGATACTGAAAACCAGTGGAAGGATACATATAGGCAGAGGCAACAAGAGGTAGATTCTGAGTATGAATGCTAAAACAGAGACTTGGTAAATGCATTTACAATGATATGTGTTAAAAGAGCGTGAATATGTTTTCATGCAAAAATTTTTGATATGTAAGGCGGAATGAGGTTGGAGCAGCTGGTTCCTCACTTTTCTGTCAGAGTCTTTTAAAGAGGACGAAATTCGCCCTTTATATGTTCTGAAAAGAGTGGTTTCCCGATGGTTTCATAACACTTTACTCATCCAAAACATAACTAATATTGACTGAGGTAGCTGGTTCCCCAATTTTCTGTACAAATCCGATTCAGTATAATATTGAATAGGATTAGGGAGAAGAGAAGTTTGTGGCACAACTTGACTAGAAGAAGGGATCGGTTGGTAGGATATGTTTTGAGGCATCAAGGGATCACAAATTTAGCATTGGAGGGCAGTGTGGAGGGCAAAAATCGTAGAGGGAGACCAAGAGATGAATACACTAAGCAGATTCAGAAGGATGTAGGCTGCAGTAGGTACTGGGAGATGAAGAAGAGTGCACAGGATAGAGTAGCATGGAGAGCTGCATCAAACCAGTCTCAGGACTGAAGACCACAACAACAACAACATTTTGATTCGTTGTCAACACTAACGATATATGACTTTTTTGACTCCCAGTGAGAAACAGAACTATTTGCGAGATCCTGTAAGTTCAAGGATGTTATTCCGAGCAGCTGGTGGAGAAAAATTCGGTAGCTGACGTCTCTTTGTGTGTAGTCAACAACGATATGTTTGGGGTTCGATTCTCAGTCAGCTTTGAACTCTTCGTCATATTATTTCTAGTTCAAACATGCTCACATGTCGCTGCTGGTGTAACAAACCCATACTTAACGTTCCTTTTCTCTAGAATATAACAGCGATACATGCCGGGTTGGAGTCCTGGGAAGGAAAAATTAATGTTTCGTCTCGTCATTTCACTTAATACATCCAGCTACTGCCGAGAAAATCCCGTATGTCAAAGTTGATTGTGCTTCGATAACAATCCGATTAGGTTCTGGGTTCGAATCCCTGTCCAACACAAAGCTTTACCTCACTGCATTTCAAGTAAGTTACTTGTGAAGAAGCAAAATTTAACATCTCTTGTAGTTCGTTAACAGGGACAATATGTGCTGGGTAGGAATTCGCGCCCGTTAAAAATGTTTACGTTATGTAATTTGAAGTTGATGTTTGTTGTTAACTGATACTGTCTAAAATCGAGGTATATCACTGTATTTACGCCTAGTCAGGAATGACTGTTAATTTCCGTCAGTCACGAAATCTTAGTTTGCATGACCTGGGTCTGAATCCATATGCAGAACGAGGCCGTTCGTCGTGTCATTTGAAGTTGATACATATTCTCAACTAGCTGCTCGTGAATAACGTAAATTTTTAATGACATTCTGTGTTAAATAACAAGTATGGTATGTTACTTTGAAGAGGAAATCATGAATACGACGAACTTACTACGTGCATTACCTATCTGACGTAATAATGAGAGTGCTAACATTTCAGGTATGTCATTTATTGCAATAAATGTGAGCTTACAAGCCTTAAGGACAGTCTTATCTGTGATGAGGTGTTCCCTGATATTTGTAGTATCGTGGTGTTACTTTACATCTTGAGTTATTGCGATCCAGAGCAGTGTTTTCTCGTGGTGACTTGTTGGAACCATTTTCAATAGTCAAACGACTGTACCAAGGAGCGATTAGAGGACCTGCTAGACAGCTGCGTTATGTGGGTTGTATGGGAATCAGGCGAAATGCAATTCAGGTCTTTCGGATACTTTTGAGCATGACTGTACTTCGTTAACAATCCGAATAGGTGCTCGGTTCGCATCCCTGTCACAAGTTTTATATAATGGCATTTCAATTTGAAACAAGAGCATACCTTGTTCCTTGTGAATGACACCATATTAAACGTCGTTGGGTGTAGTTCCCAGGAAGGTAACTGTTATGACAGGATTCCCAGTTCAGTACAAACATTTTCGTCATTTATTTTCAGGACCTGAATTGATAACTGATACTGGTGCAAACGCCTATACTTCACGTCTCTTTAAGCCTAGTGATCGGGTGTCAATAAGGCACAAACCAAGCTTAGCTTGGTTAGCAATGGCTATAGGTGCTGGGTTTGTATCCAGGTCCAGAACTACGACGTTGGTCATGTCATTTAAAGTTCAAATTTGTGTACACGTAGCTGTTGATGTGTTACGAGAACAATGATATTACTGGTGATTCGCTGTTAATGTTGAGATTTCCTTAGAGTGCTTGTTGCCGTTAATAGCGTTTTTCTACTGGTTCGTCCAATATAAAGTTTCCAGAGCCACTCGCCATTGAGCGACCTTCAGCATGTGGATGGAAAACCTTTTAGAGAGCGAACAACTATTTTCCAATTGCCGTACAGCTTTGTAACTCCACATATTGTCTCAAGTATTTAATTTTGACTAATGATTACTGTACGATATATGTAAAATAATCTGGTTTCTCATAACTTTTGGAATGTCACTTGTTGTAATTAAGGTTAGTTTATGAGTGTTATGGGGTGTCTCATCGCTAATAACGTGTTTTCTAATATGTTTTGTATGACGATATTAGTTGACACTTAGACTGACTGCCATAAAGACCTTTGGTCTATAGTAGTCTCTTGCGGTACCCATTGTGTGTAGTCAAACGACTGTACCCCAAGGGGTTTTGGTGTTCAGAGGACCTGCAACACAGCTACGTTATGTTGGTTGTATTCGGCAGTGACCCACTTTTTTTGCTGCCAAGTATACAATTCCACATTAAAAATAATTTCGTTCACAACATGAAACAAATCGACGCTTTCCATCAACTCTGAGTGTCCCATGAAAGACATGACGAGCAGCAGTCGTTTGGGTTGACTACTGCTCCACAGCGCAAAAATGAACTTGTATATAGATACATCAAAAAATGTGTTGCATCACCCCGTAAGAACTCATGAAGATAGATGCTGACTGTGGATATCGAATCACAGACACAGTCCCTCTGACTGTTCAGAGATGTCACTAAACCCGCCCAGAGCTATAAACAATCACGCATGAGCAGCGCCTGTTACACGGAGGGTGTCCGACAGCCGATCAGCTCCAGTCACTGCACCAGGAAGGAGGTATACGCTCGTGTTGTCTGTAGTTCAACTATACCTAGACGATCAATAACGCGGTTCGATCGCGTCCGCGTGGTTACTTTGTGCCAGGAAGTTCTCTTAACAAGAGAAGTGTCCAGGCATCTCGGAGTGAAACAAAGCGATGTTGTTCGGACATGGAGGAGATACAGAGAGACGGGGAGTGTCAATGACATGCCTCGCTCAGGCCACCAAAGGGCTGCTACTGCAGTGGATGACCGCTACGTACGGATTTTGGCTCGAAAGAACCCTGACAACAGCGCCACCACGTTGAACAATGCTTTTCATGGAGCCACAGGACGTCGTGTTACGACTCCAACTGTGCGCAATAGGCTGCATGATGCGCAACTTCACTCCCGACGTTCATGGACCGAGAATGACGGAAATGGGGGATGGGATAGCGAGAGAAACCCGCCCTATACCGGCACCAACAACACTCTTCATGATTAGTCAGGAAACTAGGACAGCATTGTCGCCCCCTCACACAAGTAAAACGTCTGGATAATTGCCTTCAAGAAACCAGTATAGATCTTCAATTTCATTCTTCTCCAATCCGAACTAGCACCCTGCCTCTGGCAACCCTCTCGTCTGCCGGATGCCAAACCCTAATCATTTTTCCCCATCACCTTAAATGGTCAAACTACATGCTTAATGTTCGGTTGTAACAAAGTTCTAATACAGAAAGACGGCTTTAATGACATAAAGAGATGCATCACTTACGAACTCTTCTTGCATCTTTGTTTTATGAGACACAGTGGACTGTATGGTCGTGTGTTACGTAACATATTAATTATAAAGATCAACTCTTGATCTTTTAAAAGTGATCTTGCTGTATCATGCAAGCCGCCTGGTGATGTGAAGTACACCTCTCATCTCCCATTAGTAGCAGTAAAGCAATATTCTTACAGTTAATGAAGAACAGCAACCTTGGTTGGGAGCGTACCCAGTGCTGATGTTGCCATTTCAAACTCTTTGTACCACCTAAATATTTAAGAGTCACGTTCAATTCTGCTTAATCATCAGCCTTGCAAAAACATTTTATTACAAATTTGCATGTCACTCTTACTGAAGGTGTTATTCCCATACGTCGACCGTTGTAAGTGGCAACGTGTCATAAGTTGGTGTTTCGGATTTTCATGTGGAGAGATAACCTATAATCCTTTCTTTATCGCATCTGACGGAAAATATTGTACCAAGAAATTGTTTCTTCTTTCACCACGATATCCCTTGATACCTACTGATCAACATCTACAGCAAACTGGATGTTGTTGAAAGGAATACCATTAAACACGGCGGAAGTTCACTTACTTCCTCACTTCAGTCCTCACCTTCCACACATTTCCTTTGAAAGTCAACGAAGTAAACTCATTTATACAGGGTGTATCATAATCAATGGCGTATACCCATACAGTTGAACGTACACGATACTAGAAGCAAAACAGTCTCAGTAAACTTAGGGCCGAAAATGCATACCTTAAGAGCTGCGAGCAATTTTTTCATCTTCGATACTGTGAAAGAAATCTCTTCTGCTGCAAGTTCTATTTTGGGAAGTGGTAGTATAGACCAAAAAAAGAAAAAAAAGTCCCGCTTCTCCAGTTCGCGAAATCACTACGCCACCTGGATCGGTAAAAGTTCTGTTGTAAAACGCCAGTTTCATCAGTCCGTTTGTCGCCCCTTACGAAACTAGGAATTTTAAATAATCCCATAGCCTCTGTTCATTAGTGACTTCTTAAATGGTGCACTATCTAAGCAATGCAACAGCGAATATTACGTGTAGATGCGACTGATAAGCATGTGGTTTTTACAATGAGAGTATGAGGTTCTTGTGTATTCATAATAAGGTACCATTGTAAAAAGGTAACATTTGTGAATTGAATGTTTGTCTTATTTTTGTCTGATTTGACATCGACAGCGAGGTCATTACTGTTTGTATGTGAGTATGAATTAATGACAGTAAGAACGAAGTCTCTTTGTAAGTGTTATCGTTTAGTGTTAGCTTTTTTGCACTGTCTGCAAAAAAAAAAAAAAACTACAGGTTTTTTTCTTATTTTCAGAAAACAGACGTAACTCAGCGACTATCACTAGAAATAAAGCAAACAGTTGGTATTTATTTACTTACAGCACGATGCTTTTCACTTAGCCACATTTGTTACAGCGCCCATCTCTTCCTTGGTCTTCCCAGACTTCTTCAGCCTACTGTTTCATAATTTCTGACTATTCATTTTGTCAAGGTGTTAACTGTACTTGCTTCTTTTGCCTTCAGTTTTGGTTATTACGTTAAATGTCTTTAATTCTTTCCTAATGTCTCTGTTACTTAATCTATCTACACCGGTAAAACCTTTCCGGCCCTAAGAAATCTCATTTCATCTGCCTAGATCTTACTTTCTTATCGTCTGTAAACGACCCTCAACTTGGAACTCATCCGGAAAGCTATGTGGGAACAGTCATTAAATTACATACCTCAGTCGTGTGATTTTTTTTCTTGTTTCTAAAGTACCCGAATATTGTCGCATACATGTTTCTAAAATTTGCTACTTTCTTATCTATACCTTTAGTATTTTTGTATGTCATATCTCACATTATTTAAGTGGCTGACCTGTTCTGTTACAGTATTATTCACAATTATTTCTATTCTTATGGGTTCCCTTCCTATAAAAGTAACTGTTTTAGTTTCATTCGTGGATGTGATCATGCTGTAGTAGGCCACATGTTACAGTCCTCTCAGAATCCCCAGTTGGTGATGAAAGCTGCTGCCAGTCCTCCAGTAATATCTATCGTGGTTGCTGTATTTTCGCACATGCTTATGACGGTGCTTATTAAATGGAGTAGGAACCCTATTTTCTTCATTATGCTTAAAAAATTTTCTGTTACCTTTCTCAGACGCCTTTTTTTCTGATCAAGAAGTGGATCTCTCGATTAAATTCTGCGTGTTCTTCAGTGATCTGTTCCATCACAAATACTGCATCTGAGGTCCACTTTCCTCTACGGAACGCACTTATTCTTAACTTGGTAAGCACTCGGCTGTTACTTCTAATCTGCTATTCAGGACCCTAGCTTAAGCCTTCTATGCTGCATAACCCCTGTATGATTCTGGCAGTTCTTTCCACCTACTTTTTAAGCACCGGCATAACTTATACTTTTTCCGTTGTTTGGCATCACACTTCTCTTCCTCCACATACTGAATAGTTCTAGCAGCCTCAAATGAAGAGGAGTTCCATAGTATTTTAGGAATTTATTGTTACTGTTTATAAATTTTTTCAAGGTTATCAAAGTCTCTTGTTCATAAGTCGACCGCCGCACATCACGTGGCTGTACATATTCAGTTTCCCCATTTATTGTCCGGCCGTCTGCATATCGGAGACGATCTTACTGTTCGACCCATTTCGTTTTTTCTACTTTACTTATATGTATTGTTTCGCTGTCTGCCTGGTTGAGAGCTTTCACTATATTGAAGATTAATGATTGTCTTTCGTGGACAACATATTCGATTACGAACCGTTCCCACGATTCTTGGAGAACATCTTCCACCGCCGATTTAGCAATGTTCTTCTATTGCCTGTAAATCTGAAGACTCATCTGTCAGGTTCTTAAGATAATCGAGGTAATTTTTATGTCCCAGCTTATGGTCGTTTCAATCAACATGTTGTATGTCAAAATACAGGATGCATCACTCAAAACTTGCACCGCATATATTGCAGAAAAGGAAAGTGCTAAAGATGTGAGCACTATGGGACTTAACTGCTGAGGTCATCAGTCCCATAGAACTTACAACTACTTAAATCTAACTAACCTTAGGACATCACACACATCCAAGTCCGAGGCAGGATTCGAACCTGCGACCGTAGCGGTCCTGCGTTTCCAGACTGCAGCGCCTTTAACCGCACGGCCACTTCGGCCGGCAAGAAAAAGATTGACCAACCAACGAAAGGATAACGTCCAACAACTCGGGACGTAGAGCGTCAGAAACTTGAACGTGGTAGGGAGGCTAGAAAATCTGCAAAGGCTCAGCCTAGATATAGTAGGGGTCAGTGAAATGAAAATGAAAGAAGTCAACGATTTTTGGTCGGACGAGTATGGGATAGTATCAACACAAGCAATAAATCGTATAACGGGATTAGGATTCGTTATTAGTAGCAAGATGGGGCAAAGGGTGTGTGTCTCTGTGAACAGTTCATTAACAGGTTTGTTCATATCAGAATTGACGGCAAACCAACACCTTCAACGATAGTTCAGGTATATAAGCCGACATCGCAAGCTGAAGATGAAGAAGTAGAGAAAGTATTCGAAGATATTGAAAAGGTAATACAGTACATAAAGGGAAATGAAAACCTAATAGTCATGGGGGACTGGAATGCTGTTGTAGGGGAAGGAGTAGAAGAAAAGGTTACAGAAGAATACGGGCTGGGGACAAGGAATGAGAGAGGAGAATGACTAATTGAGTTCTGTAACAAATTTCAGTTAGTAATAGCGAATACTCTGTTCAAGAATCACAAGAGGAGGAGGTAAACTTGGAAAAGACCTGGTGATACGAGAAGATTTCAGTTAGATTACGACATGGTCAGACAGAGATTGTAAGGCGTACTCAGGAACAGATATAGATTCGGATCACAATGTAGTAATGATGAAGAGTAGGTTGAAGTTTAAGAAATTAGTCAAGAAGAATCAATACACAAAGCAGTGGGACACTGAAGTTCAAAAATTCAGATGTGTGTGAAATCTTATGGGACTCAACTGCTAAGGTCATCAGTCCCTAAGCTTACACACTACTTAACCTAAATTTTCCTAAGGACGAACACACACACCCATGTCCGAGGGAGGACTCGAACCTCCGCCGGAACCAGCCGCACGGTCCATGACTGCAGCGCCCCAGACCACTCGGCAAATCCCGCGCGGCGACACTGAAGTACATACTAAGGAATGACGAATTATGCTTGGAATTCTCTAAGGCCATAGATTCAGCAATAAGGAATAGCTCAGTACAGATGCAGATTCAGGGAAATTCAGGAATATAGAAATACTATCCGCTGATGAACGAGGTAAGTGCGAGGTGCAGGGAGACTAAGACGAAATGGCTACATGAAAAATGTGAAGAAATCGAAAAAGGAATGATTCTCGGAAGGACTGACTCAGCATACAAGAAAGTCAAAACAACCTTCAGTGAAATTAAAAGCAAGGCTGGTAACATTAAGAGTGCAACGGGAGCAGTACTGTTAAATGCAGGGCAGAAAACGGATAGTTGAAAAGAGTACATCGAAGGCCTCTATGAGGGGGAAGACTTGTCTGATGTGATAGAAGAAGAAACGTAAGTCGATTTAGAAGAGATAGGGGATCCAGTATTAGAATCAGAATTTGATAGAGCTTTGCAGGACTTCATATCAAATTAAGCAGCAGGGATAGATAACATTCCATCAGAACTTCTAAAATCGTTGGGGAAAGTAGCAACAATACGTCTATTAACCTTGATGTGGTTTACCTTGTGTGTCTGGCGACATACTATCAGACTTTCGGAAAAATATCAGCCCCACATGTCCGAAGACTGTAAGAGCTGACAAGTGCGAGAATTATCGCACAATTAGCTTAAATCACATGTGTCCAAATTGCTGACAAGAACAATATACAGAAGAATGGAAAATAAAACTGAGGATGTGTTAGGTGACGATCAGTTTGGCTTTAGGAAAGCGAAAGGCACCAGAGAGGCAATCCTGACGTTGCGGTTGATACTGCAAACAAGACTAAAGAAAAATCATAACATTTGTCGCATTTGTCGACATCGAAAAACCGTTCGACAATTTGAAGTGGTGCAAGATGTTGGAAGTTCTGAGAAAAATAGGGGAAAGCTATAGGGAGAGACGGGTAATGTACAATATGTACAGGAGCCAAGAGGAAATAATAAGAGTAGACGACCAAGAACGAAATGCTCGGATTAAAACGGGCTGAGACAGGGCTGTAGTATTTCTTCCCTACTGATCAATCTGTTCATAGAAGAAGCAAAGATGGAAACAAAAGAAAGGTTCGGGAGTGGAATTAAGATTCAAAGTGAAAGTATAACAACGATGCTATTCGATGATGATATTGCCATCCTGGGTGACACTGGAGAAGAATTACATGACCTGCTGAATGGAATGAACACAGAATAGAGATTGGGAATATATCGAAGGAAGAAGAAAATAACGAGACGTAGCAGAAATGAGAACAGCGACTAACTTAATATCACGATTGAAAGTAGATGAAGTTAAGAATTTTTGCTACATCAGAACCAGACTAGCACTGGCAAAAAGGGCACTTCTGGCCAAGAGAAGTCTACTAACATCAAATATCGGCCTTAATTTGAGGAAGAAATTTCTGAGCATGTACGTTTGAAGCACAGCGTTGTATGGTAGTGAAACATGGACTGTGAGAAAATAGAAGAGAATCGAAACACTTGAGATGTGGTGCTATAGACAAATGTTGATAATTAGGTGGACTGATTAGGTAAAGATTGAGGGGTTCTGTGCAGAATCGAAGAGGAAAGGAATATGTGGAAAACGCTGACTAGGAGAAGGTGTGTGTGTGAAATCGTATGGGACTTAACTGCTAAGGTCATCAGTCCCTAAGCTTACACACTAGTTAACCTAAATTATCCTAAGGACAAACACACACACCCATGCCCGAGGGAGGACTCGAACCTCCGCCGGGACCAGCCGCACAGTCCATGACTGCAGCTCTGACTAGGAGAAGGGACAGGATAATATGACATCTGTTAAGATATCTGGAAATGACATCCATGGTACCAGCGGAGCTTTAGAGAACACAAACTATAGAGGAAGACAGATATTGGAATATATCAAGCAAATAATTGAGGACGTAGGCTGGAAGTGCTACTCTGAGATAAGAGGCTGACACAGGAGAGGAATTAGTGGCGGGCAGCATGAAACCAGTCAGAAGACTGGTGACTAAAAAAAAATAGTCAGTAGGCATTGTTCCATTTAAGAAAATGTATGTTTGCAAAAAAAAAAAAATTCAATTTCCGCATAATTGTCTTTGCAGTTTAATGTGATACGCCCTGTATATTTCAGATACTGAATCCAAGACATTCTTGGCTTAATAGGTACATTATTTGTTTCCCGCAGTTGAAAACGATATAGTAAATAAGTAGTTACAGATCTGTTGATTAATGAAAAAGTATATCGTTACCCCCCCCCCCCCCCAAATGGTTCAAATGGCTCTGAGCACTATGGGACTCAACTGCTGAGGTCATCAGTCCCCTAGAACTTAGAACTAGTTAAACCTAACTAACCTAAGGACATCACAAACATCCATGCCCGAGGCAGGATTCGAACCTGCGACCGTAGCGGTCTTGCGGTTCCAGACTGCAGCGCCTTTAACCGCACGGCCACTTCGGCCGGCTACCCCCCCGCCGCCCCTCCCCCCAACAACCATGGATCTTGCCGTTGGTGGGGAGGCTTGCGTGCCTCAGCGATACAGATAGCCGTACCGTAGGTGCAACCACAACGGAGGGGTATCTGTTGAGAGGCCAGACAAACGTGTGGTTCCTGAAGAGGGGCAGCAGCCTTTTCAGTAGTTGCAGGGGCAACAGTCTGGATGATTGACTGATCTGGCTTTGTAACACTAACCAAAACGGCCTTGCTGTGCTGGTACTGCGAACGGCTGAAAGCAAGGGGAAACTACAGCCGTAATTTTTCCCGAGGGCATGCAGCTTTACTGTATGGTTAAATGATGATGGCGTCCTCTTGGGTAAAATATTCCGGAGGTAAAATAGTCCTCCATTCGGTTCTCCGGGCGGGGACTACTCAAGAGGACGTCGTTATCAGGAGAAAGGAAACTGGCATTCTACGGATCGGAGCTTAGAATGTCAGATCCCTTAATCGAGCAGGTAGGTTTGAAAATTAAAAAAGGGAAATGGATAGGTTAAAGTTAGATATAGTAGGAATTAGTGAAGTTTGCTGGCGGGAGGAACAAGACTTTTGGTCAGGCGAATACAGGGTTATAAATACAAAATCAAATAGGGGTAATGCAGGAGTCGGTTTAATAATGAATAAAAAAAAATAGGAGTGCGGGTAAGCTACTACAAACAGCATAGTGAATGCATTATTGTGAGAAGAGAATAGAAGCTTTCGACATGTGGTGCTACAGAAGAATGCTGAAAAATAGGAGTGCGGGTAAGCTACTACAAACAGCATAGTGAATGCATTATTGTGAGAAGAGAATAGAAGCTTTCGACATGTGGTGCTACAGAAGAATGCTGATGATTAGATGGTTAGATCATATAACTCATGAGGAGGTATTGAATAGGATTGGGGAGAAGTTTGTGGCACAACTTGACTAGAAGAAGGGATCGGTTGGTAGGACATGTTCTGAGGCATCAAGGGATCACCAATTTAGTATTGGAGGGCACCGTGGAGGGTAAACGTCATTGAGGGAGACCAAGACATGAATACACTAAACAGATTCAGAAGGATGTAGGTTGCAGTAGGTAGTGGGGGATGAAGAAGCTTGCACAGGATAGAGTAGCATGGAGAGCAGCAACAAACCAGTCTCAGGACTGAAGACCACAACAACAACATATCGTTCCCGCTTGTACACCATTCGCCGTATAAGGTCTTGGTCCACGAAACTCTTCTGATCCTAATGTTTCGTCCAGAACTGCGATGGACAACTTCAGAGGTGTTGGTCTTCCGTTAAGTCTTGCCGACCAGCAGCAATGCCATGCACTCTTCAAAACCTTCATTCTATCAATATATCGTTAGCTCAAAATCAAAAGAAAAGGATTACCGTAATAGTTCGCAAAAACGTTACTTCATATTTAATAGTCCACTGTTATCACCACAGCTTGGAAGGAATAAATAAACGAAGTACAGAATAATAAGTACATTTATTAGAGAAATGTAAGTGATTTGGGCAGTTACAAAATTCCCTTACTGTCGAAAATAGGTGAGAGGTATTTCATATACGACAAAGAGTATGGATTATCAAAGGTCTTCGCGAGAGCCTGCTCTGAATTTTCTACGTCGTTGAAAGCCCGTGCGTATTCTGCGCCGTACTTCTCCGAAGTCAGAACGAAGCCACTCATGGCGCTGAAGACAACGGCTGCAGCCAAACAGCGGTCCATGTCCCGCTGGAGTTCCTCCACGGTGTACGCGTGCGCGGCCTGCTCCATGCCCAGACGACGCAACAGGCCCACCAACGTGTCGTGGTAGAGGCGCAACAGGTCGCCCAAACGGTGGCGGTGGACCTCCTCACTGGCGTTCGAGTACAGGAAATACTGCAGGTCCGTAGCCGGGCTGGTCACGTTTGCTGCCTACAACAAAGCCACAAGCGAGTGTAGGAAATGCTACAGGCAAGGAGTGTGGTTGCTGACATTTGCAATGACGAGGAGACAACGCTCACGGAGTGGTGATTCATCAGCAAGTTTTCCTACTGCGTATTTCGAGCAGCTAATGTACCGGAGGAATGTTCACGAATAACAATGCGGTGAGGGAGCTTACTTTCGGCCGCAGTCATTTGAATTTACACATTCCGTTCCTGATACACTAATGCCAAGTAACTCCGCATTATGTGCGTTGGGAGACTACACTAAGGTAAGAAAAAGTAATGGGTAACTTGCTAATGTCGTGTCGACGACCTTTGCCTGGCGTTGTCCAGCACCTTGACGTGGCGTGGACCCAAAAAGTCATTGGAAGTCAGACACATTGAGCCATGCTACCTCTACAGGGTGGTCAGAAAATGTGTGAAATGCTTGTGGGGATGTTACAGGGCAGGTTGTACTGAGACATAAATGTTAAGAAATAAATTCCATACGTTGCTCCGTTTCCGAGTTATTTAGCGTAGAATTCAGCCAATCAGGGCGTGGCGCGCTCACACTCAAGCGGCCTGCCAGGGGTGGTGTGGCCCAACGAGTGCTTTGTCTGGTTAGCTGAAACTTGAATTTACGCGCGCGACGATCTGATTGGCTAACTTCAACGCTAAATAACTCGGAAACGGCGCAACGTATCGAATTTTTTTCTTAACATATATGTCTCAGTACAATCTGCCCTGTAACATCCCTACAAGCATTTCACACATTTTCTGACCACCCTGTATAGCCGTCCATAACTGTGAAAGTGTGCACTTACCGACCCCTCGATTATCTCCGATAAATGTTCGATGGTATTCATGTCGGACGATCTGGGTGGCCAAATCATTCGCTCGAACTGTCCAGAATGTTCCTCATCGCGAACAATTATGACCTGGTGACATGGCTCAATGTGATCCCTTAAAAATCCATTGATGTTTACGAACATGGCGTCCATGAATGGCTGCAAATGGTCTCCAAGTAGCCCAACATCCAGAAGAGCCAGCTTATTCCATGTAAACACAGCCCGCACCATTATGGAGATACAACCAGCCAGCACAGTGCCATGTTGACAATTTGGGTTCATGGCTTCAAAGGATCTCCTCCACACTCCATTTCTACCATCGGTTCTTACCAGCTGAAATCAGGACTCACGTGACCAGACCACGGTTTTGCAGTCATATAGCGTCGAACCGATAAGGTCACGAGCCCACTAGACGCGTTGCAAGGGATGTTGTGCTTTATAGAAAAGGCATTCATGTCCGTCGTCTGGGGCCACAGTCCACTAACGCCAAATTGCGCTGAGCTGTCCTAACGGATACGTTCGTGGTACGAACCACATTGATCTCTGCTGTTATTTCACGCTGTGTTGCTTGTCTGTTAGCACTGACAGCTCTCAGCAAACGCCACTGCTGTCGGTCGTTAAGTGAAGGCAGTAGGCCACCGCATTGTCCGTGGTAAGAGGCAATGCCTGGAATCTGGTATTTTCGGCCCAACCTTGATACTGAGGATTGCGGAATACTAAATTCCCTAATAAGATCAGAAATGGACTGTCCCATGCGCCTAGCTCCAACTACCATTCCGCCTTCAAAGTCTGTTAATTCCCGTCGTGCGGCCATAATCACGTCCGAAGGCTTTTGCACATGAATCACGTGACTACAAATGACAGCTCCGCCAATGCACTACCCATTTGCACCTTGCTTACGTGATCCTACCGTTATCTGTATATGAGCAACTGTCTATCCAGTCACTTTTGTCACTTCAGTGTATATCTTTCACTCTGTCATGGTGGAAGAGGTAGCGGGGAGTGGGAACGCAAATTTGGAGATTTTTAAAGCCAAATGTCTACTACATGCAAAATATGTGTACTGTTACCCATTCTTGTTCAAATTGCACACGCATATACGATGGGTCCATTGTATCCAAAATAGGAGGACGTGTTGAACTGTGTACTGGCCATGATTTTCAGTCTGCAGGCAGGTCTTATGTAACTCTACAAGCCAGATAATCCTGTGTACATTGTATGGCTGTGCGTATATCCATGGTTGCTGTATTTTCGTAGTAGTCTATGTTTATAGCGATCGTAGGTGTTATTAATTTAAAGGTGTTTATTGAGTAGGCGTTTTTTATTTGACATGTAAGCTTTTCTTAACTTCTATTTTCGATCATTTTTCGTAGATTATGACATTGTATTACCTATTGTATTGACTGAGTTAGAAGACTGGAATACATCCAGAAAATAATTGATGTCATAGGTTACAATAACCACAAGATGAAGAGGTTCGCAAAGGAGATTATTTGAGGGTAGAGGCACATGAATCAGTCAGAAGAGTAATGACCCACAAGAAAAGGTCACAAACACATGTTGTGTACTATTGGGGCAATGATGGTCATTTCAAAAATGGCTCAAATGGCTCTGAGCACTATGGGACTCAACATCTGAGGTCTTCAGTCCCCTAGAACTTAGAACTACTTAAACCTAACCAACCTAAGTACGAAAGCTCATGGCAGATTAAAACTGTGTGCCCGACCGAGACTCGGTAGCTCAGTTGGTAGAGCACTTGCCCGCGAAAGGCAAAGGTCCCGAGTTCGAGTCTCGGTCGGTCACACAGTTTTAATCTGCCAGGAAGTTTCATATCAGCGCACACTCCGCTACAGAGTGAAAATCTCATTCTGGCAACCTAAGGACATCACATACATCCATGCCCGAGGCAGGATTCGAACCTGCGACCGTAGTGATAGCGCGGTCCCAGACTGAATTGCCTAGAACCGCTCGGCCACACCGGCCGGCGATGGTCAGTTGATATAGTGACTACCTTTACTCTAAATGGCAGTCACCATGTCAATTGAGTGCAGGAGAATAGTAGGTTTTTAGTACCTCCTAGAACAATTGCAGCGTAGTAATACCGTTCTGGTATCAGAAAGAGCGCGGAATTGTAAATGCTGAGGAGAACCGCCTCTGTAGGACTTCGATGGCGATATTGCGAGATATCGGCGTCGAGGGAAAATAGTCCCACTTGTTCTTAACCTTTCCGGTGTCCGTCTCCGGTAGCTGAGTGGTAAGCGCGACAGAATGTCAATCCTAAGGGCCCGGGCCGGCCAGTGTGGCCGTTCGGTTCTAGGAGCTTCAGTCTGGAACCGCGTGACCGCTACGGTCGCAGGTTTGAATCCTGCCTCGGGCATGGATGTGTGTGATGTCTTTAGGTTAGATAGGTTCTAGGGGACTGATGACCTTAGATGTTAGTCCCATAGTGCTCAGAGCCATTTGAACCTAAAGGCCCGGGATCGATTCTCGGCTGGATCGGAAGTTTTCACCGGAACAAGGTGTTGTGTTGCCCTAATCATCATCCTTTCATCCCACTCGACGCGCAAGTCGCCGAATTTGCGTCAAATCGAAAGACTTGCACCCGGCGTACGATCTACCCGACGGGAGGCCCTTCTCACACTACATAATTTTAACCCTTCAGGTTAAGAAAAATATTTTTAAATGTAATCTAAAGCACGGAATTGAGCAAAGAGTCGCTCTGTATCCTTCATGATAGATAGACCCGTATCTGACCGCTCCGATGAAATACTAACTTTATTCGGTCAGTAAGTACTTTTACAGTGTAAATGGCTTTCCAGGCACTTCGCCGAGTGTCTGGAAAAGCAGTTGAGTATCGACAGGTTATTCTGCAGTTTCATATGATAGTAAAAGCGTACGCGAGGCAGTGATTTTGATTGTGTGCTATGAAGATTCACTGTAACTGTGATGAAATTTAGAACAACTGTAGAACCACGTATCGCAATCAAGATGCAGTCTCATCGTCGTGGGTAAAGGATTTATTGCATGGCTCGGTGCTGGTGTGAATATCCGATAAGTCTTCAAGGTTTTACCGTACGCAAGATGACCATAGAGACGAGTGCAGTTAAACGAATCTAAATTCATTGTGTGACATTGTAATGTTCAGGCGAGCGAGTGTTTGTCGTAGATGCATCATTAGAAGTACCGCGTGGAAGTGCAAAATTAATTGTTTAACGCTAAATGAAACCGGTACCTAAATTCTGTGTACGCAAAGAGTATATTGCATCGTTCCAAAGGACAGAGCCTGATTCATTGTAAAGATAATTTATGAACACAAATGTGAGGTGTCATCATAAGGCGCGTAACGGAAGACGTTAGCCTGATGCTCTGTCATTTGTGAGTTCTCGAATTAACTACAGGTGCCAAACATTACTGTAATAGCAATAGTTTGCAGTTGTAACATGTGCTTTATTGGAGGATACTGCGCCTCTGAATTACATTTCATTTATCACGGCTGGTTCATGATCTTGTTTGCTGCAATACCGTGTTTCATTACAATATTATTTGGTTGATTTGTTGCTTCACAAGATTGCTTACAGTGAATAGCATCGAGAGCGGGAGAGCTGGATTGTCTTTGAGAGCCAAACATCTTCGAGAAATACACTACTGGCCATTAAAATTGTTACACCACGAAGATGACGTGCTAAAGACACAAAATTTAACCGACAGGAAGATGATGCTGTGATATGCAAATGATTAGGTTTTCAGAGCATTCACACAACGTTGGCGCCGGTGGCGACACCTACAACGTGCTGAAATGAGGAAAGTTTCCAACCGATTTCTCATACACAAACAGCAGTTGACCGGCGTTGCCTGGTGAAACGTTGTTGTGATACCTCGTGTAAGGAGGAGAAATGCGTACCATCACGATTCCGACTTTGATAAAGGTCGGATTGTAGCCTATCGCGATTGCGGTTTATCGTATCGCGACATTGCTGCTCGCGTTGGTCGAGATCCAATGACTGTTAGCAGAATATGGAATCGGTGGGTTCAGGAGGGTAATACGAAACGCTGTGCTGGATCCCAACAGCCTCGTATCATTAGCAGTCGAGATGACAGACATCCGCATGACTGCAACGGATCGTGCAGCCCAGTATCGATCACTGAGTCAACAGATGGGGACGTTTGCAAGTCAACAACCATTTGCACGAACAGTTTGACGACGTTTGTAGCAGCCTGGACTATTATCTCGGAGACCATGGCTGCGGTTACCCCTGACGCTGCATCACAGACAGGAGCGCCTGCGATGGTGTACTCAACAACTAACCTGGGTGCACGAATGGCAAAACGTAATTTCTTCGGATGAATGCAGCTTTTGTTTACAGCATCATGATGGTCGCACCCGTGTTTCTCGACACCGAGGTGAACGCATGTTGGAAGCGTGTATTCGTCATCGCCATACTGGCGTGTCACCCGGCGTGATGGTATGGGGTGCCATTGGTTACACGTCTCGGCCACCTCTTGTTCGCACTGACGGCACTTTGAACAGTGGACGTTACATTTCAGATGTGTTACGACCCGTGGCTCTATCCCTCATTCGATCCCTGCGAAAACCTACATTTCAGCAGGATAATGCACGACCGCATGTTGAAGGTCCTGTACGGGCCTTTCTGGATACAGAAAATGTTCGACTGCTGCCCTGGCCAGCACATTCTCCAGATCTCTCACCAATTGAAAACGTCTGGTCAATGGTGACCGAGCAACTGGCTCGTCACAATACGCCAGTAACTACTCTTGATGAACTGTGGTATCGTGTTGAAGCTGCATGGGCAGCTGTATCTGTACATGCCATATAAGCTCTGTTTGACTTGTAACGCCGGAAATGCATATCCTCCTATGTCCATCTATTGTACTGTAAATTTTTTCCTTATTTTGTTACCTGAATATATGACATTTCTGTGCCTTTATATGTTGTAATTGTTTTACTATTTGTATATATATATATATATATATATATATATATATATATATATATATATATATATATATGCATTTATGTCGATGTATAATTGATTTGTTGTGTAAAGATTATTTGTATTAATACGCTGGGTCTGGCCTAGGGAAAACTATACTATCGAACGAATATATCGATAGGTCGTGTGGAGAACGAAAGTGTTTAGGATCTTTGGTAGTGTTAACTCTGTCGCGTGGAGCGCGGGCAGAGCAAGAGAGTCTGGCGGGAGTAGCGAGTGGAGCAGGTGTGTGGTGTGAAGCTCCCGCGAGTTGCCGCGCTTTCAGGGTTTGGCAGCATGTAATTGCGCTCGACTTGCGATGATAGTTTCTGACATGGTGTCGCGGACGGGAAGCATTAGCTGGCGCACATCAAGAGCCCGTTTCGTCTGGTGACCGTGTCGAGAAGAAGGCGCGCCAACATCCAGCTTCTGCAACAGCGACGGCCGACAATGAGTGACTGTCGCCACATCCTTGATCGACGGCTTCAAACCTTCAATCAACCAACAAGGAAGACTGGAAGCACGTAAAGTTTTAGAACTGTATGGCAGACCTCAGCTTTTCAAACTTTTAAAATTGTTGCATCACAAAATTACAACTACTTAGCATGAACCTTTGTTGCTCATTGTCCCAATTGCATTACCAAGCAGGGTCCTTTCCTTTTCCGAAATGAACCCGAGTGTCGTTGAAATTCAAACGCCAGCATAATTCCATTTCACTGCTTTAATTTCAAAGTCCAGTTAAAGTATTCATAGCTGGCTACAATACTTAGATTACACAAGCACAAATTAAGAGTACTAGTTTTGTTACCATATTTTAACTTACCTGTGACTGCAGCTCAGCTTGGTACGTACTAAATTTTACTATTGTTAATTGTTCAGAATCATTTAATTCAAGTTCAAAGTTAAATCTCTTATTTCTAAATTGCGTTGATTCAAGTAGCTTTTGAAATGATTGTTGAGGTAGTCCAAGACTAACCGTATTTTACTGAATTTCGATGTGCTTCAGAAAGAAAGCTCACTATTAACTTCAGTCACTAAATTAACTTTCGATTTTCCGGTTTTATTAATTCTTTTGCTAAATTAAGTGTAGCGAAATTTATTACTTCTGACAAACTTTCAGTTTTCACACTACACTTGTCAACTTTCAGTTGCCACACTTCTAGTGCTAATTATATGTGTAATAATCTTTCTTTTGCAGTTACTATAGTAATTGTCCTTAGGACTGGCGACCGTAATTTCCCCCAAATCTCAAATACCTAATTACCGCTAGTTGATTGTTAACGTAACGGCCGCACATTTACTTTCTTTATTAACTTTACCCCTATTTCAAAATTAATTTCCACCAGTTTCATTTGCATTTTTCCTTTCATTTAGATGTAACCCTTTCCTCCCTCTTTACCGACAAATTAACCTCGGTGACGATTGCTTTTCCCAAATTTCCATTAGGTACACGCGGTTTAATTTTTCACTGTCATTAAGGTCGATAAGTGAGGGGGAGGTTACAGACTCAATTCCCAGGCCTGATGTGGTTATTCTGGGTACTGATTTCTCAGGATCTAGGCACCCAAAATTCGTGAAAATGTAATCACATGTCAGTTCTAGTATAATATATTTCTCCAATGAATACCCGTTTATCATCTGCATTTCTTCTTGGTGTAGCAATTTTAATGGCCAGTAGTGTATAGAGGTCGTGGTTTGTGGTGCTTTCGTCACGTAACAACGTTAGGTGGACGTTGGCCCGCTGCGTCCCGATGTAGTACAATCTACGTTGCACTGAGGCCTTCAAGTGACTAACCACTGGTGCCGATACGTCAATAATAGAAACCAACGCATGTTATATCACATTCCAGCATTCAGTTTAGTCATAATGGTAGTCAGGTGGAATAAATCTCAAAGTAATAAACTGCTCCACCGACCCTGCTAACGTCCAACAGTCTCTTCCACACAGAACATTGGTCAAGCAAATGCATACATGAGGATTGATGTACCTCATAAACACTGTCACTGATTTAGAATCACTGGAGTTATGCAGCTGAAGACTCGATTTATGTCCAAGATGTGGCATGAGAATGGAGTACTACGCATTCATCTTCGTTCTTCTAGAGGAGGGTTTCGAAATAGGTTTTTCCGTCTTTTTGGTGGGCATGATTAATCACAAATGCATTGGAAGCCCTCTGCTGACTGTGGTACGTGGAGATTTGCTGTTAACAATTGCAGGTAGACAGCAGTCGAAGCCACACACAGAACGCATTACTGTATATGGGTCGAACGCAGATTATAGTATACAACTGATACACCCCGAGAGAACAACGTAAAACATAGTTTAATGCGCTATAAACGACTTATCACATCTCCCCCCCTCTCTCTAGAAAGCATTATGAGTATATAGTTAAACCCTACCTTGTTAGTACCCCTGTACTTTGTATCATCCTTTGACACAGCTCCATGTCAAATGGTTTTCTATTCTTTGAAAGCATCCAAGGCAGCAGTCAACTTTCATGTATTCCTTTTACATACTGGAGAATGATGTTAAAAACCATGCAGCAACTTATTTGTAAGGTATTTTTTAGCTGACACTCTATGGTTGCGATTAGTATAGACTACAGAAAGGAACTGTAAATAGTGTTTATTAGAGTTTAAGGAACGTATACCATCTTACACTGGGTCAAATATGAAATCCATTGCGTGCCGAAGTGGCCGAGCGGTTCTAGGCGCTACAGTCTGGAACCGCGCGACCGCTACGGTCGCAGGTTCGAATTCTGCCTCGGGCATGGATGTGTGTGATGTCCTTAGGTTAGTTAGGTTTAAGTAGTTCTAAGTTCTAGGGGACTGATGACGTCAGCAGCTAAGTCCCGTAGTGCTCACAGCCATTTGAACCATTTTTTGAAATCCATTCTGTAGTTGTTTATTGCAGTCCCCAAGCTAGTAACTCAGTGCTGTATAGCTAAGAGCGCTTTATCAAAACCTGTAACTTGGTTGCCGATAAATTCTAGGTCACGTCTGGGATTGTGATCCGACATACATAAAATTATTACTCTCTGTCTGGTGGTCATCCATGTTAAACAATCTAATCCAGCTGTCTTATAGCTGTCCAGGGGAAATTACTGTTTCTATGGTTACCGGTGCTTTCATCTCAACTTTTTCTCGCATTCCTCTTGCTGTCACAAGTGTGATGCTGCAGGAATATTGTATGTGAGGGCAGGAATGTATAGCCGCTTTGCAGGCAATCACCAGAGGTCCTACCACCTGCTCCTTCTGGCACCTCGATTTTTACCTCGCCATTTATGGTCGTCATATTCACCTCACTCCTACTTTGAAACACCTCGGAGTCACCCTCGACCGTCATCTCACCTGGACTCCCCATCTCCCTACGATTCAAAACGGATCCCGCAATAGAATCCACCTCCGAAACTCCTGTCTGGCCGGACATGGGGACTGCATCCTTCCACCATCCTTCACACCTACAAATCCTTGATCCACCCCATGCTTTGTTATGCCAGTGTCTCCTGGATTTCTACCCCACCCAAATTATATAAAGCCCTCCAAATCCTTGAACGCCATGAACTTTGCTTTGCCTTCCGTAACTGCCTCCTGTCCCACATGCATGAACCCTCTATGACCTCATCCCTTTCCCACATCTTCTCCTTTTCCTCCAACATATCCACACCTTGTATGTCGTCTGCAGACTCGATCCCCCCCACCCACTGGTGTCTGCTAGCATCCCCACCCCATCGCCACGCCTTTACTGTTGTGTCCCACCCTCTCTCCGTCTCCACACTCTCCATATCCTTTCCCAATGCATCTTCTAGCACCTACCCTTCCTGGATGTTGAGCTTCGCCCTGATATCTACCCCTCCTACTAACCCTAACCCCACCTTCCCCTCCCACTCCTCAGGGCTCCCTCTCTCCTCCTCTTCCCTTCCCCTCAGTGCGTTTTTCCTCCCTCCTACGCCCCTCCCTTCCCAGTGTACCCCTTCTGTGTCTACAGACCCTCCTGACTTGCCTTCCCTTTCTATCTCCCACACAGCCCATCTCCTTGCCCTTGGTGCACTACCCCACCCAATTTCTTTTCATCCCATCCCCTCCAGCCCCCATCCCCTGCTGCCCCTTCCCATTTTTCACTCCTCTCAGACCTCCCCTCCCTCTGCAGGTCTCTCCTCGCAGGTTTTACTCTTCATTGTGCGTGCTCCGTGTCATACAGTGGCTTTTAAGTGTTGGCATGTTTTAATACTGTGGCCAACGATTAATATGTGCATGTGGCTTCAGTGTTTTTTATGTGCTGCACATCGCCCACTATGTTTTCTTTTTCTCTGACTTATGTGGACTTTTTTAACTGTCTCACATGAAAATCTCTGTTAACCCCCAATGTCACCCTGTACTGTGTTCTGATATCTCCCTTTACCACATTTTCTATGTCTCATATCCCTCTTTTCTTTAAATGTATCACTTGGCTGAAGGGCGGCACATTGTGCTGCTGCCAGCCCTTTGCTGGCCGTATGGGGCAGGGGAATGAAATCACAAAAAAAAAAAAAAAAAAAAGCCACTCTAGCATCTTGTGGTTTGGAGTCCCACAACTTCCAAATCGAAGATTTCTACTGCCTGTTCTACCCTCGAGGGTGAAATCGAAGCTTTTGAAGGAACCCCCAGTCACTTTCTACTGTCGTCTGTCCATCTGTCCATTTGCCCGTTTGTCCAGCCGTCCGTCTGCTGCCACTGCTCAGTCCCCATCTCCTCATTGCCCCTTCTTCTTTCTCTTGCCCTACTTTGGTGACATCTGTAGACTGCGCAGTCCACCATGGACACCTCCATCACCACAATCATATGCACCTTCCCTTCCCCTACCCCAACCATTACGTTGGAGTACCTCCTCTGGGCTTCTCCCTGTCTGCTTCACCTCCCCTCCTCACAGTCTCCTCCCCATCCATCTCTGCCCACCCCTCTATCCCCATCTGTATACCGCCTCTGCTCCCACTCATGCTCCTGCCCCCACTCCTGCTGCTACCACCTGTCAGGATGACTTTGTCCCACTCCCCCTTAAGCCTGCTATGACCACTCCTGCTTCCCCTGCCTGTGTCACCACTTTCCACGCTACAGTCGCTACCATGGAGCACCCACACTGCCTCCAAGAGGCGCCTGCCTCCCACCACCTTCCAATCCAACCAGTCCCACATCCCTCTTCCCAGGCCACCCACGCCAAAAATATCCAAACTGCCAAAGTGCTAAGTTCACCTCCACCCCCTCCTCCAAGAAACTACTGCCTTCCCCTCTTCCTCCTGATCCCCCCTTGGACACCACCTCTCCTGCCGCATTGCCCAGACACCATTCAGCATACATTCATATTCCCAGTGCCTCCAATTGCTCATCTTATCCCTTGCAGAGACTCTGTCCTTATCTAATCGCTCTCTCTAACAGAAACTTCCCCACGTCACCTTTAGCCCACATGCTTCTGTCACACCTTTCCTTACCTCCTTCTGTTACTGTTAACCCCAAAACCCTCTTCGTCCACCAGCCCTCACTGCCATGATGGAAAAACTTAGTCCTGTGGTTACGGAGGCAAAGGTATCGGCAGAACTGAATGTCCACCCTGCGCTGGAAATCCACTCACTCCAGTTCACAGAGTCCACCTCCTCTACAGACCACCTCCTCAGACAGCCCTGATTTTCAACTAACCTGTTGACCCCTCCCATTAACCTCCTCAATCCTACCATTGCCAACAGTGTCTCCTCTCCAATGACCACCTCACCCAAAACTGCAAAAAAAAACCACATGCTCCCACTGTAAAGTGTCCCACTTCCTCAATCAGTGTCCTAAACTCGCCTCCTTCCTGCAACACCTGCCACAAACCTGACCCCATCTACTCCTCCATACGCAAGGCCACATCACCTCCCACCAACCCCAAACTACCTGTTCCCATTTGCCCCATCGATCAACCCATCCTCCCCCTCTAGACATCTTCTAGTTCCTGACCATCGTCCTCTAGAATATCTGCTCTTCCAAAATCCCCACACTCTCAACCAGAACTTCCTTGCTGCCCACCCCAACTCCAATTTGAGTACCAACATCACATACTCTCACAGCCAGGCCCTCTTCACCCTCATTCACCTAGACACCTTCGTTTAAGCCTCTCTCATCCTCCTTCCATTCCCTTCCACCATCCCTCCTGGTGTCCCAACAGTACCACTCCTATAGCTAAACATTTGCTCCCTCATACCAACAAATACCTCTTCATGTATACCCTGTCCCAGCACCAGGTCGACTTCTTCACCCTTAATGAAACCTTCCTCCAAACTCACCATGTTGTCTGCACCACTCACTACCTCCTTCACTGAACTGACAATCCTCTTCCCCTCCTGTGATGTGGGGTCACTATTGGCCACCTCAAGCATATCCCTATCTGACTACAACTGCTGCTCAATGACCCAAATGAACACCTCATCCTCAGTCTCATTTTTCCCTCCCTCACTGTCACCTGCACCAATATCTATGTCTGTCCTGCAGCTCCTCTCCCCTATGAATTCATTTCCCATGTTGACCACACCTTCTCCACCTATGTGATTGCCACAGACTACAGTATCCACAGCCATGACCCTGCAACCCTTCAGTAGTGGCATCAGTTCCTTGCTACTTTCCATGGTGACCTTATTCCCCTCCCACAGCACACTCCTCCCAAAAGTAAATTCACCATAGATACTGTCTTCAGATTCTCCAACCTCCTTGATTGTATCACCACAGACGTCCTCGACCCTGTTGGTAGCGACCACTTCCCAGGCTTTCTCACCAGCTCCTCCACCCCTTACCCCCTCCAGCCCCCACTCTGCTGCCCTCCAAAGTCTGTCCATGATTACCACCACACCGACTGGGATGCCCACTGGGAATCTATTGCCCACAGGTCAAAAGCCACCCACTTACCTTTCATCATCCCACTGATGTCACCCATGCCTCCTCCTTCCTCCAGAAGACCATCGCTGATGCCATGTTGGCCCACGTTCCTACCAAACTTATCCACCCTCACTGCTGTATTCTTCCTCCACATGCTGTCCTTCTTCTCAATGAATCCCAGTGGATTTACTGCTCCTTCCTTCGCACCTGTGACCAGGATACACTCCTCCGCCACCGGCAATGACAACACCACATCTGAAACCTGTTAACAGCAAGGAAATGCCAGACTGGCGCCAGACATGTACATGGCTCCAACTCATCCAAGTATTTCTCTGCCTTCCAGCGCCTTACTGGTAACCATCCTTCCCCCCATTATCCTCAACGACAACTGCCCCTTCTCTGACAACATTAATAAGACAAACCATTTTGCTTCCCACTTCTCTGAGATTTTCTCCATACCCAATGATCCTTACTTTGATTACACCCTCCTCCCCATAGTCCTCAAATGCTCCAATACATCCATCCTGCCACTTGCCCACGTTTTCCAGTATTTGGATCAGTTACCTCTCTCAGACATAAACACTCCCATTGCTGCACACAATGTCAAACTCATACGCTGATCCAAATGCAACACCACCCCTAATCATGATGGTGTCACCTGCCGCCACCTCAAGGAATCCCTCCCTCATTCCCAGATGTCATTGTTACCCTGTATAACATCATCCTGTCTACGAGCTTTTACCCTGAACTGTGGAAGACTTCCCACATCCTGCTGTTCCCTAAATCCCACAAACCACACCCCCCTGACACCTGTTTCTATTGTCATATCAGCCTCACCTCATTGTTCAGTAAGGTCTTCAAGTCCATCCTCTCCCATGGTATTCATCACCACATTAACCAGTGCCAACTCCTTCCCCTTATACAGCCTAGCTTCTGGCCCTCCTTCTCAGCCAACAACCAGCTGTTTAACCTTACCAATCTCCTTTCCCTCCAACGTAACTCCCATCGCCCCACTATCTTTATTTCCCTTGACTTCCAGAACACATATGACTGAGTCTGTCATCTTGGGCCCCTCTTTAAACTCCAGACCTATGGGCTTTTTCTACTGTTACAAACGGTCGTTTCCTTATAAGTGTATACTTTAACCCCCAACATCTCCCCTTATAATGTTCTTATGGCCCCCTTTTTATCGTTTTTTATAAGTATCGTTTTCATCTTTTTATTCAATGTATCATTTGACTGAAGAGTGGCGGATTGTGCCGCTGCCAGCCCTCCCCTCCCCATATGGGACAGGGAAATGAAATCACAATAAAGGAAAAATAGCCGCTCTGGGAAGCGACCAACCTCGTTTTGATGTCAAACACTGTGTCAATATTTCACCCATGATGAAACACATTCGTCTACATTGAACAACACCAATGAAATATAAACTGTAATTATATGAAAGACTACACTATTATTATGTCCTCTGCAATACAATGCAGTTATCAATTGAATTTATGGCTAAAATTCGAATTTTCGTAAAAATTTGGATCCAAGTGCCAGCTGGGAAAAACTATTGCATCATCAGAAGTTAGATGGAATTAACTGATCAATTGATTAATTTTTCATAATTAATTTGCTATCAGTTTCATACTAAAAGTGTGCCAGAACGAGATTAATTGTATTACTACCGATATCAGCTGCTTTAGACACTGAAATAATTCAATGGCAAAAGATGAAAATTTGGGCCAGACCCAGACTCGAAATTGGATTTCCCACTAAGCAGTCACCCTATCCATTTCAACTACCTGGGCATGCTTTCTATCTGACTCAAATTGTCAAATTATTGCACACTACTCATTAGCACCCCTGTCCATTTACTTTATTTGCTCACAGCATTTCCCGAATTCCTGTAAGACTTTCAGACCCTATTGCCCATCCTCGCTGAAGATACCATAGTAATCAAGCTCACAGATGTACTATATTATTCGTGTAAAGTGGGAAGTTCCAGTCTAGGTCAAAATTTAGCTTTTGCCATTGAGGAATTTCAATGCCTAATTGCAGCTGATGTCAGTACCTTCTTCAAAATATTGATATTTAAAGCCACTGTACCAAACCGATGGGGTCAGCACACATGTAGTGTATAAGTGGATAGTAGAAAAGCATAGGAACCCTAGTTGATGTGCTATACAAATGGGATTACTACTGTTCATTTGCTATTTCATTGACCTATTACATAGTCTGCAATGGGTGAGAGTATAAATTAACATTAGCAGCACAAGATGAAAAATGTTTAGTATTGTAAGGTGAAGTTAATACCATAAAATGGAGATCACTGGAGTGTGTGATTGATTTCAGTATGGTTTTTAACCAAACAAAGACAAATTTTCGACAAATAACACAGCTCATTTAGGAGTGGGGTTAATGTTGGCACTCTGCTACAAGAATCAAACCAATCTTGTAGAGGAATTCTGCCTTGTGCTAGAAAACGTTGTGGTTTTGTTTATTTCAGCACTTTTTATGCTGTCTGCATTGCGTTTGTTTATTTTCATTGGTAGGTCTACCATGCAATATACTGGTTATCAGAAGCCATTTTTATGCTGTTGTGTTTCTACTCTTTTGTGTCGAGATAACGTTTATTCCTTTCGCTTTTGTCGTTACACATTTATTTCGTACGGTTTCTTGCCAAGTACAGTGAAAAAAAACTAAAAAGGTGTCTTGTATGAGGTTGAATTCCTTTCCAATTTTCTTAGCAGGTACAGAAATAAGAAGAACTGCAACATTCACAAGATCGTCAATATGTGCATTCAGCCAGTAAATTAAATAACCAGTAGAAACCATGTGTGTATTGCAATGTTATAGAACATATTGTTATGTGTGTTGAAAAATCATACAAACAATGCTGGTTTCTTTAAAGTGTGATAGAAAGTATGGACTAATCTCACTGACAAGTGCAACTTAACATGTGGTTAGATAAGTTGTTTTATCATGTGAGATATATGTATTGTTTTAAAATGTTGCAGATCTACTAATTAATGACAGTAACAATATGTGTATTTTCCACTCAAAACCTTTATGAACTTTGATAAATACTAATAAAGACAATTTCATTTTGCTACAGAAATCAAATTTTTGTTAATTGTAAGCGATCTGCAATTATACTTGTGGAGAAATCTCTCGGTGTACATGCCGCGTCAATTCTGGATAAAACTCCAAGCTTTCGACCACTACCTCCACGGTCGTCGTCAGGGCTAAAACTGACTGTCGTGAGCTAGCGAGGTTCCCACTTTTATATGCCAAGGACGGCTTCTGATTGGCTGGAATACGTCATAGCAACAGCGATATGGCGCGTAGTGAAGTGGTGCCCTCTACTTCCATAGATGTAGTTTCTATCCTGCGTTGCTTGCAGCGCCATCCCTTGAATCAGGAGGTAAAGTGCGGGAAGTTTTTCTCTGCGATTTTTCTTTATGCAGTGCACTCTTCCAAGTGTTACTGAGTGCATAGCCGTTGTCTCTGTTAAAGTTATTATCGCTGAGTCTAATTTCGACTGCTTCCCGGATCACAGAGTCCCAGTAATTCGATGCGTGGGCTATTACTCTGGTTTCTTCAAATAAAATCTTATGCTTGTTAAGCAGGCTATGTTCAGCCACCGCTGATTTTTCCAAATACCTGTATTTTAGGTGGCGCTGGTGCTCGATGCAGCGGTCGGCAACGGTTCTTACAGACTGGCCCACGTAATTCTTGCCGCATTCGCAAGGAATAGTATAAATTCCCGGCACTCTTAAGCCGAGGCTATCCTTGACTGATCTCAACATTTCCTTAATTTTCCTAGGTGGTCGGAAAACTGGTTTTATTCCTTGCCTCTTCAGGACTCTGGCTATCTTGCTCGTTGTAGCACCGCAAAAAGGAAGCCGCGCTATATGTTGGTCCTCTTCTTGTATATGGCTGGCATCGTGTCTTACTTTCTTGGACAAAACTGATTTAATTTCACCGGCAGAATAACCATTTCTCTTGAAAACAGTCGTCAAATGGTTAATCTCGGGAACGAGGTGGTCCTTGTCGGAAATAGTCCTGGCTCTGTGTATTAAAGTATTCAGCATAGCTCTCTTCTGAGACGGATGATGGAAGCTATGGCTATGCAGATATAAGTCTGTATGGGTTGACTTCCTGTACACAGAATGGCCCAGTCGTCCATCCGGCTTTCGCTCTACCAACACATCTAAAAAAGGTAACTTCCCTTCCTTCTCTACCTCCAATGTAAATTTTATGTTTGGATGTACACCATTTAAATGTTCGACGAACTGCTGCAGCGTGTCGCTGCCGTGTGGCCAGATTAAAAAAGTATCGTCGACGTATCTGTAGAAGCATGATGGGCGGAGGTGAGCACTGTTCAACGCTCGTTCTTCAAAGTCCTCCATGAAAAAATTCGCTATAGCTGGTGACAACGGCGAACCCATAGCTGTTCCATCCGTCATTTCATAATAATTTCCACTGTATAAAAAGTAAGTGGTCGTCAAGGTGTGCCGGAACAACTTCAAAATTTCTGAGGAAAAATGAGCAGCCAACAGTTGTAAGGTGTCATCCACAGGTACTTTGGTGAACAGAGAAACCACGTCGAGGCTGACCATGATATCACTTGGGCCTATCTTCATCTGTTTTATGATATCAACAAACATTTTTGAATTCTTAATATGATGTGGGCAGTGACCAACTATAGGCGCCAACAATTTAGTTAAGTGTTTTGCAAGCCTGTACGTAGGAGAGCCAATAGCGCTAACAATCGGTCTCAACGGGACGTCCTCCTTATGAAACTTTGGCAAACCGTACAGTCTTGGTGGCCTAGGTGCTCTCGGCCGTAAGTTCTTCACCAGTTCGTCGGAGAGGCCAGAGTTTTTTAGTAGCTCCCTTGTCTTCCTGCTGAGCGCCGATGTGGGATCCCGTCTGAGAATCCGGTATGTGTTATCCTCCAGTAATAATCCAACTTTCTTGTGGTAATCTGTAGCACTGAGGATTACCGTGGCGTTCCCCTTGTCAGCGGGTAGAACAACTAGATCTTCATCTTTCTGCAACAATTTCAGTCCTTGTCTCTCCTCTCTACTGATGTTTGACTTAGGCGGCTTGGATGTCGCTAAAATCCGGCTAGTAGCAAGCCTTACATCGTCCGCTGCTTCTTGAGGTAGATGACGAACTGCTTGTTCCACTCCACTAATAATCTCAACCACCGGTAACTTACGTGGAGCTGGGGCAAAGTTCAATCCTTTACTGAGAGCCGAGATGGTAGCTTCATCAAGTTCCTTGTCAGAGAAGTTGATAACAGTGCGGTGAATGCCGTTGGACCCAGTAGTTTCTTGATCACGGTTAAGCCGCTCAAATTTATCGGCCTGTTTCACCGTAGTCCTGCTTAAATTGGCTCGTTGGTGTGCCGCCAAAGTCATATCCACCCATTCCCAGTCCAATGGTGAGAGGACTCCGGCCAGAAGTAAATGGCAACTAAATAACAGACGAGCGTTCATGTCTAGTTCATACCTGGTATGACGTATCCTCTCTTTCACAATAGCATGGCTGGTCTTTCGTAAAATTCTATTTACTGCAGCGGTTGTGATGTGGTGTTTGACGACTGCAAACTTCGGTACTAACTCCTTGTCACGACAGCGTTGTAAAAAAGCCAAATTGCTCAGCAACTGAGACTGTTTCAGGCGCAGCTTCTCCAGGTGACGAACGCTGCGCGCTATATCCTCCCCGTAGAGGAAACTAATATGGCTACGAAGTCTTTCGCGACGAATTTCTTGAATAAAAATCTCTCGGTGTACATGCCGCGTCAATTCTGGATAAAACTCCAAGCTTTCGACCACTACCTCCATGGTCGTCGTCAGGGCTAAAATTGACTGTCGTGAGCTAGCGAGGTTCCCGAGATTAACCATTTGACGACTGTTTTCAAGAGGAATGGTTATTCTGCCGGTGAAATTAAATCAGTTTTGTCCAAGAAAGTAAGACACGATGCCAGCCATATACAAGAAGAGGACCAACATATAGCGCGGCTTCCTTTTTGCGGTGCTACAACGAGCAAGATAGCCAGAGTCCTGAAGAGGCAAGGAATAAAACCAGTTTTCCGACCACCTAGGAAAATTAAGGAAATGTTGAGATCAGTCAAGGATAGCCTCGGCTTAAGAGTGCCGGGAATTTATACTATTCCTTGCGAATGCGGCAAGAATTACGTGGGCCAGTCTGTAAGAACCGTTGCCGACCGCTGCATCGAGCACCAGCACCACCTAAAATACAGGTATTTGGAAAAATCAGCGGTGGCTGAACATAGCCTGCTTAACAAGCATAAGATTTTATTTGAAGAAACCAGAGTAATAGCCCACGCATCGAATTACTGGGACTCTGTGATCCGGGAAGCAGTCGAAATTAGACTCAGCGATAATAACTTTAACAGAGACAACGGCTATGCACCCAGCAACACTTGGAAGAGTGCACTGCATAAAGAAAAATCGCAGAGAAAAACTTCCCGCACTTTACCCTCTGATTCAAGGGATGGCGCTGCAAGCAACGCAGGATAGAAACTACATCTATGGAAGTAGAGGGCACCACTTCACTACGCGCCATATCGCTGTTGCTATGATGTATTCCAGCCAATCAGAAGCCGTGCTTGGCATATAAAAGTGGGAACCTCGCTAGCTCACGACAGTCAGTTTTAGCCCTGACGACGACCATGGAGGTAGTGGTCGAAAGCTTGGAGTTTTATCCAGAATTGACGCGGCATGTACACCGAGAGATTTTTATTCAAGAAATTCGTCGCGAAAGACTTCGTAGCCATACTTGTGGAGACTTGTCCATCATTGTATCTGACTGTGTTATGTTTTGCTTACATTCCGTATTTCCTGTATTATGAAGATATTCTTTTCAAATCACATTATTTTTAGAACGGTTTACTGTGCTATAGTGTCAGAAAATGTCAGTCTGCTGTATAGTAAAGCAGTGGAACGTAACAGCATGTACATTCCGTATTAAAATATAGTTAAAAAGATCTATATTATCCAGTAATAATTCAGTTGTATTATGTAACGTTTTCTTCCCCTCTGAAGTGGTGGTCGATTAAGTGAAACATTGCCAGCCGGGGTGGCCGAGCGGTTCTAGGCGCTACAGTCTTGAACCGTGAGATCGCTACGGTCGCAAGTTCGAATCCTGCCTCGGGCATGGATGTGTGTGATGTCGTTAGGTTTAAGTAGTTCTAAGTTCTAGGGGACTGATGACCTCAGAAGTTAAGTCCCATAGTGCTCAGAGCCATTTGAACCAAGTGAAACATTACTGGAAAACTTATAAAACGTCATACAATGAAAATTTTCTCTCTGAACAATCAGTAACATAGACTCAACTATGCCTAAGATTAAAATGCCAGTATCTTTACGTATACTGATAAATGTTACAGACAATTAAGATATGGAGATAGTATTGTGGCACTTAATTTGAAAGTCCAGGGTCATGTTTTAAACATCAAGTGTAAATTATGCATTGAGGGGAGTTAGAATGGAAAAAAAAATTGTTTTCACATTTTTGGGTGTTTATCTCACTATAAAATTTGCAATTTTCGGAATAAAATGATATATATCACTTATAAATTCATATGGAAAATATTTTCTTTTCTTTTTAAATATAATCAACATATGTTGAAAATGTCAAATAATTTACATACATTATTTAAAGATCTAATAAAATCGGTATTTTTTTATATAGAAGAGCTGTGTTATAATGGCCATGTCCATAAGAGGATGGGCACCACGTAGAAGAAGTTGAAACGAAGTTTGAGAGACAAGAAACTTTCTGATGGTAAAACTATAAGAGGCAGGCTCACAGTCAAAATGATAGATGAACTACAACAGTATTATGGGATGACCATTAGAAATAATACTGACAATTTGTTTAAAATGAATCAGGCAGTGTGGGCTACCTTCTTCCACAGACTAAAACTGATGAAAAACCAGTACACCACCTTTGCCCTACTGGACCTCATTCATGGTGCAATTACTGCAATGCCCAGTACTCAAACAGTTCATACAGCCATAAACATCCCATCCCAGCAGCAATCATGGATATCGTAAAACCTGTTTACAGAGGCGTTGAAAATCCTGAATTGCTGATGAAGTGTCTCCATGGCCAGACTCAAAATCCCAGTGAGTTGTTCAATAATCTTATATGGACTCACTTACAAAAAATGTTTTTTTTTAAATGAAGACACTAAAGTATGGGGGGGGGGGGTGCAGTGATGCTGTTATTGGTTTTAATGATGACAACATTGGTAGGGCGAAAGTGCTACAACATATAGGAATTAATCCTGGAGCAAACTCTGTCATAGAACTTGAATGGATGGACAATGTTCGCATTGATAAAGCAGAGTATGCAGCACAGTTGGCACTAAGGAGTCCAGGAAGAAGGAAAGAAGAAAACACTTTGAAAAAGATCAAGTGAATGATATACAGTATGCTGAAGGGTGTTTTTGAGTGAATAAAAATAAAAAATTAAATATATATTGAGATTCAGTCTTCCGGAATTTTAGAAGCCATTTCTGAAAATTTACATTTTCTGTTGCATTTTTCCCTAAATCTCAGAAACCACTTCGAGTAGAGTATTCAAATTTTCAGGGAGTAATAACATACATATCCTGAGTCTATTGAACTAAAAAAAGAACATAATGTTATCTATAATTAAAATATTTAGGATAATGTACAAGAAACATACACAAAATTTTAACCGTGTAATAAAAAATTGTATTTCCTAAAGCGGTGGGTCAAATGCAATTATTGTAGTTTAGGAACTCAGAACATACAGTTTAATGGCCTGTAGAAGTTTCATGTCAATGGATGCAGTTGTTCCTGAAGTACAGGGAAGCCAAGTCACTAAATTTAACATTGTCTTGATAGGGCGTTCCAACTGCCCTTAGATGCAATTTTTTGGTAGCGGAGAGTTGTGTATACCTGTGTGTGCGTACATGTGTGTGTACAACAGATGGGATGTCAGAGTATTTAATTTGGGGCTCCATTGTTTCTTACACCAAGTGTGATGCAGAGATCAAACTATACTCATTAACGTGTGCTACCATATGTTGATGATGACGGCAGCAGGGTCATAGCTTTGTAGCGTACTGCTCAAAATGATTACTGGCTGACAGTTGATTTTATTTCGAATTTTGATGTTTTACCGAATAGTATGTGTTTATAATTTGTTAGTATTGGTTTTTAACCATTTATGGCGAGTATGTTTCATACTCATTCTCATATTGCCTAGTCAATGCTGTTTAGTTTCCAACACTGTCGTGTTCGGTGTCAAAGTAGCAATTGATTTGAATGTTTATGTGTGTCAACTTGTTTGGAGATGTGTTACTGTCAGCATGATGTTTCACAATATATTGAACTACATGATTCAGTATTTTTCTTGTGATGGATACTTATCATGCCAGTCTGAACTTCTGTAACAGAATAAACCTTCTCTTTTCAGCATTTTTTTAGATTACATCATGTGCTATCTTTTGGAGTTAGGACTTGGCCGTATCCTGACAAGCAAAGAATATGCATTGCATTTTGCAATTACCATCTCCACCTGATAGGGATAATATCATGTCTCCTTGCCCACCCTTGAAACAGGAAACTCTCTAGTTAGTGTACTTCCAAGAAATAAAATACAAAAGTGTACAGAAAGGGTGAGTTTACAAGGAGAAGTGATGGGCCTGATATAGTGCTGGGCTATGACTAGCAGCTCTAAATGTGTGTGTGTGTGTGTTTTTTTTTCACTGGTGTGGCAGAATGTTTGCTAGTGAGGCAGAACTGTTGCTGATGAGCATGGCTCACAGCATGGCTGGAGGTGTGGCTGAGGGTGTGGCTGGGGGAGGTGGCTCTTTTTGGGGTGTTAGCACCAATGCCCTCACTATACGTTCACTGGACATCCAGAACCTAAGTTGCCTTCCTACTTACCAAGAGTCAAATTCCACTTTTTTTACATTCATCTTACTATAGCAAGCAAATGGAAGTAACAATGGACCGTCGTTGAGGAAACGAATTAAATTTATTTTTAATACTTCCATATCTAATATTCAAGTTATGATCTAAACCTTAAATAACACAAGATGCAATACAATATGTGGTGGTCTTTAAACTTGTAGTTCTGTCTTTGCAAGATGTGTACACAGAACGGTTTCTTTGTGGTTTATCCTCTCCTTGTATGAATGGACTCACTATTGTCTTCAGTGTGGTTGACAACATAACGGAGATGTTCCGTCACGACTTCCAGTATGTGCATTAGGTATATGTTTGGTATTTGTCATTAGCGGTTTTTGATAGTTACTTGGAAGATTTTACGGAGTATATAAATATTTTGTGTCTCCTGTTTTTTTCTATTGACAGTCTGAGGGCGACTACAGATTGATCGAAACTGTTAATGGTATTGTGAAGTATTCAGTTTCTGTGTCGTACTAAACATGAAAACCAAGAGAAAGTTGTCATTCACTTCACATATATGTAACAAATGTCATTTTTTTCCAAATAGCCGTTTCACTTCTGTGATTTTCTAAAGATGAGAAATATTGCCCATTGGGTTCTAGAGGTCTACGTTTCACAGCATTTCCTCTCGCAGACGTCTATTGTCGAAGAGGTCTTTAACACACGTGATTATTTTTAATACCTCCGTTTTGCTAAGCACTTCGGTAGCAACACTGATTTGTCACGTAGTAACTCAGTTGTTAAGGTGGAAAGAAGCAGCATTCTTTCAGCGAAAACGAAAATGTTCGCTGGATATACGCTACTGTCAGTTGTTTGTAAATATTACCAGGAGATATAGTCCTTTGTACAATCTGGTTTAATGAACACGTTTTGGAGTTATACTGAGAGCAATCAGATGGAATCAGGACTCTGATCTATGGTGTATGAATTGTGACTGTCATTTTCCCATTCAGAGTAATACTAGACACTTGTTAAAATAATTTCACAAGATCACAGTGTCAGAGATAGATCCAGACTTTCCAGTAAAATAGTTTTCCGATCGTGATGCATTTATGTTGAAATCCACATCACATGCGTTCCAAACGAACCGTGCTGACAGTTGCACTGGGTGTTAAGCACATCGAAGAAGTGGGATAAAGCACTTGAAAATGTTGATGACAATGCACTTCAGTCGTCTTCTCGTCTGCAGTGACCTGATACAACCAGTTGTGTTCTAGGTACACTGGCTAAACTTTGGACAATAACTGACAGTTTGCTCCATATTGCTAGGAATAGTAATTCACAACTTTCATTTTAGTGACATTATTTTACATTTTAGTGGCATTATGAGGATCAATGATCCACCTGGTAGTGTTTTCAGAAAGTATCTACTGTAAAATACCGCTGTGCATCTCGAAAATGCATAATAAATTTACAAACTGCTTGATATAAGAGTACTGTTTAAGCAAGTTACCGAAATTGTTATTACCTGAAAATCGAGAAGTCGGACCTCTGTTACTTCTCCGTCCAGATACTTAAACATCATATTGTTCTTCCAGCAGTCGCCATGGGTCAGTACAGGTAACTTTGTTTGGTTTTTGTTCTCCTCGAGCATTCTATATGCAGTATCGAGTCGTCGTTCAATAAACCCCCTATACTTCTGGGAGTATCCCTCATAGCCAGGGCACTTTTCCAACTCATTCGCTAGGGCGCACATTACGTTAGAAGCCAGCGATCTGAAATGCTTCTGGGCGGTTTGGTTGGTAAACATGTTGTTACAGAAAGTGTTGTTGTAATGTGGCTGTCCGGTGAGCAGAAACGCGGAAGCGGCGTGCAGCCTGGCGTATGCCCGCAGCACGGCCGCACAGTGCCCGTAGTCCAGGGGACGGCCTGCCTCGGCCATCCTGAACCCAGCTGCTGCCAGGTCCTCCAGCACCAGGAAGTCCGACGGCTTCTGGCCACAGTGGTAGCAGTGCGCTGCCAGCGGCTGGAACTCGTCGCCTTCCAGTTCTGCCAGTTTGTCGTGGATCTTCGGCATCACCTCGTGCAGCGCCTGGGACTCAATCCTGAATGCCTGACAACTTTCAAACACGTCCTTCATTGCTCCAGTTTCAAGGGCCGTTTTCACGATTATCGATATTTTCCTTTCTTTCTCACTATTTTCATACTTTGCGAATGCGGTAATTCTGTACATCAAGCTTCCATAGCCAATTCCTTCTGCATTTGCGTGTTGAATGTTCATGTTTTCTACAGTAAGTTTCACCTTTTCTTTATTACTGATGGCAAATTCTATGAATTTGTGGTCAATCCATGTAGGTGGTGGCACTCGTGTATTTTTCACTGTTTCCATGTTAATCTGATGGCATCACCTGCGTACAGACAAGGCATATTTGAGTCTCTGATTAAACATTACAGATCGTAAGTTTTAGTCAAAAAAAATGTTCAAATGTGTGTGAAATCTTATGGGACTAACTGATAAGGTCATCAGTCCCTAAGCTTACACACTACTTAATCTAAATTATCCTAAGGACAAACACACACACACCCATGCCCAAGGGAGGACTCGAACCACCGCGAGGACCAGCCGCACAGTCCATTACTATAGCGCCCTAGACCGCTCGGCTAATCCCGCGCGGCTAAGTTTTAGTCTCATGTGAAATAATGACAGGAGTTACAATGAAATGAACACCCTTAGCTGCTTACAGATGAAAATGTGTGCCCCGACCGGGAATCGACCCCGGGATCTCCTGCTTACATAGCACACGCTCTATCCATCTGAGCTACCGAGGACACAGAGGATAGCGCGACTGCAGGGGTTTATCTCTGGCACGCCTTCCGCGAAACCCACGTTCTCAACGTATTGTCCCGCACTGCATTCGTAGTGCCCCCGCCCATTATACCATTACTCGCGGCGCGTTGCCGATTCTCGTAAGAGTTCGGGCACTGTTTGTGGATTCGCACAGAAGGAGAAGATGGTCAAGTGGCTGGTGAGCCTTAACTGTATATTTACTAAGATGGTATCTGTTCTTTCCGAAAGAACAAATACCATCTTAGTAAATATATAATGACAGGAGCACGTGATTAGATAAATCACATAAGAATTTACATAAGGCCTTTGGATACTTTTTCACTTCATGTTCAGTTAAAATAAAGGAAAACTGAGAAGGTTATTTATGAATACACAGACCGTAACCAGTCATAATCTTTTTGTCAACTTACTTGAAAACTTACTTAAATGTTTAACACTGAAACATATTTGGAAGAATAGCCTATCATTAGGCAAATATGGAAACACAAAAAATTTAACACAAATATACAAATGTTGATCTTATAAAAATTTTATTCTGTCATGGGATGTGTTGCGGTTTTCCTGCGGAAAAAGACAATTAAATCTCATATTGAAGGAGCATTTCTATCATCTGTTTGTCTGTTACTAACTCAACAATAGTAATTAAGAACTTATCCTATTCATCAATCTTTGCTGCCTTCTTGTGCTGCATTCACTCCCATCAGTGACTGTGGCTAACTTGATTTTATCGTCCACTGTTCACAGACTTGTTAGTAACACAATTCGCTGTTTATTAACATCAATACCAATATGCAAGAGAAAGTAGGTGGCGTTGAAAACCAAAAATTAGTTCTACATCATTCATAAATGTATAAATCCTGGTGTTATCTGACACTTATAATTCCCTTATTTACACTTTGGCGGTGCTGCTTTCATTTTGGTAGACGAAATACATTACAATAAGACGGAATACAACTATTCCATGTTTCTGGCGACAACATAAAGTTACTCTGAAAATTAGCCGGCCGCGGTGGCCGTGCGGTTCTAGGCGCTCCAGTCCGGAGCCGCGCTGTTGCTACGGTCGCAGGTTCGAATCCTGCCTCGGGCATGGGTGTATGTGATGTCCTTAGGTTAGTTAGGTTTAAGTAGTTCTAAGTTCTAGGGGACTGATGACCACAGCAGTTAAGTCCCATAGTGCTCAGAGCCACTCTGAAAATTGAGATCGTACACACACGTTCATACATGCCATTGGTCACTACGTTTCTTATTTTCGCACTCTTCATTCTCTCCTCCAAGCTCATTAGCCCAAAACATCGGGAATCTCTACCATCGCTAATCCTAAATAGAACAAATATCAACTTCTCTCCCTCAGCAAAGAGTATGGGAGTAATAATGGATGAAAATCCATTCTGCAGTGTGCAGAAAAGCATCAGCATCCCTTCATTCCTTACAAAAATATAAAATACTCTTCCCTTTCAATCTGAAAAAGAAATTAGTACAAACGCTTATACTCCCAATCATTGACTAGAGCGATATCGTCTTACAAGGTCCCTTTCAGGAAAATTCGCGACGACTGGAACTGGTCATCAATGCCTGCGTCCGATATATCTGTGACGTTCGACTTTTTGATCACATTTCACCAGCAAATGCAAAACTGTCACGGCTGCGTGCAGACAAATGCAGAGGTTTCCATACACTTGGCCGAGCGGTTCTAGGCGCTGCAGTCTGGAACCGTGCGACCGCTACGGTCGCCGGTTCGAATCCTGCCTCGGGCATGGATGTGTGTGATGTCTTTAGGTTAGTTAGGTTTAGGTAGTTCTAAGTTCTAGGGGACTGATGACCTCAGAAGTTAAGTCCCATAGTGCTCAGAGCCATTTGAACCATTCCATACACTCTGTCTCATCTACAGTCTTATAAATATATACGGTCCCTCATGTCTCTCCTCGTCCTTAACGCTCATGTCTGAACATGACAAAAACACGTTCCCACCGTAATAAAATCCTCTCTGTTCAACTACATTGCCCAGTCACATTCTAGAAGTCCTTTACAGTAGCACGAACCCGACTCTGGAATAACCTCCCTCATTATATTAGAGAACTTAAAACATGTCCGGCTTCAAAAAACAGTTAATGACGTATCTACTTGAGTAACAGTAATGCCTTCCTCTGTACGTGAATGCACTTCACCGCATTACTTCCTTCTTTCGTACTACATCTTCCTCAGTTTCCAGTTTTTTTCATAACTGATGCGGCCTCCTTAAATCTCTCTTCCCCAAAACTCGCTATACCAGTAAACGGCTACTTTACACATCAATATATTAATGTACATCTGCACAAATCTTCATTACTATTGCCAGTTTTTCTCATGTTTACCGTTATTATTTCATTTTTTTCTTTTACTATTATTATCATTGCTTTTATCATAATTTTTGTGTATAGCAGCTGTTGTAAAACTACTGCCGGTATTTACTTCATTAGGTCTTAGTCATTACTCCTTATTCATATTGTCACTAGATTAAGCTATTTTCCGTATTCAAACTACTGTCATGATGTAACTATGATGTGCAAATTGCTGCATGTGTGGAACACTGGTCCGATGTAAGACAGGGCCTGATGGTCCTAATCTGATCAGGTTAAATAAATAAATAAATAAATAGAGCGCGCTGCTTAAATAGGCTGGGACTGAACATCGGGTTTCCCAGTTGGGAATAAAGGAAAATGATTACCATTTTTCGTATTCACCTGACATCCAAAGAAAGCTCTTGACCGAGCGAGGTGGCGCAGTGGTTAGACACTGGACTCGCATTCGGGAGGACGACGGTTCAATCCCGCGTCCGGCCATCCTGATTTAGGTTTTCCGTGATTTCCCTAAATCGCTCCAGGCCAATGCCGGGATGGTTCCTTTCAAAGGGCACGGCCGACTTCCTTCCCCGTCCTTCCCTAATCCGATGAGACCGATGACCTCGCTGTTTGGTCTCCTTCCCCAAAACCAACCAACCAACCAACCAAAGCTCTTGAAAATCGTCGTCGAACTAGTTCAGTGGGAGCATTTTAATCTATTTCTGGCTGAATAGCGTCTGTTATCCTAAATAAAAATAAAAATTTTGTGTGTGTGTGTGTGTGTGTGTGTGTGTGTGTGTGTGTGTGTGTGTGTGTGTAATGGATTTTTCTAATTTAACTAGAGTACTCACGTAGTCCCTATCTCGCTTTCTCCAAAGGCATGTCATAGTATATTCCTAAAAAGAATACAGTTATTTGATGTTCTATATCTTGTCGTATTGCTATGTTTGCCTGAGATTGTGCCACGGAAAGACATAAAATCCGTAGGATGTTTTGGCAGTCTGTCGCAAATGATGGTTCTCTAAACTCTCTCATTGTTTCGTGAATCTAATCCTCCCACCACGGATTCCCATTTGAGTCCACCGCGCATTTCTGTAAAACTCGAATGATGATCAAACCTAACAGTAACAAACCTAAGAGCGTGCCTGTGATTTGCGTCGATATCTTCCTTTGATCCGACTTGATGACGACCTTAAAAACTCGAGCAAGATTCAAGAATAGCTCGCACAACCGACCTTACATACTCATTCCATTTTACAACGCTTCGTAACGTCACGCCTAGACATTTAATTGACTAGTGTTGAAGTCGAACGTTACAAGGTTGTTTTTTTGACTCACTAACATTTCTTACAATTTCGTACTTATAGAGCCAGTTCCACTTATCACACCAAAGATAAATTCTGTCTGAGTCATCATGTATCGTCCAGCAGTGACTCAACGTCAACACATTCCCCTACATTACAGTGTGCACCGGGTGTTTTGTTGGTATGGGCAATGCACGACTTAAATCGGTTGTTAGCCTCGTTCTTGAGAGAGATGTAGGTCGTTAATTATCGCCTTAAATCTCATAAATATAATGCAGAATATATTCACTTTTTGGTAAGCAGAGGAGTTATCTAACAGTATAAACATATCTTAAATGATTGGATAAATCTCGTATCGTTAATAACATAGTTAGCAGACGAAATAATACGAAGTGAAGTAAGGCATATGAGATATTCATGGTTGGGTGCTAAATGCCAAATGGTAACAGAAACAGAAGGAAAGGACAATGCATATAACAGTATACTAAAATCACAGTGGACAAGAAAGATGACGGAAGTTCACAAAGGAAAACGAAGGACTGAAAAGAAGAACCACCTAAGAAGAAAGAGGAAATGGATGAAAGCAAACTGAGGAAATGTAGCTTCTGAGGAATAATTATGAGGCAACGAAATTCCACAGAGAAATAAATGCAGCGTGGGAACCCTTCAGTGTTACAACAAGCCTGATAGAAGATGAAGCAGAAAAAATTTTGAATGGTGGGTAAGAGATGTGTGAACGATGGCGCTGACATTTTGACGAACTCCACAACCCAAGAATAGTAACTTCAAGAGACTCAGCAGAGGTACCGGACAAAATGACTCTGATATCATAGATCCTACAAAACTATAACAAATAAGAGATGTCATAAGAAACTGGAAGCAACCGAACTGCTTAAGCGAGGAGGAAGTGAATTGGAACGGACCTTCCTCAAGATGGCTACTTTAGAGAGGGGAGAGAAGAAAATGCTCCAACAATAGAAATACGAGATGATTTGTCCCATATACAAGAGGGGAGATCAATTAGAATGTGATAACTACTGGGGGAAAACATTTGTTAACTTGGGGTAAAAAGTATTCTCGAATATACTATGCGGCCTGAGAGAGATTGGGGTGTACCAGTATGCTTCCTACCAGGAAACTCAACTGTAGGTCAGGTCTACGCTTTAAGGCAAATCCTAAAAAAGACGATCGAATTCTGAACTGGCACACACCACTTCTTTATATTTTTGTTATGTAGACAGAAAGCAATTATATCAATCCCTGGAATCACTGCAAAATTAGGTATAGTGAGAAATACAATGAGCGAGACATGAAGTAGCGTAAGTGCAGGAAGAATGATATCTGACACATTAAACATCGAAAGGGGGTGTGGCAAGGAGAAAATGTTACTCCGGAGAAGGTGCTGAGAACTGCAAACATTTTGAGCTGGAGGTCAACATTCCACTAATAAGTGCTGACACTCACTTACGTGGATAATATAGGTACAGTGGAAACAACCACGAAGGCAATGCAAAAGACATTCAATGCACTTGATCGGTCCAGCAGGAACATGGGTTTATACATCAACCAGCAGAAAACAAAATTCACAGCTGCCGGAAAGGCACGCAAGGAGAACAAACTGGCCTGAATAACAGTGTAAAACTATACCACAGAGAAAGTTGAGCAGTCCTAGTATCTCGCTTCATAGTCACCTACTTAAACAAAACTTCCTATGACATTAAACAGAGAGTAATAGCAGCCAATAGAGCATATTTTGCTCTAACAAGACTTATTATCAAGGCTCCAGACGTGCACCACAAAGTTACTCATCTACAAAACACTTATAAGAGCAGTGGACACACACAACTCCGAAACTTGGAACCTAGTACCAATAACATCAAAATGCTGGACGCATTTGAAAGAAAGATTCTTCAGAGAATCATCAGATCAATTCGTGTAGAAGAAATAAGGAGGAAAAGACACTGTCTTGATTTGTACAACGTTTATAAGGACCTACTGACCAGAGAAATAATTAAATCATCCAGATTGAGATGAGATAGGCATATAGCACAGACGAGAGATGTGGAAGTACCCAAAAACCGTTACAAGGAAATCCAGCAGAGGGGACGTGGTCTGCCAAAAATAAGATTGGAGGATAGAATGATCGAGAATCTCTGGAACATGGTTTATAGAAATTGGAGAGCTCTGTCAACGGAGATAAATGGTGGAAAACTGTTCAAGAGGCCAAGGATCACAATGAGCTGTAGAGCCAAAAAGAAGGTGGACATTCTTTGTCTAGCTTGTGTTCAGTAATGTCTGTCATCAGAGAAAATATTTAAGGGAGAGCAGAAGGATGTGAATTGTCTTTTGCCATCATTTGTCAGTGTTTTGGTGCTTTAGTCAGTCGTTATTGGCGACTTTGTGAGTGGTGGTACCGCTGAATAGCTGTGTAAGTTACATACTCTAACTTTCTGAGGATCTTCGAACAATTTTGTGAACACGAGTTACTCGTACACATTTAACTTTTTGTAGCTCTTGTAATAACTGTTTTGTAAACACAGGGTAAAAACTTGAACTTTTCAGTACACTCGGAATAATTTTGTGGGTGTGAGTTACACACTTTAACTCTTCACTGGACTTAAATTATTGCGACTGTGTTTTTGATGGTTGCTTCTGCCCAGTTTGAAGAATAACTTTGTTTACAGGATCTGAAGCAGCTGTGAACTGTAATTCTGTGTTGCAGTTGGTATTTATATTCATGTGTGATAAACTTGTTGAGTATTTTCTGCTGCGGTTATTCAGAATAACAAACTTCATGTCGTGATTAACGGCAGGACACTGTACTTGGACCATGTGAACATTTAATACCGATAATAGGTCAAACACACGCGCTACCGGGGCAGGGTAATGTTTCATCTATGTTGTATTACACAAGAATCTAGTCACAGTAAATGAGTGAAGTCGCCGGCCGGAGTGGCCTAGCGGTTCTAGGCTCTAGTCTGGAACCGCGCGTCCGCTACAGTCGCAGGTTTGAATCCTGTCTGGGGCATGGATGTGTATGACGTCCTTAGGTTAGTTAGGTTTAAGTGTGTGTCTGTGTGTGTCTGTGTGTGTGTTAGTTCCGCACCCCTTTCATGTCTATGATTGTTATTGCATTTTTGCGCAGTACCGTGTAAGAACTCGAAACATGTTCCTCCTCTTTTATTACCTATAGTTGTGGCAAGCTAATTGAGTCATTAGTCTCGCAGCCGAGAGGATGGCGATTCAAATTCCATGTGGGCGTTCAGACTTCGGTTTTCCGAGATCTTTCTAAATTACTTAAGGAAAATGATAAGATGGTTTCTTCGAGAAGAAGAAAGCCGTTTTTCTTGCCGATGCTTGTCCTAACCAAGCTAGTGAAGTCGTTATCGATACTTCGACAAAAATTAATCTTCCTCCCATCTTTTCTAAGCACAATCTGTAACTTTTTAGAATCTGGTATAGACTGGTGCTGTACTGAATAGATTTTAGTTTCACTCTTATTTTTGGTTGGGTAAATAATGTGGATTACTAATAGATTAGCAAAAGTATGATAACAGAAATTGGATTTCGATGTTCTAAAATTTTGAGGGAGGTGTTGTTAACGCCCCTACACGATCCTCCCAAAAAAGAGCATTGTTAATTGCTAATCATTGTAACCATCTGATAAACGGCAGACGCTGTTTGTATGGACAGCCGGTTATTTCAGTTTTCACCCAAAAGTCCAGGAGGGACTATATTCTGCACGATCTCACAAGTTGTATTAAACGATAGTGAGCTACATTGTTGTTTGTTGTTGTGGTCTTCTGTCCAGAGATTGGTTTGATGCAGCTCTCCAAGATACTACATCCTGTGCAAGCTTCTTCATCTCCCAGTACCTACTGCAATCTATATCCTTCTGAATCTGCTTAGTGTGTTCTTCTCCTGGTCTGCCTCTACGATTTATCCCCTCCACGCTACCCTCCAATACTAAATTGGTGATCCCTTGATGCCTCAGAACACGTCCTACCAACCGATTCCTTCTTCTAGTCAAGTTGTGCCACAAATTTCTCTTCTCATTAGTTACGTGATCTACCCATCTAATCTTCAGCATTCTTCTGTAGCACCACATTTCAAAACCTTCTATTCTCTTCTTGTCCAAACTATTTATCGTCCATGTTTCACTTCCGTACATGGCTACACTCCATACAAATACTTTCAGAAACAACTTCCTAACACTAAAGTCTATACTCGATGTTAACAAATTTCTCTTCTTCAGAAACGCTTTCCTTGCCATTGCCAGTCTACATTTTATATTCTCTTTACTTCGACCTTCATCAGTTATTTTGCTCCGCAAGTAGCAAAACTCCTTTACTACTTTAAGAGTCTCATTTCCTAATCTAATTACCTCAGCATCGCCCGACTTAATTCGACTAAATTACATTATCCTCGTTTTACTTTTGTTGATGTTCGTCATATATCCTCCTTTCAAGACACTGTCCATTCCATTCAAATGCTCTTCCAGATCCTTTGCTGTCTCTGACAGAATTACAATGTCATTGGCGAACCTCAAAGTTTTTATTTCATCTCCATGGATTTTAATACCTACTCCGAATTTTTCTTTTGTTTCCTTTTCTGCTTGCTCAATATACAGATTGAATAACATCGGGGAGAGGCTACAACCCTGTCTCACTCCCTTCCCAACCACTGCTTCCCTTTCATGTCCCTCGACTCTTATGACTGCCTTCTGGTTTCTGTACAAATTGTAAATAGCGTTTCGATCTGTGTATTTTACCATTTACACCTTCAGAATTCGAAAGAGGGTATTCCAGTCAAAATTGTCAAAAGCTTTCTCTAAGTCTAGAAACGCTAGAAACGTAGGTTTGCCTTTTCTTAATCGACCTTTAAGATAAGTCGTAGGGTCAGTATTGCCACAAGAAACCAAACTGATCTTCCCCGTGGTCGGCTTCTACCACTTTTTACATTCGTCTGTAAGGAATTCGCGTTAGTATTTTGGAACCGTAACTTATTAAACTGATAGTTCGGTAATTTTCACATCTGTCAATGCTTGCTTTCTTTGGGATTGGAATTATTATATTCTTCCTGAAGTCTGAGTGTATATCGTCTGTCTCATGCATCTTCCCCACCAGATGGTAGAGTTTTGTTAGGATTGGCTCTCCCAAGGCGATCAGTAGTTCTAATGGAATGTTGTCAACTCCCGTTGCCTTGTTTCGAGTTAGGTCTTTCAGTGCTCTGTCAAACTATTCGCGTAGTATCATATCACCCATTTCATCATCATCTACATCCTCTTCCATTTCCATTTTATCGTCCTCAAGTACATCGCCCTTGTATAGACCCTCTATATACTCCTTCCACCTTTCTGCTTTCACCTATTTGCTTGGAACTGGGTTTCCATCTGAGCTCTTGATATTCATACAAGTGGTTCTCTTTTCTACAAAGGTCTCTTTAATTTTCCTGTAGGCAGTATCTATCTTACCCCTAGTGAGACAAGCCTCTACATCCTTACATTTGTCCTCTAGCCATCCCTGCTTAGCCATTTTACACTTCCTGTCGATCTCATTTTTGAGACGCTTGTATTCTTTTTTGCCTGCTTCATTTACTGCGTTTTTGTATTTTCTCCTTTCATCAATTAAATTCAATATTTCTTCTGTTACCCAAGGATTTCTACTAGCCCTCGTCTTTTTACCAACTTGATCCTCTGCTGCATTCACTACTTCATCCCTGAAAGCTACCCATTCTTCTCCTACTGTATTTCTTTCCCCCATTCCTGTCAATCGTTCCCTTATGCTCTCCCTGAAACACTGTACATCCTCTGGTTCTTTCAGTTTATCCAGGTCCAATCTCCTTGATTTCCTACCTTTTTACGGTTTCTTCAGTTTTAATCTACAGTTTATAACCAATACATTATGGTCAGAGTCCACATCTGCCCCTGGAAATGTCTTACAATTTAAAAACTGGTTCTTAACTCTCTGTCTTACCATTACATAATCTATCTGACACCTTCCGGTATCATCAGGCTTCTTCCATGTATATAACCTTTTTATACGATTCTTAAACCAAGTGTTAGCTATGGTTAAGTTATGCTCTGTGCAAAATTCTACCAGGCAGTTTCCTCTTTCATTTCTTACTGCCAATCCATATTCACCTACTACGGTTCCTTCTCTTCCATTTCCTACTGTTGAATTCCAGTCTCTCATGAATATTAAATTTTCTTCTCCCTCCACTATCTGAATAATTTCTTTTGTGTCCTCATACATTTCATCAATCTCTTCGTCATCTGCCGAGCTAGTTGGCAGACTAACTTGTACCAGTGTAGTAGGCGTATGCTTCGTGTCTATCTTTGCCATAATAATGCGTTCACTATGTTGTTTGTAGTAGCTTACTCGCATTCCTAAATTTTTTTTTCATTATTAAACCTACTCCAGCATTTCCTCTATGTGATTTTGTATTTATAACCCTGTATTTGCCTGACCAGAAGTCTTGCTCCTCCTGCCACCGAATTTCACTAATTCCCACTATATCTAACTTTAGCCTAACCATTTCCCTTTTTTAATTTTCTAACCTACCTACCCAATTAAGGGATCTGACATTCCACGCTCCGATCCATAGAACGCCAGTTTTCTTTCTCCTGATAACGACGTCCTCTTGAGTAGTCCCCGCCCGGAGATCCGAATGGGGGACTATTTTATCTCCGGAATATTTTACCCAAGAGGACGCCATCATCATTTAACCATACAGTAAAGCTGCATGCCCTCGGGAAAAATTACGGCTGTAGTTTCCCCTTGCTTTCAGCCGTTCGCAGTACCAGCACAGCAAGGCCGTTTTGGTTAATGTTACAAGGCCAGATCAGTCAATCATCCAGACTGTTGCCCCTTCAACTACTGAAAAGGCTGCTGGCCCTCTTCAGGAACCACACGTTTGTCTGGCCTCTCAACAGATACCCCTCCGTTGTGGTTGCACCTACGGTACGGCTATCTGTATCGTTGAGGCACGCAAGACTCCCAACAAACGGCAAGGTCCATAGTTCATGTGAACAACATATCAATAGTTAAATACTTCTCACAATTAATGCTTTTTGTATTACAACTTGTATGCTACGAAAGTATGCCATTTCAGTGCTAGGGCATGTTGTTGATAGTAATAGGGAGAGGGGCTAAAGGTGCACTTTTTATACCTGATCGAAATGCAAATTAAATTAAATTGATCAATTGTTAATCCCCCTAACCACACCTACCTCCATTCCTGGATGAAGTCATATGTTTTTATCAGACTGGTTATGGACCCCAGCCCCCCTCCTCCCTTCCCATGCTTCACTCAATGCCCTACCTATCACATAGGTGGGAATTTAGAATTTTGGTAGGAATTTCGAAATTTGGCGGGAATTTCGAATTTCGGTGGGAATTTTTTTGTACCAGGGCTCTGCAGACATTCAACCCTACCCCTCCCCCCCCCCCCACACACACACCGGGGAATTGGCTGTAAATTAAAATTGGCAGTGCCCTTTCTCGGACTCGAACCCTGGTCCTTCTTGACAGAAAGCCCAAGTACACGCGCCTAACACAACTATAAAACCAGAGGCTTAGAATAGGCTTAGAAAGGCGCGAACTTAAAAATGGCCAAGCCCTTCCTGGGACTCGAACCCTGGGTCTTCTGGATGGAGAGTCCAAGTGCTCCCCCCAACAATGGAAACTCTCCAGATGCAGGAAACGAAGGTAAGGTTAGTGTACTTTATTTTATTTTGGTTGAAAAACTAACGTAAGGATCGGTCTAAATTACGTAGCTGATCACAAAGATCGGACACACTTTCACAACAACATGCATAGTGCTACACAAGGACTGCCCAAAAATTGACGCTACCATATAGTGATGAAGAGTAGGCTAAAGTTCAAGACATTAGTCAGGAAGAATCAATACGCAAAGAAGTGGGATACGGAAATACTAAGGAATGGCGAGATACGTTTGAAGTTCTCTAACGCAATAGACACAGCAATAAGGAATAGCGCAGTAGGCAGTACAGTTGGGTAAGCTATAGGGAGAGACGGGTCATATACAATATGTACAATAACCAAGAGGGAATATTAAGAGTGGACGATCAAGAACGAAGTGCTCGTATTATGAAGGGTGTAAGACAAGGCTGTAGCCTTTCGCCCCTACTCTTCAATCTGTACATCGAGGAAGCAATGATGGAAATAAAAGAAAGGTTCTGCAGTGGATTTAAAATACAAGGTGAAAGGATATCAATGATACGATTCGCTGATGACATTGCTATCCTGAGTGAAAGTGAAGAAGAATTAAATGATCTGCTGAACGGAATGAACAGTCTAATGAGTATACAGTATGGTTTGAGAGTAAATCGGAGAAAGACGAAGCTAATGAGAAGTAGTAGAAATGAGAACAGCGAGAAACTTAACATCAGGATTGATGGTCACGAAGTCAATGAAGTTAAGGAATTCTGCTGCCTAGGCAGTAAAATAACCAATGACGGACGGAGCAAGGAGGACATCAAAAGCAGACTCGCTATGGAAAAAAAGGCATTTCTGGCCAAGAGAAGTCTACTAATATCAAATACCGGCCTTAATTTGAGGAAGAAATTTCTGAGGATGTACGTCTGGATTACAGCATTGTACGGTAGTGAAACATGGACTGTGGGAAAACCGGAACAGAAGAGAATCGAAGCATTTGAGATGTGGTGCTATAGACGAATGTTGAAAATGAGGTGGACTGATAAGGTAAGGAATGAGGAGGTTCTACGCAGAATCGGAGAGGAAAGGAATATGTGGAAAACACTGATAAGGAGAAGGGACAGGATGGTAGGACATCTGCAAAGACATAAGGGAATGGTACTAGAGGGAGCTGTAGAGGGCAAAAACTGTAGAGGAAGACAGAGATTGGAATACGTCAAGCAAATAATTGAGGACGTAGGTTGCAAGTGCTAGTCTGAGATGAAGAGGTTAGCACAGGAAAGGAATTCGTGGCGGGCCGCATCAAACCAGTCAGTAGACTGACGACAAAAAAAAAAAAAAAAAAAAAAAAAAAAAAAAAAAAAAAAAAAAACGTACAACTGGTGGTAACCTGTTGGGAGAAATTTCACAATACCACTGGAAACTAGTGAGACACACCCAACTCTACCCTTCAGCTACAAGGTGGTGGGAGAAAAGACTGGGGTGTAAGGTCCTATCTTTATTCTATCCCGCACGAAATATGTTCAATTGACGAGATGCTGATGTTGGACAAAGAGGAGTTTAAAAAGTGTGTTACCAGTAAGCACACACCTGAGTACAGTATCTATCGTTGTTTCACATCAGTTCGCTACAGGTGCCTGCTCAAAAATCATCCTGCAGCCAAAGTAAATGAAGCCAATATATGCTACCACAACTGACAGAAAAAATGCTTCACTGTTCAATTACACTTCAAAATTGTCGTGAAAAAGCAAGAACCCATAATGAACAGATCATAATGCAACATAAGTATTGCGGAAAATCGTCGGCCCAAAAGACTGCAGTGAGGGTGGTAGTTGAAAATGCATTCCCCTCAATAGGTGCTCACAAACTGACGAAAATCGAGGCCCTGTTACCTACCCTCACCCCTCCCCTCCCTCCCTCCATCCATCCACCTACAGGGAGGACACAGGCTTTTTCAAATGGCCAGCTGCTATGGCTGAGCACCTCGTGCTCACTGGCCACACCTGGCCACCATGAACTCGCAGACATTGGCTGCCTCAAGGCGATGGTCCTTCACCAACTCGAAAGGAGGTGTAGTTACCTAAATAACAGGAGATAAAAGGACAGCTATCCAAAGTTAAACTTGTTTGTCTAAAGTCTAGTGCACAGCCACCGTTAATGGTTAGGGAGCGCACCTGCTGCAGGATCTCACACAGACTAGGTAGGCCCCTAATTCCTCCAATAGGCCTGTCGTTCTGTGATGGAAAACAGTTATTTCAAAACTGCCATCACACTAAAGAAAAATCGAGAATTTATCCTCCAAAGAAAAAACATTTAGGTTAAGCAGTTTCTTTTAGCATGACAGAAAAATTACACGACCTGAGAGCATCTCTCACGTTCAAATGTGTCAGTAAATAAACTGTCATGCACATGTGTATTAAAACGTTCCAGACACGTGAAATAACATTAGAGAATACAATCTTTCATGCCATTGGCTCACAGGTCAGAAGAAACACAAACATTTTACATTTGACAACAACAAGCTATAATTCAAGAGAATGCAGCTGTTTTGTACACTACGATAGATCCCGTTTTACTAATGTGGTGCTGTATCATACAAGCATTTACGAAAAAAATCGTGAGAGCCTCTCTTGTAACAGAACCTCCTGTAACATTTTAACAGTGTCTGTCTCTTCCATTACATTGAAACCAATTACCACCTGCATGCTTAAATTTGACATTTTTTATGTGTAACTCACCTCCACCGACATGTCTGTAAAGCTTCTATCACACAGTAGCAGATTTTCACCTTGTAGTTTTGTAAGCAATTTGATCATCACAGCCTGTTTCACGCAGTCTACTCACATGTTGGAAAGAACTCAATCACTTCTAGGTTCCACAAGGAGCTATAATTCAAGTTATGTCTACTTTGCAATAAGAGGCTATGAAGTATGAAGTAACACCTATTTTATAAAAACGCATTCCTGACGATAACAATAAAACAGTCATGATTCCATGAGAATAGATACAGCTAATTCCTATTAGTTTTATGAGCAAAATTGGTGTAGTTTTGAGAAAACTATCTGTATCCAATCTTTAACCAGTTATAGCACTCCTTGTGATAAAACCTCCTACAAGACTTTACCGCATCTCTCTCTTCCAATGTATCGAAAAACAATTACTGTTTGCTTGTTGTCACTGAACATATTACATATACACATATCGCTCCATTTGAGCTGGTGGCCAGTGCTCGAAGTCGTTTGTGCAGATCGGCACAAAGCTTTGTCATCTCTACTGGTGGAAGACCATATCCAACAGACTATCAATCACACGAGAGGGTTCTTCCATTGTTCCTTCGTAAGCAGTGTTATACATTGGCTTTTTGGTTGTAACACATCCAATCAGTGTACACTGCCATACACTTTGTTTTTTCTATCATGGCCTCGAGGTCTGTGTCAGTTGCTGCTAAACCAACATTAACACATTTCGATCCTTTGGCTCTCACAGAAAGCTGAATATCACGTGACGTAAACTATGTAGCTCCCACAACACACATGTTGGTAGAAATAAAACGCAGAGCCGATGTTCCTCATCGACAAAAATGTGGAAGACGACGCAATGTATGGAAACTGGGAGAGTTTCCAGTATTATAGAGTGGTATTGTGTAGAGCTATCAAACAGTTAATCTCATCTTCCCCAGCGACAGGTTAGCCAATCTTTCAGTGTTCCATTTCAAAGAGCATTGTTCCCTCATTTTGCGGTCACGTACAAGATTACTGTTGTTCCTGTGTTGAGCAGAGGGTGCAGTTCTCAACATGCGAGGTAGTACAAATAAAAAGTGGCGCTGTTATCATATTGGTGAAAAAATAATAAAAATAAAAACATGTGGCGGGCATCGCAGCGTGTGGAAATAGGCCGAGTCTGCGGCATTGAGGAACACTTCCAAACAACTATCTGTAGGTGATGGCCTCTACATTTAATCCCACGCTCCACTGCAGCAAGTAGCAGATATCTAGTATTCCACCAAGGCTCCCTGCACCTCTACTGAGTGCTATCAGTCAATCATTATACGGTAGTTAACAGCGTACCTAGTGGATGGACGGGATGGGAAAGACGCCGTTGATATGAGACGATGTACTGTAATACACACTGCAGTTGATAGCGAGGTCTATTTTAGGAATTTTACCTGTTGCTCCGTACTTTAAACGCCAGTCAGTGACATGGTAGAATGCTTCCTACTTTCTGCATCATTGCTAAATCACCCCTTCACTACTTCACAAGCACTATATACTACATTGAAAACGCAGATAGATGACTATGCAGTACATCCATTCGATTATATACAGCACAGTATAATAGTTACTCTCTAATTTCAAGCCGGCCGAAGTGGCCGTGCGGTTAAAGGCGCTGCAGTCTGGAACCGCAAGACCGCTACGGTCGCAGGTTCGAATCCTGCCTCGGGCATGGATGTTTGTGATGTCCTTAGGTTAGTTAGGTTTAACTAGTTCTAAGTTCTAGGGGACTAATGACCTCAGCAGTTGAGTCCCATAGTGCTCAGAGCCATTTGAACCTCTAATTTCAACGCCAGGCCATGACTTGACAGAATGCTTCCCAATTCATGCATCATCGCTAAATCACACCTCCACTACTTTACAAGTACCATATACTAGATTGCGAATGCAGATGGATGACTGTGCAGTACATCCATTCGACCGTATGCACTGAAGTATACCAGACAGCGTCCTATACCATTGCAAAGATGTTATCTACATATTTCCAGCGTATCGATCATAGTGCAGAATTTACGATTAGAAATGGCCATCTTTCCCTGCAACACCAATCTTACCCATAGACCCCATCCAAAAGCACAAGACCTCCACAGATGCATGTATTTCGAAGAGGGTCACACCTCTTATCGGTGGATAATAGGCATGAGAGTGTTGCATTGGTATAATAGACAGTTAAGAACAAAGGTGTGGTACACACATGATGGAGGTACAGGTGTGTGGAATTTGAAACATTTCACATAAATCAACTGTGCAATCAATTCTGAAGCATTATTCCACTGCCCGGAGTCAATACCAGGAAGGTACTTACAGGAGAGAAATGGTCGTAGAGGACAAACACCCACTTCAGTAATTAGACGCTTCTGCAACTAAAACTGCTATAATGTTAAAACCTTATGGTTTCTGAAGTATTAGTCGTGTCGAATGCAACACTCTTAATGCTCTAATGTAGGATATTTTTGTCCAACGTCAGACACACAACCAACCCGCAAGTTTCTTACCCCAACCGCCACCGTGACAAACTTTAAAATGATAAAACTACTTACTTCTATACTATCCTGGTCTCCTATGAAGGCACTGTCAGTGTGTATCCACTGCTCGAGATGCTTATAAACCAACTAGAACGAAGTCTAGCGTGCGTGTGGATGGTCAGGAAGAGGAGAATCCTTATGGGTTTTTAAAAGGCAGGTGTATAGGACACACAAATATCCTCATATGAAATCAAACCAACACATGAGAATCCCTGCGATATGACCGTAAACCCATGGTAAGATATCAAAAAATATAAAAAAAATACATAAAATCAATATAAATCGACGAAAACCTGGTATAATTACGACAAATTTATGGGATATACGTAAAATTGAGGGAAATAAGAAGAAATATGTAGAACTGCGAAAAACACTGTCAAAAATACTCAAATTGACTGAGGAAAAATAAAATTAGAGAAAAGGTACCACGAAATGCGGGGTCTTATGGACGGTTGGGGGTACCCGGTCACGCAGAGCGAGAAAAGCTTAAAAATTATGCTCTGGCTGCATTCACTTATAACCGTCTCCATCCCCTTGTCAACTATATGGGTTTTCGTAGCACACACACCAACAAAAGTGACATTTGTGTTACACAGGTCCGCACATTAAAGCAAGCAAAACATATGCCTCTCGATGCATAACTGTGTTCTCACAAATGCATTCGCATATACGAGTATGTATTTCCGAATTACGGCTGGTTCTCACAAAAAACGTTATTCCTTAAGTATTAAAAGGAAGAATCGTTGCGTTTATCAGGCTTAAGCCATTCCCTAGCGTTTCCTGTAGTAGAGGGTGTGGGGCGGCTGGTAGGAATTTATTGGTGGTATAAAATTTTGTAGAATGTAGAAACACTTCACGGCCGATTGACCATATGTGGGGCGGCGGGTGGAATTAATTGTTATATAAGTGTTCCTATTATTTATGCTGTCTTTTGCCGTTCTCAACACTGGCTCTCTAACTACAATATTGGCAACCAGAAAGTGATTAGCAAAACGTGAAACCTGTAATTAGAATTCCTAGTGCCCACTTCATCTGAGAAACACACTTATAGCTGCAGCTTATAGCTCTAAGGGAACGCCTGATCAAATCGGCTCTCCCGACTAGCCGGTGGACTAGTAATGCACCACTTGAAGTTACCGAATAGATCATAGCTTCTTTTGCTGATGGCCGATGAAACTCTCAATTTAAATGTGCATTCAACACACAGGTAAGTAATCGTAATAAAAGTTTGACGTGGCTAAGTTAAATATTTTGGACGAGAGAATTAATTTAATTACACTGCACGCAGTAGACGAGCTCTGAACTTGCCCTTTGGAGATACGCTATCGCTATAGTTTTATAGTTATTCAAATGAAACTTCTCACATCTTTATGGTTATAGCAGATCTCCATTCTACTTAAATATAAACATCCTAGCCTTATTTGGTTCAAATGGCTCTAAGCACTATGGGACTTAACATCTTAGGTCATCAGTCCCCTAGAACTTAGAACTAGTTAAACCTAACTAACCTAAGGACATCACACACATCCATGCCCGAGGCAGGATTCGAACCTGCGACCGTAGCCTAGCCTTATTTATTAGCCTACTTAATCTATCTTGCTTACTTAATTTTTAAGACAAAAACCAGAAAATTATGAATTTCAACGAAAATCTTAATTTGTGAGAACCAAAGTACTACTTCTATTAAATTATTATGGAAAAGGAATCTAAATATAAATTTTTAAGTCTCTAGCTCTTTTCTTTTGCGCCAATGATTTTTACAGAAAAACGTCCAAATTTCGAAAATGGTTAAGGTTATTGAACTGACATTCAACACATATTAATTTAGTATTACTCCTGACATGCTAGAAATGTTTTAGGTTATTTGCTTGATTTTTAAAGTATTGCGCAACATTTATGACGTCAGAGCTAGTTACAGCGGACTGGCTCGCACACAATGGAAAGACTGATGTGAATTTACTACAGCGTCAGTAGGCTGCTTCCCTACAAGGGGACCACTGTCACATATATCACCTTTAATAACGCGGAAAGGGGGGGGGGTACTTTAGAGATGTGGTGCTAGGATGAGATTGCTATATAATCCTACACACGAGCAAAACTATCTAACATGAGACCAGGACTTATTAGAGCAAGATGAATGCTACCACACCTGTGGTGACGCTATACGTACAGCAATAAGAGTCTTACATCTTTGTAGACTGGTCGTGGTGCTTCCTTCCTAGTAAGAAGTTGCTGCGTCTTTGTGTGCATTTTCCGGCAGCAGTGTGTGTGTGTGTGTGTGTGTGTGTGTGTGTGTGTGTGTGTGGTACCTGAATGTATATGTTTTCCTTTCTTAATGGATGCTTCGTTATAGGAGATGTGTTGATGTTAAATACGAATGTTACAGCCCAGCGTTCAGAACGCCATGGTGGCCAAGTTCGGTAGGAGGTCGCAGCTGTCCCTTTAGACAAAAACCCGCGGTCCGGATAGCTCTCATTAATCACAATTTTATTTTGAGTAATGCCAGTGTCGTGCTCTATTGTATGTGTAGCTTTTGTCGGCATCGATAATGCTGACAGTCCAGCCACTTGCTCACGGCTATGCATTGTACTGAAGACACGGTGGACGATTTGGATTGTTCTCCGGAGTATCGTTGTTGTTCCAGAGGGGTCCAGTCATTCCAAGAAATGCGTTTAACAGATTGCAAGAAAGAGTTGTGTTGACATTAAATAAAAGTGTTTTTCATCGCAGAACGACGGGCCTATTGGAGGCATTATGGACCTGCCTACTCTCTGTCAGGTCGCTGCCACAGGTATGCCCCCAGACTATTAGGGACAGCTGTCTCACTGTACTTCAGACAAACAAGTTGCACTTCCGACGGCCATCCTTTCATCTCCTGTTGTTTAGTTAACTATGCCTGCATTTGTGTAGGCAAAGGACCATCGCTTCAAGGCGGCCAGCTTCTGTGAGGTTATGGCGGAAAACCGTGTGTGGCCATCAACCGTGCTGCGCTCAGGTGTAGCAATTGACCGTTTGAAAAAGCCTGTGTCAATGGAGGGAGGGAGGGTGGGAGGGAGGGGAGGAATGAGGGGAAGTAAGAGGGCCTCGATTTTCGGCAGTTTGTGAGCGTCTGTTGAGGAGAATGCACTTTCAACTACCATTTCTTTGATCAGTTGTGGTAGCATGTATTGACTTCGATTACCTGGGCTGCAGGGTGATTTCTGAGCAGGAGTTTGTAGCGAACTCTCACATCGAAGAATAATACATACTGTCCTCAGCTGTATGCTTACAGTAATACACTTTTTAAACTCCAGCATCTCCCTGCCAAAAATAATAAAGATAGTACTTTACAACTCTGCCCTTTTTCCCGCCAGCTTGTAGATCAAGGGTAGAGTTTGAGTGTGTCTCACTAGTTTCGAATGGTGTTGTAAAATTTTTCTCAGCAGTATAAAACCGGTTGTATGGTATCGTCAACTTCTGAACTTTATTGCGATTTTAGGCAGTCCTTGTGTAGCGCTACGCATATAGTTGTGGAATTACTCCCAATCTTTGCAATTAATTATGTAATTAGAACCATCTTTATGTCTGTTTCCCAACCAAAATAAACAAAGTACACTAACGTAACCTTCCTGTTCTGCATCTGGAGAGTTGCTAAGTGATGGGGGGAGCATTTGAAGTTTCCATTCAAAAGGCTCAGGGTTCAGGTCCCTGAAATGTCACAGCCATTTTTAATGTCCCACCTATTCTAAGCATTCAAAAGGCCCAGGGTTCAGGTCCCAGAAAGGCAACAGCCATTTTTAATGTCCCACCGATTCTAAGCACCTCTGGTGGTATAATTGTGTTGGGGGGTAGGGGTACACTTGGTCTTTCTGTCTAGATGGACCAGGATTCTAGTCCCAGAAAGGACACTGCCAAATTTAATTTCCCGTCAATTCGCGGGGGGGGAGGGGGGGAGGGGGGGGAGGGGGGAGGGGGGGGATTGGGTGTAATGTTCGCACAGCCATGGAACGAATAAATTCCCGCAAAAATTCGAAATTGCATGTGCAATCTGAGAAAAACACATGATATCGTCTGGGGGTTGGGGTTGGTGTGGTCGGGTATGGGGGTGGGCGTGATCAGGGGGGAATTAATTTATGAATTTAATTAATTTGCATACCAATTTGATATAAAAATTGCACCTGTACCCCCATCTCCCTAATACAGACGATTTAAGTAAAATGTGTTGTTTATGATAGAAACTGGGACAGTCAAATATAAACTAGTTATGCTTGGCTGCAGCCTTTCGATGTTTTCAAATTTTCTATGTTATAAACTAGTCACTGCTGTGCCACAGCTACTGTAATGTAATTGATACTGTGTTGAGTTGTGAAGACAAAGATGCAGGTTCGTAGCCAACAAGTTGCATTTTTTATGGTTGTAATAGATGCAGAAAATCTTTATTAATTTAATAGAAGTTGTTGTTGTTGTGGTCTTCGGTCCACAGAAGTTTGATGCTGCTTTCCATACTACTCTATTCTGTGCAAGCCTCTTCATCTCCGGCGCGCGGGATTAGCCGAGCGGTCTGGGCGCTGCAGTCATGAACTGTGCGGCTGGTCCCGGCGGAGGTTAGAGTCCTCCTCCCTCGGGCTTGGGTGTGTGTGTTTGTCCTTCGGATAATTTAGGTTAAGTAGTGTGTAAGCTTAGGGACTTATGACCTCAGCAGTTAAGTCCCACAAGATTTCACACACATTTGAACATTCTTCATCTCCGAGTAACTACTGACACCTGCATCCCCCTAAATCTGCTTACCGTACTCATTTCTTGGTTTCCCTTTCCGGTTCTTACACACCACGTTTCCATCCAGTACTATATTGGTGATCCCTTGATGCCTCAGAATGAGTCCTACCAGCCAATGCCTTTTTTAATCAGGCTGAACCCCAAATTTCTCTTCTCCCCAATTCTATTCAGTACCTCCTCATTTGTTACGTGATGTGCCCATCTAACCTGCAGCATTCTTTTGTAGCACCACATTTCAAAAGATTCAATTCTCTTCTTGTGTAAACTGTTTATTGTTCATGTTTCAGTTTCATATCCGGCTACATTCCATACAAATACATTCATAAAGGTTTCATGAAACTTAAATATACAGTCAATGTTAACAAATTTCTCTTCTTCACAAACGCTTTTCTTGCCATCACTAGTCTACATTTTATATCCTCCCAGCTTTGACCATTGTCAGTTATTTTCCTTTCCAAATGGCAAAACTCGTTTACTACTTGAAGTGTCTCAATATCCAATCCAAGTCCCTCAGCATTACCTGATTTCATTCGACAACATTCCATTATCCTCCTTTTGTTGATGTTCATCTTATATATCCTCCTTTTAAAATATTTTTCATCAAACCTTAAAGCTTATATTTATCCTCCATGGATTTTAATTGTTACTCCAAATTTTTCTTTTGTTTCCTTTACTGCTTGCTTAACATGCAGATATACTCCGTTCTCAAACACTGCTTCGCTTTCATGTCCCTCAACTCTTACAACTGCCATCTGGTTTCTGTACAAATTGTAAATAGCCATTCGTTGCCTGTATTTTATCTCTGCCATTATTAGAATTTGAAAGAAAGTATTACAGTAAACATTGTCAAAAGCTTCTCTAAGTCTAAAATTGCTATTAACATAGCTTTGCCTTTCCTTAACCTATCTTCTACGAAAAGTCATAGGGTCAGTATTGCTTAGCGTGTTCCTACATTTCTCTGGAATCCAAAGCAATCTTCCCCGAGATCGAACTTCTACCAGTTATTCCATTCGTCTGCGAATGATTCTTGTTAGTATTTTTCAGCCATGACTTGTTAAATTGATAGTTCGGTAATTTTCACACCCGTCCGCACATGTTTTCTTTGAATTTGGGATTGTTATATTCTTTTTGAAGTCTGAGGGTATTTCGCCTGTTTCATACATCTTGCACACTAGTTGAAAGAGTTGTGTCATGTCTGGCTCTCCCAAGACTATGTTGTCTATTCCAGTGGGTTGTTTTGAGTTAAGTCTTTCACTGCTTTGTCAAATTCTTTATGCAGATTCATATCTTCCTGCTCCTCCTCCACTACGTCCTCATCCATTTCCATAATATTGCCCTCAAGTACATCTCGCTTGTATAGACCCTCCATATGCTCCTTCCACCTTTCTGCTGTCTCTTCTTTGCTTAGGACAGGTTTTCCATTTGAGCTTGACATTTATACAAGTGATTCTCTTTTCTCGAAAGGTATCTTTAATTTTCGTAGGCATCATCTATCTGACCCCTAGTGATATATGCTTCTACATCCTTATATCTGTCTTCTAGCCATTCCTGCTTAGCCATTTTGCACTTTCTGTTGATCTAGTTTTTTAGACATTTGTATTCCCTTTCGCCTGCTTCATTTATTGCACTTTCTTATTTTCTACTTTCATCGATTAAATTCAATATACCTTGTGTTATCACAGGATTTCTACTAGTCCTCGTCTTTTTACCTACTTGATCATCTGCTGCCTTCCCTATTTCATCTCTCAAAGCTACCCATTCTTCTTCTACTGTATTCCTTTCCTCTGCTCTAGTCAATCGTTCCCTAATGCTCCCTGTGAAACTCACTACAACCTCTGGTTCTTTCGGTTTACCCTGGTCCCATCTCCTTAAATTCCTGCCTTTTTGCTGTTTCTTCAGTTTTAACCTGCAGTTCATAACCAATAAATTGTGGCCAGAGTCCACATCTTCCACTGAGATGTCTTACAATTTAAAATCTGGTTCCTGAATCTCTGTCTAACCGTTATATAATCAATCTGAAACCTTCCGGTGTCTCCAGGTCGCTCCCACATATGCAACCCTCTCTCTTGTTTCTTAAATCAAGTGTTAGCTATGATTAAATTATGCTCTGAGCAAATTTTCGGCTCCCTTTACTATCTGAACAATTTCTTGTATCTCATCATACAGTTCCTCAATCTCGTCCTCATCTGCGGAGCTAGTTGGCATATAAACTTCAAGTACTGTTGTGGGTGTGGACTTCGTGCCCATCTTTGCTACAATAAAGCGTTCACTGTGCTGTTCATAGCAGCGTTCTTATTTTTTTTACTCATTTTAAAGCTACTTCTGCGTTATCCCTGTTTGATTTTGTACTTATAACGCTGTATTCACCTAACCAGAAGTCCAGTTTCTCCTGCCACCGAACTTCACTAATTCCTATCCATTTTCCTTTTTAAATTTTCTAACTTACATGCCCAATCACTGAGGCACGCAAGCCTCCCCATCAACGGCAAGAATTAAAATCCTAAATTCTCGATCTTATTAACTGTAACTAAGAGAGCTCTGCGTCCAAGACTGAGCCCGAACATGGACCAATGAATTACAAGACTGCCATCTACATCGTAGTCTGATTCCCCCACAGTCTAATGCATCTCACCAGTTCATACTACAAAACGAACAGCAAATACATCTGTATCCCAATAAATTCAATCAAAGTGGAACAGTGCGCCTGAAAGTAAGAATTATCACATCATACAGTATCTTATTGAGGCGAAGTGCTGCCCCCATGTTTGACAAAGTGAAATACGTCAGGCTGAACCTTATGACTGCAGAGGATTATCGAACAAAATTTTTAAACGTGTGAAACATGTACAACGTGGAAAGTAGAAAAATAAGAGAGAGCAATAGAAGGGCACTACGTCAGATTATGACAGATGTTTCATTACTAGAAGCGCATGTTACAACATAATATTTACCACAAATGGTTTGTAGTACATCTTGTTCCTCACTGTCAATTGCAACATATGTAATGTTCCTCCACCAGCACTTCTCTGTTCACGCCATCAACTACGCAAGAATATTCTTCGCGATTTTCTCCCTTCTTCTTTGACAATCACCAAAAGAGTAAGCGTAGCTATTTGGCACGAGTCAATTTTCTTAAACAAAGTGATTTGCATCCAGATGCAGTCAACTACCGCTCGAGAGCGCTGCAGTAGCAAATTACAATGAGGAGCACGTTCTGTGATATGTAGCAAATCGTTTCACGGCGTGCAGTAACCACGATGGATGCCTTGTCTGACATGCTTCGTAATGACAACCACATCTCTTGTGAGGAAGGCTTTAGGCACAATTACGTTAAATTGCACCTTATACCACTCAACCTACAGTCTTGAGATAGCTGTATACCATTTTGTAGCGCACAACACCAATTAGATGTAGTATCACCACCAACAAGGTACGCAAAACTTCGTTATGTACTATTTCTTAGCATCATAGGCAGCTATTGTTTTAACATTTTACGTTTGTGTTATCTATGGTCTTGGACAAAGAGACGACAAAACTCGTAGGACAGCGATATGCACATATACAGATGGGGTAGCGTCATTTACACAAGGTACGAAAGGGCAGTACATTGGTGGAGCTTTCAATTGTACTCTGGTGATTCATATGAAAAAGTTTCCGGCGTGATTGTGGCCGAACGAGGGGATAACAGACTATGAACGCAGAATAGCAGTTGGAGCTAGACGCATGGGACATTCCATTACGGAAATTGTTAGGGAATGTAGTTTTCTGAGATCCATAGTGTCAAGAGCGTTCTGTTTATACAAAATTTCAGGCATTGTGTCTTACCACGGACAACGCAGTGACTGACAGCCTTCACTCTACGATCGAGAGCAGCGGCGTTTACGTAGAGCTTTCAGTGCTAATAGAAAAGCAACACTGCGTGAAATAACAGCAGAAATCGACGAACGTATCTGTTACGGCAGTGTGGCGAAATTTGGCGTTAATGGGCTATGACAGCAGCCGAACGACGCGAGTGCCTTTGCTAACAGCACCTTAGTGTAACTGCGCCTGTTGAATTACATACATAGAAAATTATCAGTTGTATAGTTACCAGGTGACGTGACAGCGAGTGTAATAGGGCTTCATTTACCAATCGAATGACTGGGACGAGTAGCGTAGAGACGGTTGCGCCCTTACACGCCGAAGTGAGGCGGTGCTCCATATTTTTATTCAAAAATATTTATAGTGCATTCAAGTTTACGCTTTCAAATAACTCAAATGAAACGCTCCGTGTGCCTTCATTCAAATCATAAAATGCTCAAATGTGTGTGAATTCCTAAGGGACCAAACTGCTGAGGTCATCGCTCCCTAGACTTACACACTAGTTAAACTAACTTAAACTAATTTATACTCAGGACAACACACACACCCATGCCCGAGAGAGGACTCGAACCTCCGGCGAGATGGGCTGCGCAATCCGTTACATGGCGTCCTAAACCACGCGGCCACTCCGCGCGGCTTCAAATCATATATCTTCGTCACTTTAACTTGGTTGATGTAATCGAACACAAACAATGACCTATTATGTCAACAATCTGTATAGCTAACGTACATATTTAGACCCACAGTACCTTCAGCTGATTCAACAACTAGCACGTTACCTATCTAAAAAAAATGCACACTCGAGCGCTAGACACTAACTGCATAAATCTTACGCTCTCTTTCGTATTCACCGTTTACATTATGTCATAAAATTTACCTGAAGCACGTAGGAATGAGTTAGTGCAAAATACTGACCTGCATCTGTGAGTGTGTCGCTTCCATAGACAAAAGCTTAGCCTAGAAACTGCGTGGACGGGCTTAGCGGGCGGCGCGCGGCGTTGCTAAGGAGTCTGCCAAGACCAAGTCTCGTTTCTGAGGCGCTATCAAGGGAAGACCTATTTTAGTAGCAACATAACAGGCGGTCTTATCTCTGTCAGTATTACGTATGTGACTTCAGGAGCTTCTACCATCTGAATGTGAGGGTGTTATTGTCTGGCTCACTGACGTCACTATGTTAACAAGAGATCCGCAAACACTCTTGGGAGTGTGATATGAACAGGCTGGAGTGCACGCACTCTAAAATAGTGGATGTCACCCACGTTGCGGTAACACATGGTTTTGTCATCTCTCCATGTAGAATAATGTAATGACTCTGAGTCAGTGCTGTATTTATCTTCGTTTAAAACACAATTAACAGGTTAAAGAATCAATAACAACCGTTCTTAGCAGTGATGTATAGGATGAGTTACAACAAGACGAAACTAGAATCACTTGGTCATAACTCTGGGTTCTTTAATTGCTCTGGAAGACGGCTCATCCAACTACAACAGATGAAATATTAGTTCACTTTATTACGTGCACGAATAACAAGATTTACTTAACGCTCTACTATCCGTTGCCACAGGAGTGCTTGATAATTTACAAATGCCACTGACTATTTAAGAATCACTTGACGCACTAATTAACAAACTGTTCTCTTGATGTATAATGTTCAACATTTACCAAAGTAAATTTCCCTCTGAGACATGGATAACTCTTTAGTTCCACTTGATGAAATTGTCTACTTTAGCTATGGTCACGGACTGGGGCAGAGCGCCTCCGTGCTCGGCTCTGTATTGACGTCCATGCAGGGCGCCGCTATGCTGAGAGACAGGGTGTGTCTTCTTCAGCCTTTCCCATTCGTCGTCGAGGACTGCAGCAAGGTATCGCTAATTTCTGAATTATCGACGTGCTTTGCCGACTCTGATGCGGTGTGGTGCCATGAACTTTCGAGGACACCACATTGTGCATCATGATTAATAGCGAAACCGACATAGATCAAAGCGTACGATAATACAAGTCATAAAGCTCCAGCGAACATGAGCGTCCAAACTAGCCATTTGGGAAATAATTGTCAATGTGTGGATAACAGTCGTAAGTGACTGAAACATGAAATATTATCCTAGTTCATAAATTTTTTTTCTGCTGTCTCTATAGAGATGCCTCACATTTTTTTCTTTAACTTTTGCTGGCATTTGAAATTATCACTAACTGGTAATGTTGTAATACCATGAGATGACCTTGAGGTGCCTGTTTTCGTGAAACCCCTTGATTAGAACTGTAGTCAACAAAAACCATTTGTCATTCTTTTACGTTTTCTCCTTTTTTTAACATAAGAATAGCAATATTAATTCGAAGGAAGGCATTTCTTAGTTTTGACCTCTGTTTTTTCCACAATTCCATTCTTGCGATCAGATGTTGCGAAGTTTACTGCATAACTCCCAGTGCCGTTGAGGAACAAATGGCAGTATCGTCAACAGGTCTTTCTGTTTTGCAACTGTTAAACTTTGCTGATCTTTCAGATGAAGTACCGCATGGCATACATCAGCCACAGTCTTTCCTCTTTCAAATACATTGACATTTTCCATTATTCTCTTTCGGAATAAGAATTTTAGTAGCTATTTCAGTTGGATGACTATGAGACGCTTTGATGATTTTTCATTCAGAGGCTTAACATTGGCAACAATGTTTCACCAGTATCTTTAAAATCAAATAAATGAGTTTTGTGCACTAGAATTACATGGAATAAGTTCAAAGCGTTACCTGAATAAACAGTAAAGTGTAAATCTTGCCCAACAAAAGCGTTGTTTGTCTCTTTCATTTCTCTGTAACTGTAAAATATGGTGTGCCCACTCTCACAAACCATCCCAGACTAAGTAGAGGAAACCATAACACATGTCACTCGTAACGGCAGAGGGGAACATTACGTGGCACATAAATGACACACCATATAGAAGTTAGAAATATTTTCTCCCGTGGTCAGATTAATTCCTACTCTGAATTTATCAGCTGTGTTGGTAACGAACATAACAAAAATACATCGTCCGACTCAGAGAGAACTTACGACTTCAATCCAACGTAGGCAATTTCAATACCTCTATTAGTAAAGAGAATGTAATTCTAATGGAAGCTATCTACACTCCTGGAAATTGAAATAAGAACACCGTGAATTCATTGTCCCAGGAAGGGGAAACTTTATTGACACATTCCTGGGGTCAGATACATCACATGATCACACTGACAGAACCACAGGCACATAGACACAGGCAACAGAGCATGCACAATGTCGGCACTAGTACAGTGTATATCCACCTTTCGCAGCAATGCAGGCTGCTATTCTCCCATGGAGACGATCGTAGAGATGCTGGATGTAGTCCTGTGGAACGGCTTGCCATGCCATTTCCACCTGGCGCCTCAGTTGGACCTGCGTTCGTGCTGGACGTGCAGACCGCGTGAGACGACGCTTCATCCAGTCCCAAACATGCTCAATGGGGGACAGATCCGGAGATCTTGCTGGCCAGGGTAGTTGACTTACACCTTCTAGAGCACGTTGGGTGGCACGGGATACATGCGGACGTGCATTGTCCTGTTGGAACAGCAAGTTCCCTTGCCGGTCTAGGAATGGTACAACGATGGGTTCGATGACGGTTTGGATGTACCGTGCACTATTCAGTGTCCCCTCGACGGTCACCAGTGGTGTACGGCCAGTGTAGGAGATCGCTCCCCACACCATGATGCCGGGTGTTGGCCCTGTGTGCCTCGGTCGTATGCAGTCCTGATTGTGGCGCTCACCTGCACGGCGCCAAACACGCATACGACCATCATTGGCACCAAGGCAGAAGCGACTCTCATCGCTGAAGACGACACGTCTCCATTCGTCCCTCCATTCACGCCTGTCGCGACACCACTGGAGGCGGGCTGCACGATGTTGGGGCGTGAGCGGAAGACGGCCTAACGGTGTGCGGGACCGTAGCCCAGCTTCATGGAGACGGTTGCGAATGGTCCTCGCCGATACCCCAGGAGCAACAGTGTCCCTAATTTGCTGGGAAGTGGCGGTGCGGTCCCCTACGGCACTGCGTAGGATCCTACGGTCTTGGCGTGCATCCGTGCGTCGCTGCGGTCCGGTCCCAGGTCGACGGGCACGTGCACTTTCCGCCGACCACTGGCGACAACATCGATGTACTGTGGAGACCTCACGCCCCACGTGTTGAGCAATTCGGCGGTACGTCCACCCGGCCTCCCGCACGCCCACTATACGCCCTCGCTCAAAGTCCGTCAACTGCACATACGGTTCACGTCCACGCTGTCGCGGCATGCTACCAGTGTTAAAGACTGCGATGGAGCTCCGTATGCCACGGCAAACTGGCTGACACTGACGGCGGCGGTGCACAAATGCTGCGCAGCTAGCGCCATTCGACGGCCAACACCGCGGTTCCTGGTGTGTCCGCTGTGCCGTGCGTGTGATCATTGCTTGTACAGCCCTCTCGCAGTGTCCGGAGCAAGTATGGTGGGTCTGACACACCGGTGTCGATGTGTTCTTTTTTCCATTTCCAGTCGTGTATATAGTGGAGACCCAGTGTTCTAAAATAAGTCGTTGTACATTCGTTACTATATCTAAACCAGATCGTTGATGGTACTTGCGATAATTCATAGAATCTGCTCAAACGCGTGCCGATACCAGTGGTACAAAGCCAAACACGAAATTTTCACACCACGGCTAATCTATCTTGGTAGAATCTAATTAATGCTCTTTGCCGCGCAGGACTTATCATACCCCGCCAGAATAATTTAGGAAAGCCAGAAATAACGAAATATATGTTCTGTAAGAACATAGATATCCAGTGAATTACAAGTAGCGACCGGAAAGTCATCAGCGACAACAATACTTGAATAGTCAACTGCTTGATAGCACGTCACAGCCAACCCACTTTAATAATCGAGAGTGATGCGCCACACATGATATAAGTCTCGCTCATTAACTACTTGCGTCTACGTCTCAGCAGTTTGTCACCAGCACACGTATAATTAAATCACATTCGTAAAGTTCAGTTCGTGTGTGATTTTACTTAGTCAACGTTATTTATTCAGTATGATCATTAACAAAGCTTATTGAGCATTCAAGACGAAGCCACACTTGCCGAACATCCATCTGTTTCAATCAACGAGCCGCGTGTCTATACACAATAGCGTGTCGCCCTACCACTTACAATTCTTGCAGGCACTGACGTCTGACACTATATTAACTCTGTTTGCAATTATATCATTCTCTACGATTGACTGACATGGAGACAAATTCTAAAAGTTACCTTAACTAATGCTGCAACTTATCTACTATCCACAAGAATAATATTTAGGGTCGACTATTTCTCAATTGGGCTGGATCCGCTTATGTACCCTTAGGCGGGATCCAAAGTGAACAGCTATATGCCCCTGGAAACTATGTCTTAAGGTGTACTATGGCTCATTTTGCAGTATAGCTCTGCCTGTTCCTCCACTTTCCACATTATTCTGGCTTAGCCCATCATACTGACTCGGCAATAATGGGAATCGCTGGCTACACCTGCCCCTGCACGCAATATCTTGCATCCTCGCGCTCCAGCCGCCACAAAGTAAATTCCGGCCGGCTCACTGAATTAAATCTCAAATATCTCAGCTGTATATAAATCAATCGGTTTTCTATTTTTATCGTTCTTACTGTAATAAAATACACTACTGGCCATTAAAATTGCTACAGCATGAAGATGATGTGCAACAGACGTGAAATTTAACCGACAGGAAGAAGATGCTGTGATATGCAAATGATTAACTTTTCAGAGCATTCACACAAGGTTGGAGCCGGTGGTGACACCTACAACGTGCTGACATGAGGAAAGTTTCCAACCGATTTTTCATACACAAACAGCGGTTGACCGACGTTGCTTGGTGAAACGTTGTTGTGATGCCTCGTGTAAGGAGGAGAAACGCGTACCATCAAGTTTCCGACTTTGATAAAGGTCGGATTGTAGCCTATCGCGATTGCGGTTTATCGTATTGCGACATTGCTGCTCGCGTTGGTCGAGATCCAATGACTGTTAGCAGAATATGGAATCGGTGGTTTCAGGAGGGTAATACGGAACGCCGTGCTGGATCCCAACGGCCTCGTATCTCCAGCAGTCGAGATGATAGGCAACCTATCCGCATGGCTGTAACGGATAATGCAGCCACGTCTCGATCCCTGAGTCAACAGATGGGGACGTTTGCAAGACAACAATCATCTGCACGAACAGTTCGACGACGTTTGCAGCAGCATGGACTATCAGCTTGGAGACCACGACTGCGGTTACCCTTGACGCTGCATCACAGACAGGAGCGCTTGCGATAGTGTACTCAACGACGAACCTGGGTGCACGAATGGCAAAACGTCATTTATTCGGATGAATCCAGGTTCTGTTTACAGCATCATGATGGTCGCATCCGTGTTTGGCGACATCGCGGTGAACGCACATTGGAATCCTGTATTCGTCATCGCCATACTGGCGTATCACCCGGCGTGATGGTACGGATTGCCATTGGTTACACGTCTCGGTCACCTCTTGTTCGCATTGACGGCACTTTGAACAGTGGACGTTAGATTTCAGATGTGTTACGACCCGTGGCTCTACCCTTCATCCGATCCCTGCGAAACCCTACATTTCAGCAGGATAATGCACGACCGCATGATGCAGGTCCTGTACGGGTCTTCCTGGATACAGAAAATGTTCGACTGTTGCCCTGGCCAGCACATTCTCCAGATCTCTCCTCAACTGGAAACGTCTGGTCAATAGTGGCCAAGCAACTGGCCCGCCACAATACGCCAGTCACTACTCTTGATGAACTGTGGTATCGTGTTGAAGCTGCATGGGCAGCTGTACCTGTACACGCCATCCAAGCTCTGTTTGACTCAATGCCCAGGCGTATCAAGGCCGTTATTACGGCCAAAGGTGGTTGTTCTGGGTACTGATTTCTCAGGATCAATGCACCCAAATGTAATCACATGTCAGTTCTAGTATAATATATTAGTCCAATGAATATCCGTTCATCATCTGCATTTTTTCTTGGTGTAGCAATTTTGATGGCCAGTAGTGTACTATACCAACTAACATGTTTTCCAAATAATTAATTCTGTTTGTTAATATGCTTTAATTGTTTAATTCGTTTAATTATCAACTTTGTGCAGTGTTGTGAAAACATACTCTCACGCGTCAAAGACGGCATTTAGAACTATTTACATTTTCTCTCTTCATTTGAACTAATATGGCCAATATTTTATAGTGAAGTCAGTGGTTGCTCATAAACACACATTTGCTTTTAAGCTGCAAATGGTTCATCTGAAGATTGGTCTTCAACGGACCATTCTGCCTGCTATAATATAGTCTTACCTTTGTCGTTGCAAATTATGATAAACTCTATACAATGACAAGATTCTCTTTTCTATAAAAGTAGACAATGGATCGAATGTAGCAGTGGCATTTAATTACTCAACCACTTTAAAATAAATTTCGTTTATGGACTTGTAAAGTGGTTTCGTTGGTTTTGTTAAAAGCAAACTTAACTACTAGTGAGCAGTTCAAAGACAGAGGTTAAGAAATGCTCAAAGAAAGTGACAGAGTTATCTTCCTTTGTTGCCATCTCTCTAGTTACAATATGTAGCAGCATAAAATTAGTATTTACGGAACTTATACATTACATATATTCGCCAAGACTGTTCAGCAAGTGTTCCATTTTTCCATAAACAGTTTAAAAAGCAAGTAAAGACAATGTCAGCTGGAAACATTCTTTGTCTTAGAATTTCCTACTGGCAGATGTCCAGAATTCCGAAGACAGGGAAGACGCAAGCGGATGCGTAAGTTTGGTAGGGAAGTTGGACTAGTCGAGTGGCTAATGTTGTGCAACAAATGTAAATTAGTAGATGACTTACTAAACTGTGGTCGCTTGACGACTTTTCTCTGTTTTTGTGTCATTTTTCAGTGGTGTGTCCCACTCATTACTGAGCAGAACTTAACGGCATAGAAATTAATACAGCAAGATGATGACTGGTTATACCACAAACAGAGATGATCGTGCCAGCAGTGGACGTGGAAAGCTGTTAGGAAAATTACAGTGTGAACACCTGTGTTATGATTTGAGCGGTCCTGTAGTTACAATACAGAGAAAGAAATTCTCAGCAATTTGCACAGACGTTTCAAGACAAGCAAACTATCACTCGAAAACTCCTGAGAATGCGTGTCAACGTGACAAGTAATTCCGACGAAGGCGATGAACATAAAGCACTTAAGAGAATGATTATTGAGCTACGCGGTCACGGCCGAGTTTAAAAAACTTTGATGGCCGTTCCTTTAGAAATATTGAAAGACGAGACGCATCTGTGTGCTCGCAAAAACGAAGTATTTCCAGTTCCGAAAACTGAACGAGGTGCTATTGTACCGACGCGCTCTGGTACACGACTTAGACTAGCGAAGCTATTTAACACCTTGAGTAGGTACACAGGCAACAGCTGGGCCTGTCCAGGGGGCTTGGCCAGCAATCAACGACGCACCTTCACAAGGAATTCTCGCCACAAACAACTGAGATGGAAATTCGATCAAATCACACTTTTAATGGACATAGCACGACATGCAAACGAGATCACATCATCTGTTAAACTCCCACATAGTTCACCGTCATCAGTCTTCTGCTATATTAGCAGTTCCTCTGCGTCTCCATTTCCTGCGATCCATTTCTTCCTTCTTAATGTTGCTGTACATCACCCAGGATCGAAATCTCTTCCTTCCTCGCCTCCTTTTCCCTTCTACGTACCATTCTAAGATCGTTTTTATAAGCCCCTTCTTCTTTCTTAATATACGTTGAATCAAGTTTCGTTTTCTTCTTTTTATTACAACAAGTAATTATTTTTGATCCCTCAATTTTCTCAGAACCTCTTCATTTTTCGCTCTATCTATTCAGTCTACTCTTACTATCCTCCGCCCTGTGCACATTTCAAATGCTTCCAGCCATGGTCTGTCTGGCTTCCTCAGTGTCGACGTTTCTGCATCATTTTATAAGCCTTCTCCTCGAATCTTTGTCCATGTTGCTGCAGAAAATTCTCCATTTCTTATAATGTCCTCTTTCCCCATTGCTGTTCTGTTTTTCATTTCTGTGCTGTTCTTGTACTCAGTTCCTATACTGCTTCCAAGTAATTTAAAACTTTTTACATGTTCTAATATATCTCCATTCAGCATTATACTTCTAGTGCCATTAGTTTTGTATTTCGCTGAGCAGTAATATTATTTTTACCTGACAGTGCCAGCAGGAGAGAGAGCTCCATATTTGAAGAATATAATCTTCTTACTAGAGAAGTAAGAGACAGCTAGTTTCGTCAGTTTAAACTGGTAGTCTCAGATAATCAACATACATCAACCAGTGTGCCACTCAGTGCAGTGCACTGTCATCTAGTCATCAACATATTTGTGAGAGAAACAGGCACAGCAAGCAATACTCTGTTGTGAACCAAATGTACTTTATCTGAAATTTTTGTGTTTACCACAAACATGGTTTTATTATCCAAGTGCGATATATGGCGTTACACTTGTGCGTCTACTTCTTTATGACCAGATAGATGACATTACACTACACTGAGCGACACAATGGTTGAAGTATGTTGCTGATCTGAAGATGACAATTTAAATTCCAGAAAAAAGTTGTGTAAATATATGTTGATGTAACAGGTATGTAGATAATCAGAAGATACATGTTGATGTATGTAGATGATCTGAAGACGGCAGTATAAAGCCTCATATCGCACTTGTATAATAAAACGATGCTCGTGGTAAACACTCACAAAAGTTTCACATAAAATACAAAAAAGAAATATGTATACGAATACCGTATTGCTATCTGGAGAAACAGTACTTCTCTAATAAGAAGATTACGTTATCCTTTGCATTATTTTTCATTCAATAAAAATTTCCTTTAGCTTCAGTGGTATGCAATACATCCTGTAATTCTTTTTCACCCGTTGCTAGGACCATGTTGCCTGTAAACCTCAAACACCATACTCGTCTTCTTCCTGTTTTTGCCCACTTGACATCTGGTGGGCAGTGGTCAATCATACTTTCTAAGTATAGATTGAAAAGGGTAGGAGACAGACAGCAGTCTTGTCTTACTTCTTCACCTAGTTCTATCTTCTCATTTTCATTAACAGTTTTTGGTTTAAATATAATGAGCTTATAAGCCGTCCGGTTTCCCAGGCCACTCTCTTTGCTCTCATTCTAATTGCAAGCTTGTCCAAAACCACATTGTCAAAGGTCCTTTCCAGGCCTATAAAACACATACAGGATACAGTCCGAATAGCTTGTAAGGATGTTCCAGGGTAGGTTACACTAAGAAACAGTTGATAAGAAAAAAATTCGATACCTTGCGCCGTTTCCGAGTTCGTTAGAACTGAAGTTAACCAATCAGGCCGTTGCGCGCACAAATTAAAGCGGCCCGCCATAGGTGGTTCGCTAAACGTGTTTTCTAAACCCAACGGAAGAGCGCTACGAAAATTTGACATATGACCGTAGTATGGATAGAACCCCCGCCAAAGACTAAGCAGTCTCTTCCGCTATCATCTTGGCTACGATAACAGCTAACGCTAATTGCATCTTGCGGACCGCTTAAATTTGCGCGATCAACGGACTATTCGGCTAGTGTCAATGCTAATTATTGCTCAAACGGAGCAACGTATCGAATTCTTCTCGTAAAAACTAATTCGAAGCACCACCCAGACAACCTTTTCAGATTGTTTCTGACGAACCTGTAAATGAGTCTCTTCCCTTTCCAACAAAACTCTCTCCCCAAAATTCTCAAGAGTACTATTGCATCATTTGTGTCTTAATAGCCGATAAAACCAAATTACGCAGTCGGATTATCCGCCATTTCCTTTTCCAGCGTTTCATTATTGATTCTCTACATTACTTGGCTGCATGTCAAAACAGGCTAATTGTTTTGAGCTCACTTCATTTCTTCGTTCCTTGTTTCTTTGGAAACTGGACTCATTCGTGTCAGGAAGTCCTCTGGCCGTTGACCAGTGTCATACACACTACCAGCCATTCAAATTGCTACACCAAGAAGAAATGCAGATGATAAACGGGAATTCATTGGAAAAATATATTATACTAGAACAGACATGTGATTACATTTTCACACAATTTGGGTGCATAGATCCTGAGTAATCAGTACCCAGAACAACCACCTCTGGCCGTAATAACGGCCTTGATACGCCTGGGCATTGAGTCAAACAGTGCTTCGATGGCGTGTACAGGTACAGCTGCCCATGCAGCTTCAACACGATACCACAGTTCATCAAGAGTAGGGACTGGCGTATTGTGACGAGCCAGTTGCTCGGCCACCATTGACCGGACGTTTTCAATTGGTGAGAGATCTGGAGAATGCGCTGGCCAGGGCAGCAGTCGAACATTTTCTGTATCCAGAAAGACCCGCCGTGCATTATCCTGCTGAAATATAGGGTTTCGCAGAGATCGAATAAAGGGCAGAGACACGGGTCGTAAGACATCTGAAATGTAACATCCACTGTTGAAAGTGGCGTCAATGCGAACAAGAGGTGGCTGGCTCTGAGCACTATGGGACTCAACTGCTGAGGTCATTAGTCCCCTAGAACTTAGAACTAGTTAAACCTAACTAACCTAAGGACATCACAAACATCCATGCCCGAGGCAGGATTCGAACCTGCGACCGTAGCGGTCTTGCGGTTCCAGACTGCAGCGCCTTTAACCGCACGGCCACTTCGGCCGGCTCGAACAAGAGGTGACCGAGACGTGTAACCAATGGCAATCCGTACCATCACGCCGGGTGATACGCCAGTATGGCGATGACGAATACAGGATTCCAATGTGCGTTCACCGCGATGTCGCCAAACACGGATGCGACCATCATGATGCTGTAAACAGAACCTGGATTCATCCGAATAAATGACGTTTTGCCATTCGTGCACCCAGGTTCGTCGTTGAGTACACTATCGCAAGCGCTCCTGTCTGTGATGCAGCGTCAAGGGTAACCGCAGTCGTGGTCTCCAAGCTGATAGTCCATGCTGCTGCAAACGTCGTCGAACTGTTCGTGCAGATGATTGTTGTCTTGCAAACGTCCCCATCTGTTGACTCAGGGATCGAGACGTGGCTGCATTATCCGTTACAGCCATGCGGATAGGTTGCCTATCATCTCGACTGCTGGAGATACGAGGCCGTTGGGATCCAGCACGGCGTTCCGTATTACCCTCCTGAAACCACCGATTCCATATTCTCCTAACAGTCATTGGATCTCGACCAACGCGAGCAGCAATGACGCGATACGATAAACCGCAATCGCGATAGGCTACAATCCGACCTTTATCAAAGTCGGAAACTTGATGGTACGCATTTCTCCTCCTTACACGAGGCATCGCAATAACGTTTCACCAGGCAACGCCGGTCAACTACTGTTTGTGTATGAGAAATCGGTTGGAAACTTTCCTCATGTCAGCACGTTGTAGGTGTCGCCACCGGCGCCAACCTTGTGTGAATGCTCTGAAAAGCTAATCATTTGCATATCACAGCATCTACTTTCTGTCGGTTAGATTTCACGTCTGTAGCACGTCATCTTCGTGGTGTAGCAATTTTAATGGCCAGTAGTGTATTTGATTACATAGCCTCAATATTTCTCTTACTCTTTCTTTGTTCAAACATTTTAATATTCCTCCTGTATCTGTATCTATTGATTTCCCATTTTTTCATGCAGTATTGTACACTTCACTTCTTCCATCATAACTGTTGGTCCTTTCTCGTCATCAATTGCGCTGTTCACGGATACAGGTTCCGGAGTTGTTGGTTTGTGGTCTGTGTCATACAGCTCTTTCAAATAGTCTTCCAGTCTTTGTATGAGGTCCTCCCGCACTTTGTACACTACACTCCCGTCCTTACTGAGAATTTCCGTACTAGCATTACCTGGTGTATTTTGATCCCATGGTGTAGTCTTTACTCCGTTGTATAGTAAATAATATCTTGCCTTCCTCCTTCCTCTCTAGTTCTTCAATTGAGTCGCAGTCCTCTTTTCGCCATTTTTTCTTGGCCTGCCCTCTTTCTCTACGCAGTTCGTATTCACCCTTCAGTATATCTTTCTTGCATCTTCATTGTTTTTAGAATTCCGTACCTCAATCGGTAAAGACTTGAACCTAATAGGATCACTGTGTTGTCCGTTTGTCTGTCTGTTAAGACACATTTTTCTCAGGCACAAGTTGACGAACCAAGTTCAAATTTTTGTCACATACTAAGGGGTATGGTCTCTTGGCGGTGTAAAAACTTCAAGCTTATAAGTCACTGTAATCAAAAGATGTGACTATTTCATTCACATATTTTAAACTGGCAAACTCACTCACCGAAACCAAGTGTACTTTCCGCAGATCTAGAGTCGTGATACTTACCAACAAGCAAGGTTTCACAGTACAAGCAAAGGACAGTATCAGAAAATTGTTAATTTATGATAATATCACAAAAATATTTTTTTGTTTATTTCATATCGGATTACTTCTCTGACTTTCCGTTAAGACCCCCTTTTCTCAGGAATATGCAGATGTATTTCCTGTATCGCTATCGATAACAGGGAAAAATTGTCGAGTTTCTGAATTCCTGGGATGGATGAACTATCCTTACTCATAACTTAAGTTTGTACAGAACCCCATTTCCGCGAGTCATACTCGCACTTTTCTGGATTCTTCTTTCTTCGATCTTCGAAATCATTTCGTGGATAACCTACAGCTTTTTTGCCGTTTTCCCGTTTACATATCCTACACGTTTCTACCGTGATTTTATGTTCCCTTTTTCAAAATATTTCAATACTCGCTGACATCGTCATGTGGTTCTTTGTCCCGCAATGTGATAGCAAGTTCAAGTGACAGCATTCCTGTTGTTCTTTCTCTCCAGCATCTTATCTTCTCTCCGTCCTACTTCTTCACCATGGCAGCCTTCTTAATTTTATTCTAATTTTATTTCTATATATTCCCTAAGTAAATAATGGTCGCTATTAATATCTGCAACTGGTAACGTGTTTATCATCTTGTCTCCATTTCTGTACTTTTCTTGCTACAGCATAAAATCGATTTTGTTTTCACATATCTTGGCGATTTCCAAGTGTACATCCTCCTCCCGTGATTTTTGAACCTTGTAATTGTCACAACTAGTTGTCTTTCCCTACAGCAGTCAATAAGCCGATCACCTCCATCATTCCTCCTTGCAAGACCATTACTGCCTACCAGTGGCACAGTTAGCGTAGGGGGCACCCGGGGCGTATATCGGCGGTGTCTCCTCACGATTAAATATCATTAAAATTAGTGAAACTGGATACATGTAAAGTATAATTTAAATAATACAAATTCAAAATGGTTCAAATGGATCTGAGCACTACGGGACTTAACTTCTGAGGTCATCAGTCCCCTAGAACTTAGAACTACTTAAACCTAACTAACCTAAGGACATCTCACACATCCATGCCCGAGGTAAGGTTTCGAACCTGCGACCGTAGCAGTCGTGCGGTTCCAGACTGTAGCGCCTAGAACCGCTCGGCCACCCCGGCCGGAAAATAATACCAATGAAAGTCATTAGAGCCTTTAATAATCAAACTGCAACATATGCTATAATCGTACTCTTTTATTATGCATTATATATTATTATTTAATATTACTAGCTGACAATAACGACATCACCCGAATATTCATTTTGCCAATTTTCTATTAAAAATGGAATCTTATTTTGTAAACGTCTCTATGGCAACGGCTTTTCATAGCTTTATAGATGCCTGTTGTTTTGGCGTACAGCCATCTGCGTATCGTAGGTGAAGTCTGTCAAAAGCACTGCTAGACATCAGGGATTTCCTTAGTTGACTTGACTGTAGAAATGTGTTAGTAGTTAAGAATGAATGTATTAAAACTTCACTTATTATGTGACATTGTTTTGGCCGGACCGTGTGGCCGAGCGGTTCTAGGCGCTACAGTCTGGAACCACGCGGCCGATATGGTCGCAGGTTCGAACCCAGCCTCGGGCATGGATGTGTGTGATGTCCTTAGGTTAGTTAGGTTTAAGTAGTTCTAAGTCCAGGGGACTGATGACCTCAGAAGTTAAGTCCCATAGTGCTCAGAGCCATTTGAACCATTTGTGACAATGTTTTAGACATCTCAGTGTTTAAGACGTCATATGTGTGGTACCATGATAAAATTTGTGTGCGCGTTTGGCTGCACAGAAGCAATAGATTTAAACGTCATGCATGATGTGGCAGTTTTTCACGCATCACGTTGTTTATGACGTCATGTCTCCTGGACTGTCATAGAAAGATGGTTGTAACCCCGACAGCAATCCGTGCCTGACAGTAAGGGATATGTGTACCAAATGTGTTTGAAATCCTTTCAGTGTCTTAGGAGGAGATACATACATACATACATACATACATACATACACAGACATAGACATACATACTTACATTTTTATAATACGAATGGATTCACTACACATCAGTATAGTGTCTTCAGAAGACTAGTTGCTATGGTTCGATAAAAACACTTAAAATTTCCCTCTACCTTTGATAGTTGCGAACTATATAAGCAAATTTTAAAAAGTAGTATTTGGTGTCCCATCTTGTTCGAAAGTTAAATTGTTGCTCATTTTGTCCATTTTTAACTGCAAGTACCTTTTTATTAAATTTAATTTACTAAAGCTCCTCTCATACGATGCAACTGATACGCAAATAGTCATAAATAACATTAGAGTTTGGAAGAGAGTGCGAAAATCCCATTCCTTGAGGAATTTCAAAAAGTACAGACATACTCAATCAGGTAGTGTAACATTCGCCGCTTTTAAATGTCTTCCCAGCCTTGGAAAGTCAAAGAGGGTTTCTGCTTCTGGTTCATCATCATAAAAACCAGTAAATTAAGGAACAGTTAATTTCGACTCCTCAGTGTTTGCCAACATCAAAGTATTTGGCTCCACAACATCGAAGAATGAGGCGGCATCATGAAGGGACTTTGATTTATTTTCTAGTTCAATACTAAATCGGTCAAGACATTCCAGTACATCATTTTGATATTCCGCTCTCAGTGTGAGTCCTACGCCGATAGCCAATTCACCAGCATTTCTTTTTTTACGCCAATTTCTTTCTACTGAAATGTCGTAATCCGATTTTTCGCATCGAGACCTAGTGCCTCTTCTACAATATGACCTCGTTTTTCTTCAGTATAAAAACGGAATGCCTTATTTTTATAGCTAACTGACCAAGACTAAGCCTTTACTTTGGAATGCGACCTGAGTACGATGTACTTGTCCTAGCACGTCATCCAAAGAAAGATATTCAATGTGAAATTACATTTAACATGCCTAACATTTTGTGCAGAATCTCTGGCATCTAGATTTTTTTGTGTATCACATAATTCCTCAACTGCACCGATGAAACCCCTTCAAAATTGCTGCCAGTACTTTTCCTGTAGCATAACGATGTTTTTCTGTGTATAATAAGAACTTCCCCATTGCTAGTGGAAGCAGAAAAAAATGTAAAGATGATCTCTACTCTTCCGAACAATGTTACGAATGATACATTTTGTACAAATGAGTGTTAGCCATATAAATTAACTGAATAATCAATATATCGAACAAATATGGTTTCCTTGTTTTTTCCTTTAATAAAAATTTTGTACTTCTCCACATATGCCGCTCATAACAGCTGCTTTGTCATAACCATGCGAACAACACTTCATAACATCTAAACAGTCATTTTCAAGCTCCTTAAGAATTCTTCACTTATATTAGCAGTATCTTCCTTCCAGAGGAAAAACCCACATAATACTTTTTTTCCTCCACTTTTCTGTTATCAATTTTCACAAAGCGAATCACTTCAGACATACAGGTATAATCACTAGGTGAAACGTCAGCTGTGCTGCCAAACATAATACCAAAACAGTTAGCCGATTTAATTTCGTTCAGAAGCTTAGGTTTTACATGGTTCGCTAAAACGTTTATACATCCATTCTATACCTGTGGAGACATATTTGATACTTTTTGTGATTTACCAAGTCCGAAGTTGGGTTGGTTGTAAGAAATTTCCTTTATTTTTAAAGCCTTGTCCATCACGTGCACGAAGTGCTAGGGTTTCGTTTTACCAGAAACAAATTTACATCCAATAACCTAGATAAAAGAATCTTCCACTTCAGTTTTTCAATGTATATTAATTGCAAGGCTTCGTCATCTACTAATTTATGCAATTTTAGTCTAATTTCCAAAGTTTTCCACTCATCCAGACGTTCATTTGTAGCTTCATAGTCGACCACTTTAGGATTTGGTTTCTACAACTTCTGAAATCAACTGATAAATGTAGATCTTGCACTAGTACTACTGGTGACCAGATAAACAACGACAGAAATAGTACAGCTTATTGGTTACCACCCAAAACATTAGTAAACCAACCAAAACTGCCGATCTTTCCTCCATTAGACATCATTTTATAAAACCATTCCTTTGAAAGATACCACACATCACCTTTTGTTTCCGATACGTGCCTAGAAACATTGCCAAATGGGACTACGACACAGAAATTTTGCTTAAAAATGTCAACAACCTCCACCTCTCTAATCGCATCATCGTCGTTATGCTCACTGCTGGTCGTCGTGACTCCATCCTGGACGGTTAACAGCTCCTCTTAGAGCATGCTGAAGAGGTTGACCAGAGATCTTCTTCATTTTGTCATTCCGCCTGTTCGCTGCTAATACCCTCGATCTCTTGCCTTCGATCTTCCCTCTTCCCTTCCATGACCATTGTCTCTAGATTTTCTCCATCTCTTCTCGCAGTATGGCCAAGGAACTGAAGGACTTTTTGGGTGACAAGAAAAGAAAGGTTACTCAGTAATGGACACACTTGTTCTTCTTTCAGTCCATTTTATGCGTTTCATCCTGCGCCAAGTTCAAATGTGTGTGAAATCTTATGGGGCTTAACTACTAAGGTCTTCAGTCCCTAATCTTACACACTAAATTTTCGTAAGGACGAACACACACACCCATGCCCGAGGGAGAACTCGAACCTCCGCCGGGACCAGCCGCACAGTCCATAACTGCAGCGCCACAAACCGCTCGGCTAATCCCGCGCGGCATCCTGCGCCAGGACCAAAGCTCAACGCATAGATGCGCTGTTGATCTTTGGCTTTAAGGGGGGTAGGACATCAAACGGGCCGACTTGGAGCAGGAGAGGCACCACAAGGCATTTTAATTTGCACTGTCTATACTTTTACAAATAAATTCGTAAAAGTTTCTCAACATGACCAGGAGGGATTCAGAATTCACACTCTTAGCAATGTAAGTTCAAAAATATAACAAAATAAATTTTTTTACGTGTGAAATTTCATCATTTTTTCACTTACTATTGACTGCATTTGTTACTATAGGTACACTTTTCTTTATAAGTCAGAGAGATACTTCGATGAATTTTGCACAGCATACAAACCATACTTACAGGTGTATGAAACTCTAGAATTTTCCAAATCTATTAAAAACTGTGGTAAAAATTGAGATAATTAACCATAAAATTTGAGTTTTTTCTAAACATGAAGTTTAAAATGTAACAGCTCATTCATTTTTTCATTAATTAAATAAATTCTAGAGTTTCATACACCTGTAAGTATGGTTTGTATGCTGTGCAAAATTCATCGACGAATCTCTCTTACTTATGAAGATAAGTGTACCTATAGTAACAAATACAGCCAATAGTAAGTGAAAAAATGATGAAATTTCACACGTAAAAAAATTATTTTGTTATATTTTTGAACTTACATTGCTAAGAGTGTGCATTCTGAATCCCTCCTGGTCATGTTGAGAAAGTTTTATGAATGTGTTTGTAAAAGTATAGACAGTGGAAATTAAAATGTCGTGTGGTGCCTCTCCTGCTCCAAGTCGGCCCTTTTGACGTCCTACCCCCGTTAAGGGTGCACGTCTCGCTACGCTCCTCTGCAGTGGTGCAAAAGCGTGGCGCCCTGCATGTCACTCCCGGGCACAGTGGCAATTCAAACAGCAAGGTGTTGTGAAAAAGACCACAGTTCAGAAGTTCATGCGAGCTGTAAGGAGGGTTAATGATGTCACATTGACACATAATTTCACCAAAAGTTTTGCCCAACGCCACCGAAGACGTGTTACACGACGCGAAGGTCATCGTGCTCACCCTCGCCGCTTTTTCAACGCCTCTGTGATTAATGAGAGAACCGCGATGACCTACGTTGAGATGAAGCAGTTTTCTTATGAGTGGCTGAGTAAAACATTTCAGACACACCGTCTCTCCGAATCGACACGAAAAGGCCTTAGGAAGTGGCTTGAATGGCATCAATGAAACCACTCTTCGGTATTGATTCCCACACATCTCGCGGTCGACAACGACGAATCTAAGTGTGATTACCAACAGGACAACGAGCCTGACAACAGTTGACACCACTCTCACTCCCCGTACTTTTCAACCCTTTTCTAAGGACATTGTGGGCCAGAAACCACACTGAATGGTATCACACTCTTTTGGGGTGAAGTGCGACCATCATTTCTGCTCTGATGCACAAGCTGAAACCGCCAGGGATCATTCAAGACCATTCGACGAAGCACCAAAGGGTGTTTGCTTTCTCAGCTCTCCTGGAAATTTGGAAATTTGTGGTAAGTTCCTGTGGGACCAAACTGCTGAGGTTATACATCCCTAGGCTTACACACTACCTAATCTAACTTAAGCTAACTTACGCTAAGGACAACACACACATACCCATGGCCAAGGGAGGACTCTAACCTCCGACGGGGGGAGCCTCGTGAACCGTGAAAAGGCGCCCTAGACCACGCGGCTACCCGTGGGGAAAAGTCCCAGGCGCTTGCTGACAAGCAGTTCCTTTGATACCTCTCTGGCTCCAGATGCCTATTAACAGGCGCTAGAGCAGCAGCGTAGCCAGCCTGCACCCGTCTAGGACTTCCATCACAGGTTGCCTATGTAGTAATACAATTTAGTGGTGCTCAATAAAAGTGGGTGACTGGCGTTGTCGAAGTGGAAGGACTTAGAGGGACCCTTTGTAGTTTTATTCACACATGTTTTAATATCGCAACCTTCCTCAATCACGCCACAGAAGGGCGCCAAACAGGAGAAAAAAATCCATAATAATGCTTGCTATCTCGGATAGCGAATGGCTTTGAACGATTGCTAGTGGTTCCACCCTGTACACCAGAAGTAAAATTGCGGTCGCACTGCGCTCCAAAGGGGTGCGATCACTGTCAGTGGGGTTGGTTGCCCACGATGCCTTTACAAAAGGGTTGAAGGCTGATTGTACAGGGAGTCTCAGCATTGTAGAGAACGCCATCCTACTGCTCATCATACTGCGATTTGTCATGTTCGACAGCGAAAGTGTGGGGAACCAAGGAAAAGCGGTGATTTCATCAATTCCATCTATGCCACTCCCTAAAGCCTTCCTGTGTCGATTCTAAACGGCAGGACGTCTGAAAAGTTTGCCCCGACCACCTGTAAGAAAACCGCATGATTTCAACGCTGCGCGTCGCAGTTCTCACCTCCGTCGTGGAGGCGTCAAAAGAAGGGCTGACGCGTCACTAAGAGGGGCTCCACGACCTTGCCACCGAGTGACACATCGACATCGGCATTGAACAGAATTGTGGTGAAATATGGTGCGAAACTGACGTTATCCCACCTTACACGTCAAATGAATTTCTGAGCTGTGGCCTTTTGTTTCTTCCGCCTGTGTCGACGCATTGTTGTTTGAAGCGTCGCCGAATGCTAGGATGACGTCGCAGACCACCACGATTTCACACCATTACAGAGGAAGGTAGTAGGAACCTTTGAGTCAAATTTCGAATTTTTTCGTTACAGTGGTAGAAAATTACTGGCTTTCGAAAAAGTTACCCTTTAGCCGTGTTGCATCTTGTATATTTACTTGTAGGGTTATACGTATACTAGGACATGTTATGATAAATACACGTTTTAACGAATAAATAAACTACCCATGTTAACAAATCAGGACAGTCACATTCTCTGTTGTTGTCAGTATTTCGTAGTGCTGTGAAGATGGTTAAAGTTATCTGCGGGACAAACGTGCTGAAAGGGAATGACAAACATATACTACTTAGTGTTAACCAGTTTTCAGAAAAATAGCGTCGTGCGCCCCAATCCCTTCCTAATTCCTAGATAATGGCCTCTTCTCAGAGCTATCTGTCCTCAAACAAAAGGTGACTCTGCCTTGTGAAAATTCACATACTTAGCCCACGAAAAAAGTGGCTAGCGTACCTGCTTATTTCTACAGAAAATATATTCCTTGCGTCTTTACGAAGTCGTAAAATAACATACCATAAATAATACGGTAATGTTACAACCAGTTTCGGTTAGCGTAAGCCATTCGGTTCTACAGTTACATGAGATGATTTATTGCATGTATGTGCTTGGGTAGCGTAAGAAACTGCAAAAAGGTGGGAATTTAAGGAGATGGGACCCGGATAAACTAAAAGAACCAGAGGTTGTACAGAGTTTCAGGAAGAGCATAAAGGAACAATTGACAAGAATGGGGGAAAGAAATACAGTAGAAGAAGAATGGATAGCTTTTAGGGATGAAGTAGTGAAGGCAGCAGAGGATCAAGTAGGTAAAAAGACGAGGGCTAGTAGAAATCCTTGGGTGATAGAAGAAATACTGAATTTAATTGATGAAAGGAGAAAATATAAAAATGCAGTAAATCAAGCAGGCAAAAATATATACAAACGTCTCAAAAATGAGATCGACAGGAAGTGCAAAATGGCTAAGCAGGCATGGCTAGACACAAATGTAAGGATGTAGAGGCTTACCTCACTAGGGGTAAGATAGATACTGCCTACAGGAAAATTAAAGTGACCGTTGGAGAAAAGAGAACCGCTTGTATGAATATCATGGGCTCAGATGGAAACCCAGTTCTAAGCAAAGAAGGGAAAGCAGAAAGGTGGAAGGAGTATATAGAGGGACTATACAAGGGCGATGTTCTTGAGGACAATATTATGGAAAGGGAAGAGTACGTAGATGAAGATGAAATGGTAGATACAATACTGAGTGAAGAGTTTGACAGAGCACTGAAAGACCTGAGTCGAAATGATGGCCTTGGGAGAGCCAGTCATGACAAAACTCTACCATCTGGTGAGCAAAATGTATGAGACAGGCGAAATACCCTCAAAGTTCAAGAAGAATATAATAATTCCAATCCCAAAGAAAGCAGGCGTTGACAGATGTGAAAATTACCGAACTGTCAGTTTAATAAGTCACGCCTGCAAAATACTAACGCGAATTCTGTACAGACGAATGGAAAAACTGGCAGAAGCCGACCTCGGGGAAGATCAGTTTGGATTCCGTAGAAATATGGGAACACGTGAGGCAATACTGACCCTACGACTTATCTTAGAAGCTAGATTTTGAAAAGGCAAACCTACGTTTCTAGCATTTGTAGACTTGGAGAAAGCTTTTAACAATGTTGACTGGAGTAATCTCTTTCAAATTCTGAAGGTAGCAGGGGTAAAATACAGGGAGCGAAAGGCTATTTACAATTTGTACAGAAACCAGATGGCAATTATAAGAGTCGAGGGACATGAAAGGAAAGCAGTGGTTGGGAAGGGACTGAGACAGGGTTGTAGCCTCTCCCCGATGTTATTCAATCTGTATATTGAGCAAACAGTAAAGGAAACTGTGGTGTCACCGCCAGACACCACACTTGCTAGGTTGTAGCCTTTAAATCGGCCGCGGTCCGTTAGTATACGTCGGACCCGCGTGTCGCCACTGTCAGTGATTGCAGACCGAGCGCCACCACACGGCAGGTCTAGAGAGACTTACTAGCACTCGCCCCAGTTGTACAGCCGACATTGCTAGGAATGGTTCACTGACAAATACGCTCTCATTTGCCGAGGCGATAGTTAGCATAGCCTTCAGCTACGTCATTTGCTACGACCTAGCAAGGCACCATTACCAGTTTATATTCAGTGTAATAATGTCTAAACAAGAGCGATGTTCTCCAATTGTGGATTAAAGTTAAGTATTCCAAGAACTACGTTCTTTTCTTTATAGGATAATTACTTTACCTTGTTCCAGACCTCACGCCAATCTGCGTGAGCTTAACGCGTGCCTTTCGGCTACCTCCGAGTGGCTTGGTTGTCTTGCCACGCCACTACAGAAACAAAAGAAAAGTTCGGAGTAGGTATTAAAATCCATGACGAAGAAATAAAAACTTTGAGGTTCGCCGATGACATTGTAATTCTGTCAGAGACAGCAAAGGACTTGGAAAAGCAGTTGAACGGAATGGACAGTGTCTTGAAGGGAGAATATAAGATGAACATCAACAAAAGCAAAACGAGGATAATGGAATGTAGTCGAATTAAGTCGGGTGATGCTGAGGGAATTAGATTAGGAAATGAGACACTTAAAGTAGTAAAGGAGTTTTGCTATTTGGGGAGCAAAATAACTGATGATGGTCCAAATAGAGAGGATATAAAATGTAGACTGGCAATGGCAAGGAAAGCGTTTCTGAAGAAGAGAAATTTGTTAACATGGAGTATACATTTAAATGTCAGGAAGTCGTTTCTGAAAGTATTTGTATGGAGTGTAGCCATGTATGCCGGCCGAAGTGGCCGTGCGGTTAAAGGCGCTGCAGTCTGGAACCGCAAGACCGGCGGTTCACTTCATGGAACCTCAACCGAGAAACCTAGCGCAGCTGGCCACAGCACTGGAGTCGGCATGACTCCACATCCGCGTCGGTTGTTGTTGTTGTGGTCTTCAGTCCAGAGACTGGTTTGATGCAGGTCTAGATGCTACTCTATCCTGTGCAAGCTTCTTCATCTCCCAGTACCTACTGCAACCTACATCCTTCTGAATCTGTTTAGTGTATTCATCCCCTGGTCTCCCTGTACGATTTTTACCCTCCACACTGCCCTCCAATCCTAAATTGGTGATCCCTTGATGCCTCAGAACATGTCCTACCAACCGATCCCTTCTTCTAGTCAAGTTGTGCCACAAATTTCCCTTCTCCCCAATTCTGTTCAATACCTCCTCAATAGTTATGTGATCTACCCATCTGATCTTTAGCATTCTTCTGTAGCACCACATTCCGAACCGCGCGACCGCTACGGTCGCAGGTTCGAATCCTGCCTCGGGCGTGGATGTTTGTGATGTCCTTAGGTTAGTTAGGTTTAACTAGTTCTAAGTTCTAGGGGACTAATGACCTCAGCAGTTGAGTCCCATAGTGCTCAGAGCCATTTGAACCATTTTTTTGTAGCCATGTATGGAAGTGAAACATGGACGATAAATAGTTTGGACAAGAAGAGAATAGAAGCCTTTGAAATGTTGTGCTACAGAAGAATGCTGAAGATTAGATGGGTAGATCACGTAACTAATGAGGAAGTATTGAATAGGATTGGGGAGAAGAGGAGTTTGTGGCATAACTTGACAAGAAGAAGGGATCGGTTGGTAGGACATGTTCTGAGGCATCAAGGGATCACCAATTTAGTATTGGAGGGCAGCGTGGAGGGTAAAAATCGTAGAGGGAGACCAAGGGATGAATACACTAAACAGATTCAGAAGGATGTAGGCTGCAGCACGTATTGGGAGATGAAGAAACTTGCACAGGATAAAGTAGCATGGGGAGCTGCATCAAACCAGTCCCAGGACTGAAGACCACAGCAACAACAGCGTAAGTCATCTACATAAAACTTAAGTGAAGTGCTACTGGTAGCACATACGAACTGAGCACGAGATGGTTAATTGATAAATGATTATTACCAGATCTGTTATAATTTATGCATGTTACTTATACTGCCAACGTACACACATATCACATATCTTACTCGTGTAAGTTTGGAAAACAGACAGCTTATGGTAGCCGAAACCGGCCAAGAATAAATTCCTTAGCAAGTGCAATGGGTAGCTATATATATTTACCTTGAGTTACAAGGGTTGTTTGAAAAGTCCGTGCAAAGTCCGAGATATGGCACCACTAGCTCGTATCGAGGCCACGTTTAGTTAGTAGCATCTTTGGTAAAACGCACACCAAGTTTCAGCCATATTGGTCTATTTCTTTGTGTTTGGCATTCGTGTGAATCAAGGAAGTCGAGTAATTGTCAAAAAATGGACGAAAAAGAATTTCGTGTGGTGATTAAACATTACTTTATGACAGGCAAAATGCCTCAGGATACCAAAGAGAAGCTTGATAAACACTACGGTGACTCTGCACCTTTGATTAGAACAGTTTATAAGTGGTTTCAAAATTTTCGGAGTGGCCTCATGGGCACAAGTGATGCTGAACGTTCCGGACGCCGTTTGGAGGTTACGATTCCAGAAATCATTGATAAAATCCATGATATGGTGACGGATGACGGAAGAGTTAAGGTGCGTGAGATTGCTAGTGCTGTGGGCATCTCTAATGAACGGATACATAATATTTTTCATAAACATTTGGACATGAGAAAGCTGTCCGCAAGATGGGTTCCGCGATTGCTCACGCTTACCAAAAACGGAATCGTGTGAAGTGTTGTAAGGATGGTTTGCAACTGTTCAGGAAGAATCCGCAGGACTTAAAGCATCATTTCGTCACTGTGGGTGAAACATGGATACATTACTATACTCCTGAGACCAATCAACAATCTAAACAATGGGTTACCAAGTGAGAATCTGCACCAAAAAAGGTGAAGACCGTTCCTTCGGCCGGAAAGATTATGGCGACTGTCTTTTGGGATTCGCGAGCGATAATCCTCATCGACTATCTGGAAAAGGGTAAAACTATTACAGGTGCGTATTATTCATCGTTATTGGACCGTTTGAAAACCGAGCTGCAAGAAAAACGCTGGCGATTGGACTGCAAAAAAGTCCTTTTCCATCACGACAGTGCACCAGCACACACCTCAGCAGTTGCGGTCGCAAAATTAATGGAAATAGGATTCCAACTCGTTTCACATCCCCCCTGTTCTCCAGACTTGGTTCCCTCGGACTACTATTTGTTCCCCAATCTGAAGAAGTGGCTAGCGGAACAAAGATTTTATTCAAACGAGGGGGTGATTGCAGCAAATAACAGCTATTACGCTGCCTTGGACTATTCCTATTATTCGGAAGGGATCTACAAATTACAACAGCTTTGGACGAAGTGTATATACCTAAAAAGAGACTATGATAAAAAATAAAAAAGGTTTACCCCAAATACGTAAGTAGTTTTTATTTTTGCACGGACTTTTTAAACGCCCCTCGTATATCACAGTTCCTCAAGCGACGGCCATCATGGATACGACACTGATAATTTTACTACGAGTTATTACCTTGGTTTTAGTTTTTCACAAGACACATTTTCAGCTCTTTTATAGCACGCTATCGAAATAGCAATATTCCACTTCACACCAATCACACTTTACAACACAAAGAAACGGCAAAGGAAACAGCGGACACGCAGCGACGATTTTGGAGGAAGCCCTGCCGAGCTACGGAGTTACGAAAATAAAAACGACAGAGAGTGTGTCCATTACAGTTAGTCCATAGTGAGCTCAGACGCTGATTCAACCCCGTAAAAGTCGCTGTACTTCCTACCAGTCCCAGAAATCTATTGTCTAGTACGAAGAATGGTTAGTTGGCTGCATACCAGTAACCGTGATACGAAGTATTGCACGTGAACTGAGTGGGTTGTTGTTGCTGCTATATTGTACCGCATTTCAACGTGAGCGTCTTTAAAAACCGCTTCCACAGTTGTTCTAGTTCCGTGAGATATTTCTGGCATAACAGTTGATCAACACCAAAACTGAGTCGTCAGTGTTGCATGAGACGCTATCCTCGGCAGTGCCAGTCCTCTTCCTGAAGTACGTGTCGTTTTTCGCCTCTGCCCGCAAACTCCGTTGACGTGAATTCGCTATAGATAGACTATATATTTGTGTAAGTATTCTACCTACTCTGGAGCACCGAATATAATGTTCACAACCCATTCTTAGCGACACCACCTGCTGCCTACTACGGTTTCGCTCTACCCTCCTCCCACAATCACATTCCAGTTACAGATTATTATTTTATAGTATCCTTGATTATCGCCCATTAGTTGGTCATCATTCCTGAAGTTGACATATTCAAATGGATAATCAATGTACAGGGTGAAGAAGAAACGACACCCTTGGCGGTCGGCATGCCGTTCCTCATCGCAATTCAAGACAAAAGTGCACCTAGCAAAATCTAGTCCCGCCAGTAGGTGTAAAAGAAATGTCAGTTAAAGAACGAGGCTCTATCAACGCTGTAACTGCTTGCAGGGTGGCCAAGAACAAATAGGATGAACACTGAGCTGTCCCATTAGCTCAGTGAGACAATGTAGTGTCTTGAGGAACGGATCTGCAGATTTGCCGATGTCCGTGTTGCGTTCGCGCCAAACTTATTTTTTTCTCTTAAAGCTTAAAATTGTTTGCAATTTATACCTCCACAGTGGAGTCTCTTGTGTATTCCTTTCTGTTACTGTTATCCTCTTTTACATTAAGGCATTGAATTCTTACAGGCGTACACGACCACTTCCTTCCATCCATGACACAGCTAAAGCCAACAGAAAATAATGGTGCATACGTTAACATCGTTTGTATCCCATTAAGTACAAAAGAACTCAATAGATAGGTCACACTAGATTGCACATTATGCTATTCACAACAATTCTATTCTGTACGTTTGGCGTCAAGGTTGTCTTTATAGAGCCAGTACGTATACGTACGAACAATGTTCAATTTAGAAAAGATGTTCAAAGCGAACACCTTGCATTTGCAAACACTTCGACGCTTGCTGGATCATGCTCTGCTGGACTCTATGCAACACACCCGCGTCCACCACTGCCGAAGCGGCATGCACGCGAGCTATTACCTCGCGTATATCCATGGGTGGAGTACTATAAACTTGTTGCTATATCTAGCGCATTGAAGTCCGAGGAACGTGAAGGCCAGAATATTGGACCTTCACGACTAATCCATTTCCCTGAAAACATTTTATTTAAATAATTACGAACATTCATTCCAAAATGCGGCGGTGTACCATCACGCTGAAATCATACCTGTCGCTTAACACCAAGTGGAACGTTTACTAGACAGGCGAAGTACTGCAAAGAAACGAGCGATACGGAGGCGCATTCAGCTTGTCCTGGAGTAGGTAAGAGCCCAAAAGCACCTCTTCCACGATTCCAGTCCACAGGTTTATGCCAAAGTGTGCCTGAAAACCACGTTCACGGGTGACATATGGCTATTCTGCAGGTTGAAAATACATTACGAGTGAAGCTAGATTCGTCTTTTCATGTCACATTATTTATAAAATGCTCGTTATCTTCCACTTGGTGCCAAGGCCACGCACAAAAGTGTACTCGTCAAACGCAATCTTCTGGTCGCTGGTGAGAGTTAACGTGTAATAATATAGATCTACATCTACGTGATTACTCTGCTATTCACTATAATGTGCCTGGCAGAGGATTCAATGAACCACCTTCAAACTGTCTCTCTACCGTTCCACTCTCGAAAGGCGCGCGGGAAAAACGAACACTTAAATTTTCCTGTGCGAGCCCTGATTTCTCTTATTTTATCGTGATGATCATTTCTCCCTATGTAAATGGGTCCCAACAGAATGTTTTCGCAATCGGAGGAGAAAAATGGTCATTGAAATTTCATGAAAGTATATCGTCACAATGAAAAACCCTCTGCCTTAATGATTGCCACTCCAATCCACGTATCATGTCTGTGGCATTATCTCCATTACTTCGCGATAATACAAAACTAGCTGCCCTTCGTTGTACTTTTCCGATGTCGTCCATCAGTCCCACCTCATGCGGTTCCCACATCGCACAGCAATACTCCAGAATAGGGCGGACAAGCGTGGCGTAAGCAGTCTCTTTAGTAGACCTGTTGCACCTTCTAAGTGTCACGCCAATGAATCGCAGTCTTTGGTTTGCTCTACCTGCAACATTATCTATGGGATCATTCCAATTTAGGGTATTTGTAATTGTAATCCCTAAGTATTTAATTGAATTTACAGCCTTCAGATTTGTTTGACTTATCGCGTAATCGAAATTTAGCGTATTTCTTTTAGTACTCTTGTAAATAACTTTTCTTTATTCAGGGTCAACTGCCACTTTTCGCACCATACAGATATCTAATTTAAATCATTTTGCAATTATTTTCGGTCGTCTGATAACTTTACAAGACGGTAAATGACAGCATCATCTGCAAACAATATAAGACGGCTACTGAAATTTTCTCCTATGTCGTTAATATAGATGAAGAACAATAGAGGGCCTATATCACCTCCTTGGGGAACGCCGGGTATTACTTCTGTTTTATTCGATGACTTTCCATCTATTACTGCGAACTGTGACCTTTCTCATAGGAAATCAGGAATCTAGTCGCACAACTGAGGCGCGCAGTTTGGTGAGAAGACGCTTGTGAGGAACGGTGTCGAAAGCCTTCTGAAAATCTAAAAATATGGATTCAATTTGACATCTCCTGTCTATAGCACTCATTACTTCATGAGTATAAAAAGCTAGTTGTGTTTCGCAAGAACGATATTTTCTGAATCCGTGCTGACTATGTGTCAATAAATCGTTGTCTTCGATGTACTTCATAATGTTCGAATACAGTATATGTTCCAAAACCCTATTGCAAATCGACGTTAGTGATATGGGCCTGTAATCCAATGGATTACTCCTCCTTCCCTTTTTGGGTATTGGTGTGACTTGAGCAATTTTCCAGTCTTTAGGTACAGATCTTTCTGTGAGCGAGTGGTTGTATATAATTGCTAAATATGGAGCTATTGTATCAGCATACTCTGAGAGGAACCTGACTGGTATATTATCTTGACCAGAAGCCTTGCCTTAATTAAGTGATTGAAGCTGTTTTGCGACACCGAGGATATCTTCTCCTATGTTTCTCATCTTGGCAGTTGTTCTTGATCGGAATTCATTAATATTTACTTCGTCTTCTTTGGTGAAGGAGTTTCGGAAAACCGTGTTTAGTAACTCTGCTTTAGTGGCACTGTCATCAGTGACTTCACCGTTGTTATGGCACAGTGAAGGTATTGATTGCGTCTTGCCACTGGTGTGATTATGTATGGCCAGAATCTGTTTGGGTTTTCTGCCAGATTTCGAGACAGAGAGTTTCGTTGAGGAAATTATTGAAAGCACCTCGCATTGAAGTACGCGCTATATTTCGAACTTCTGTAAAACTTTGTCAGTCTTGAGGATTTTGCGTTCTTTTAAATTTGGCAGGCTTTTTTCGTTGCTTCTGCAGCAGCGATCTGACTCGTTTTGTGTACCATGGGGGGTGAGTATCATTACACATTAATTTATGTAGCATGTATCTTCCAATTGCTGTTGATGCTATATCTTTGAAATCATTCCACAGCTTTTCTGCGCTTACATGATCAGATCGGAAGGAGAGCAGACTGTCTCTTAAAACGGTGTTAAGAGCAATTCAGCTTTTTAAAATATATATACTTTGCTTTTCTTTTTGGTGGTTGTAGGTGATACGGTATTCAGCCTAGCAGCAACTGCCTTGTGGTCGCTAATCCCTGTATTCGTCACGATACTCACTATTTGTCCAGCATTATTTGTTGCTAAGAGGACAAGTATGCTTTCGCAACCATTTAGGCTTCGAGTAGGTTCATGAAGTAGATGTTAAAAATAATTATCTAAGAAAGCATTTAGTACAATTTCGGATGACGTTTTATACCTGCCGCCAGCTTTAAATGTATAATTTTTTTAAGCATACCGAGGGTAGATTAAAGTCATCACCGACTATAATTGTATGAGTGGGGTACCTATTTGAAATGAGACTCAAGTTTTCTTTGACCTGTTCAGCTACTATATCTTCTGAGTCGGGGGGTCGGTAAAACGATCCAGTTAATAGTTTAGTCCGATTGTCAAGTATAACCTCTACCTACACTATTTCGCGGGAACTATCTACTTCAATATCACTACAAGGCAAACTACTTCTGACTGCAATAAGTACTCCACCACCAACTGTATCTAATCTATCCTTTGTGAACACTGCTAGATTGTTTGAAAAAATTTCTGCTGAGCTTATTTCCGGCTCTAGCCAGCTTTCTGTACCTATAACTGTTTGAGCGTCAGCGCTTTCTATTAGGGCTTGCAGCTCTGGTTCTTTCCCAACACAGCTACGACAATTTACAACTACAATACCGATCGTTTCGACAACTGACTTACTGTGTTTTACCTGCCCCCTTTTAGACGGACGTCCTTTCTGTGGTTCCCTGAGGCCCTCTAATCTAAAAAACCGCCCAGACCCTACCGCATACCCGTGTAGCCACTTCTTGTCCGTAGTGGACTCCTGACCTGTTACGCAGAACCCGGAAACCCACCACCCAATGGCGCATGTCAAGGAATCTGCAGCCTACGGGTCACAGAACCGCCTGAGCCTCTCATTCAGATCCTCCACTCAGCTCTGCACCAAAGGACCACAGTCGCTTCTATCGACGATGCTGCAGATGGTGAGCTTCGATTTAATCTCGGAAGCAAGACTGCCAGTCTTTACCATTTCCACTAGCCGCCAGAAACCAGAGATAATCTCCTCCGATCCAAAGCGACATAAGTCATTGGTACCGACATGAGCCGCCACCTGCAGTTTGCTGCAGCCTGTACTCTTCATGGCATCCGGATGCAGTTCTTCATCGTGAAACACTTCAACAACCTGACTTTGAGATACCTGGAAGTTCCTTGTAATATCACGGGTACTTCACTGAGGCGATTGGTGACCGGTTTCAAGGATCACGTCCCATGTTTGTGGGGTGTATTTACTCCTTGGACGACTTCTATCCATTACTTGGGGGCGAAGATTGCCGGTTTGTTGATGCTATTCCTCCAGGCGATGAAAAACATTCTTATCGGGATGGCGCCTTGAGTTTACCGTGCAGCATACGCACGAGCAGCAGCAGCACCTTGGTTAACCAGCACTAAAAACATATCTACGTATTCGTTGTCAGTGTTGTCCATCGGGTAGCCGACCTACAATAACGTGACAGGACCAGTTATGGTTGTGCACTGCGCAGTTAGTAAACCAATGCATGCAGTTTAATGGATCGCACTAACATGAGACAGGCTGATGTCATGTGACAAAGTGATGTCCTGTTTATAAATGCCAAGAACTAAGGAATGGACGTCTAAAAACAAAAAAAGGAAAAGAGGAACCTGGCGAGGATTTGAACCATAGGTGGGTGGGGGGTTTGATGTGACAGAAGCTTACTCAGTAAGCTACGACGGCCAGAATGGTAGTGAGAGGTGACACATGTTCCTCTGTACACTCCGATGCGCTCTGCGATATGACAGTGTTGCCAGCCCCTCGTTTTGATACATGCATTTTTAAAATGCGCCCGATCTGATTTTGATAGGTAAATTTTTGTCTTGGATCTGGATGAGGAATCTCATACCGACCTCGAAGTGGGACGTTTTCGTTTACCCAGTACATTTTTGTACTCCTTTCAGCTTTAGAAGAATAACTACGTTGCTTCCATAGTCTACATTTCCTATGCATTTTGTCAATTCCTTTATTTGGAGTTTCGCATATTCAGCAAATCAAAGGAGCGATCTACATTTGACTTGTCACCTAAAAATCATATATAGAAAAAAGCACCTTGTGCAAATGGGTATGTTCACACATAGCACTCCACCGAGACTTATTAGTTATTACAATGCACGACATATGGTAAAACAAGCACATTTGTACAAATGTTTACGTTTACATGACATGATGTCATGAAGCACTGCGTAGCTCTTCTCGCCTCCACCTGCCACAGCTTAGCTCTCGACAGTCGCGTGCGTGGAGGAAATTTACGCAAAATTCATATCATTCATATACTTTTGAAAACGGAACAAAATTCTGATTGCTGGATAATTTCGAACATGCCAAAAATTTGCTCAGAATTTAGTTCTTTCGGATACTTGACAATGGCGCAGACTTGCTTCCCTAAACGTCAGTGAAATGCATAAAACTGTACATTAGACTTCATATATGTCTTATTCTTTCCTGTTTTCCAGTCCATCACCTAGAACAGTTTTTAAAAATCCATTGCTATAAGACGTTGATCCTATAGAGCTGTTATAGCCACTTTGTCTCCCTCTGACTATTTAAACTCAACCTGCAGGTGCACATCGCCTTGACTAAGTTTCCTATTCATTCTGGCACCGACTCTGGCGTAGACGCTCTGTGATGCGTAGACGCTCTGTGTATAGACTACGACTATGGCTGTGACTATGACTGTGTCAAAGAAGAAATACTGGAAATTTTGTCTAAATTTCCGGATGCATACGATCGTATTCTGCAAGGATACAGCCAACAGACATGTTGAACACCCTGAAACCACGAAACCAACTAACATATCGATAAAGCAACCATTTCCTCCGTCGATATAATAAATGACGTTATATCAATTGATTGCAGCCACTATTCGAAGAAAAATGCTGTCTAGTTGGTACCAGTTGCCATACCTAGACTCCATTCTTGCCTCAGCTTCATAACGTTGAGAACATCTCTGAAGGGAAATCACCAAGCTAAGAGACTTACAAAGTGCAGGACGAACTACCACTGGTTTACCACATGTCTTAGATTACGCAGAGCGCTCTGAACCTTTACTTTAGAGACACAAAATGCATCGTGGGGCAAATACTTCCTTATCGAAAAAGCATTGAATGGTTTTGCTGAGAAACACAGAATGACTAAACCTGCTGTGGTGTACGAAAATGGGAAATTTCTGCAAGAAGAAACTTCTACTGTTAGTTAAAATAATGTGCCTGTTAACACCGACAAATACTGTACGGACTTTAAACAATGAGAACACAGAAACAAAAATTGTGTTCATTCAACCAGCTGCTGTCTAATGTTGCTATGAACCAATGCACAAAGTAGCACTTAAATTAGCACGCTACCTGTCCCGCATTTTTAATCATTAAACTGTTGCCATTGCGTCTGGTAGTGTTAATGATTTCTCCAAAGTGCTGGTATTGACAGTATTATTGGAACTACGCTCTGGTGCCCATGGGCTCTAGAAACGAAAGAAGCAGTTTAATCGTAAAATTTATGTAAAAGTTTTATGACGATTTTCTGGTTTACTACAGACACCTGCACGAGTACTGTTACCCTTAGTTTGAAATTCACCGATGAGTTAATTATGACCACCCTGCCTAACAGCGTGTTGGTCCACCATTGGAACACAACACAGCAGTGAATCTGGGCGGCATGTGTTCGAGAAATGCAGGGTACGTTTCCGGAGGTATGTGACTCCACGTGTCTACGTAGAGGTCACGCAATTCCCGTAAATTACGTCATTTTGGATATGATACTGGCTTCCAGTAGCGTCCCACATGTGCTCCATCATGTTCATATCAAGCGAATTTGGTGATCAAAACATCAACGTGAGTTAGCTAGCACACTCCTCAAACCACTACGACGGGTTATTCGTCCGCAACCATCGATGTAGTGCAACAAGAAACGTAATCCATGCGACCAAACAACTTGTTTCCAATGATCTTGTGTCTCACTGCAACCGTAACTTGCGACGTAACGCGCTCTTTCGCTCATCGGTGGTGGTGCTGCAACATAAACTGTCCACCTACCACGATACTGCTGCAGATCTGCACACGTAACTCCTACTTAAGATATCTCAGAAAATCAGTGTTGAAGAAACTGAGATTTCATAACTACACGTCGGAGGCCGCTATAAGTACAAAAAGCTGAAAATAGTCTTGTGAACTCTAAAGAATAAATCGGAAATGGGTTGCTGTTCAAATTTCGGAGTTCAAATGTCTTTTTAAACTTGTATTAGGATTTTTTTATTGCTATTAAGCAAGATCATCAGCCCACATGTGTTCAAATCATTAAAGTTCCCGTTCACAGTCCTCGTCACACTCAAACAGCCAGAACTTTTCCTATCCAGTTCCGAAATCATTTACGAGAGTAACACAGTCAGTAAAGTGATATTTACTTTTGCATTCGGCATTCAGTGGTTGTCTTAAAATAAAATTTTTGCTGGCCATAAATACTCAATAAAAAAAATTACTTACAAGGGAACCCCCCATCGCACCCCCCTCAGATTTAGTTATAAGTTGGCACAGTGGATAGGCCTTGAAAAACTGAACACATATCAATCGAGAAAACGGGAAGAAGTTGTGTGGAACTATGAAAAAAAGAAGAAGCAAAATACACAAACTGAGTAGTCCATGCGCACGATAGGCAACATCAAGGATATTGTGGGTTCAGGAGTGCCGTGGTCCCGTGGTTAGCGTGAGCAGCTGCGGAACGAGAGGTCCTTGATTCAAGTCTTCCCTCAAGTGAAGAGCTTACTTTCTTTATTTTCGCAAAGTTATTATCTGTCCGTTCATTCATTGACGTCTCTGTCCACTGAAATAACTTACGTGTCTGTGTTTTGCGACCGCACCGCAAAACCGTGCGATTACTAGACGACAGGACGTGCCTCTCCAATGGGAACCGAAAACATTTGATCGCAAGGTCATAGGTCAACCGATTCCTCCACAGGATAACACGTCTCATATATTCCATACGACACTGGTGACGGCATGTGCTCCACTTGACAGGAATAAGTTGTCGACCCACCTAACTTGTACACTTGGCGAATGGGTAAAAAGATTCTTCTACCTTTCCCGATTTAGGTTTTCTTGTGGATGTGATAATCACTCCCAAAAAAGTGATGAAAACATAAGAGTTTGTCACATAAACTGCAACAAATGAATGCAACAGTTTCACAGTCGCACAGTTTTGCCTGTGATCTGTCAAATCATATGTTTTCAACGGTTTGGCTCAAAATGGTTCAAATGGCTCTGAGCACTATGGGACTCAACTGCTGAGGTCATTAGTCCCCTAGAACGTAGAACTAGTTAAACCTAACTAACCTAAGGACATCATAAACATCCATGCCCGAGGCAGGATTCGAACCTGCGACCGTAGCGGTCTCGCGGTTCCAGACTGCAGCGCCTTTAACCGCACGGCCACTTCGTTTAACGTTTTCAAATTTTTCCGTGTGTAGACCGTCAAATACTGCATATGTCCAAGCAAATCTGAACATGTCCTGCAATTTTGGAGAGCGAAGTTGATTATGTGTGAGTGCCTGAATTTTGATAATTGTCTGAAAACAAAAAAATTAACTTTTCACTCGAGGGTAGACTTGAACCAAGGACCTCTCGTTCCGGAGGTGCTCATGCTAACCACGGGACCACGGCGCTCCTGAGCTCACATATTCCTTGATGTTGCCTATCCTGCGTATGGACTACTCAGTTTGTATATTTTGCTTTTTTTTTCATAGTTCCACACAAGTTCTTCCTGTTTTCTCGATTGATCTGTGTTCAGTTTTTCAAGGCCTATCCACTGTGCCAACTTATAACTAAATCTGAGGGGGATGCGATGGGGAGGTTCCCTTGTTAGTACCGCCACGCTTTTAGTTCAAAGTTTACACATGAGATTTTCTCCAGAACCAAATATCTCTCGACTCTTAAAATTTCACAAATAGTTAATGGTAAACACCAGCTACCTGTATCACTGTACCGAAACGCGAAAGTCACAATATCACTTAATTTTACACATAATGCGTTTGGACACTTTCAGCATGACCGGCTCCTTCGAAAGCTAGTCCAACACTTCCTTCTCCTCTCTCCCTCTACAAGCCCCTCTACCTCATGCGTTAGGTGGCAAACCGTCACACTTCTTATTAGTTGTACAGAATTACGGCCAATCAGAACTGATTTTATGGACGCGGCTCGCGCCAAAATCTAGCTAGAACCAACCACTGCTCTCTGCTCATTGACGTCATTAAAATAAGCAACTCAAAACTCTCTTGTTAAACAAATAAAATGAAATAAACCTTAAGCCGTACTTTACGTCTGGAATTTAACTATATAGTAGCGAACGTTCTCGTTGTCTCTTACATATTCAAACATGCTTGGACATCCCTCATCCACTAGTAGGGGAACAACCACTGGCGGATTCGTTCCCACGATACAAAGCTGGAACACTTGCAAGTTCCTATAGAGAATCAGAAACTGAAAATTTAATATTGGCGAATGTCCCACATACACTCACACAAGTACTCTCTTTCACACTCACCCTAACACAAAACATACATATCCACTTGAAATTCTTAAAGTTATTACTACAGCAAAATTACGAAGGGTTTTCTAAAATGCGAACTTTCCAAATTTGAATCTGAAGGTGTTAATATATCTTTTCAAATAGTCACAGTTGGTGAACTATTAACACACACACATACATACACACACACACACACACACACACACATATATATATATATATATATATATATATATATATATATATATATATATATATATATATTGTGTCGGATAGTTACGTTTTCTAATGACCTTTTTTTTTCTTTTTTCTTTTTTTTTGTAACTTCCAAATTATGACAGTTATTGACTTCAGAATTTGACATATTTTTCCTTTACACAACAGAAGGTTATGTACCTAATATGAAGTTCCTCAGGCTATTTCTAGATCAGTTACTAATTTATATAGTTCCAGAGAATGTAACTACTCTGTAAGCGCCTCTCTGCTACTTTCACATGCTGCAGTCACGCCATATGGTCATGACGCACGTCTACAGGACACAGCTCGCCCATTGCAGATCGTATAAGATTCTGACTGCTTACACTGGAACCCACATACATTCATACAAGAAAGTTTTAATAGACAAATTGGCATTCGCGCCCTAGTTGCGACGCCTCAAACTGACGACAGTTTTTGGTCAACAAACGTACACGTTGTTTGCTGCGGAAATGTGCACTGAAATCTGTGCTCGGAAACACTTGGGTCTGCACCAGCATTATACATGGTCGTCAGATGCGCCACAAACCGCCAACTATCCTACTTTACAGAGCGGGAAGCTTTAGATCTCCACGTTTTGTAATGAGGTGTGGACGTCCACACCTTGTCACTTACTCGTGATTTTACATCTCTTCAACCATTTTTCATAAATTTTCAACCCAGAAACATACGAACAGCCGACCAGCCTGACCGTTTCCGGGATGCTCATTGTCAGACATCGAGTACTGAAAACCTACCCTCTATCAGAGTCGCTTATGTCAATGTATTTCACTATCTGCTCGTCACTAGAATGTGTCCCCATTCGTCTGTGCTCCGAGTACATACTTTCCTCGTTGCATGTTCCCGCAACGCTAGCAGTCTGCAGAAAATTTTGCGGTGGGTAGTGATAGTAATCTTTTCGCTTATCAATGTACGAGGGTGAGTTAAATGAAAACCTTAAATATTTTTTTAAATATTATTTATTGTGCAGAAGTGGTACAAAGCTGTATCACTTTTCAACATAATCTCCCCCACGCTCAATGCAAGTCCTCCAGCGCTTACAAAGCGCATAAATTCCTTTAGAAATAAATTCTTTTGGTAGTCCGCGCAACCAATCATGCGCCGCGTGGCGTACCTCTTCATCAGAACGGAACTTCTTTCCTCCCATTGCGTCTTTGAGTGGTCCAAACATATGGAAATCACTTGGGGCAAGGTCTGGTGAGTATGGTGGATAAGGAAGACACTCAAAATGCAGGTCTGTGATTGTTGCAAATGTTGTACGGACAGTGTGGGGCCTTGCATTGTCATGTTGCAAAAGGACACCTGCTGGCAGCAATCCACGTCGCTTTGATTCGATTGAAGGCCGCAGGTGATTTTTTAGGAGATCTGTGTATGATGCACTGGTGACAGTGGTCCATGGTCTAGGCATGTAATACTGCAAAATGACGTCTTTTTCGTCCCAAAAGAGTGTCAGCATAACCTTCCCTGCTGATGGTTCTTTTCTAAACTTGCTTTTGGTGATGACGAATGGCGCCATTCCTTGCTCGCTCTCTTCGTTTCCGGTTGGTGGAAGTGAACCCAGGTTTCGTCCCCAGTAACCATTCTTGCAAGGAAGCCATCATTTTCTCTTGAAAGCGCCGAATAAGTTCTTCAAAAGCATCAACACGTCGTTCTCTCATTTCAGGAGTCAGCTGCCGTAGCACACATCTTGCAGACACTTTGTGAAACTGGAACACATCATGCACAATGTGGTGTGCTGACCCATGACTAATCTGTAAACATGCTGCAATGTCATTCAGTGTCACTCGGCGGTTTCCCTTAACTATGGCTTCAATTGCTGCAATGTTCTGTGGAGTCACAACTCGTTGTGCCTGACCTGGACGAGGAGCATCTTCGACTGAAGTCACACCATTTGCGAACTTCCTACTCCATTCGTAGACTTGCTGCTGTGACAAACATGCATCACCATACTGAACCTTCATTCGTCGATGAATTTCAATAGGTTTCACACCTTCACTACGCAAAAACCGAATAACAGAACGCTGTTCTTCCCTGGTGCAAGTCGCAAGTGGGGCGGCCATCTTCATACTGATACTGCGACGGTATGTGTGCATCTGCACTATGCCGCCACCTACAGGCAATTCTGCATGCTGTTTGTAGCACGCTTACCAACTTACAGGATAACGGCGCGAAATTTCGATTTGTTATTACAAATTTACGGTTTTCATTTGACTCACCCTCGTACTATTTCTCATGTATATCCTTATCTCTTACACTTCATGTAACTTCTTATGTTGTTACATTTTCATTATTCGCATTAATTCTGAATCTGTATCACAACACAAATACACTGTCCAGTCACATTAGTGTGATCTCCTGTCTAAAGCACGAATAACCATCTTTTTATGCTCGGATCGCTACGAGACGTGCAGGAAGAGACTAAATGAGTTTGTGGAAGGTACTGACGTGGATGTGGAGCCATGCCGACTACAGTGCGGTGGCCAGCTGCGCTAGGTTTCTCGATTGAGGATCCATGAAGTGAACTGCCTCATCGAGGTGGTCTCACAGATCCTCGACTGGGTTTTAGTCGGGGAGTTTGGTGGTCAGGAAAGTACGGTAATCTCATTCTGGTGCTCTACGGAGCACATTCACTGCGAGCTCTGATATATGCCATCACACAGAGCAAAAACAAACTGCGTGTGGGGTGTATTTGGTCCCCAATGGTATATGCATGTTAATCAGTTATACCTTGCAGAATTAGCTCACCCAGGGAATGCCACGAAGATATTCCTCAGACCACAACCCTCCCTCCTCTAGCCTGGACCCTCATGACGAATGCTCTAGACGCCAACGACGATCCATCCAATGGAGTATTCATCTCAAATGGCCTCCACTCGTCACTCATTGAACATCCAGTTGTGGTGTTTGCGTGAAAAGTGAAACCTTCGTGGCAGATGAACAGCAGTCAGTATGGGTGCATGAACCATGTGCCTGCTGCAGATGCCTATATGCAACAACGTCCGCTGAACGGTCGTGGAGGAGACACCGTTACTAGCGTCTTGCTTCATTTGGGGGATCAGTAGCTCAACAGCTGCATATCTATTCGCAAACACATATCCCACCCCTGTCATCTATGACTAATGGTGCCCCACAGTTGCCTCGGCGCTGGTTTTGTATAGGGTCACTTTGCCATGCACCATATACTTATACCAAGGCACCAAGCGAAGGGTTTACAAATTTAGCAGTCTCAGAAATGTTTCCACCCTTGGCTCCAGAGCCAATGATCACACCCTTTTTTTGACCTCAGATAAATCGCCCAGTTTCCGGATGACGGCAGCGACGGCACTGTTGTCCACGTCCCTCCAACACACGTCATACACTCTCCACTGCTAGTGCTGCCAGCTGCCGTCTGTGAGTGGTCATTGCACGTCGACGTCAAACATAGGCGGTGGTCACGTTAGTGTAACTGTGCCGTGTAAAAAACGTCTTGTATATTTGAATAAAACAAATACGCTGTAAACCGTCGGGCTTGCCGCTATCAAGCGAAGGAATACAATATTTAGTAGCACAACACGGAACTTTAAATTTCTGTGTGGTCACAGAAAAGAATTAAAAGGAGATGAACAGTAATTTTGGTTGACAAAAGGAAAATATGGCAAATAAATGAGCGTACAGCAACACAGGGACAAAGCTGAATCCAATGACAATCCTGGGAACAAAATAACAGCATTTGGCTTTCGTGCTGTGTCTCAATCACGTTCTTAATTGAAGTACGTCACGTAACCTTCTAAGAAATTGCAGCTACAGGCAAAGCTACCAGCCCTGTTGTTGACAACGGCTCCAGGCGTGTCCAATCGAGTAACGACCTACAGAGAGAACAGATAAACAAGCGAGAGCCGGTACTAATGAACGTCCATTCACTGCCAGTCTATGATTATCGTCGTATTTTCGCAGAGCTTATAATATCCTGCGCAGTGTATCTCGAGCTCCCGAATGTGCCAGACCAGAATCGGGCGGAGCGAAAAAGTTGTTTAATCAAGTTTTTCACCTACATGTGATTTCAACATCTGAGAGCAAGTTTATTCTTTGTGTGAATTTATTGTCGTCTGTAACGGCACCATTTCAGAAGTGAACTGTGGCTGGGAAAAAGACCACTCCCACAAGAACCCCCAACCATTGTAAATGTACTAGTTTCAATTTTTCTTACTTTTATTGAGTCACTAGGTGAGTACGCGCCGTTGCCGGTTATGCATCTATTCCATTGTTCTATTAGTCCATTTTATTCTTCCCCCTGTCCCTATCAATTTCCTCTATCACCCCGTCCCTGTCCTTCTCTTTCTCCCCTTCTCTCACACCAGTCGGAGGCTGGTCGTTTTTATCCCGGCAGTATTTGCTTCCAGATTGCAACTAATATATGTACCAAATTTGATTGGAACCTTTCCTGGAGTTTAGGCTTAGCTTTTTACCTGTGACTTTGCCCGCGTACGCACATTTCAAATACAGTTCACGTTTATGTAACATATTTCACATGTATTGGTAGACATATTTACTTGTACCTGTAGCGAATTTTACCGTGCAGTTTCATTTTCATGCAACTCAACATTTATGATATCTTATCCCCTGAAATATGTGTCATACAATGAAATATTTTTCCAGGTAAATTCAGCGGCATATGTTGACACTGTCTGCGAAATGTGCTGCGAATTAAAAAAAATGGTTCAAATGGCTCTGAGCACTATGGGACTTAACATCTGTGGTCATCAGTCCCCTAGAACTTACAACTACTTAAACCTAACTAACCTAAGGACATCACACACATGCATGCCCGAGGCAGGATTCGAACCTGCGACAGTAGCAGTCGCGCGGTTCCGGACTGAGCGCCTAGAACCGTTAGACCACCGCGGCCGGCTGCTGCGAATAGATTTACTACCTACGAAGTAATAAATTTAAAGGTCTTGCATGATTCGACATTTTTTCACTCATCTCAATGTTTATGATGTCACATCTTCTGAACTATGTGTCGTACAGCGACATAATTGTTCTGGTACACTCGATGCTATATTTGAATAGTGTCTGTAAAACGTGTCGCGAAAACAGTGAATGGTAAAGAAGTAATAAATTAAAACGTCATATTTCAGGCGGCAGTTTTATTTCATGACCAGCGAAAATGTGTTCTGCGACAAATTTTTCATTTCATCATTTTGTGTGGGTTTTCAGCAAAAATAGTTCCTTAAAGGTTTGAAATTATGTGTAAAATGTTTTGAAAGTCACTGAGTGCTCTAATTGTGAAATACCGGATGAGTAAAGCGTGGGTCGTTGCTCGTCGAAGGTTATACAATGTTTTTTCGCCCACACTTCCCATACCTTCATTAAGTAGGTGGTTCTCACTCCAGCGGCCTTTTTTTCAGACAGTAACTGATATGTGAACTAAGTCTGGTTCACATCGGTCTAGTGGTTTACAGTGGTTTATTTGATGTGGAACATATATTCACTTTTGTAGTATGTATGAATAGATACAGAGGCACTGTGAAAAATCTGTTTACGAGGGCTAGAAATACAGTGTAGCCAAATTGCCTCGAAAATTGAGAAATGGCCCTCTCTGCGTATTCAGCTTTCCATGCATTTTTTTCCAACGACTGGTTACTTGGCTGGGAACATGATTTTATATGTGTGAATCTGGATTGGTCAGCTGTTCCATCTCAATAGTCACCTCGTCATCATTCTGAAAACGCTGATAGCTGAAAGAAGCAGCATGAGCGATTGTCTCCTTTGCCGAGTGATTAGGGGCATTGTCCTGTACGAAAACCTTCCTTTTCGAAAAGTTCTTGCCACACTTCACCATGGTAACCTCCCATAACCTCGTCAAGTGATTTCGGTAGTATAGTGCGTTTAATGTAAGTTGCAACTTTTTATCTTTGACTCACCGGAGGGGGAGCGACGACTTTGCCCAGGTAACGCCAGTGATGAGCCGGCTTTCCTACCACGTCGCCTACGGTTCGGCTGGTAAAGCGCCCCGTTGCCAAGCGGTGAATAAAATAACGCGTGATGTCACACGTTAAATCCATCGTGTGCGTCAGCTCTCTTTGAGAAACGGCAATTTTTAATGTCGAAGTGTTATGTACTCATAAGGTGCTGTGAACGAGTGTTTCTTGTTGGGGTAGCATTAATAATAACAGCGCAGCATGTCTGAAGACGAGATTAGAATAAAAGTGGTCGTCCAAGGACACTTTCATCGGCTGCGAAGATATCGAACATTGGAAGGGGAATTCCGCTCCGTGGTCAAGGCTGCAAATTTGTGTGGTTGGTTTGTACACAGTTATTTTGAACATGAGGGCAATAGTGGAAGTCCGATGATAGATGTTACAAGAGTAGTGGACAGAACTGCTGAGAAATGGGAAGGAGAAGGAAAGAAGGTTCTCCACTAGAAACTCCAGGCAAGAAAATAAGTTTCAACAGATGGGCAATCAAGAGCGACGTATTCCAGCATGATGCAATGATCAGACATTTATATCCTTATAATCAACGCAAGGAATCCCTCACGTTCTGTAAACCTCTTTTCAGCCTCTAAGAAGGGAAGCTTTAACAGGAGTAAATCGTCACTACGAAATTATCTTCACGTGCTTCGTTTCCAGCACGAAAAATTTTCGTCTTGGATGTTTATCACTGAGAAATGTGATATAGTGGCGCGCAGATGCCATATATTCGAGCTGTGACGGCATTTGGTTCAAAGAAATTGTGTGGTTGGACGAGACTGGGTTCATGCGTTCACTTGGATGGACGAAGCGCACAGCAGGAAGGACGACGAAAGCATCGTTAGATAATGGTGATGTCGAACCTGGCACGAATAAGATGGTGTTAACGTAACGCCGTACAAGACAAAAACTCTGCGCTACCTGGTCTACAAAGTGCCTAATGCTAATGTGCAAACTGCAGTCAGGCTTCCTCCATGTCACGCTCATCTGAATCTGATTGAGTATATATGGGCCCAGGTAAATGCTAATGAGGCAAGAAACAACAAGAAGTTTACCCCCCAGCGCGGTTGAAAGGATGTTAAAGCAAGGCGCTGCAAATTTTACCCCACACGACTGCTCTCGATTTGTCACCCATACCAAGAATGAACTTGAGAGACATGGATTCATGAAGGACTGCTGAAGTAATGGTCATTTCAGTCAGCTCCCGTAAGCTGCAGTACAAGTGCAGTCCTGAGGAAGAGGAGCGTCGATTCTTCATTTGGTGTCGCTCCACTTTTTTTAAAAAAAGATATATTTTTTTTCTTCAATATATATCATACATGAACAACCCACCACCTAAAACATTTGTGGGTCCTAATTGATTCGATACAATTATTACTACTGCAACTTATTTGTTCTTTTACTCATGCACTACGGGCACTACTGCTATGTCTTAGGTTAGCAATGTTTGTCTATCTTTGCTACCTATGCTAGTCTACTTTACCTGCAGTGTTACAGGTGTGGCAGCCTTTATATAAACCTACATCGTTGGCCGTGTTCACCGAGCTAATCCCGGTGAACATGCCTCTGACACGGTCTGGCCCGGAGTGGTTGATCACTGCAGTACTACACTAGTGTTACTATCCTAGCTTATCCTACATCTAACCTAACATTTAATCTCATGTCAAATCCGGTGAGCGTCAGAATCGGTAAAAAAAATTGCACCCTCCCCCTAATCCCAGACGAGGCGGATTCCAGCCGTGACGCGGCTGCCCAAGTCCACGCCTCGGCGGAACAGGACAAGTGCACGAAGTCAGGTCAGTATGAAATGTGAGATGTTAGTTATTGTTCCGTAGGAATTCCTTTGCGACTTTGTGTGATATTTCATTTGCTAATTTATTCAAGATTGGGAAGTGGTCCTCATGCCTGAGCAGGTGATACGTGTAGCTCCACTTACACCATGATTATGAGTATGTATACAATATTCATTGATGCAATTGCTCTGCTCACTATTGTCGTCTCCCAAGAATGTTTGCCTGGCGACCTGCTAAAGCAGCGACCTAAGGTAGGCATGGTGTTATCGCTGCCCGCTGTCCTGCTCAATAAACGCTGGCAACTACACTTCCTTGCACTCTCTCCATACTGCACTGTCGAAAGTCGCAACTTATTTTAAACGCACTGCAGCCTCGGTTTGTCCCTTACGGGTACACCTTGGTGGCACCACGCGATGGCAGTCCCAAAGGAAAAACCACTCAGCATCACCTTGCTAGATGACGACTGGGTCTTTGCCTCTTTCAATGGTGGTGTACCCACACATTCCCACTGCTTGCTCTTCTCCTTCGTCTTCGTCACCCAGCATTCGTCCATGCTGATTAGGCGACTGAAGAAGGCACCTGGATTGACCTGACGCAGATACATTACCTGTGATATATCAGTTTGGTGGGCTTTTAGAACGGCTGTGGATAGTGGCACAACCCAGACAGAGGCGACCTTTGTCATGCGCAAAATCTCATACAGGTTTCCCACTTTCGCCTCGATAGCGGTACGCCAGTCTTCGGGTACCAGGGCCTCTGCCTAATTTGCGATTCCTCGTTCTTCACAGAGTGATCATCTGTCACTTCGTTGTCGTCATCAAGATGTACTCATTAGATTGTTCATTCCATTCGGCATATCATGTAATTCTTCTTCAGTTTCAACCAGGATAGCAATGTCATCAGGCAATCGTATCACTGGTATCCTTGCACCTTGAATTTTTATTTCACTCTTGAATCTTTCTTTCATTTCCATCATTGCTTCTTCGATGTACAGATTTAACAGTAGGGGCGAAAGACTACATCTCTGTCTTACACCTTATTTAATCCGAGAAATTTCGTTCTTGGTTATCCACTCTTACTATTCCATCTTGCCTCTTGTACATATTGTAAATTACCCGTCTCTCCCTATTTTTCTCAGAATTTCTAACATCTTGCACCATTTCATACAGTCAAACGCTTTTTCCAGGTCGTCAAATCCTATGAACATGCCTTGATTTTTTCAGACGTGCTTCCATTATCAACTGCTACGTCACATTTGCCTCTCCCGTGCCTTTAGCTTTTCAGAAGCCAAACTGATCGTCTTCTAGCACATCATCAGTTTTCTTTCCCATTCTTCTCTGTATTATTCTTGTGAGCAACTTGGGTGCATGAGCTGCTAAACTGACTGTGCGATAATACTCGCACTTGTTAGCTCTTGCAAAAAAAATGGTTCAAATCGCTCTGAGCACTATGGGACTTAACATCTGAGGTCATCAGTCAGCTAGACTTAGAACTACTTAAACCTAACTAACCTAAGAACATCACACACATCCATGCCCGAGGCAGGATTCGAACCTGCGACCGTAGCAGTTGCGCAGTTCCGTACTGGAACACCTAGAACGCTCGGCCACCGCGGCCGGCGTCAGCTCTTGCAGTCTTCGGAATTGTGTGCATGATATTTTGCCGAAAGCAAGACTGTATGTCGCAGACTCATACATTCGACACACCAACGTGAATAGTCAATTCGTTGCCACTTCCTCCAGTGAGTTTATAAATTACATGGAATGTTATCTGTCCCTTCTGTTTATTTGCTCTCAACTCCTCCAAAGCTCTTTTAAATTCTAATACTGGATCCCCAATCTCTTCTAAATAGACTCCTGTTCCTTCTTCTACCACATCAGACAAGGATTTCAATGTTCTCTTTCCACTTACCCGCTCTCTCCGCTGCATTTAACAAAAGAATTCCCATTGCACTCTTAAAGTTACCATCCTTGATTTTAATATTTCCGAAGGTTGTTTTGACCTTCCTGTGTGCTAAGTCTATCCTTCCGACAGTCATTTCTTTTTCGATTTCTTCACAATTTTCATGCAGTCATTTCTTCTTAACTTCCCTGCACTTCCTATTTGGCGACTTGTATTTCTGTATTCCTAAGTTTCCCAGAACAGTTCTGTACTTCCTCCTTTCATCGATCAACTGAAGTATTTCTTTTGTTATCTATTGTTTCTTCCCAGTTACATTTTTTGTACGTACGTTTTCCTTCTGTGATGGCCCTTTTTAGAGAAGTCCATTCCTCCTCAACTGTACTGCCTCCTGAGCTATCCCTTATTGCTGTATCTATAGCCTTAGAGAACTTCAAGTGCATCTCGCTATTCCTTAGTGCTTCCGTATCCCACTTCTTTGCGTATTGATTCTTCTCGTAAACTTCAGCCTACTCTTCAGCACTACTACGTTGTAACCTGAGTCTATATCCGTTGCTCGGTACGCCTTACAATCTCTGTCTGACCATGATGTAATCTAACTGAAATCTTCTCGTATCACCCGGCCTTTTCCAAGTTTACCTCCTTCTCTTGTGTTTCTTGAACAGAGTATTCGCTGTTACTAGCTGAAATTTATTACAGATCTCAACTAGTCTTTCTCCTCTGTCATTCCATGTCCCTAGCCCATATTCTCATGCAACCTTCTCTTCCACTCCTTCCCCTACCACTACATTCCAGTCCTCTATGACTATTAGATTTTCATCGCCCTTTACGTATTGTTACCCTCTCAATATCTTCATATACCAGCTCTTCATCTTCATCTTGAGACGTTGGCATGTGTACCTGAACCATAGTTTTCGGTGTCGGCTTGCTCTCGATTCTGAGAAGAATAACGCTATGACTGGACTGTTCAACAGTAATACACTCTCTGCCCTGCCTTCCTATTAATAACGAATCCTACTCCCTTTATACCATTTTCTGCTGCTGTTTCTATTACCCTTTACTTATCTGATCAGAAATCCTTGTCACCTATCCATTTCACTTCACTGACCCTTACTATATCCAAACTGAATCTTTGCATTTACCTTTTTCAGATTTTCTAATTTCCCTACCACGTTCAAGCTTCTGAGATTCCACACCCTGACTCCTAGAACGTTGTTCTTTCGTTGATTATTCAGTCTTTTTCTCGTAGTCATCTCCTACTTGACAGTCCCCTCCCGGAGATCCGAATGGAGGACTATTGCGGAAACTTTGGCCAACGGGGAGATCATGACGTTAATTGTCTTTACTACAGTGGTTTCCATTGCCTTCTGCCTCCTCATGCCGTTGATCATTGCTGATTCTTCCACCTTTAGGGGCAGTTTCCCACACCTAGAACAAGAGACCCTCAACGTCTGTCCGTTCCTCCGCCCTCTTTGACAACACCTTTGGCAGAACGAGGCTGACTTCACATGCCGGTAGCCTTCGGCCCAGTGCTGATTATTAATAGCAGCTTCAGCAATGGAGGGTTTCAAACATGTGACCGAGGACATTTTGATTACTAATCGTAAACGCTATCCCTACACCTCTCGCAGTAGTTACTGTACGATACCTCGAATTGCTATCAGGCCCCGTGCTGATTTAGGTTGATGGTGACCACCTTATATCTATTACGGCAACTGTCAGAATCAGTCCTTTGAAAGGTCACAGACAAATTCCTACTCCATCCTTCCCATTTAGAGATTCTGCTTCGCATCTAATCTCGTTTTCGACGAGTTATACTGTAATCCTCCTTCCTTTCTTTTAACCTCAATATGACTACTGAGGGTAAGTGTCCCACGGAGGATAACTGGCCGTCACAGTTGCCAATTATCGGATACATTGTCACTGACAATAGTAGTAAACTGCAGAAACGTCCTTCGTCAGTGACTGTTTGTCTTCCTGAATGTAGTGGGTAATTTATCTCAAGCTATCGCACTTGAAACGATACAGCTTGACTTTCTCTGTAGCATTCATTACACATAGGATGCAGGTGTTTCGAATTGCCTCCATTTCTTTCACCCTTTTAATAAACACAACGTCACAAATGTTAGACTTTACTCCGTTTATGCAAACGACCGCACTCTTAACGTCACAAAAGAAATTATTCAAGTTGTCAAGGCACAAGCTACACTACAAAATAAAATAAGACCATAGTTAAATACACTTACAGCAACTCGCCCTACAAAACCGCCACGGTACGTGTTAAAACATATTATTATATAATACGCAACGTTACGTAATGTCCATTCGCAACTGACTCGAACAGAGTTTGATTATTTTTGGCTGCCAGCGGCGGAAGTCGATGCTTGCAGAAACTCAGTTTCCAGCAATCTTTCTTACACTAGTAATGTTATTTTAGTTACGAACCGGTCGTCATGTAAGGTCATACGACCTCTGTTTCTTATTTTACGTCACCTTGAGATTTTGAAAATATTGGCATTGAAGTGGGATTCGATCTCTGAGTCCAGTTTCTCTGTGGATTTGAAACCTTGGAGTTGATGCTATTGCATCATTTCGTTGCTTCCTCGCAATGCCAATCTCGTCCAAGACTCTATGAATGACACGATCCTAACCACTAGTGAAAGAGAATTTGATCGTTGACACCTCTTCGTGTGGGGTCTGCAACCCCAGTATGCGTAGGGTTGCAGTCCTAGGCAGCACAGAACTATTTGTTGCGTTACCTTTAGCCGAATATTTGCACATCTCGCTGCTGGTTAAGAAACAACAATTATTTCAAATCTATTCGTAGCTATAACACAATATCGAGAGGTGGAGGATTCGAGTCCCTGCCCGGCGAAAATCATTTGTATCATCATTTCACATTCGAATATCACATTATTGTTGAACGTATTTAATATCTGACATCTGATTGTGCTCCGTCACCACAACTTTACTTCATGGCGTTTCCCACTTGCGCATTGCACTTCATTACATACCTTTCGTGTTTACTTCTCAGGGTAAATGTTAGCTTCATGTTGTACCTGGTGCAGTGGAAAGGTATCATCATTTATTTCCCGGTTCGAATGTTCAGTCTTGTAAGTTGATACTAGTGAACACTTCAATATTTTACGTTTCTTTATCACTAGATGAGTTTCGATTAGACACACAAGATTCGTTTGCGTAACAGTGTATTAAAATGCGGATCACAAACTACAACTTGTAATATCATCTAATGAATGTGATACGACTTACTGTAATGAAGTTTAATTTACAAGCGTTAAGGACTGTCTCATTTCTAATAATGTGTTTTCTAATATTTGTTGCATGACAGTATTGGTTTACATCTGGACTGACTGCCTTAATGAACTATTTCACTATGTCAAACTGAAGCGAAAAAAGAACTTGACGTATTAAGACAGATCGCCCTTGCAAATGATTATGACCTAGATATAGTTAACTCCATACACAGCAAAATTATAAAGAAGATAAAAAGGAGCGAGAAACGGCAGATAAAACCGACATCCGAAAAGGATTAGTACTTCACTATGATATATATAGGCAAAACATCAGACAAAATCGAACATATATTCCGAAGAAACGGGGTTAAAATTGCATTTGGGACTTCGGATAATTTAAAAAGACTAGTGCGTCATAACTTGCCACGGAAAAGTAACAAATATAGTACATCGGGGGTCTACAAAATATCATGTCATGAATGCGAAAAAAGCTATATCGGACAGACAGGCAGGTCCTTTGATGTAAGGTTTAAACAACACACGTATACCAGTAATAAGACAGCGCTAGGGTTACATACGCAAGAGGAGGGTCATAATATTGGTAACATCGACGAAAAGCTTCAAATTCTACAAGAAGTTACAAATAGTAAACGATTAGACATTTTGGTAACATCGTCGAAAAGCTTCAAATTCTACATGAAGTTACAAAAAGTAAACGATTAGACATTTTGTAACAACTGGAGATTTACGTTACGAGACGCAGAGAACCTGACAAACTCCTCAATGAACAGAATGAATTAGTAATAGACGCATACTTCAACATTTACGACGATCTCTTCATCTGAGCGAATGGTTTTTACTACATGGGTGCTTCAGCTGATGATGGAGCCTTCCGGTGGTCGAGTATTGCACTGTCTAGTGCGGGCCGCCGCAGATGTCAACAACCTCTAAGGCGGAGGAGCGTGCCAGCCACCTGCAGCAGAGCTCTACACTCGTCGTCCTGCCCGTGTCGTCCCTGCCGTACCAGTGGACAACGGCATAAACAAGCAATAGCCGGAAATACAGCGCTATCGGAAGTCAGAAATACACTCTACAAGTGCTACTACTATTTGCATCTATAGCAATGTTTTCGCCTTGTTCTGAAATGTTATTTCACTGATTTAACGATGTGTTCTGTAATCTTAAATTTTATGTACATTTGACCTAATATTAATAGTAGATTTGTATATTTTAGGCTTTTGAAAAATTAAGACTATCTTATAGAGGGCGCGCGCATCTATCGCAAAGAGGGTGAGCAAAATCTAACAAAATTTTTATATCTATATAAGACCGGCGTTTTACGTTTTAAAGATAGTTTGACATCGCATGAACCTGTGTTCAGTGTATGCCGCCTTTGGGTATGAACTATATGTATTTCGCATAAATTCAGTTAGATTACTAATAAGCGTGGTTAAATATCGCACTTATTTTTAGGTTTTAATATAAATTTTCTTTTGTATTGTTTTAGAATCTGAAGATGGACACTGTATGGCCGAAACCGGTATGACTGTGTCATAAACATGTGATTGCGTCTATATATAAACAAAAAAAACATTTTTTTCAAAAGAATCAATCACGCATCCAGAGACAAAAAATGTCGTTTTTTCCAATCAGTAATCTGTAAGTGAAATCAAATTAAGAAGTATTAGTAAGAACCAATTATAATTTAATAATATGTTGACATAGAAGCTATTGACAGTGAGCCCGCATCTCGTGGTCGTGCGGTAGCGTTCTCGCTTCCCACGCCCGGGTTCCCGGGTTCGATTCCCGGCGGGGTCAGGGATTTTCTCTGCCTCGTGATGGCTGGGTGTTGTGCGCTGTCCTTAGGTTAGTTAGGTTTAAGTAGTTCTAAGTTCTAGGGGACTTATGACCACAGCAGTTGAGTCCCATAGTGCTCAGAGCCCCTTTGTATAGCCCAAGAAGTGAACAGGTATTGTATGCTGACGCTGGGGACGAGTTGACGTCCGAGTTGATCAAGTACATGTTCTATAGGGCACAGACGGCGATCTTGCTGGTCTCGGGAGTGCTTCAATATCATGCAGACAGTTCATAGGGAAATATGCCGGGTGTGGACGATCATACGTATATAAGCAAATTGGAGTAATTTATAACCATAACGCAAACAAACTCCTCACTTGCATTCTTAGTATTTTTATTTAGGATGTAATTAATGACCCATAATTGTCATTTTAAGTACCGTAATTTATGATCCAAGATGACCACTAAGTAATCAATTTGCGCACACATCAGTGAGTGTGTTAGGAGCGAAGTAAGAAAATATTCTTGTTGCTTAAGGCCAATATACTTCCGCGTGAATCTCTCGCATCAAAATCCTTTAGGTGTCTGAGCTGACATGAAACTGATCGACTAAAATTTGATTTCCTAAAATAAGATTGCAACATGAATTTCAGAATGACTTCAATTTCAGGAAAGTTAAGAGTACTGTAGCTCAAGTCAGGGCACTATGTAATTTAGCTAACCCTACAAAGTACGAAGACAATTTAATAAGCATTAACATCATAGGAATTTCAGACAATTAAATGCAAGGTAAGTATCGTAGTTCAGAGGAAGAAAGGACAAGCATTTTTATGATTAAATCAGAAGCAATAATTCTATAGCTTTAAAAGCAAATGAAGGTACCACTGCCGTTATCGTTTCTGGACAGCAATTTGTACAAAAAACGACAGAGTTCGGTAGTAACAATGATACTGGAGGCTATAAAAGATCATTTCAAGATTTGTGCTCACATACAAAACATGATATGTGCAGATGCGTCATGTTTCTTGTTCGAGAAAGCTGATAGATGAACACTTAAAGTAAAGAATCCACAAATACTGACAGGAGGAGCACAGATAAAGTTTCACTAAGAAAACAGACCAAAGTGCCTTGTTAGTAAAATCGGAGGGGTGAACCAGGAACTTAATAAATCGCTAGATAGCAAGTTGAAGAAGGTATCTGTTGTCAAAGAGTCACACAATATTAAAAACATTACTGTTTTCTCTCATAGTATTGAAGATAGCAAATTTTCGTCAGTAGTTATTTTGCCGTTAATTGATGTGGTCCATTAACTTAGAAACGTGCCAATAGACGAGATAGTCTATGTTATTGGACATAATCTGCTTAAGTGTAACACCATTAGCATAAGGGTAGATTCCAAGGTAATGGACACGGTAGAGTTGTCGTATTCAGTTATTTCAGTTTTAATACCAAGATTTAGCAACAAAAGGAGGTCTCTGTTGTGCATCATGGCTGTAAATGTTATGAATGATTTGAAAAATAACGATCTCCAGCCAACACAAAGAGATTAAGGAAAAAGTGAGCTCCTATTGTGTAATAGTTAAGTCGACGTTGATCATATTGCAAGATGGTAATGTAGACAGATTAACGGAAGCTACTGAGAAGTTGAATACACTTCACCCTAAAATCGAATTTACGTCAGAAAGAGAGAGAGAACAAGACATTAATTTCTTAGATTTCTTTGGCGCAAATAAGGTAATAGCGTAGTTTCGCGGCCCACCCTCGAGCGACCTCTTCAGATGCTATCAATAATGAGGACTCCTGTGTATATCCTCCGGAATATAAGTGGGAGTATTTATGGTGTAAGGTACACAGATTAGACAGTATAGCTCAAAAACTGGACCAGTACAGTGACGAACTTGATACATTAAAACCGGTAGCAATGACTAATGGATGTAAAGCAAATGACGTCACTGACATGTATAAGAAATTAATTAAGAAGCGGACAAAAATGTAAAAGATAAACGCGAAACCCAGAAAGCAACCAGCCGTCATCTATCGTGTGTCTAGTGTATGCCCAGCTTACCTGCGCCAGTTGATTGTTGGTTGTTTACTAATTTTCACTTGTCTTACAATCTACAGGGTGGTAGTAACTAAACTTTTGCTACTTCGCATCTTAAGAGGACACCCAAGGGAAAGGAGTGATCGTAGGGAAATATAACCTTGTGGTATTACTTCCTTTTTACTTTATATTTTTAATTTTTATGTTTTCAGTGAAATTTTCGGCATTTGACTGTTAAGTGCTGAAACATTTCTAAGCATATGCATAAGCATATGCAGAAGAGAAATAACGAATAAACCTTTGAAAGAAACAAATTTTAAATTCTTCATAAGAGGGTAACATTTGTTAATTGCGCATTACGTTTATGTTCTAGATCAGAAAAGCTGATCAGTATAACGACCATCTGCATCCACGGCAGCCTGGAGTCGCACTAGAGACCTGCGTCGCTTCCACCTAAAACATCCCAGGTGTGATGTCGGACCACTAATTCTTCAGCTTCCGTGACACAGCTAGTGCAGTGCTTGAATATCGCGTACTGCGTCCAGCATCCTCAGCCGTGGCAACAATAACTTCTTCGACAATTTTTGGCACTGCTGGTCGTCGGCCTCTCCCAGAAGCAGTTCCCAAATCGCCAGTTACTTCGAACTTCCGAATCGTGTTCTTCAATGCCGGTGCGGAAAGAGGACCTCTCAGTATTCTTTAAATGCCCCGATACTCGCGAAGAGGAGTGGCACTATTCCCTTTGGTCTGATAAAACAACTGTAAGTGAAAAGTCCTGCTGACCTTGGTCGGACGCATTGTTAGCTGTCTACAACTATAATGCACAATGATGTGTGTGGTTCCACCCTATGTCGCCGTACCAGTACCGGAGTCTAACGGCAAGTCAAGACACTAACACTGTTAACAACGCAAATTCTGCAACGCACGGTCTGAACGTCATTCCTTTGAAGTTGGGTACCCATGTGGTAAATAGCTTTGCGTCTACACTGAGTCAAATGGCTAAACTTTAATTATAACTGTCCTGTATTTCATATTGTGAATAATTTTCAATCTTATATTTGCAATTTATGAGTTGCCTGCTTAATACTGCCACGTAATTTATTGTAGTCTTTAAGTTTCAACAATACAAAGTACATATGTTGTTCTGTTGATGTGTTGCTATGTAACTCATTGAAGTTCGTATTCTTGTGATGTCATCATCATCATCATCATCATCATGTAAGACTGATTATGCCTTTCAGCGTTCAGTCTGGAGCATAGTCCCCCTTATAAAATTCCTCCATGATCCCCTATTCAGTGCTAACATTGGTGCCTCTTCTGATGTTAAGCCTATTACTTCAAAATCATTCGTAACCGAATCCAGGTACCTTCTCTTTGGTCTACCCCGACTCCTCCTACCCTCTACTGCAGAACCCATGAGTCTCTTGGGTAACCTTGCTTCTCCCATGCGTGTAACATGACCCCACAATCTAAGTCTGTTTGCCCTGACTGCTACATCTATAGAGTTCATTCCGTTTTTCTTTGATTTCCTCATTGTGGACACCCTCCTGCCATTGTTCCCATCTACTAGTACCTGCAATCATCCTAGCTACTTTCATATCCGAACCTCAACCTTATTGATAAGGTAACCTGAATCCACCGAGCTTTCGCTCCCATACAACAAAGTTGGTCGAAAGATTGAACGGTGCACAGATGACTTAGTCTTGGTACTGACTTCCTTCATGCAGAAGAGAGTAGATCGTAGCTGAGCGCTCACTGCATTAGCTTTGCTACAACTCGCTTCCAGTCCTTTCACTATGTTGCCATCATGTGAGAATATGCATGCTAAGTACTTGAAACCGTCCACCTGTTCGAACTTTGTTCCTCCTATTTGGCACTCAATCCATTTATATCTCTTTCCCACTGACATTACTTTCGTTTTGGAGCTGCTAATCTTCAAACCATTGTCCTTACATTTCTGATCTAGCTCTGAAATATTACTTTGAAAACTTTCAATCGAATCTTCCATCACAACTATGTCATCCGCATATGCGAGACTGCTTATTTTGTGTTCACAAATCTTAATCTCACCCAGCCAGTCTATTGTTTTCAACATATGATCCATAAATAATATGAATAACAGTGGAGACAGGTTGCAGCCTTGTCTTACCCCAGAAACTACTCTGAACCACGAACTCAATTTACCGTCAACTCTAACTGCTGCCTGACTATCTATGTAAAGACCTTTAATTGCTTACAAAAGTTTGCTCCTATTCCATAATCTCGTAGAACAGACAATAACTTCCTCCTAGGTACCCGGTCATATGCCTTTTCTAGATCTATAAAGCATAGATACAATTCCCTGTTCCACTCGTAGCACTTCTCCATTATTTGCTGTAAGCTAAAGATCTGGTCCTGGCAACCTCTAACACGCCTAAACCCACACTGATTTTCATCCAATTTGTCCTCAACTAATAGTCGCACTTTCCTTTCAACAATACCTGAGAAGATTTTACCCACAACGCTCATTAAAGAGATACCTCTGTAGTTGTTACAATCTTTTCTGTTTCCATGTTTAAAGATTTGTGTGATTACTGCTCACTGCTTACTTGTGTATGTAAGTTAGATTAATTTGCTTTTTAGTTTTCCACTAATTTGGTCTCCCACTTTCCTTTCTTCATCTGATGATGGTTTGCTAAAAATTTAAAAATGGGTAAAGATATTATTTACGTGACTTGAGTCAAATACAAAATAAACGAATTTCGTCCCCCTTAGGCAGTGTGGCTAGTTTGTGTAAACCAATAGAGCTCGGCCACCATGGCGAAAGAATTATTTGTCATTCTGCCTGCTATTACGACCAGTCCATCACACGTCCACGACAAATTTGTGCTCTACACTGACATGCCACCACTTTGCCCATATTCTAACTGTCGTGAGTCGAAAAGTGTTCAGTGCAGCTGCATTCCTTTGATAATAGTAGTGACCTCCACACAACCGAGTACTCGGAGTTAAGTGTTTGGAGCAGGCCCACCGACTTTTCATTTGTCAGGATAGCTGATAGTGGTAGTCCTGTGAAGCACCCCATTGCCTACACACACTTACTATATAGCCGTCATGACTTAGTACATTCTCCAGTGCTAAAAAGAAAAAAATGTTTCAGCATGACACAGTTACTCACGGAAATCACTTTGGAAGGGATATCTGAGCTTTCGCAGTGAAATACTTTGTTGCCGATTTCTTGTTTGTGTTATCTTGTGAAATTCGTTTACGTTTTGTTTGTCTAAACTAGCAATGTTAGTCATTCTATAGTTCAATTCTTTTATCTTGGCGGTTCGCGCATGCCCGCCCAGACGCGGGAGATTGCTGCATTGCCAGTTGTACGCACCAAGAGAAGCAGCGCCATAGTATAGTTCGCAAACTTACGTTTAGGGGGGAGTGCGCAGTTTATGAAGTAAAGGCACCACGGCCACATTAACCCTTTTGCTGCTACAGAGACGTGCTCCCCGCATTCCGCGATGTGCGCGATTTTGTCATCATTGCACTGCTCGCCTGTGCAGACACATGGTGTTTCGACTGCTTTGACACACTTTATCATTCGATTTCATAGAAACTATTTGGCCCAAAAATTTGATTTTTACCCATCTTCTTGACTGAAACCTTCCCCCCCATAAATGACATAATTTTGTTTCGATGTTCAACGCAGTTTTTGTGCAGCATTACATGTAGTAAATCATTGCACGAAATTTTGAACAGTTTGCAGAGGTAAAAGTCCATAGCGTATACTTTCCATATGGTCGATTTTAGTTGCCACTAAAAATTTCAAAAAATTATATTCGAACGAATAAAATTCATGATGTAAGACACATCGATATTGTTTTTAAATAAAGAAAGTATTATGCACCAAACAAGGTTTGAACTCAGAACCTTTCACTTAGCAGCCATACACTCTAACCATTGCACAACACAGCTCGTCATTCAATGTATCTCCCGTAGGACTTTAAAATATCACGCAAAATATCGACAAACACTGTTGGTATGACTATGAATTACTCACATTTCGCCGAAGTACAATAGGAAATAACAATTACCGCTGTTCTTTATTGTGAAAAAGTGGTTAGTGAGAATGATAGAAACACCTTTCCTTGCTATCGCCTGAATTAGGAGGCTTATTGCTTGTTTGGTTTAATTAATTAATAGAATATGAAGCAATTGGTATAAAGGATGCTTTTTCAAAAATGGTTCAAATGGTTCTGAGCACTATGTGACTTAACATCTGTGGTCATCAGTCCCCTAGAACTTAGAACTACGTAAACCTAACTAACCTAAGGACATCACACTCATCCATGCCAGAGGCAGGATTCGAACCTGCGACCGTAGCGGTCGCACAGTTCCGGACTGCGCGCCTAGAACCACTAGACCACCGCAGCCGGCAAAGCTTTTTCCAAACTTTCTATAAAAGAAAGTCTGCTATCAAGACATTGCTTTTGTTCAATTGCTTTATTTATGACTGAACGTTTCTAAAACTGAAGACACTCGTCTGTGCTCTACACTGCAGTCGAACTCTGGCAACGTCGTTCTCTGTTCGTTGGCTGACTGTGTTTTGTGACGTCAGATGGGCAGAACGAACTGAAACTCGGCCGCCGTCATAAATGATGCGCACTTTTAGTTATTCCACACTGACAATGTTACGCATGAGCATCTTTTGTCAGACAGTTGAAAGTTTTGTTTTAGAGTCGTTCCTGCTTAGTTTCCACATTAGTCGGTGCAGATACTGAGTGCAGAAAAATCTGATATGTTAGTTACTCCACTGTAAACTATAATTCACTAGTTGTCAGAAGGCGGAGAATATAGCCTGTAGAGTACACTGAAATAATATGGAAGTGAGCACAAGCGATTAACACACAGAAGTTCGAGCTGATTCAAATGGTTCAAATGGCTCTGAGCACTATGGGACTCAACTGCTGAGGTCATTAGTCCCCTAGAACTTAGAACTAGTTAAACCTAACTAACCTAAGGACATCACAAACATCCATGCCCGAGGCAGGATTCGAACCTGCGACCGTAGCGGTCTTGCGGTTCCAGACTGCAGCGCCTTTAACCGCACGGCCACTTCGGCCGGCGAAGTTCGAGCTGAAATTAGCCTACCAAGCTGTGCGAGAACGTGCATATTGGAGAGATGTTACCTGATATAACTGGTGAGAAATTCTGAGCTGTCAGTTATCTGTGCGAGAACAGAAGCTATGTTTTTAATATCAGTGTGTCTTCTTATAAAAAAATACATTGTGGTGTCAGATTGTTAAAGGAGGCGAGCGCGGATGGTTTGGAACCACGTCTTTGTGAGTCAGATAATTATATTTCGTGTCTAATATTAACCCCGACGCTACTGCGAGGCTACTAATATTGCGATAATTTGTTCAGCGGGCTAGCAGGAGGCTGTAACTCCGCAAATAATTTGTATAGTGATTCATATAAATCGACGAGAACTGTATGCGCCATCTTGTGTTCCCAGCTGCAAACATAAAAGAGAATCTTCACAGATATAACATGCCGTCGGCTGCGCATCATCGCAAGGTAGGATCCAGAAACATGTACCTTGTACGACTCTATCCTGTGTACTGCTAACGGTAGGGGACTGTAATAATTCAGTCAGTCCATGTCTCATCATTAAATGTTTAATATGTTGTAAGTAACTATGGTAATTAACGTCATTTTTATCACTTCTATACCCTCAGAATTTTGTTCAAGAATTTTCCATCCAGTTACGTAATGGTAATGGCTGATGTGATGCCATTTCTTGGTGCGCATTTTGAATTGCATTCTTTTTTGGCACTACTTGTAATCACATTTTCGTTGATTTCGAAAGAAATTATATTTTTAATATTTGATGTGTTTCAGAAACAAAATACTACCTCTATAAGTATTTAGCCGATTTATCAATATTTTTATTTATAATAAATAATTTTTTAAACCCATACTGTTTATGGGCGTCCCCATATTTTTTTTCAATACTCGATTTGTATTCTTTCCGCTGTATAGTTAAAGTTATTGTGTAATAACCGTTTGTATCTACTACTGACGCACACATACATATATTCGTAATCATGTATCGTAAGTCTCTTTTGAACTATACAGCTGAAGTGTACTTATTTACGATAAGAACAAATATTTCTTTCAACTCTTACTGTGTATGGCTACAGAGCTCTTTTTATGATAGTCTTTTGGGCTTTTTTCCGACGTATTCCTTTTTGTCAAACCCTTTTGCAGTCAAGTACTGAAAAGTAAATATTTCAGAAACTGCAGATCGTATTCTGCACTTGAGCTCTAGAGCTAAAGCTTATTTTCAGTTACTACCTTAGATTTACGACAACTCGATTTTTGATTGGTTACTGTGTCTTGTGAAGCCGTTAACTCTGCAGAAAATGTTTCTACGACACTTGACTTGTTTTCTTTCCTGCAATTGTATGCACATCCACTGCAGCTCCTGTTGCCCAATTGCTGATAGGACATGCTTCACTGGTGAGACCCCGCAACGTACTAAAGTACAAACATAATTCGAATTTTGATTGGACATGTTCCATTGATTAGAATTATTAGGGCGTACCGAAGAATAAACATCACTCCAGAGCCATGCCAGGGTCCCCCTCAGTTCGATGGGAAACTAGAAATCAAGTTGACACAAATTATTCCTTTCCGTACGGAGTAAGCATTTTGTCCTGTGATCCCCCATTATTAGTGTCCAAATTATGATGATACATAGCGTCCGTTTTTAGGAACGTCTTAGGGTTGCACTGTACAGTATTTATTTTGTTAAAATAACAGGACATATTCTATATTTTTACCTATGAACGGTTATCTTACTGTCATTTCAGCAATGCATACTATAGATCATTAAAACTATGTCTCCGTTATTGCATAAAAGCTCGTAGAAAACTATTGCTGAATATAACTTTACAAATGCGTGTTGATATTTCTTAGTGTATTCATGAATACAGTGACAAAATTCATATTTTTAAATATTTCTGTCGATATTTTATTTCACTTTTTTTACAGCTTCCGATATATCCATACAAGGAAGTAGCAGTGTATCAAGATTATAATATTTTAGTGATTCGAAATGTACTGTAGAAAACGGCGTCCTGATTCCACGGTAGCCGGCCAGAGTGGCCGAGCGGTTCTAGGCGCTTCAGTACGGAACCGCGCAGCTGCTGCGGTCGCAGGTTCGGATCCTGCCTCGGGCATGGATGTGTGTGATGTCCTTGGGTTAGTTAGGTTTAAGTAGTTCTAAGTTCTAGGGAACTGATGACCTCAGATGTTAAGTCCAATAGTGCTCAGAACCATTTGTACCATTTTTTGATTCCCCAGTACTTAAGAAATCTTGAGTAGAGCCACTAAGTTTCACCTAGAATATATTATGCGAAAACAAGAGAAGACTAGTTACTACTTCAATGATAAATATTCGGGTTGGGAGTACTGAAATCGCTTCTGCACTCTAAAATGAAAAAAAAAAAAAAACGTATGTCTGACTGGTCATAGTTACTTACAAAAAATGGAATTATGTGATTATTCTTTCATTAATTGTTCCACTCATCGGATATGTACAGACAGAACGTTTTATTTTTCTTTCGTTCAAATACATACCTTAATTTAAATGTTGTTTCCTTATTGTTATCAAACAATACATTACAAATGCTGTTTTGGCATTATCAAATCGCTGAACGCTTATTGTCATTATGTGACTGCATTTCACTTTACGAAGCTACTTAACGTACAGGGAGTACCAAAAAGAATCATCCGATTTGAAACATGTATATTTCTGAACCTAATGAATATATGCAATGAACTTTGTTTTTTGATGAACAGGAAACTCAACAAAAAAATTTTTCATACCTTTTCATAGGTGTTCAATATGCCCCCTTGAGATTCAAAGCATATGTCAGTGCATTATTCAAATTGTTCCTACACTGCAGGGAGCATATCTTGAGTTATGGCATCGAAAGCTGCTGTTACGCGATGTTTCAGTTCATTCATTGTTGTTGCTAAAGGAGTCACATAAACAGTCTTTTATAAACTCCCACAAGAAATAATCACATACAGTCAAGTCCAGTGACCTTGGAGGCCAGTAGTGTAAGACTCAATTATTTGGTTCAGTGCGACGGATCCATCGTTCAGTAATCTTTTGATTTAAGAATTCCCTCACCTCCAGAAGCCAGCGTGGCGGTGCCCCATCCTGTTGGTAAATGAAGTCGTTCGAACCAGTTTCAAACTGTGGAGAAAGAAAGTTCTCAAGCACATCGAGATATCTGCTTCCTGTAATAGTATTCTTCGCAGAGAAAAATGGACTATACACATTTACCCTGACTGCACAAAACTAATAAATTGGAGAGTCCCTCTCATATTGTACAACTCCATGTGGTTGTCCCGTGCCTCATATTGTCACATTATGACTGTTCACCTTTTCATTTAAATGGAATTTTCCCTCGTCACGAATTACTAAGCGTGGAAGAAAACTGTCATCCCAAGAACAAAATTACAGAACTCTTCACGTTGTTGTTTGTCACCTTCACGGACACCTTGCAGTAGCTGACTTTCGCGTGCTTTCATGTGTAAACGTTGACGAAACACACGGTAGACGCACATCGGGCTCATGCTGAGCTGTCGAGCTGCACGACAAAGGGATTTCTGCGGTTCTGCGGACTCCTTGAGAAACTATGTCGGATACATTCTAAGTCCGTGTCGGGGATTTGCCTTTACACAAACATGTTTCTCGGAATTGTTCATGCGATCGTTTAATGCTCTGCTGGTGGAGGATCCACACCATACCTAGTATGAAAGTCAAGCTGAACAGTTATTACTGACCAGAACTGCGCAAAAAGTAGAAAACAAAACGCTTTTTGCTGTCCCGACACCATTCTTACTACAACTGAAGTGTGCGCACTCTGCTGGTACCTAGCGGGAACCGTGTAAAACTCGAGAGTTTGCTCTTTCCAACAGTACATTGTTCATGTACATATCTCAAATAACATAATAGTTATGATTGTTTAAAATTACGTGATTCTTTTTGATACACCCTGTATATCGAGAGTGCAAGCTGTGAAAAACATGGCGGACGGCGGAGGATTGGCCAGTCTTTCTATATAGACTCTCCAGTGTGACTGCATGAACATCAGCATACGTATTACGAAGAAGAAACGGAGAAGTAAGAAGCGAGCTGTAGTGCCGTTGTAACATGCCTTAACGTCTTTCTTCAATGAGTCATTGGTTAAACGTAGTGTTCATTCGGTTTATCTTAGTTTGTTTCAGCAATTTTCCCCACCTTATTATTTTTCCTTCCAGGAAGAGATAATATTGGCTGACGGATCTCGACATTCAGTACCTTGTGTCACATGGTTGAATTTACTTGCTGAAGAGACTTCAACAGTTCGATCGAGTTATTTGAGAATTTTCATTTGCTCTTGAAATAACTGTGATGAGAGACCACACTGTCAGCAGATTATTATGTTACAGTCTATCTACACATGATTTTACAGTTGCTCGCAGATGAGGTACCGCGTCGATTGTGTAGGAATCATTACTAAAATTTTATTACAGTTAACATACGGGTGTAATAAACACCTTTATAGACATTTTATTTCAGTACCTTTAGGTACTCTTCAGTTAGGTTTTTCAGTGTTATATTCAATATGACAGCAATGTTTTGAAAGGACGATGTGATGTAGGCACTTGTGTCATATATATGAATAGAGATTTCTATGTACAATAGTGACATTTGCTATATAAGTTGATTTTGCGCTGCCATGAAATGGAAGGAAATTTACTATAGGATAATAATCAGTGTCAGAGTTCTGCGTTACTCAGACAGCGTAATACATATACTATGTTTCCAACTTTTCCGTCAGTTCGCACTACCATCTCAGGCGCTAATGTCCATAGCCAGGGTCTAGTTTTTTCCCGCTAAATCTCCTGGTTGGCAGAGTAATATTACTGTAGGAGTCGCGAATTCTGTCACTCGGAACAGTAGTTATGTGAAAATATGTACATCGTCATTGTTTTTGTCTTATTTCTCTGTTGTTGTGTGAATGAATCTTGTAACGTAGGATAGTGCTGTTTGAACTTATTTTCTTCGACAGACTTTTTACTTTGAGAAAATATGTGATTGAGGGAATATAAAAGAAAAATAATGTACAAAAGACGACGCTCACAATATGGAAAGCATCGCTTTCACTACGAAAACATAGATAACCTCAAACGATAAGAATCTATTACAGCAAAGGAAGGTGAAGAAGGTGAACAGTGAATCTGTTCGGAGTTTGCATTTGTGGGTATGTACTTTTCCATATCGTAGTCAGGTGATTGCTCATTTATAGGCTCACACATAGAAGAAACTCTGCAGTAGGTTCGTTTGCTTCTGAGGCCTAGACTGCTTCAACAAAATTCTTCTGAGTTGCTGACTAAGTCATTTTGTAATGCGAGAACGACATGCCCTGATTAAGGAACGTGTAGTGATACGTTAACTACCCAAAATAATTTTATTGGAACAGCAGTAGTATCCCTTTATGTGAAACATTCAAATACTCGATATTCCACGAGTACTGTAAAGTAGATACCTATTTACGTAAACTTTAACGCTTGGGGTTATTGGTGCTACAACCTCCCAAAACAGTTAAAGTTACTGCACTGTATTTCTTAGGTGTACAGGTGGAGAAATCTTTTTATTGTATCTCCAGTTGCATATTTGGTTTACAACGTTTCAGCCTGTAGAACTTCTGCTGCTGAGTTCATTACATATCAAACACATGACAATGATAGGCCCGCATTCCTTCGCTAGCCAAACTCACATGAAGCCAAATTACACATTCTGTTGTTCATTTATGCCTATATATTCCTGTTTTAGACAATTTGTAAATCACACAAGAAACTATGATACATCTTGGATAGGGAAGGAGTTAGATTTGTGATAATACCGATAGATTTCTGTTAGCATATTGGAAAAGTTCCTACGCCGGCCGGAGTGGCCGTGCGGTTCTGGACGCTACAGTCTGAAGCCGAGCGACCGCTACGGTCGCAGGTTCAAATCCTGCCTCTGGCATGGATGTGTGTGATGTCCTTAGGTTAGTTAGGTTTAATTAGTTCTAAGTTCTAAGCGACTGATGACCTCAGAAGTTAAGTCGCGTAGTGCTCAGAGCCATTTGAACCATTTGAACCAAAAGTTCCTACGCAGTATTGACATTATTCATCAGAATTATACACGTTTGGTGGGTTATGATTGGTAGTGAAAATCGACATTCTTCGTTCCTGGAGTACTGTACACCCTGACGTACTGTCCCTTGATTCTTACAATGTCAGCCTGAAATTGGAGTCATTTTATAACACTAGGAAAATGTATAGACGATTGTTTTTGGCACACATATATGCCGATCATGTGCTTACTATGAGGGTAGAAGCTGGATTTCAATATTATTTATTTACATTTTGCATTCGAGATGATAGCTACGAAAATTAGACTGCTTTCCAAAAAGGAATAAAATATTCTTTGTTTGACTAACGGAAGGAAGTCATTAGACCATTTATATTTTATGCTGCAATGTAACTGTGCCGTAAAGTCTTAATCGCCGGGAAAAAATTACTATTATAGCGCTATCACGATGTGAACGTCGAAATTAAACTCCTTTATTCGTGGTTACACACACACACACACACACACACACACACACACACACACAGGGAGAGATTGGGGGGAGGGGGGGGGGGAGAGAGGGAATGAGAGACTCATTATTGGAAGGAATTACGTCGAAAATCCAGTGGACATAGTGATACGGGGGATGATAACTAGAGAGACGACAGTGACTCGAGTAATGAAAACAATGGTTCTTGTCGGAAAGAATAGCAGCAGAACGAAAGACTTATAAATCTTGTTTTACACCAGAATGAATGGAAGCGAAAAACAGCGAATGAACATTTGCAGACTACTCGCCAGTGTTCACTACCGTTCACTTGCTTCTGTGCACAACCGTTTAGACTAGAGGGAACGGAAGAGAAAAGAAGGTAACGAACATACGCTGCGTTATTTTTTCCGGGCGCTAATATTCGGCACAAAGAGCACTGTTTTTGATTAAGTAAGCAAATGAGCATAGTAAAAGAATAATTTTAGGTGCCATAAATGCGTGGGAGTAGTGCACTAAACAATGAACTGCAGTTCCAGCTTTCTCTAACACTGTTCCACACCTTTGCACTTAGGTCAGTTGTCGCTTTTCTCTTGCTTCTTGTTACAACTAAGGAGAAAATTTAAAAACAGAACACTGATTACCGACAGCTTGCATAATCTGAAGAAAGGCTAATATTTTTGTTCTGGCTATTAGCAATTGGAGACGTTTGTATCAGTGACGGTTTCGCATGTGAGTAGCTGCTATATCTCAGACAATTTCTGATATCTGCGCTACGGAAACGACAGATTCGAAGCCTACTTTTATTAATGTATGAGTAAGAAATATAAAGTCAATAAAATAATGGAATATGAAATATACTAGGGGTATCCAGAAAGTAACAGGCGTTCAGAAGTAAAAAATTAACAATATGGAAAAACCTAAGTGTAGTGGACTGACAAGGCAGCCAGTCCACAGTGACGGGTAGCCGAAAGGGCACACGTACACACACGCCGACTGGCGCGAAGTCTGGAACAGGATTCGTAATGAATGTGATAAAGAAAAGAACGTGGCTACTAGAACACTTAACTTTTATATCGTCCTTTGGTATACAGCATTCTTGATGATACAAGTGAGACTATCTTGAGATACATGCAATGGTACGAATGGCGCCTTGCTAGGTCGTAGCCATTAACTTAGCTGAAGGCTATTCTAACTGTCTCTCGGCAAATGAGAGAAAGGCTTCGATCAGTGTAGTCGCTAGCAACGTCGTCGTACAACTGGGGCGAGTGCTAGTACGTCTCTCGAGACCTGCCTTGTGGTGGCGCTCGGTCTGCGATCCTGACAGTGGCGACACGCGGGTCCGACATGTACTAATGGACCGCGGCCGATTTAAGCTACCACCTAGCAAGTGTGGTGTCTGGCGGTGACACCACACTAAGTTTTTTATGTACATTTTAAAGTTACACTCTTAAGCTATTTTTCTACATAGTCGGCATTCAAACTGAGGCAGTTATCATACCGTGGCATAAGTTTTTCAGTACCGTCTCTGTAAATATCTGCCGCTTGTGATTGCATCCACAGATTTATAACGATATGCAGTTCGGCATCAGTATAAAAGCGTTGTGTAGCGAGCTATGCCTTCATTGCTGAGAAGAGGTGGTAGATGCTCTGCGACAAAACCGGGCTCTATGGCGGATGATCAGACACCTCCCATCCGAAACCCCGTAGGAGATCTCGGGTATGATTGGCCGCAAGTAGTCGCGCGTTGTCGTGAAAAACGAAACTTTGGCGCTATGTTTTCCCCGACGCTTGTTCAGTGTCGACTGCTTTAACTTCGTCAGTTTTTAAAATGTTTATTCAATGTAATTAATTATTAATTTGCGTATTTTGATATACCTGTTTTTTATGACCATGTACTCTGGTTAATTTTGTAAATAATAGTACGTTTCTTGATACTGTTACGAATTTTAATGATTTTGGAATAGCTAAACCATTTTCTATGCTTTCTATGAATTTTAATATGTTGTCAACCTGTTTTATTTTGTGCAAGATGACAGAGTGAAATAAGATTAGGACTGTCTCCACTCAATTTTTATGGTCTAAAAATTGATTTATGCTTAATTAGACGAATGCTAAATTTTGATGATGTTTTGAGCATATGCATTTCCGCTGTTTATTTTTTGGGACATTTTCTGAGTCTGTTTAGGTTACACGAACATCCTCAGACAATGTGGGGCACGTGTAACGCCGGAAATGCATATCCTCCTATTTCCATCTATTGTACTGTAAATTTTTTCCCTATTTTGTTACCTGAATATATGACATTTCTGTGCCTTTATATATTGTAATTGTTTTACTATTTGCATTTATGTCGATGTATAATTGGTTTGTTTCGTAAATATTATTTGTATTTTTACGCTGGGTCTTGCCTAGGGAAAACTGCTATCGAACGATTACATCGATAGGTCGTGTGAAGAATCAAAGTGTGTAGGATCTTTGGTAGTGTGAACTCTGCCGCGTGGAGCGCGGGCAGAGAGGGAGTCTGGCTGGAGTAGCGAGTGGAGCAGGTGTGTTGTGTGTAGCTCCCGCGAGTTGCCGCGCTTTCGGGGTTTGGCAGCATGTAATTGCGCTCGACTTGCGATGATAGTTTCTGATTTAATTCTTTTGCTAAATTAAGTCAGAGTGTAGCGAAATTTATTACTTCTGACAAACTTTCAGTTTTCACACTACACGTGTCAACCTCCAGTTGCCACACTTGTAGTGCTAATTATATGTGTAATAACCTTTCTTTTTCAGTTACTATAGTAATTGTCCTTAGGACTGGCGACCCTAATTTCCCCCAAATCTCAAATATCTAATTACCGCTAGTTAATTGTTAACGTAACGGCCGCACATTTACTTTCTTTATTAACTTTACCGCTTTTCAAAATTAATTTCCACCAGTTTCATTTGCATTTTTCCTTTCACCAAGATGTAACCCTTTACTCCCTCTTTACCGACAGATTAACTTCGGTGACGATTGCTATTCCCAAATTTCCAATAGGTACACGCGGTTTAATTTTTAACTGTCATTAAGGTCGATAAGTGAGGGGGAGGTTACACACTCCCTTAGAATCCCAAAACAGAGCAACAAAGGCTTCTCTTCCTGACAGCGTTTGCAAACATTTCCTTCTTTTCTTGAAAGAATTCGTGTGTCACTATTTCACTGACTGCCTTTTCTTTTCATAACTGACATGCTTCGCCATGTTCAAGGCATCAGCAAGAGTCACTCCCTTAGAATCCCAAAACAGAGCAACAAAGGCCTCTCTTCCTGACAGCGTTTGCAAACATTTCCTTCTTTTCTTGAAAGAATTCGTGTGTCACTATTTCGCTGACTGCCTTTTCTTTTCATAACTGACATGCTTCGCCCAAGTCTCGTCCCCAGTTACGATAGGATCGATAACTTTGTTACCATTTTTCTCGTAATCTTCAAGGAAGGTCGGTTTTGCAGTCAGTCTATTTTTTTATGGGCTTCCGTTAGGATTTTGGGGACCCACCTAGTACAAAATATGTGGTAACCAAGTTTCTCCGCCACACTTCCATGCAGAAAACTCAGTGTGGTTTGGGGAAAATGTCGCGAAAGTTCCGTAATCATGAAACGACGATTTTCACGAATTTTGTCGTTTATTGTCATCAACAGTTCGTCAGTAACAAGGCTAGGCTTACCACTGCGGCCTTCATAGTGAATATTGGTACGACCATATTTAAAATCAATGAACAATGCCTCACTCAGCTTTCACTCATTATTCCGTTTCTGCACACATCACAAACGTCACGATGAATTTCCATTAGTTTACAGTTTTTTGCCGACAAAACCCTAATCACAGAACGCATCTCACAAGTGGCGTGGTCTTCTATTGCAGCGTACATTTTAACACGTCACAGAAAACAATGTAGCTGAGACGCAGACCACACGCTATCATCGCTGCATGCATAAAGCGTATAGGAACGTTATAGCATCAAGATGGCGTCTCTAGCCACGCTCACAGCCGCGATAGGCTAAAATGTCTGTTACCTTCTGGATAACCACTCGTACATACGACCTGTGACTGCTAAGCAAAGCAGTCTCCTGAAGGGCTAATCGGCGCTGACTGACCGCCTTGTCATCATATGTCAATGTCGTCATTGAATGCTGTATGTGGGGGGGGGGGGGGGGGGAGAAGGCGTTGGGGTCGACAGTCAGCACAACACTCGCCCAGCCGTTGCCGGCTTTCTTGAGCTAGAAGCCGCTACTTCTCATTAAACCACTCCTCAGCTGACCTCACGAGCTGATTGCACCTCATACCAGTCCTCCCAACGAGGACAAAACTTCCGGCGGTTGTGGGAATCGAACCCGAGGCCTCCGCATAGGAGTCAGACATGTTGACCACAGACCTACGAGGGCGGAGACCTGTCACATTTATTTTATTTTTTATTTATTTCATGGGGGTGAATAGGATGTCACAAAGTTTAAAAAAATCTATTTTTCAAAAATATGCTCATTTTGTAACCCACATCTTCCTGAATAGGATGATGTATAAAACATATATATCTGAGACACTATAAGGCACGTTATTTGGACCTAAGTGTACCAAGATACAGCGCCAGACCCCTCTGCACACCATTCTTCTGTCATTTGTAAGTGAAGAATATCATCACAAGAATTCTCTACCAACTGCTGTAATGGAAGCCACCAAACCTACATTCAGGGACCTTGCAAATGAACTCATTGAAAAAATGTCTTCATGGCGGTACCCAAAAACTCAAATGGGAGTTTTAAGTAATGCCTAAGGGAAAGGCTGCCAAAAACCATTTTTGGGGAAATAAATGCACTTGCCATTGCTATTTATGATGCAGTTTCATATTTTAATGGTGATGTGCAAAGCAGAACATATGTTTTAGAGAAAATGGGAACTAAGCTAGGAGTGAACTGCATCAAAGATTTGTGTGCAAGAGACAGAGAGCGTATAGTGAAAGCAGATAAATAACTTTTGGAGGTGATAAAATCAAGAAGAGTGCGTCATAGGAATGTGAAAAGGAAGAAAACTGATCTATAATATGAGAAAGAATCTGCGTATGGTGCTGGACAGTTCCTAAAGAATGCCAAATACAAGCAGAAACTTTAACGGCCACTTTCCGCAAAACACAAATTTTTATACTTAGGTCCATGTAACATGCAAAATAAATATCCTGTTACTTTCAAACTTGGTATGCTTATTAAACACAAACTCCTTAATACAAAACTCTAGAATTTACCAAAACTATTAAAACCTGTGGTAAACATTGAGATAGTTAACTATAAAATTTGAGGTTTTTCTAAACATGAAGTTTAAAATGTAACAGCTCATTCATTTTTTCATAAATTAAGTACTAGAGTTTCATAAACGTGTAAGTATGGTTTGTATGCTGTGCAAAATTCGTTGAAGAATCTCTCTTACTTATGAAGGAAAGTGTATCTATAGCAACAAATGCAGCCAATAGTAAGTGAAAAAATGATAAAATTTCCACTTCTGTGAGTGTGAATCCTGAATCCTTCCTATTTATGCTGTTTTATGAGTTTATTTGTAAAAGTACAGACAGTGGAAAATCAAAATGTCCTGTGCTGCCTCTCCTGCTCTAAGTTGGCCCGTTTGACGACCTACCCCCTTAACCCGATTAAGGCCATCAGACCATCTGTTACATCGGACCGGGGTTTAACACATACAAAACCTTTTTGCATCACAGGTACCTAAGAAATAAAAATGTTAATATGACAAACAGTATTAAAATTATTTAAGTGTATATAGCGCAGTGTGAATAAGTATATCATGAACTAATGAAATTAATTCTGGCAGTATAGCCTAGGCGCTTCAGTCCGGAACCGCGCTGCTGCTAAGGTCGCAGGTTCGAATCCTGCCTCGGGCATGGATGCGTGTGATGTCCTTAGGTTAGTTAGGTTTAAGCAGTTCTCAGTCTAGGGGACTGATGACCTCAGATGTTAAGTCCCATAGTGCGGAAGATGCTAAGTTCACCCAACCTGCATGTGATGTGACGTCATTATGACGTATATACGCTTTAGTCGATTAACACACCTATCGACTTTTACGAACGTTCGAGATTCTAAACTGTCGTCAGCTAGTGGTTTGTTTTGACACGTGCGATTCTGATAACAGCTCAGTGTGGCAGCGTATATGTATTTCGCCAAAATAGAAGTAAAAGAGCTGGATATTAATAGAAATAGACCGTGGCCTTGAAAACACCACGGACAACACGTTTCGTAAAAAAGTGTTCTTATGTCCCTACCAGATTAGATTGTGTGAATGTTGTACTGAACGCTTACGCCGAAAATAATATTTATTCATTATCAATATTTTAGTATGGTTTCATACAATTGGTCCTGTCAGTACATATTAGACTGTAGCAGCATACTCTTGCTGACTTTTTTTTCTTAATTTATATAGCTGAAAGAGAACGCGTGCAAGTTTGTTAGCTAAGTAATTTATATGTCCATCCCAAGATATTCTTTTATCAACCATAATTCCAAGTAATTTTACGCTCTGACCGCAGAGACAGGTACCTTAGTGTCCAGTAATGACTGGTGTGTAGAATGATTGAATTTCGAATTTAAAAAAAAATAATATGAGGCATCGTTGAAGAAAAATCGTCGACCGGAGATGAAATACGAGGGGAAGTGGATTTCTCAGTGTAATCTTAACCAAAGGTTAGTGTCTTGACGCATCTAAAGATTTTGGCTGCTGAGTGCTTCTTCTCACCGAGTACGAATAACCGACGCACTTCAGCTGGGTCAGAAGTACATCAATTTTTGCTTGAGATTCACAACAACCACGCAATTGCCCGTCGTCATCGATGCTGAACTCTTTCAGCTTTTCTCTTATTAGTCTCTCGAATGCTGAACACATAATTAGAGACGAGCAAACGAAAAACAACACACAGGACACAAACACAGTACAATACACGATTTAAACGCATGGAACGCAAAACACATTTAAACGAATGGCGCAGAGCACAACGCTACCCTGTCACAACCTCTCGAAAGTTCACAAAAGTCGAATAGTCGATATACGGTTTCTATCGTTTTCGATGTAGCGTGTATACATCATAATGACGTCACATCCTATCCAAGTCCGGTGAACTTACCATCCTCCCCATAGTGCTCAGAGCAGTTTGAACCAATTTTGAACTGGCAGTACTTGTACTCCTACTGCCACTAACAGTGGTAATACTAATAAAGATAACAAAATAATTACAACAATAACAATAATAATAGTGGCAGATATAAAAAGAATTTATAGGTATACAAAATATATATTTTCCGATATAGCACGTTCTGGGGAAAGGATATTTAAGAGTGCACCAGCTAAGAATACCGTGGTAGGAGGAAATGCTGGTTGGAAAGAAGGATGTACAACAGTAAAGAGTATGTACGGGAACAATGGTAATCGTTATTGTTGCTTTAGCAGGTGTATCATTAACTGTCTTCTGAAGCTGGAGATGTTGTTCAGTTCTCTAAGATACTGCAGTAGTTTATTCCGAAGTCGGGTTCTTGCTACTGAGAAGGACTTCGAGACAGTAGATGAACATGCGGTTAGAAAGGATTTTTCTCTGATTAAAACTGTTGTTTCTGCCATGTTGTTCACACAAGAGCGTTAAGGTCTAGGAGAGATATGAGGGACAGCGTTCGTCCATAAGACGGAAGGTATGGAAATCGTCGCCCTTGTTTGCATGCAGCAGGGATAGCTGTTCATGCTGTGATGAAATGTGATCAAAGAGTGTCAGTTAGACCGTCAGCGAGAGCGCATCGCTAGCTCCTGCTACTACTAAGGCGAGTACACCGTTTGCTTCTTACATATTTTACAAACAGCAGCGACTTATTTTCAGTTATCTGTGTAATTACTAGTTTATTTTTGTAATTTCTTGCGTGTTCGAGTGCTTACTAGGTAGAACCTTTTATTTCAATAACAGTGTAGTGTACAGTACCGCCATTGCTATCGACCGTTGTATCGACTCTCGTATCGTGCAGGCTTGTATGTTTGGTTAGAGCAGCTCAGTCAGTGTCAGTTAGACCGTCAGCGAGAGCGCATCGCTAGCTCCTGCTACTACTAAGGCGAGTACACCGTTTGCTTCTTACATATTTTACAAACAGCAGCGACTTATTTTCAGTTATCTGTGTAATTACTAGTTTATTTTTGTAATTTCTTGCGTGTTCGAGTGCTTACTAGGTAGAACCTTTTATTTCAATAACAGTGTTTTTGTACTTATTTGCTGCGCTTAGCTTTTAAATAGTTTTTCTGGGAAAACCTAGCGTAGTTTTCGCGTCTCGTATTTCAGTGAGTGTTTCTTGATTATCAGAGTAGCTCATCAGAAGATTATCTTGGGAATTTGTCACCGTATAGAGTAGGGTAAACATAGTCATGTGTAGGGACTGTGGTTGTTGTGAGCGGACGCAAGGAGAATTGGCCACTCTTCGGGGACAGGTGGAGGCTTTGTCTGTTAGGCTCATCGAGCTCGAGGCGCAGGCGTCGGCTCGTAGTGGCGTTGGGGCAACTGTGGTGAGACCTATGCCTACTTCGGTGGCCTTGGAATCACATGGAACCCCTGATGTCGCTGCGTCTTCCGGCAGTGAGCATCTTACCGGTCAGCCATCACTCCAGGGTGAATGGCGGACAGTGGTGGGCTCGCGCGTGCCTGGCCGAAAGGCGAAGGTGGGATCTGGCCGCGTGGCGGCTGCCTTACCCCTTTCCAACAGGTACGGGGTGCTTCCTAGTGGTGATGACATCGTTTCCGAGCCACCACAGGATGCCTCGCCTGTTGGGCCAGTGGCCGATTCTCCGGCAAGGTCCCGACAGTCACAGAGGGTGGGCCTATTAGTTATAGGGAGCTCCAACGTTAGGCGGGTTATGGAGCCCCTCAGGAAAATAGCGGGTAGGTCGGGGAAGAATGCCAGTGTGCACTCGGTGTGCTTGCCGGGGGGTCTCGTCCGTAATGTGGAGGAGGCCCTTCCGGCAGCTATTGAACGCACTGGGTGTGACCGGCTGCAGATAGTAGCACATGTCGGAACGAATGACGCCTGCCGCTTGGGTTCTGAGGCCATCCTTGGTTCCTTCCGGCGGCTGGCTGATTTGGTGAAGACAACCAGCATCGCACGCGGAGTGCAAGCTGAGCTTAATATCTGCAGCATAGTGCCCAGAGTCGATCGCGGTCCTCTGGTTTGGAGCCGTGTGGAGGGTCTAAACCAGAGGCTCAGACGACTCTGCGACTATAATGGTTGCAAATTCATCGACCTCCGTTATTGGGTGGAGAACTGTAGGGCCCCCCTAGACAGGTCAGGCGTGCACTACACACCGGAAGCAGCTACTAGGGTAGCAGAGTACGTGTGGCGTGCACACGGGGGTTTTTTAGGTTAGAGGGACCCCCCCTTGGGCGAAACGATAAAATACCTGACGGCTTACCAGAGAGAACATTATCATCGTTGATAAAGAACGTCCGTCCTCAGAGACCAAAAACAGGAAAAGTTAACGTAATATTGGTAAACTGCAGGAGTATCCAGGGCAAGGTTCCTGAATTAGTATCGCTTATTGAAGGAAATAGTGCGCATATAGTATTAGGAACGGAAAGTTGGTTAAAACCGGAAGTGAACAGTAACGAAATCCTAGACACAGAATGGAATATATACCGCAAGGATAGGATAAACGCCAATGGTGGAGGAGTATTTATAGCAGTAAAGAATTCAATAATATCCAGTGAAGTTATTAGCGAATGCGAATGTGAAATAATCTGGGTTAAGTTAAGTATCAAAGGTGGGTCAGATATGATAGTCGGATGCTTCTATAGGTCACCTGCATCAGCAACCGTAGTAGTTGAGCGCCTCAGAGAGAACCTGCAGAACGTCGTGAAGAAGTTTCGTGATCATACTATTGTAATAGGGGGAGACTTCAATCTACCAGGTATAGAATGGGATAGTCACACAATCAGAACTGGAGCCAGGGACAGAGACTCTTGTGACATTATCCTGACTGCCTTGTCCGAGAATTACTTCGAGCAGATAGTTAGAGAACCAACTCGTGAAGCTAACGTTTTAGACCTCATAGCAACAAATAGACCGGAACTTTTCGACTCCGTGAATGTAGAAGAGGGTATCAGTGATCATAAGTCAGTGGTTGCATCAATGACTACAAGTGTAATAAGAAATGCCAAGAAAGGAAGGAAAATCTATTTGCTTAACAAGAGTGATAGGGCACAAATCGCAGAATATCTGAGTGACCACCATCAAACGTTCATTTCTGAGGAAGAGGATGTGGAACAAAAATGGAAAAAATTCAGAAACATCGTCCAGTACGCCTTAGATAAGTTCGTACCGACTAAGGTCCAAAGCGAGGGGAAAGATCCACCGTGGTATAACAATCATGTACGAAAGGTACTACGGAAACAAAGAAAGCTTCACCATAGGTTTAAGAGTAGTCGAATCATAGCTGATAAGGAAAAGCTGAACGAAGCGAAAAAGAGCGTAAAGAGAGCAATGAGAGAAGCATTCAACGAATTCGAACATAAAACATTGGCAAACAATCTAAACAAGAACCCTAAAAAGTTTTGGTCATATGTAAAATCGGTAAGCGGATCTAAATCCCCTATTCAGTCACTCGTTGACCACGATGGCACCGAAACAGAGGACGACCGAAGAAAGGCAGAAATACTGAATTCAGTGTTCCGAAACTGTTTCACTGCGGAAAATCGTAACACGGTCCCTGACTTCAGCCGTCGCACGGACGCCAAAATGGAAAATATTGAAATAAACGATATCGGAATTGAAAAACAACTGCTATCACTTAGTAGCGGAAAAGCATCCGGACCAGACGAGATACCCTTAAGATTCTACAGTGATTATGCTAAAGAACTTGCCCCCTTTCTATCAGCAATTTATCGTAGATCTCTGGAAGAACGTAAAGTACCTAGCGACTGGAAGAAAGCACAGGTCGTTCCCATTTTCAAGAAGGGTCATAAATCAGATGCGAATAATTATAGGCCTATTTCACTTACGTCAATCTGTTGTAGAATAATGGAACATGTTTTGTGTTCTCGTATTATGACGTTCTTAGATAATACAAATCTCCTTCATCATAACCAACATGGATTCCGCAAACAGAGATCATGTGAAACCCAGCTCGCCCTATTTGCCCAAGAAATTCACAGTGCCGTAGACACTGGCGAGCAGATTGATGCCGTATTCCTGGACTTCAGGAAGGCATTTGATACGGTTCCGCACTTACGTTTAGTGAAAAAAATACGTGCTTACGGAATATCGGACCAGGTTTGTGATTGGATTCAGGATTTCCTAGAAGAAAGAACACAACATGTCATTCTTAACGGTTCAAAATCTGCAGATGTAGAGGTAATTTCGGGAGTACCGCAAGGAAGCGTGATAGGACCTTTATTGTTTACAATATACATAAATGACTTAGTTGACAACATCGGTAGCTCCGTGAGGCTATTTGCAGATGACACGGTTGTCTACAAGAAAGTAGCAACATCAGAAGACTCGTACGTACTCCAGGAAGACCTGCAGAGGATTAATGAATGGTGCGACAGCTGGCAGCTTTCCCTAAACGTAGATAAATGTAATATAATGCGCATACATAGGGGCAGAAATCCATTCCAGTACGATTATGCCATAGGTGGTAAATCATTGGAAGCGGTAACGACCGTAAAATACTTAGGAGTTACTATCCGGAGCGATCTGATGTGGAATGATCACATAAAACAAATAGTGGGAAAAGCAGGCGCCAGGTTGAGATTCATAGGAAGAATTCTAAGAAAATGTGACTCATCGACGAAAGAAGTAGCTTACAAAACGCTTGTTCGTCCGATTCTTGAGTATTGCTCATCAGTATGGGACCCTTACCAGGTTGGATTAATAGAAGAGATAGACATGATCCAGCGAAAAGCAGCGCGATTCGTCATGGGGACATTTAGTCAGCGCGAGAGCGTTACGGAGATGCTGAACAAGCTCCAGTGGCGGACACTTCAAGAAAGGCGTTACGCAATACGGAGAGGTTTATTATCGAAATTACGAGAGAGCACATTCCGGGAAGAGATGGGCAACATATTACTACCGCCCACATATATCTCGCGTAATGATCACAACGAAAAGATCCGAGAAATTAGAGCAAATACGGAGACTTACAAGCAGTCGTTCTTCCCACGCACAATTCGTGAATGGAACAGGGAAGGGGGGATCAGATAGTGGTACAATAAGTACCCTCCGCCACACACCGTAAGGTGGCTCGCGGAGTATAGATGTAGATGTAGATGTAGAAGAGTCGAACACAAGTAGTCATAACCAATTCCAGGCGGCGTGGGCTTTCCTGAGAAAATCTTTGCAGGATATCATGGCTTTAATCATTAATTTAAAGTATAAATGTCTGTACAAGTTTCTTTTTCAGCTCAAGAGGGAAGAGCCTTTAATATTTTTGTAGCACATGAAGAGATGCCTATGCTTTCTTGCGCATTGCATTTACGTGCCCAGTCCAATTTAGATTTTCATCTCTTATTACTTCTACAGTCGGCAGCTCGTGGTCTCGCAGAAGCGTTCTCGCTTCCTGATCACGGGGTCCCCCGTTCGATTCACGACGGGGTCAGGGATTTTCACCTGCCCCAAGATGACTGGGTGTTGTTGTGCCGTCTTCATCATCATCATTCATCCCCTTTACGGTCTGAGGAAGGTAACAGCAAAACCACCTCCATTAGAACCTTGCCTGGTACCTTGGTGCGGGTCTCCCGCATCGTTCCCCTACGCTCTGTCAAGAAGCATGGGACTTCATTTCCATTACTTCTAGCTTTGCCGAATGAGAGTACTTGATATTTGTTCCATTTATGGCTAAAGATTGTAGGGATTCCCAATAATTCTGGCTAATGAGCTTAGAATGGCCAGCCAGTACATTTTAGGTTTAGTATGGGTCGAACTTTAATACTACGGGCTACTTGATAAAATGTGCTCTGTAGTTTGTTAGAGAGCACGTACGGTATTCTTACGTGAACAATTTCAGTTCGTCATCAGAAATCTCTAATATAACAATGGCATAAGAGCCATTCAATTACAACTACCATCAACATAAAGAAGAGAATGATCAAACCTTTTAAATACCATACTTGATACAAAATTAGCACCTGTTTACTTTCAAGAAAATTTATTACATTTTTTTCTCATTGATAAAAAGAGCTACAAAGGTAGTGTTCATTCACTCCGTTCCCACCATATTCAAGTAATGATGAATTTACAGTCATTTTGAACTCCCCTGTTGCATCTTTGAGTGCCTCGGAAATTTTGTACCAACCATATTTATTTTCCTTGGGCATTCGTGTTGTGGATCATTTGGATTCCAGAAGCTCCCATGATATCTATGCTTTTCTATCAGGAACGTCATGCTCTCTTCATACCACTCCCCCGCTCGGGCAACTGATGTAAACCACAGAAGTAGACAAGATACTAGACGAAAATCTTCTATGCTGCTAGCTCCGAAACAAAGAACAGACGAACTTCCATTGATGTTTCGCTAAAAGACAAGCAACCAGTGGAGCACGGCCGAATTCCAATGAATGCGAACTGAACACGATCGAATGCAGTTCGCTCGCGTTAGCTTACCATTTAAAGTTGAAAGAAGTCTGGTTCAGTGATGCTTTTTCGCTTTTGTTTGCCCCCGTGTAAGTCAGCCGTAAACTGTTTTCCTGCCATTAAGAGGAAATGGCGGCATTGGACACTCGGTTTTGCGACGACACCACAGGTAGGCAAAATCAACCACTCTCACCATGTACACAGCTTATTCGAAACTGGTTAAAACGATTCAGGGATTTTAATTTAAAACAGAAGTTCTGTTCCGTATTGTTCCAACTTCGTTACTTGGTGGCAGTGAATGTTGTGTCTGCTAAGCAATAGGGGAGAGTGTTGTGCGTTGGAACATTTTCAGCCTTTCGCCTCCAGTCACCCCTGTAATAGAAGTTTGATATATTTTCTTATTCCATTATGAAATGATAGCATTCAGTTTATATGTCCCCCATTTTTTCTGAAATTAAAAATAATTACTCCGGAAAAATAACGTTTGTTTAAATATAAAACACTATTCCAAGGTACAACATGGTGATGTAACCAAGGACCAAATATTCTATTCAAATTTAAAAGTGTTTCGGGAAGGTATTGTCAGTACTGTTTTCAATAGCCTTTGTGTTACATTATTACTCTACTACACATCAGTACTCTGTAAGTGAAATCAAATTAAGAAGTATTAGTAGGAACCAGTTATAATTTAATAATATGTTGAAATAGAAGCTATTGACAGTGAACACAGATTTCCATTTTCAAGAGAGTGAAGATTGATAAGACACGAAAGGAACTCCGTTCACTTCCAAATACCACTTTTCCATGGTACAAGATCTTATTACGTTTCAAAGTACAAGATGGTGCACGACCGACTATGTACGGCTTCACTATCCACATGTTACATGACTGGTTTTGAAAATATACAGCATTTTACTCAGTGTAAAACTCTGTTACTGAATTAACAATAGCCATTAAATGTGTATTATGCATACAAATATGTTCAAAAATGGTTCAAATGGCTCTGAGCACTATGGGACTCAACTGCTGAGGTCATTAGTCCCCTAGAACTTAGAACTAGTTAAACCTAACTAACCTAAGGACATCACAAAAATCCATGCCCGAGGCAGGATTCGAACCTGCGACCGTAGCGGTCTTGCGGTTCCAGCCTGTAGCGCCTTTAACAGCACGGCCACTTCGGCCGGCTACGAATATGTCTCACGATAACAAAAACAGTGGAAAATGCCGGAAGCATTTATGACGGTTTATAGTGCACAGTCCTTCGGTTTCTAAACTCAGTCACTAGATTAAACCGCCGACCAGGACTGTGTTCCTAGATACACTACCCTCCAGGTACAACACTCTCCCTAACTTTCGCCTTGAATCATTGACATACAACATAAGATTTATTCTGTTACTCAGTACACGATTACTGTTGTACCAGTGCTCACCAGCATAAGAAATGTCGCTATATCTTTTCGACAACTGTTGAAGGATTCATAAATGACAGAAATGTTTGTAATTATTTCATCAGAACTCGCTCAATATCAGTATATTCAAAAATAATCCATGGAATAAAAAATACCAAGCATATTTTAAAGGGCGTTTGGAGTACAAGAGTTGCCCTACTACTTAAATACAAATCCTCAAGAAATAAATGCGAATTAATCACGTAACACAGTTGGCACGCCCCTGCAAGTTCATCATACCCACTTACTCATAGCCTACAGTGAGATAGAAGAACGTCTAAGGCAGAAATTTACAGCCGGCCGCGGTGGTCTCGCGGTTCTAGGCGCGCAGTCCGGAACCGTGCGACTGCTACGGTCACAGGTTCGAATCCTGCCTCGGGCATGGATGTGTGTGATGTCCTTAGGTTAGTTAGGTTTAAGTAGTTCTAAGTTCTAGGGGACTGATGACCACAGCAGTTGAGTCCCATAGTGCTCAGAGCCATTTGAGCCATTTGAACCATTTGAACCAGAAATTTACACAGTTAGATTATTTGAATCTTAATAGCTATACGTGCTACAAATTGTCATAAAGTTCCTTTACTGTCAAAAACTGGCATCAGGTATTTCATGTAGGATAACGAATAAGGATTCTTGAAGATCTTTGCGAGAGCTTCGTCGGCGTGCTCTGGGTCGTTGAATGCCTTCACGTATTCCACACCGTACTTTTCGGAAGTCAGAGCAAAGCCGCTCATGCAGCTGAAGAGAAATCCCATAACTAGACAGCGGTCCATGTCCCGTTTCAGCTCCTCTAAAGTGAAGACCTCAGCTTCCTGCTGCATACCCAGGCACCGTAGGATGCCCGACAGCGTGTTGTGGTACTCGCACAGAAGGTCATCCATGTGGTGGCGGTGGACCTCCTCACTGGTGTTCGCGTACAAGAAGTACTGCAGGTCCGAGGCCGGGCTGGTCACGTAAGACACCTCAGAACATTCCCATTAACGCTCGTTTAAAGTACATATGCTAAAATGTAACTACACTGATGGAAAAAAGTCACAGAACCAAAAAATACAATTGTTGTAGGTAACATATTTAAGCGATTACCATTACAGTATCACAGGTTAATGTAAACACGAGGTAAGCCATTCCAAAGGTGAATTGCCGGTTCTGTAATAAACAGTGTAACCGCCAGAACGCTGAATGCAAGCACGAAAATTGCGTACATTTAGTCGCGCAGGTCCTGGATGTCGATTTGAGGAATGGAGTTCCTTGCCTGTAGCATTTGGTGGTCAATACAGGGGCGCTTAAGAATGGTTGTGGATGACGCTGGAGTTGTCCCCCAATGACGTACCATATATGCTCGTTTGGAGACAGATCTGGTGATCGAGCAGGACAAGGCAACTCTGTAGAGAATGTTGGGTTACAACAGCGGTATGTGGGCGAGCGTTATCCTATTGTAAAACAGTCCCTGGAAAGCTGTTCATGAACGGCAGCACAACCTGTCGAATCAGCAAACTGATGTACAAATTTGCAGTCATGGTGCGTTATTTATGCACATTTATATGTTCTACGCACGATTTATATGATTAACCTTAGTGATGTGGAATGAGTCATTTTGCACTCTTATTACACATTCCTATATACTTGTAAATATGGCTACGTACTAACCATTTACAAATTGTTTCTTCCTATAATACGGAAAGTAAATTAGTAATTATTTCTAACACACTGTCTTTCACGTACTAAATAAACAGAAATTCTTCGACGGAATACAAAATGTCAAGGACAAACTTTTTCACTTTGTTTTCTAATTTAATTTTGTTGTCTCTTAGACGCTTTATATCGTGGGTAAGTGAGCAAAAATTATATTAATGGAATTATGCACCCCTTTTGGTGCTAGCGAAAATATTAATATGGAATAATGAATACCATTTTTTCCTCCGACATTGTAACTCTGAATACCATTGTTCTTATTGAAGTGTAATGGGTTACTTACGACAATCTTAATGAGGGAACAAAAATACAGTGATGCAGCATTAAAAATGTGTAACCCTAAGAGCAGATGTCTAGAAGATAATTATGAGCGAGTGTCACATATTATGCTTACAGCACATGAGTTATGAAAACTTTCCTTCTTAAAGATGAGCTATCCCATGACATTATTCCATAGGACATTGTTGAATGGATATATGCAAGATACGTCAACTCATCGATTTGTCTCTCCCGAAGATTTGCAATTTTTCTTAGTGCAAACGTGGCAGAACTGAGCTGTTTATGACGTTAAATTTGTTTTCAGTTTGCCGGCCGGTGTGGCCGTGCGGTTCTAGGCGCTTCAGTCTGGAACCGCGTGACCGCTACGGTCGCAGGTTCGAATCATGCCTCGGGCATGGATGTGTGTGATGTCCGTAGGTTAGTTAGGTTTAAGTAGTTCTATGTTCTAGGGGACTGATGACCATAGATGTTAAGTCCCATAGTGCTCAGAGCCATTTGAACCATTTTGTTTTCAGTTTAAACTGTCATCAATTAACTTTGAAGTTTCAAACCTACTTACTATTTGATCAACATTTTTTGAATTTACAGTTGGTGCAGTATCTATAAAAGTGAATATGCCATCTTTTAGAAATTTATCGTAAGACCTTCTACAGAATGCCATTCAATAATGCTCTTAATAAAAGTATCTACCATTTCTTCTTTTTCCCTAAGTGTCTTTAGATCGATTAACGTGCAAATGTCTTCTGCAAAAAGAACGAATTCAGCTTGTTATGTATTAGGTGGGAGTAATATGTAGTTTTATGAATGACATTAATCAAATAACACACAAACAGAATACCTCATTCGTCTTCAGAGTGATGTCTACTGGCCACAACTCAGCCTTGACAACGTTTTATATAGTTGCTGGACATAGTCAGAGAAGGTACATTTTTCAATTATTGGTCAATGTCAATCAAAATTTGATGCAGACGACTGTGCACTGTGTCTGTCTGCAGTGATCTGTTTTGAAATGAATGTAATTAGCCAAAACTCGTTATTCTTAGTTAATTAACAGTGGAGGGATATCTTCTGCGCCCACAATGAAAGCGATTACAGAGCTACCTTGAATCTAAGAACCACTCAGGTGTTCATTGATCACGTTCTCCCAGATCTTTCCTACGTAGGTGGTGCTGCTTCAGGCAACAGTGTTATGATTACTTAGGCATATATGGTCTTTCGTCTATATGAGTAGGGGGAAGGGATTTAAAATGGTAAAATTACCTTTATCCATGACAAGGGGAACTGTCCTGTTAGCAAGATGAAATTAAAAAGGACGAGGAATAATCCTGTACTTCGCTCTAGTATTCCGACCTTGTGACTTTGAAAGCCTGCTGGAGAGCATGGATTTGGATCTCGGCCACTAGACGGAGCTGATACAGCTATGAGCGCTATCAACGCTTTCCCGCAGCGCCACACACCGTTCCGCTAGCTGATATTGTAGCTCGCGGACGCTCTGTAAGTTACCGCGTTTCATCTTGATGCAATTTGAGGGTATGTAGAGGGATCAAAGTAATGCAATACGTTGTTTTTCGTTTCTGTCAGATCTCGCTTTTAAGGGATAAAACACTCCCTGAAAGGTAATTTAGCATTGTAGGTTTAGAGAAAGTATCTTCGAAAAGTCGTTCATATAAAGACTGAAATGTAATTATCGTTCTTTATAACTGTGTAACTGTAATTTTGCGAAATATCCCACCACCATTAATTAATTTTCAAAAATAAATTTTTTTTGCAACATAAATCAAAGAAGCTTTCACGGCACATCCACCCACCTGTCATAAAACTCGTTTCTGGATTACCACTTTCTGAAAATAAGCTGTACACAATGTCCTAACGGAAATGTCTAAATCTTCTCATTATTCTAATTACTTGTTTTATTTATTGTAGTTTTACATTTCAAATTGTTATTTTATGTTTTAAATTTAAATTTTTGTTTCTTACTTTATCATTTCACAAATATGTATTTTGTTAGTTGAATATAATGAGAAACTCATTATTATGATGCAAAATCATTAAAGTAATGTTAAATTGTAAATAAATGCTTAAAACATAACGCTTCCTTCATACCACAAACAAATAAAATGAACGAAACTTCTTCATAGAATACACACGATGGACTACACAATATAAAACAAAATTCAGCAGAACTCCCAAGTAATTTTGGGCAATCCTCAAAGTACCCTGATTGGTCGCAGGCATATTTCAGTACGTTGGAAAACCTTGGCGGCGAAAATTTATTATGTACCAGTAACAATAGCTAGAACATAATGTTTCTCAAGTCGAGATTGATCTCATAATCATTCAGTGGAACCAGATCCGAAAATTTTCTCACAAAGTTGTTCCAATATCGAAAGCAGTATACATCCCGTAGCTATAGGTGTTCTGACGAGCCGTTGGGGATCACCAGATGAACAGCTTCCTCGTCCTCAGGTATGACGCTCAAATCGGTTTCCTCTCACTGAACACATCCCTTCTCATAATTTTAAAATAATCTAATGATGAATTCGGGCTAATTCGAGAATCTTTCTTTGAAGCCCCAAATGAACTTGTGATTGCACCGAAGTCTAATAAACTAACGTCTGACCACGTAAAAAGATATTTGATAGAAGTGTTCTCCCCCAGAGCGGGAAAAAAATCTGTATTATTGTTAACTTCTAGTGGCGGTCAGTTTTGAGCATCTCACCCGAGGACAAGGAACTTGTTCATTTAATGATCACAAAGCGTTCGACGGCGCTTGTACAACCGTGCGACATATAACGCTTCAGATGTTGGAAGAACTTTCTGGGAAGATTTTCAGATATAGTTTTGTTTAATGATTATGCTGTCAGTCTCCAGTTGATAACAAATATACTCTAACTGAAGTCACTAGCATATAACCATTTCTCGTAGCACGGGTTCACCGACATATTTAAATATGCCTAATACAAATCAGGATATTTAGAGTATCACCCAAGAGTGTTTGAAATCCTACTGAATTTTGTACCATATTGTCTTCTCCGTCGTGTATATTATGTATGGAAATTGCGTTTATTTTATATGCCAGGTATAAAAAACTTCATGTTTTAAGCATTTATCCACAGATTATGATTAGTTTAATGATTTTCTAACATAATAACGAGTTAATAATTGTTTCAATTAACAAAATATACATCTGTGAAACGGCAAACTAACAAACAAAAAACATAAATTAGAACGTTACATAACAGTTTAAAACACAAAACAAGAATAAAACAAGTAATTAGCATAATAATGAGTTTTCAGTTAGGTATATCGAAAATACTTCGACAGTACATTGTGCACAGATTATTTTCAAAAATCGTTATTTCAGAAACCAGCTTCATTACACATGGATGGATGTCACAAGAAAGCTTCTTTGTTTTATGTTATAACAAAATGTTTTTATTTTTCAAGATTAATTAATTATTTTGGGGTATTTTGTATAATTCGGATATTAAAGTAGTTGGTTACACAGTTATCAAGTGATTTTTTTTATATTTCGTGGTTTTTAAGATATTCACTCGTAACACAATATTCCAAATTACCTTTCGGGATGTCTTTTATGCCTTAAAAGCGAAATCTGGTAGAAACGAAAAAACATATAGCATTATGTTGACCCCTCTACATACCCGCTAGGTTTCATCGAGATCATTATTTTTACACCTGGGAATATTTCCGTATCAGCGGTGTATGCACTTCGCGATCATCTCTTTATCGTAATATCCCTTTTGTTCTTGGTCTCCGCTTTCGCTTTGTCTTAGGTGTTCTTTCCCCTTCCAATTTCAAGGCATATTAGCACCGCCAGTGTCAAACACAATTTGTGGTTTCAAGTGGCCACACTCAGGTCGTCCGCTAAAAATCAAAAAGCGACGGACATCAGCTACAACAGTTGACGCACAGAGGGCTATCCCGCGATTATTTACATCTACACACGCTGTAAACACTGTAAAGTGCATGGCAGAGGTTACTCAGCATGGTATCAAAGGCTATACTGTATGTTTCAAGTCCAAAAAACTTAATGCATTTACTTGCTAAAACGTTGTGATCGGTCACCAACAGAGCGAAACATGTTAAAAATTGATACATCATTCAGGCATATTACAGTGCGTCATCAGGTAAACATTCTGAGGGCTCGACATCAAAGAAACATGGTATCAAAGGCTAGACTGTATGGTTCAAGTCCAAAAAATTTAAGGCATTTACTTGCTAAAGCGTTGTGATCGGGCCACCAACAGAGCGAAACATGTTAAAAATTGATACATCAGGCATATTACAGTGCGTCATAAAGTAAACATTCTGAGGGCTCAACCTCAAAGAAACAATTATTTTCAGTAGAACATGATTATTATTTATGTCAATGCGTGAGTATACACAGCGAGGCAGCTAGGACAGACCATCAGAGACAGATTGAGAACGAATAAATAAACTGATCTGAGTTAAAGCGGGCAAAACGGCAAATTTTCTGACGAATGCAAGTAATTTTATTTGCCGTGAGGACTTTGAATTTCTTTTAATTGTACGCTTTTTCTGTGGCTTTGGAAAAGCCTAACAAGATGACGCCAGTGACATAGTGCATGGAAGTTGACATTAAGAAGAGAACAGCGCCACAACCTATCGTCTTGTTGTCAAGAGAAGGGGTTTCATAAACGTCGGTCCTACTGCCTCAATGCATGAACACAAGTAGCTCAGGCACGGTTCGTGAGTTTAGTACTGTGACTGTCAAATCAAGTTCTCATAACGTTGACTTTTTGCGCTGTTAGATGGCTTAAAGTGATTCGAGAGATTCATTACTGCAGATTGAATTTCATCTGGACTTTGCTTAGGCCCGCGTTGTATGGCATTTTTTATCTTCGTGGGACGTCACTGTTCCCTTGTAATCAATTTATTAAATGTACCCCACAGGAAAAAGTCCAGAACTGTTAACGCTGGGGGCGTACAGGCCATTCGTATTTGCCGACCGACGTCTCCAACTATCCGTCTTCAAACTATCCGTCTAAATAACATATTTTATTAGAGACATGGTAACTCATACAGTTACTGGAAAAAGAGTTAAGCTTCATGAAGAAAGAACGTGTAACAAAAGTTTTGAGGTATTCTAACCTAAAAGTCAACAAGTCTGACATCTGACAGTGCTCCCTCCACGTACTTAAACATCACGTTGTTCTTCCAGCAGTCACCATGGACCAGCACGGGTAGCTTGGTCTCCTCCTTCATTCGCTCAAATAATTGGAATATACTGTCAGCATATCGGTCTATAAATCCCCGGCATTTTCCAGAATACTTTTCATACCCTGGACACTTGTTCACTTCATCTGCCAGTGCAGACATGATCTTAGATCCTATTGATCTGAAATAGTTCTGAGTACGCTTGTCTGTGAACGTACTGCTAGCGAACACGCTCTTGTAATGGGGCTGTTTGTCGAGTAGAAACGCCGAGGCGGCATGTAATCTGGCGTATGCTCGGAGGACCATCTTGCAGTGCTGGTAGTCCAGAGGCCGTCCCCCCTCAGCCATCCTGAAGCCGGCTGTTGACAGGTCCTCCAGCACAAGGAAGTCTGCCGGCTGCTGACCCCCGTCGTAGCAGCTAGCTGTCAGCGGCTGAAAGTCCTCGCCCTCCAACGACGCCAAGATTTTGTGGGTCTGCGGCAGCACCTCATGCAGCATCTGCGTCTCTGTTCTGAACACCTGACAATTTTCCATCAGTTCCTTCATCGGACCAAAATCAAGAACAGTTTTGACTAGTAGTGATTCCTTTTTCTCCTCTTCTTCGTTGTCTTCCCCCTTCAGAAGGAAAGTTACTCTGAACAGCAAACTTGTATAGCCAACTCCTTCTGGACAAGCGTACTGTACTTTAACTGAATCTACAGAAACTTGTTTTCCAACTTTATTTATCATTACAGATTCTATGAATTTTTGATTGATCCAGGAAGGAGGCGGTGGTCGAGCTTCTTTGGGTGATTCCATACTGTTGTGTACCCTTCACCTGAAAAATAACAAAAGATTTGTAACCTCCCCGTGAAAATATCAAAAATGAAAAGAATTGAATAGAATTGCAAATAGTGCCAAATGTTAGCGTCCCACAGTAATAGAACTCAATGATAATAAAAATGTGCAAAAATGTTAAGTCCCCACAAAATTAACGTTAAGGTGAACCTGATAAATTTTATAAGGGCAGCAGCGCTGACCTTAGGCCCTGTGCAATAATTAACCTGATAAATTGATTCTGGGAGGAAAAGCATAGGAAATATTGTTTCAATTGGAATGATTCTTTTCTTAAAACGATTGCTTTCAAAACAAAATTATTATTGGGGCATTTCTTGAACAAATTAATTACAATTAACAGATGTTATTGGCTGAGCGCAATGCTGCTTCATTACCTTATTTAACAATATACCTCGTCCCGAACCGTGACCAGAGACCCATGTCGACGCCCGCCGACTCCTCACACACTACTTCCGACTGAGTACAACTCGCAACTGCACTCTCGCGCGGTCAAGCGCAGACTAGCAACGATAAACAACTCTCTGGTCAGAGATTCTGCCATGCCTCGCCATCGCTGGTACTGAATACATACGCGTTTCATAACCCTCCACTGGGGGGGCAAAAATTTGGCAGCGATGGTGAGTCATTTGGACTTGCCATGAGCAACAAATTTTTTCATAATTAATTAACTTTACAATTACAGCATATATACAGACATGTACTGTAGTTCAGAACATATCAGCAAATCAAAATGCACATACAATGAGTAGAAATTATGTTAGAAAAATGACAAAAGTGCATACGCACTGGAATTCAGAATATATCAGCAAATCACAAAATTTATATACAATAAGTAGAAATCATGTTAGAAAAATAACAAAAGTGCACACGCACTGTAGTTCAGAATATATCAGCAAATCTAAAAAAATGTATAGGCCATGAATACAAATGATGTTAGCAAAAAAAATGATTTTCACTATGTTACAAGAATTAGGATAGGAAAGGGAAGGATTGCATCATGGTTGTAGCACTTTAGGTTGCACGCAGCTGCACTGAAAGTCCATATCTTTCCACAGAAGTACAACACCAAGTGAGACAATCTGAAGTTCTTTTCCCAGAAGTGTTTATCAGCGTAGCCAAGACAGTGAAATGTCGTAGTAATATTCCATGTTATCATTTTGGCAGTACATCAGGTACACCAAACAGTGGGACCATAATAACGTCTCCATCGCTCACGGTGGTGGACAGCATGTCGTGTCAACACCACGCTCTTACAAGGCACACCAACGTAGAATTAGTGCAAAAACCAAATATAGTGCTCCATGATCATGAGGATATACCGGACAAATGGATATTGCAGTAATTCAGGGTAGTTAGGTCAGAAGGTGAAGGACATTAAGTCACATACTAGTCTCCATTGTGAATTACATTAGTAGTTTGTGGCAGTCATAGCCCAGTTATTGAACATTTCTGTACCATGTATGTAGTATTACAGAAAAATGTTCATTAATTGTTTTACAGAGAACACTGGCATTCAATCTCTAATTACAAATCATCAGAAGTCATTACTTAAAACAGGAGGTAGTCAATAACATAGTATTACAGAATAATGTTGATAATTAATCATTGGTCATCCCAATACAGTAATCAGTAGCATTCATTTCCCAGTTACAAAGCATTATTAATTAATCATTGCTCATCTCAATACAGTAATCAGTAGCATTCATTTCCCAGTTACAAAGCATTATCAATTAATCATTGGTCATCTCAATACAGTAATCAGTAGCATTCATTTCCCAGTTACAAAGCATTATTAATTAATCATTGGTCATCTCAATACAGTAATCAGTAGCATTCATTTCCCAGTTACAAAGCATTATTAATTAATCATTGGTCATCTCAATACAGTAATCAGTAGCATTCATTTCCCAGTTACAAAGCATTATTAATAAATCATTGGTCATCGCAATACAGTAATCAGTAGCATTAGCATTCATTTCTCAGTTACAAAGCATTAAAATTAATCATTGGTCATCGCAATACAGTAATCAGTAGCATTAGCATTCATTTCTCAGTTACAAAGCATTATTAATTAATCATTGGTCATCTCAATACAGTAATCAGTAGCATTCATTTCCCAGTTACAAAGCATTATTAATTAATCATTGGTCATCTCAATACAGTAATCAGTAGCATTCATTTCCCAGTTACAAAGCATTATTAATTAATCATCGGTCATCCCAATACAGTAATCAGTAGCATTCATTTCAAGTGACATACTATTCAGAGCTAATCAGAATTACTCAGAACTCTCTTAAACTGGTATCATTATTTGGGACTGGTAATACATTTTTTTGTTAGCAATGCATTGCTTTGGGTATTTATAGGGGAAAGCAAGAAGAGAAAAAGAAAAAATTTGCTTCTGGGTTGTTCCTGTAAATGAAAATGTGTAACGTCATTCGTCATGAGTCAGCTGTAGCAAGGTTATGAAACAAATAGAGTATATGTAATCACATTCATAAATGACATAGATTTAATGAACAACTGCTTATAGCACATTAATTTCATAAATAATTTCTCCTGCAAAAATATATAAAAAATAATGGATTATTAAGCTGAAAGAAAAAAATCATTTTATGCTGAAAAGTAGTGAACTTCGAATTAACAGGTAGTGAAATGTGTATAAAATGTGTTCCATAGCTGTCCTTTCCAAAACCTTCAGTCATTATACTATGCAATATAACACCTGCTGTCAAAGCGAACTGCAACAAATACTTAAATAACTACATAGCATGAATACATAACTTCTACATTATCCTCATCTGTAAAGAAAAACTTCATTATCCATCACTTCATTATCTATCACCTGTAAAGAAAAACTTCATTATCCATAGTAGCATATTCTTCATCGTTATTCATCAGCATTCATTATCATCTGCAAAAAAAATCACTTCATTACTCATTACATAACTATTCCTTATCTCTAGCATATTCCATCACTAAAACTAAGATGTGTAGTTCTGTCTGACAGCCTGCATCAATCGCCTTGTATTCTGAAAGAAAAAAATTAGTTAAGACTGCAATTCTACGATGTGTATAGTATATTCTTGTTAATGCTTGTTAATCCTGATCCATTTACTCTTCATCACGAAGTATTGCATTCTCTTTCGTTCATTCCGAAGGTGAAATTCCCATTTTGTTTAATTTATTTCTTTCACGCATCATTCCTTTCTGAAATTAATGAACAAAGATTAATATCTTGCATTTACATCATATACTCACTAAATAATGACTGGTTTATAGTAACATAATTAAGCATACAGCATAACATGACAAAAAAAACGTAATATGTGAAAAACTTATATAGTGTTCAGAGGCAAAAATGTACTCAGTGTAACACAATGTATCAGTAAAGTAGTCACGATGTTGAGATATCATAAGGCAAAATGTCAAAGTTAACTGGTATTTGCTGTATCTTAACTATTTCATAGTGCATACAAACAAAACATGAAACAATCGTATATACCTAAGAAAGACAAAATATGTGATGTTCGTTGTGTTCAGCTTGTATGTTTTGTAGTTAATAGAGGCGAGAATTGAAGACTTCAATAGAGAAAAAATTTAATAAAATTAATATATCACTAGATAGAATTGCATAATTATTCGTAACATACGTAATTTTATCTGGAAAATGTGCACTGTCTAATGTGTAACGACAAGAAAAGCAACCTGCTAACCTTACCTTGCCGGGCACTTGCCAAGAAAAAATACGATAATCATTGGTAATTACTTACATAAATATAATTGCATAAGTGGTCATAAAATGTGTAAATTCATCTGGAAAAATATGCACGGTCTGATGTGTAATGACAAGAAGAGCGACCTGCTAACCTTACCTTGCCGGGCACTTGCCAAGAAAAAATACGATAATCATCAATAAGTAGTCATGTGAATATAATTGCATAAGTGATCATAACTAGCAAAATGGCATTATAACATATTAAATCATAAAGTGTCTTCATTCAATAAAAGGTTTGATGTTTGACCAATGGTGGTTGCCTTTGGATTTTCTGGTTCTCAAAGTTTCGACGTGTACAACATTGGGGTGAGGAATGCTGCGAATCCGATATGGACCTGCGTATAGAAGTTCAAATTTACTGCACCTACCTTTTCCTTTGTTGGATAAATAGTGTGTACGTACTAATATTTTCTGTCCAATGTGAAAGTCACGGCGTGTACAAACCTGTTTTTGCTGTCTTCTCCGGCGCTCTGTGGCACGTTTGATGTTGTTCAGCGCAATGTCGATTATTTCATGGTGTCGTAGTCGACGAGATGTAGGAAAGTTTTCTAATTCTGTAATTTTGTTAGGTGGTTCAACATTTTTCAGTATAACAGACGGAGATAGCATAGTGGATTCATTTGGTATGGAATTAATTACATCTTGGAGTGAGAATATGTGTGTGTCCCAATCAATATGTCTTTTGTGGCAGTATATTCTACACAGTTTACCAATTTCTTTCATTAATCGTTCACAAGGGTTCGAAGAAGCATGGTACTTGGATATATAGATCGGAGAAATGTTTCTAGCTCGTAACATACGTGTCCATATAGCAGAACGAAACTGTGATCCATTGTCGGAAATTACTTTCAACACATGCCCTACATGAAATAGAAAATGCTTTACAAATGCTTTCGAAACAGTTTTAGCAGTAGCTTTGCGTAACGGAGTGAAAGTAACAAATTTTGAAGTGAGTTCAACAGCGACAAAGGTGTAGCAAAAACCTCTACTAGTTCTCGGAATTGGACCAAAAATGTCTACAGCGGCCATATGTCTCAATTTAACAGGTACAATTGGATGTAATGGAGGAATATGTGAAGCTGTGTCTGACTTAGGTTTCAGGCAGATTTTACATGACGCTAAAACTCGTCGTATACGTTTCTCCATGTTGGCAAAATAACAGTTCTGTCTCAGTATAAGAAAACATTTTCTAGCTCCGTAATGTGCGTAACTTAAATGAGTATACCAGATTAATTTGTTAACAAGTTCGTCAGGAATGCATAATAACCAACTGTTGCTGTCAGGATGAGAGCGGCGAAACAGAATGTCATTGCGTACAGTGCAATGGTTTCTAATCGTAACATTATTCCTATCTTGCCAAAGGTGTTTAATTTCTTTCCACACGTTGTCTTTACTCTGCTCTTGAGCTATGTCCTGTAATGACGACGAAATAAAATTTTCAAATGCAACTTGTTGAATGTACATAACGCTGAAATTTGCTTTGCAGAAGTTGGTTGCGATTTCTTGCTGATTGTTGCTGAGAGAACGAGATAGTGCGTCTGCTATAACATTTTGTGTGCCGGGAATGTGAACAATTGTGAAATTAAATTCCTGTAAATAAAGCTTCCATCTGCTTAATCTGTCGTGAGTAAATTTAGCTGAAAGTAAAAATTGTATAGCTCTATGGTCTGTGTAAACGGTGGTGTGTCTTCCATAAAGAAAGTGCCGAAATCTCGTAAAAGCCCATACAACACATAATGTTTCCAGTTCTGTAACGGAATAATTTCGTTCAGCAGGTGACAGAATGCGACTTGCAAATGCGATGTTTTTAATTATTGTAGAACCATCTTCTTCAATTTCCTGGAAAATATGTACGCCTAAAGCGGTGTTAGAACTGTCGGTGGCAATAGAAAAATTTATGGTAAGATCTGGGTGCGATAAAAGTGGTGCATTCAACAAAGCATGTTTCAAATAACATTCTCGTGAACAAGATTCTGCGTGTCAAAAGTATTGCTTACGTTACTGGAATATGCAACCTGTACTGTATCTGGTCAAATCCTATCGTACGTGCTGTTATTTACGGGAGGATGTTGTGGCATATCCACTATTTGAACTGTGCTCTTATTTCTTCCTGTCGTATTACGCTATGGATGACACCTATTGTCTGGTTCATTCATGATAATATGTTGTTGCTGATGTTCTTGCTGCTGAAAAGATCGACTGTTATTAAATGTACGCTGAGAATTGTGCTCATTATTTTTACGTTTGTCATGATAGTCATTTCTATACGGTGCATTTGCGATAGGAATTGAAATAGTGTGTTTCTATACGTAGTTATTTCTTTGCTGGCGTGCGTTACTATTTGTTGTAGGTGGGACTATACGTGCACGCGGCGAAACATTAAAGCTTGGTTGACCTTGTAGACTGCATTGTTGGTTACGTATGCTAAGCGGCTGACTTTCATGCTGTTGTGGTGAAAAACGTCTATTGTTATTAAAATGTGGTTCCTGTTGCTAAAAATTTTACACATACTGATGATTACGATTTTATCTGTTATTAAAATTACGCTGGTTCTGGAGTGCCTAATGAAAATTGTCACTTTCGGTAAAAATTTGTCTTATCGGGTTTTTATTACATATTCTTAATCCTAGATAGGGCAATAGTTAAAGAGCTGGTTTGATAGATATAAAGGATAGTAGAAGAGAAGGCAGCAGTGCAGAAAACTAAAGATGAAACAGCACTACTGCAGCTCGGGGCCCTATGCACGCTACGGCACATATTCATTAAAGCGTAATGAATCCCCTGAGGTCAATTACGCACTGCAAATAAATTTTAGCTTTTGCGTTGCAGGCAAAGCCGGTAAAAATTCACAAACAAATTGCTGTATCCATGCTAATTCCAATTTCTGCATTACAGATAATGCTGTTGAAAGTACAAAAATAAATTGACGTATCCAGTTCAAACCTAGTTTCTGCATTACAGGTAATAGCGGTGAATGTACAAAAATAAATTGTCGTATACAGTTCAAATCGTGTATCTGTGCTCTGTCATTATTAAATTCCTTAGATTTTCTTACGGATAAAAATTGCTCGTAATCTACGTTCTCGTCACTGAATTTGAGAACACGTTCAGGTTTGTGTGAGAATCTGTTTGTCTGTGTCATTTCGGATTTCAAGTTGCGTAGCTTTTCAGATTTTAAGTCGCGTGGCTTTTCGGATTTTAAGTCGCGTAGTCTCTGTAAATTGCTCAAATTATACGCGCTGCGTAAGTCTGGCAAATGTTCGCAAAGTGGCGTCTGCTATGATGTGTTATACCCTGAAACATTTTTTATCTCAGTTACCTCTTGCTGTAAACTTGACAATTTTCTACGTAATGTGTTATTAGACGAATCGATCTCATTGATTGTCTGCTGTAGATTTTGGAATTCAGGTGTTTGATTAAATGAAACCGGTGAGGTATCGTCTGATTTGCTGTCATTATTATTTTCAATAACGTCAATACGACTGGCCAATTCATCATATTTTTCAGTCAGTATTTTTACCTGATCATCGGTTTTAGTGTCAGAGGCATTAATCTGTTTTTGCATTTTACGTGTGGTTTCGTTCAGTTTTTTAACGTCAGCTTTGATGTCATCGTATTCCTGTGTTAGTTCTAATTGTTCGAGTCTGTCAGTCACTGTTTGAATATCTACTGTGTGTGTATCTGTTTGCGATTTAAGATCAGAAATTTTATCACGTAATTCGGTGTTCAACTGTTCGATGGTATTAATTTTGTCCGATACTGTAGCAATATTGTTGTCTACGTATGTTTTTGCCTTCGCAAACATTTTACGTTTATCTTCTTGTCTCTGTGCAGTGATTGTTTCCGTGACTTGTCGTTTTACTTTATTCTGTTCCTGTATAAATTTACGGAAACGCGTATCACTGTTTTGTAGGTGATGATTAAAGCGCTCGTCAATTTGAGTGTTCTGTTGTTCGAATTTCGCGTCTATCTTTGCGTCCATTGTGCGCGAAAGTTCTGCTGTCATTAATTTAAACTCGTCGCGTAATTGTGTTGCCTTTTCAGAGCATTGTTTACCGACTGCGCTAATTTCCTCTCTAAGTGTTTCTGTTGTAGCTGTTTGCATATCCCTTAATTCTTGAGCAACAGATCTAATTTCTTCGCTACTTTTTCTTGAACAAGCCTCAATTTCCTCGCGTAACTGTTCCTTAGTGTCATGACACTGCGCAGCAACGGCTCTAATTTGTTCACTAAGCTGTCTGGAATTGTTGTCTAATTTTTCATTAAAGTATTGTTTGAGTTTTTCATTATCTTGTTTGTTATCTTCACTCTGTTGTCTGACCTGTTCACTAAGTTGTTTGAAATTTTCGTTATTTTCATTAAGCTGTTGTTTAAGATTTTCACTTTGTTGTTGTAGCAATCTTGCCATAATTTGTTCAAAGTCAATATTAGCATTCCTATTCTCTGTGCTGTTTAGTGGTGTACCTGCAATTGTCACGTTTTGTGTGACCATTTGGTCATTCTGTGAATTCTGAAAGGGTTTGCCAATCGGATGTGCACTGTTAATCACTATCTCGGAATTAAATAAATCTGTCGTATTCTGATTACACCGTTCATTTTCATTAGAAAAAGTTGTCTGTTCATTACCTAAATTTTGCAAACCGGGTGTTTCAAGCTGGGCTGCGCTCATTGCAACAGAACGCCCCGCGTCATCAATTGTTGTCAAATTAACAGACGACACAATTGAATTCGTCTGTTCATCATTAAGACAAAAATCATCATTAGTGGTTGGAACGCACTGACTGTCAGTAAACGCAGGATTGTCATCATTACACTGCGTGTCACAAGTACTATCGGTGAAGTTGTTTAAGTCGGTAATTTCATTCATTACACCTCGTGATGTACTATTAATAGTTTTTCGCGGCATTTTTACACAAATCACAGTTATTCGCAAATGAGACAAAGACAATGCAAAATCCAACAAACAAAAATACAACAAAGAGCAACGAATTGCCGATGATCTGTGAAATAAATTGACAAAATTAGTAAATGCGTTGCGCCAAATCCTAATTATATTTAAGTATATAAGTACAGGTATCTGACTGTTTCTTAGAAGATTCACAAAGAAATACGATCCTGGCCGGATGTCGACAAGTGTAACCTCCCCGTGAAATAATCAAAAATGAAAAGAATTGAATAGAATTGCAAATCGTGCCAAATGTTAGCGTCCCACAGTAATAAAACTCAATGATAATAAAAATGTGCAAAAATGTTAAGTCCCCACAAAATTAACGTTAAGGTGAACCTGATAAATTTTATAAGGGCAGCAGCGCTGACCTTAGGCCCTGTGCAATAATTAACCTGATAAATTGATTCTGGGAGGAAAAGCATAGGAAATATTGTTTCAATTGGAATGATTCTTTTCTTAAAACGATTGCCTTCAAAACAAAATTATTATTGGGGCATTTCTTGAACAAATTAATTACAATTAACAGATGTTATTGGCTGAGCGCAATGCTGCTTCATTACCTTATTTAACAATATACCTCGTGACATCTTGGGTTGTCGGGTGTTCTGCCGGATATCAGCGTCGTACTTGCACGATATTTCGGTCACGTAGCTCGTAACCTTCATCAGGTGCGACCTGAGACTGCTCCTCGAGTGGACCTGGTCCAGTATTTATGCCTATGGCCTTCCCCCTCCACCAACGGCTGCAGGCGCTTCCTCTGTGGTCCGCGCCCATTCCCTGCGACCTGCTGGAGCGTTGCTGCTCCGTTTTCCGTCCGCTGCGGTTCTAGGTGTTCCCTCTGCGGTCCGCGCCCACCAACCCCGCTCCTGGGGGTTTCATCTACGGTCTGGGGTACCAAGCGTTCCCCCTGCGGTCCGCGCCCGCTCACCACGACCTGTTGGAGCGTTGCCGCTCCGTTTTTCGTCCACTGCGGCTCTGGATGTTCCCTCTGCGGTCCGCGCCCACCAGTCCCACTTCTGGGTGTTCCATCTTCGGTCTGGTGCTCCTGGCAGTCCGTCAGGGGCTCGTTTTCCATCTCCATGTCTCTGGTTCTTCTGTTTGTGCAGTGTTGCAGCTGGCCCCGTTGCTCCTTTAACAATTCCAGAGCCGGATCCCAGGCTCTGCTTAGCTGGTACCCTGTGTCACGGTTCATAAGATCGTCAGCCATTTTAATTTCTATCGATTCTCTTATAACACTGTCCCAAAATCTGGGTGTTTGTGCTAGAATCCTGATATCCTCATACTTCATGGCATGATCTAGTTCTAGACAGTGTTCAGCAATGGCTGACTTAGTCATCTGTCTTAATCTAGTGTGCCTCTGATGTTCTTTGCACCTGATCTCCACAGTTCTTGTCGTCTGGCCAATGTAGGACCTGCCACATTGACAAGGTATATTGTAAATCCCTGGTTTTCGTAACCCCATGTCGTCTTTGACACTCCCCAGCAGTCCCACAATCTTGTTGGATGGACAGAAAACACACTTGATATTGTGTTTACGGAGGATCCTACTGATTCTGGCAGAAATAGAGCCAGCATAGGGCAGATATGCTACCTTCTTTGTTTCATCTTGGTCTTCTTCAGGAACCTGTGGTATGGTAGCTGGTTGGAGTGCCCTCTCAATTTGTCTGTCCGTGTATCCATTCTTGGAGAAAACTGTTTTGAGACGTTCAATCTCTATAGGTAGATTCTCTTGGTCTGACAGGGCATGTGCTCTGTGGACCAAAGTCTTCAGAACCCCATTCTTCTGTGCAGGGTGGTGACAGCTGCTGGCCTGCAGATATAAATCGGTGTGTGTTGGTTTTCGGTACACACTGTGGCCAATTGATCCATCTGCTTTCCTCTGGACTAGTACATCCAGAAATGGCAGCTGGCCATTCTTCTCCAGTTCCATGGTGAACTTGATATTAGGGTGGCAGGAGTTAAGATGTTCAAGAAATTGAGCCTGTCCATCCCATGTGGCCAGATCACGAAGGTGTCATCCACATACCTAAAGAAGCAAGTGGGTTTAAATGTGGCTGTCTCCAATGCCCTCTCCTCAAAACTCTCCATAAACATGTTGACAACCACGGGGGACAGTGGGCTGCCCATAGCTACACCTTCAGTTTGCTCGTAATATTGGTTTCTGTACAGGAAATACGTGGATGTCAGTGTATGACTGAACAGGTCCAACAGAGCACCGTCAAATTTCTCTGCAATCAGTTCTAGTGAGTCCTTCAGTGGGACCCTGGTGAACAGCGATACCACATCAAAACTGACCATGATGTCCGAATCTGTGATGTGCAGTTGCTTGAGGCGTTGCAGGAATTCTTCTGAGTTGCGGATGTGGTGAATACATTTGCCCACATATGGAGACAGGAGACCTTTCAAGTACTTGGCTGTTGTGTACGTAGGTGCCCCAATATTACTGATAATTGGACGTAGGGGCACGCCCTCCTTGTGTATTTTAGGCAGACCATACAGTCTAGGTGGCACTGGCGCTTTTTCCCGTAGTTGTCTGATGATCTTATCAGGCATCCCTGTTTCCTTCAAGAGAGCACTAGTCTTCTTGGCCACCTTGTCCGTGGGGTCACACTCCAGAATTCTGTATGCAGGGTCCAGACTTGAAGCGCCTAGAACCGCACGGCCACAGCGGCCGGCGCAGAACATCCATCCGAAGAGTAATTAATGTGCTTTGGATTTGAAAACTGACATTTTAAGAAATTGATGAAATTTGTCTGGAAAGAATAAACACACACTGTATCATGCTGAAGGCACTCAGATATTTCTACGTATGATACTTCATATTTCATTAGTGCTTGAGTCTCTGTAGTAAGATACAAATGGGCGAATTGTAGCCTGTGAATTATTCCAGTGAAATCCTTGTACCTCATCCTGAATGGCGAAGGAGTAATTTTCTGCAAAGTCACAAAGAACAAGAAACTCATTTACTTTGAGACCTTCTCCAATGATTTTACAGAAATGTGACTGCTGCTGAGAGATAAATGAGCGCGGTATGAGCTGTTGTTACCTTGATGCAAACACCTCAATGAAATTATCTGTTGACTTTGTTATAGCCTCTAGAACTACCCTGTCTGTAGTTAAACAACACTTATATGCAATTTCATCAATGCAGTTCTTACCAAACAGACCATACAGATAATCAATTAGTCTTGTCACGCCTGGACAACAGGGATATGAACCTAAGAAACATGCTGGTAGTGCAAGATTACATGTAACAAATGCTACACAGTGCTTGTATGACGGTAATGTGTATTCTTCACTCATTGTTAGTGCTTCAAGTTTACAACCTTCAATAATTAACTTGAAATTCTGTTGCAAGACACACACACACTAAGCATGGGTTCCACTGGCGTTGGCAAGAACACAGTGCTCTGGTCGAAACTCACAAAATTTGGAGTATACAATATTTATATCTATGTATTTATCTTTGAAATGTGCATACAGTTCCTTAAGGTTGGCCGAATGCTGTGGCCGAGCGATTCTAGGCGCTTCACTTCGGAACCACGCGGCTGCTACGGTCGCAGGTTCGAATCCTGCCTCGGGCATGGATGTGTGTGATGTCCTTAGGTTGGTTAGGTTTACTTAGTTCTAAGTCTAGGGGACTGATGACCTCAGATGTTAAGTCCCATAGCGCTTAGAGCCATTTAAATCTCAAGGTTGTGCAACACTAGCTGCTTTTGTTTATGTACTGTAATTCCGTTTTCTTTCACAGACACAGAGTCTTTTCTTCCTGGCATCATACGGCTCACGTCATGATCACAGTAAAAATCACGCACACACCGAACAGCTTTCTGACAATGTCTTACCTGCCTTTGGATTTGGTGTCACTAATATACGATATTCTGCTACTGTTTTGCTCTCCGTACCATGTAATCTGAAGCAGAAAATCTTTCACAGTTTTCCTTAACTCCAGCTCTTTGGCAGTACAGTTAGAAGTTGTGTTTTGTCGCACATACGGTCTGAATTGTGAAACTTATCTTTCAACTGGGTGATAATTTCACTTTCTCCATTTTCACTCTCTTCTTTTTCCGGTTGAGCCACATAAGTATATTTCAACACAGAGGCTACTTTTTTCAGTTTTTTCTTCGGGTACTTTTTCTCACGCTGAAGCCTCTTTTTCTTCACAGGAAATTCACCTGAATACTGAAGGCTACTTACTATTTAAAGCATTGAGTGCCAGATCTGATGCTACTTCATCTTCACTTAAATCATTTCTGGAAGTACCTGGCACAACTGAGGGAACATCTGCAGTGATTGTTAGGTTTACCGATATTTTTTTCTACATTTACTGCAAATTTTTCCACCTAACAATACATTAGGATATTTGTTTATCATCCAATCCTGAACATCCCTTAAGTTCTTCTGCACTCTTGCGTGACCTTCTTCCCTAAACGTGTTGCAACAATATAATTTTGACTTGAAATCCATTTTTTACTAAATATTACTTTAGACACACTTACACTGCGCTTTGTTAAACAAGCCACAGCTATTAAAACACACAAAACAAAATTTGCATAATATATAGAGATCAGTGGACTAATGGTGACTAGTTGATATAAGAGTCTCTGTGATTGGCTATTCACTAAAACAGGCTAATGTTGATGGGTTGAAATAAAAGTGTCTCTCATTGGCTGTTCACTAAAACAGGCTAATGTTGATTGGTTGAAATAAAAGTCTCTCTAACTGGCTGTTCGCTAAAACTGACTAATGTTGATTGGTTGAAATAAAAGTGACTCTCATTACCCGTTCACAGCTAGGAATATTAAAGAACTGGTCTCAAGAAAAGTAACTGCAATTGGCTGGTGTTATAGAAAAAACTGGATACATATCTGTTTACTGCATGTTGATGATGTAGTTGACAAAATAATTTTTTGTGTATGATGCGTTTGGTGTGCCCTCTTGATATGTACCATATTTATAGTAACATACTGGATCAATTAAACATTTTTTTCAAAAAAATTGAAGATGGGGTGTCTTGAGATATTTAAGGTCAAAGTCAAGGTCAATGACCTTTAGTACGAATGGCCGTGTGGCGTATCAATGTAAAGGTCTATTCGTTAGCTTTCCAATGGTACCATTTTCATTGCTGTAACTGAAATAGAACCAGAATTACAGTCACGTATGTTGTGACATATACATGTAAATTTCGCACTAATTCCAGACTTTGCAGACCTGTAACTTTCTTCACAGTTGTAATACATATCTGCAAATTGTTATTTTTTCATCTCTTATCTGGGTCATTGAATGAACCAAATTTGAAAGAAATCCGAGAGGGTCAGGTTGAGAGGTGCGTTGAATTGACGTGGAATGACCCCAATTTCACATCAGAAAATGGTCGATGAGCACGTCCAACTGGACAGAAAATACTGTCTCTAGATGAAGAAAAATTTCAGCTTGTCTCTAAGGCCTCTAGAAATTGCGGAATATATTTCCACAGGAAGTGAAAGTACACTTGCGCTTTCACTCGTTCTTCCGAACTTCACTATTCACCTTATCAACGATCAGGTACCTTCCATCTCATCATAGTCTTAACACAAGGGGGCTTATGTACAAATAAGCCCCCTTGTGTTAAGACTATGATGTAACACAAGGTATCATTTATGCAGTATCCTAGTTCAGCCCATCCAAGTAACAAAACCATTCTCAAACTACTCCTCTGCTGTTGCTGTCCGCCTTTGGTTCGAGCTATCTTGAACTCTACGCGCAGTGGAAAGTCTTGTGTCACACAACAAAAAGCTGGAGGATGCACAAAAGCGCGTTTTCTCTCTGTCAAACAGTAAAACGACTGCCTTCATCGTATACCAGTGAACCTTCCTTCTCTTTATACTTCTCAGTCGTCCCTGCCACTTTCTTTCTCCTTCTCTTCTTCTTTCTCACCTCATCGCTGACCTTTATTGGCTTCAGAAACGTCACTTTAAACTTTTCGTGACCTTGTGTAAATGCTTCTTTTCTGCTGGAACTACTATTGTTATCCACCATTTAGGTAATGTTACCTCTAAGTCTTTATACAATACAAAGTGTAAGTCTTCTTACGATATCCGTTTCGTCCTGTCAACATAATATAAAATATTCAGAATGCTTAGCTGGAAGTAAAAGAGGACAGGTACGTGCTCTCTTTTCTTTTAAAATTATAAATAGTAGCAGAGCTAGTACTATCTATCGATTTACTAAACTGAATGAGCGCGACACCATTGATGAAGTTTCAATCTCGAAAGAAGTTTATTAATACCAATTAGCTGAAATAAAAAAAACTCATCCAATCCAGAAGTCACTCACAGTTAGAGTAATTAGTTTCTGAACTGCGTGTAGTGGTCATTGATACTTAAAAGATCGTTTCAGTAATTCTATCACTGTCCATTTATGAGTTGCTAAGCAACGTATCAACAAGCTGACTATGCAATGATTAATATTTGTCGTATTCCGACAGTAAATCGCTTCTCGTTTGTTTTAAGCATAAAGACGATTACTATGCCACTCATATAAGTCTTTGATACTTATTGTCAACCTAATGTCCGTAAATGGCGATTAATGTTACTGAATCCTACACGCGACGATAACGCCCGATATCCAGCGGCGTGTCTTAAACTCCGCGCCATTATTTGGAAATTCGCGCGCGATTTGTTTGCACCAAAGTCGGGCCGCGGTTCACAGGAAACGTTAGCGATAGCCCCGGACATTTGCACAAGCCCCGCCCATTTACCCCCTCCACACCTACCCCCCGCCACACCAACCAAGAGCGCATCAATATGATCTTTGGTAGTCCTCGTCGCTGACGTGTTTTTGTTCGTCGTTTTTTGTTTTACCGCAGTTGTTCATACTAGCAGTGTTGTGTTGCTAGTACTTCTTAGCAGTTTGTGTAATGCTGTCAAAATGAAACATAGATATGCACTCTCAATAAAGTTATCATACCCAAGGTACCTAAACTTGACTGTTGTGGCCAACTGCTGCCAAAAATGATATCTAACAGACATTAAAGTACGATAAGGTATGTTGGAATGACACTGACGAAATTATGTACATATGTTTAACAATAGGCAGCTCTAACGCTCTCAAGCACTGAAGAAGAACTCAAAGTAATCTCGTATCTGCTATAAGCAAGCAGTCATAAGAGTTCACAAGTAAAAATTCACCCATTACACAGGCAAATATTAATGAAGAATGTCACTGTATAAATATCTGACTGCTTGCATTACGCATTTCTACAATATCCCACTCTTATATTCTTTAGTCTTAATGAGGTAATCAGAAACAAACCAAGACATCGACTTTGCCTTGTTTATGCACAACATTGTCTTTAGACAATCGAGATAATGGACAGCATCCTTGGCGATACTACCAATTAATATTTCCCAACAGAATTTCTTACACTACGCGAGGTGACGGAAATTTGCGCTCACTGCAGTTAACAAATATCAGATTTTTGGATATAGTGCAGATGAAAGCTCATGAAATAAAAGTGGATACCATTTTTCTTTTTCTTTCCTATTGATGATTTTTCAACTCGCATATTCAATGAACATATTTCTAATTCTTTTCACAATGGTACGGGAAAAACTGTATTTTGTACTAACTACTGATTTTCTCCCTTGTTATGACTGGCATATCTGCGATACGAACAACTTTGATGTTGGAACATGCGGCAGACCATGGGCGGAGTTTAGGATATGGATTGCTGTGGAGGGGGGTGGTTGGGCGGGACTTGTGCACCATCCGGGGCTGTCGCTAATGTTACGTGTGGTTCACTAGAATAGTTTTTAAATCAACTCCGGTTGTAAATTAACAATTCTATGCCCAGTCACGAAAGTTACAGAAGATCCGCATTCGACTTAAATGGTGTACATAATTAAATTCTTTACTCTGCAAATAACCAATAAAATTTAGAAATGAGTTACATGTATAAAAAAAAATCTCAAGTTGATGTGACGTCATGGGTTACTGCTTGTTTCGACTCCCCTACACTCACGTGGCACAAAGTAGATCCAACTATATTGGACATACTCATGCAATGCTACACTGTCTTTATTCTGAGCGAGTTCCCATTGCTGCCTCTAGGTTAATGGAGCTTTTGAAGAAAGCGCCGCACTTTTAACTGACGGAGTAAAGCAATGAAAAACTATTACTCACCGGAACTGCTTGAAGCACTCAAAGGCGTTATTCTGAGCATGATAATGAAACCACACATAGAAATCAAAGGAGTGTACTTCGTGACTACCAATACCTTTAATAATTATTTTTTTGGGTGTACACAGTGACACTGAGTAAACATTAGTGTCATGTCACAATAGAAAAACTAAGAAGAAAAGATAAGGTAGCTTTCGCTGAAACATAACGGTGTGATAACAGCCGCCTAGTACCCTGACTAAAATCGTATGCTTAGTTTCCTCAAACTCCTACTTTTACTTTGTAATAGATTATTTGCACTTAGCCATTGAGGGCCTTTATTGTGCTCGTACAAGCAGTGTTGCAGACTTAATTATTCAACAAGTCACAAATATCAGTAAGCCGTTTTAAATCATTTGTGTGACTTTATTACTAATTTGTTGGATTATTGTAGAACCTTCGTTCTCCTAACCCGTTACCTGATCCTGGGAATAGCTGTGTAATGGTGGCAGGAAGAAATTGTCTTAGATGTGTACTGCACCAGAAGCCGTGTCACTAACTCACAAACTTGGCCTACAGTAACAACAGTGGCAACTCGGTCTCTACAGCAGTAGCGGCGAGGCCTTTACAAAACTGGCGAAGAGGGTTTACAAAAGAGGCAAATTGTGCAACAATTCTGCTGTCCTCATTATGACTCGTGTAGCGATCTTGATAACGATACGGAGAAAGAGCCGGGTGCCTAAGCGGGCAGTAAGTTACTTTACTGTCGCTCCAGACACAGAAAGAGCACGACAAGGGTAATCTAACGTTGATTTGATTTACCCTACTCCTTGCGCTGTATAGTGGCAGGATTCGAACCTGCGACCGTAGCGGTCGCGCGGTTCCAGGGGTTTTTAAGCACTTCAGTTATCCAACAAAAGCTCTGTTACTTTCCTTATGCTTTGTTCAACACATACGGACAAAGAAAATTGTCATTCAAAATGTGCAACATACCTTGAAACTTATGGGAGGAAAATGTTTAGTCTTGAGAGCTTTCTTCAAGGACTATAATTCTATAATGTTTTACTATTCAAATTCTAAATTAGACCACACTTCTCCTGTTTAGGGAATATTCCAGCCACCATGAGAATGCACATGCAGTTCTTAGTTAACTATTACTTAGGTCTGCTTTGATTCCAGTTCCGATCTTTTGACAATTGGCAAAATTTCAAGAATCACATTACATGTTTGTTCGGAAACGTGAAGGTTGCAAATGGTACGAAATTTGAGACCCAAAATAGAGAAACAGAAAGTGATGACGTCTGAGGTACAAGCTTGAAAAAGTGATGATGTACTCTGTACGCGGGGAAAAACAGAAGAATCACTGTCAGCTCTTGCTTTACAGTTTGTCTACAATGAATTTTGACTGAAAGAGATAGGGATATCGTTTTTTCTGTGGAAAGAACTTGAGCAACAGTTCTGTAACATCCGGAATAAGCGAAGTTCGAATTTATCGCGAGTCGATTCAACGTTTCATTTCAAACTGTGTGTTAGCAGTCGGCACTCGATTCTTGCGTAAGACATCAGTTGGATTTGCTTCTAAACTCGTTGTAAGGAGGGGTAGATCCGGATATGTTGCTTGTGACAGCTACTATTAATTCGCTACACTTCTTTACTTGAGAAGCACCTACCAATGCAGCGTCGCATATCAGTATTACAGTGCGCAAACGATTATGATGAGTGCAATAAGAAACAGATACCAAACAAACATCATACTTCGCTTGCTAGGTACCAGCAAGATGCTATGATCAGAGTTGCTTCTCGTACCTCAGGCTGTGCAGGTTTTCCTCCAGAGATGAGATGACGCAAACAATGGGCGTTGCCAGGCGCGCAGCAGCCAACACTAGCAGCGTTTGTGGTAAGCAGGACGGAAGTCAACTGACCTCGAGGCAATGGAAGCCGCGTTTGAAGGCCGCCACTTCATCCGCGCCATCTAGAGCTACGGACATCCACAAGCGTTCATGCGTCAGCCTGCGCATCATGTTTCTGCTCCTTTCTCTACTCGCAATACATAAGTATATTTCTCATGTGAAGCTAAAATTCATGTATTCCATGTGTGAAGTGCTCGATCAGCATTAATCTGTATAATCTGTGTAAACATACATTAGCGCAAACCATTTCAGATGAGAATAGCTCGAGGTTGTACCGAGACCTTCTCATCTGAAATAGGTAGAAATAGGGCATTACTAACCAACATGCTACTTAGACTGTATTACTCATCCAAATACAGCATATCACTTCCCTCTATATATTACTAATTATTCTTAACCACGCTGCTCATTCTACTACATTTTTTTTTCTTTTTATTTTTTTTTATTTTTCTTTGACATTTGCATTGTATAAATTACATGTTCATCAACTAGGTAGAAACAAATTATATGGAGCCATTTTAACAATTGTTAAGCATTCAATTCGCTATAACCTCAGAGAAATCTTTATATATTATGTTCTTTATATTATTTAAAAAAAGCATTAACAACTTATTCAAATAAGGCTGTAACAATGAGAAGTCTTTGTTATTAGATTCAGAAGCATCCGACCTACCTTACATTTCAAGGCGGTGGGTTACTAGGTACTGTTAATGAAATAAATGAATGAAATATAAAATGACTCGCCTCCACCTTCAGACATTCTCTGTTGTTATTTTTCGCACAAACCGCCATAGTTCACATTGCTTAGGTAAACATTTTTCATTTTACTGCAAAGGAGTAAAAGTTCGCTGACGTTAAGGAAGCACATAGCATATTAAGCTGCTAAAATGAGAGCCAATACATGAAATTCAGTGGTGGGTATGAGGCGACTTCAAAATCGCGGACACTAATACTCTAACGATATAAAATTTTAGGGACAACACAAAAAGGTATAGTAAGTACAAACTAATAGATGCATTGTATTGTATTGCATGGAACCGGGGACCTAGAAACGATGGTGAGGCTTCGTCCCCACCGTAGCCCTCAGTGGTTCACAACCCCACAGCAGGCTACAGCAGGCCACTCACCCCACCGCCTACCCACACCAAACCCAGGGTTGCTGTGCCGTTCGGCCCCCAGTGGACCCCCCCCCCCCCAGGGAACGTCTCACACCAGACAAGTGTAACCCCAAATGTTTGCATAGTAAAGTAATTATGGTATACGCGTACGTGAAGGCAGTGTTTGCGCAGCAATCGCCGACATAGTGTAAATGAGACGGAATAAGGGGAACCAGCCCGCATTCGCCGAGGCAGATGGAAAACCGCCTTAAAAACCATCCACAGCCTGGTCGGCACACCGGACCTCGACACTAATCCGCCTGACGGATTCGTGCCGGGGACCGGCACGCCTTCCCTCCCGGAAACTAATAGATGACTGCTAACTTCTATATCACCGTCCCTCTTCTTGTTTATATTTCTATGTCGGTGTAGCTATTGGCTTAGAGCTAAAAAGAAAGAATACTGACGTCATTTAAGTGAGATACACGACACAGGTGATAACGTTTTGGCGTGGTAAAGAAATAACGATGACCAGGAGCGTGCCTTGGAACTGAGCTAGACGGGGTAGCTTAAATTAGTTACGTCAAAGCAGGAGAGGTAGAGGAAAAGGTACATCGTTTCTTATAGAATAAATCTCAAAAGTATTGATGAATTGTGTCGACTGATCACCAAACATAGTAGTGCTACCACTATGTAAAGTGTCGTTGCTATCCACAGTATGTTTAACTGACAGAGTTTAGTTTATATGAGATTTGTGCACATTATTTAGTAGCCTTTTAGAAAAAATGACGCGTAGTGTATTCATTTGCAAAGAGAACAGCGACGATCAGCTAAAAGGAAGGTGCATTCAGAAAGAACCAGCCAGAGACTGTAAAACAAAAACCGCTGAAGGAATCACAATGCCATTGCCTACAGAAGAACGTGTGTTCCCAACAAAGCGCCGAGGCCTTAAACACGCCAACCGAGGGACAACAACGCACACTCAAGTTATGACTGACAGAGCGAGCACGCGCACGCGTCGACCTTCCGCTGCATTCAGTCGTCCTAAAAACAGAGAAATTGTGGCAGCCATTGTCCCGAGGGTCGCACTGAGCGCTGGAACTGCTACAAACATGCAGTGTTCTCCGTACACTTGCGTCATTCTTCGATGAATTTCCGTTCCCCGCATTCCTTCCGCTATAAGAATATGCACTACATTCATTTGCTCTTCTTCGGAAGCCTCCAATTCGATCGTTTCGTTTTGGATGCACCTTATAATTTTAAGATTTCGTAACAAATGACTGGGTTTGCTTGCTACAAGTTAGTATCCATTACGCGTTCTCGCTCTCTTCAAACCGATACTAAATTGCTACGTCTGTCAGTGTGGCAGAGAAGAACGAATACCATAATTTATTTCTAGTAGAGTTTCCTTTTTTTGCTCGAAGATGTAGGTGTCAAAAAATATTTGCTGCGGAATACTTAATGGCAGAGCCAAATTCACACAAAACTGATGAGGATTTAGTGTCCACTCTGTTCATTTTCAATAACTGAAAAGTGAGCGACCACTTGGTTACACGACAGCATCCTCAACTACACTCCTGGAAATGGAAAAAAGAACACATTGACACCGGTGTGTCAGACCCACCATACTTGCTCCGGACACTGCGAGAGGGCTGTACAAGCAATGATCACACGCACGGCACAGCGGACACACCAGGAACCGCAGTGTTGTCCGTCGAATGGCGCTAGCTGCGCAGCATTTGTGCACCGCCGCCGTCAGTGTCAGCCAGTTTGCCGTGGCATACGGAGCTCCATCGCAGTCTTTAACACTGGTAGCATGCCGCGACAGCGTGGACGTGAACCGTATGTGCAGCTGACGGACTTTGAGCGAGGGCGTATAGTGGGCATGCGAGAGGCCGGGTGGACGTACCGCCGAATTGCTCAACACGTGGGGCGTGAGGTCTCCACAGTACATCGATGTTGTCGCCAGTGGTCGGCGGAAGGTGCACGTGCCCGTCGACCTGGGACCGGACCGCAGCGACGCACGGATGCACGCCAAGACCGTAGGATCCTACGCAGTGCCGTAGGGGACCGCACCGCCACTTCCCAGCAAATTAGGGACACTGTTGCTCCTGGGGTATCGGCGAGGACCATTCGCAACCGTCTCCATGAAGCTGGGCTACGGTCCCGCACACCGTTAGGCCGTCTTCCGCTCACGCCCCAACATCGTGCAGCCCGCCCTCAGTGGTGTCGCGACAGGCGTGAATGGAGGGACGAATGGAGACGTGTCGTCTTCAGCGATGAGAGTCGCTTCTGCCTTGGTGCCAATGACGGTCGTATGCGTGTTTGGCGCCGTGCAGGTGAGCGCCACAATCAGGACTGCATACGACCGAGGCACACAGGGCCAACACCCGGCATCATGGTGTGGGGAGCGATCTCCTACACTGGCCGTACACCACTGGTGATCGTCGAAGGGACACTGAATAGTGCACGGTACATCCAAACCGTCATCGAACCCATCGTTCTACCATTCCTAGACCGGCAAGGGAACTTGCTGTTCCAACAGGACAATGCACGTCCGCATGTATCCCGTGCCACCCAACGTGCTCTAGAAGGTGTAAGTCAACTATCCTGGCCAGCAAGATCTCCGGATCTGTCCCCCATTGAGCATGTTTGGGACTGGATGAAGCGTCGTCTCACGCGGTCTGCACGTCCAGCACGAACGCTGGTCCAACTGAGGCGCCAGGTGGAAATGGCATGGCAAGCCGTTCCACAGGACTACATCCAGCATCTCTACGATCGTCTCCATGGGAGAATAGCAGCCTGCATTGCTGCGAAAGGTGGATATACACTGTACTAGTGCCGACATTATGCATGCTCTGTTGCCTGTGTCTATGTGCCTGTGGTTCTGTCAGTGTGATCATGTGATGTATCTGACCCCAGGAATGTGTCAATAAAGTTTCCCCTTCCTGGGACAATGAATTCACGGTGTTCTTATTTCAATTTCCAGGAGTGTATTTCGATCTACACTGACCAGCCTGGACAATATAACCACCGACCTACTATCGATATAAACCCGTCGAGGTGATAGCAGCGGCACCTGTCGGGGAATCACTGCTAATCAGACACGGGCACGGTGCATGTTGTATGAGTGAGAGTGATGTCCGAGTGTAGAATGGGAAAGGCGCGCGATCTATCTGAGTATGGCCAAGGGCACATTGTGATAGCCCGGAGGCTCGACACGATCATTTGGGAAACTGGACGACTAGTCGGGTGTTCGAGGAGAGCGTTTGTGAGTGTCTTCAATACGCGGCGAAACGAAGGACATCGTCGGGTTGGGCAGCTACACCTCATTACAGATGTCGCACGTCGTAGACTGGGCAGATTGGTAAAACAGGACAGGCGGTGAACTGCGGCGGAACTTTAATGTTGGGCAGAGTACATGTGTGTCTGAACACGCAGTGCTCCGAACACTCCTATCGATGGCCCTCCGCAGCCGACGACCCATTCATACTCCAGTGTCAACACCACGACATGGGCAATTACTGCTGACATGAATATCGGCACTGGACGTCAGCGTTATGGCGAAGTGTTGCATGGTCTGACGAATCCCGATACCTTCTTCATCATGCCGATGGGAGGCCACAAATCGGCCCTCTCCCAGGGAACAGCTCCGTGGCATCTATACTTCGGGAAGGAGATAAGTTGAGGGCGGCTCCATTATGCTCTGAGAAACATTCATGGGTCCAGTGGAGCTCGTGCAAGGCAACATGACCGCGTACAAACATTCTCAACGGTCATGTTTCCCGACTGCAGTGGCCTTTTTCGACAAGATAATGCACCAGGTCACAAGGCCAGGAGAGTCGTGGAGTGGTTCGGGGAACACAGTGCGAGTTCCAGTTGATGTGCTGATGACCCCTCCCTACACTCGCTAGAGTGGACCCGATCGAACTTATCTGGGACGTGGTTGATAGTGGCATCAGAGCTCCCCCTCCCTGGAATTAGCAAGAATTAAGTGACGTTTGTGTGCAGGTGTGGCGCCAATTCCGTCCAACGACCTACCAAGGCCTCATTGCTTCCATGCCACGACACATCACCACTTAGCCACTTTCATCTGTGCCAAAGATGGCCATGCCAGTTATTAGGTAGGAGGTCATAACGTTGGGGCCGATCAGTGTGTTGGTATATACTGATAACACCAAGATTTGATATTCAAGAAACACTTAACGTGTGAACGTTCTGGATACACTTGCATGACTGTACTGCGATTTAATCACAGATGGAAATTCGTAGTAATTATTTTCTGTGAGAACGTAGATAATTACTTTAAGTTTGCAAGAAGAGAACTATCATTGCTGTACGAGAGAGATTCTGAAATGTTTACCAATGTATGATGGATCTCGTCTTTTCTATGCTCAGTGGACAGAGTGGTTGAGGATTTGTGCGTTGGAAATAGAAAGGAAACCCCGCTTTGAAGAGCACGCAATAGTCCACCGACCGCCGTATCATCCTCAATCATTCATCATCGGATGCGGTATGGAGGGGCATGGAGCCACCACGCCTCTCTCCTGACTGTTGTCGACCTTTCGACCGATGAGCCGCTGCCGCGCAGATTGGCAGCGTGGTTTGAGGCGCCATGCACGGAATGCGTTGCCCCTCCCGCAGGAGGTTCGAGTCCTCCCTCGGGCATACGTGTGTGTGTGTGTTGCTTTTAGCATTAGTTAGTTTAAGCACTATGTAAGTCAAGAGACTGATGACCTCAACAGTTTGTGCCTTAGCAATTCACATACATCTGAACATTTCTTTGAGCCGCTACCTCTCAATAAGGTATCTCCCTAATCCACATTACGTCTAAGTCTACTAAGGTCCAGTATTGCCAGCAGTCTTCCCCGAACTAGTGAAGCTGCAGTTGTGTTGTTTGGCTATAAATTTTTGTCAAAGTACTTGGAACGGCAACGGGAAAGATATTTACGTAAATTTTGTGGTGGCACTACTTGTGGAAACATCAAAGCAGTACTATACGAGAAGCTGGTGCGGAGCATATACACACATCAAAGAAAGTTTTGTATCAATTCGGTTCCGAGAGCTCCGGAACCTGAACAGAAAATTGGAATAGAGATCAACATAAACATCATTTACGCCCTTTTTATTGCTCATGAAAACCACACTTTGCATGCTGTACGACCATACAGTGAGACCATCATAGGTGCTGGTCCAGATTGCTGTATACACCAGTACCTCTAATACCCAGTAGCACGTCCTCTTATATTGACGCGTGCCTGAATTCGTCGTGGCACACTACCCATACGTTCATCAAGGCACTGTTGGCCAAAATTGTCACACTCCTCAATGGCGATTCGGCGTAGATCCCTCAGTGAGGTTGGTGGGTCACGTCGCCGGCCGCTGTGGCCGAGCGGTTCTAGGCGCTTCAGTCTGGAACCGCGCGACCGCTACGGTCGCAAATTCGAATCCTGCCTCGGGCATGGATGTGTGTGATGTCCTTAGGTTAGTTAGGTTTAAGTAGTTCTAAGTTCTAGGGGACTGATGACCTCAGATGTTAAGTCCCATAGTGCACAGAACCATTTGAACCATTTGGGTCACGTCGTCCATAAATAACCCTTTTCAATCCACCCCAGAGGTGTTCGATAGGGTTCATGTCTGGAGGACATGCTGGCCTCTCCAGACGAGCGATGTTGTTATACTGGAGGAAGTCATTCACAAGAAGTGCACGATGGGGGCGCACACGAAGACGAATGTCTCGCCAATATGCTGCCGATACGGTTGCACCATTAGTCGGAGGATGGCATTCGCGTATCGTACAGCCGTTACGGCGCCTTCCATGACCAACAGCTGTGCACGTCGGCCCCACATAATGCCACCCCCAAAACAACAGGGAACCTTCACCTTGTTGCACTCTCTGGACAGTGTGTCTAAGGCGTTCAGCCTGACCAGGTTGCCTCCAAACATGTCTCCGACGATTGGTTGAAGGCATATGCAACACTCATCGGTGAAGAGAATGTGATTCTGAGCCTGAGCGGTCCATTCGGCATGTTGTTGGGCCCATATGTACCGCGCTTCATGGTGTCGTGGTTGCAAACGCGGATCTTGCCATGGACGTCGGGAGTGAAGGTTCGCGTCACGAAGCCTATTGCGCACAGTATGAGTCGTAACACTCCGTCCTGTGGCTACACGAAAAGCGTTATTCAACTTGGTGGCTTTGCTGTCAGGGTTCCTCCTAGCCATAATCCGTAACTAGCAGTCATCCAATGCAGTAGTAGCACTTGGGCAGCCTGAGCGAGGCATGTCATCGACAGTTCCTGTCTCTCTGTATCTCCTCCATGTCCGAACAACATCGCTTTGGTTCACTCCTAGACGCCTGGACACTTCCCTTGCTGAGAGCCCTTCCTGGCACAAAGTAACAATGCGTTATTGACCGTGTAGGGATGGTTGAACTACAGACAGCTCGAGCCGTGCACCTATTTCTTGTGTAATGATTGGAACGGATCGGCTGTCGGACCCCCTCCGTCTAATAGGCGCTGCTCATGCATGGTTGTTTACATCTTTGGGCGGGTTTAGTGACATCTCTGAACAGTCAAAGGGACTGTGTCTGTGATACAACATCCACAGTCAGTGTCTATCTTCAGTAGTTCTGTGAACCGGGGGTGATGTAAAACTTCTTTTGATGTGTGTATTTAAAAGATGTAAGTTCACAAACCATTGTGAAGCTCTCAATAACTTAAGGATGTAAATTCCTTTCTATTAACCCCGCATCGAGATAAATGGGCATAATTTTGATTGTTATTTTTTATTTCATCTAATTATAACGAATCTAATATTAAACTCCTATGCTGTTACTTAGTTTGATGTTTTTCCCCACCCGTGGTTCCGAAAAAGAAGGTTTATAGATTTGATTTTATTTCATTGTTTACAGCAGATAATCTGCATTACAACACGTATTTCAATTTTTAGGAAATTGCATCAGTTTATACATTGGAATATATTTTGGATAATATTTAGAAAACTCTTTCTGTGGCTCGATAATTCATCTGTTGCTGAACAACAGTTGATAGGTGAGATTCGTTATATATAGCAGAGACTTGAAACATCCTAAGTGGATGCCTGAATTAAAGCAAAGCGACAGCGAAAGATCTGCACTATTGAAAATATCGATAAAAAGCACAATGTAGTGTTGATAGAGCAGGGTTTAAAAGAGTATAAAATATTGACGCTACGTGGAAGGAAGCACATACAGAATCAGATATGTAAACTTAACTGTAAAAAAGTTTCCTGTACAATTAGTGCACAATATATCAGCAATTATGGGACCGTTTTAGCAACAGCTCAAATGATTTGGTTGGTCAGCAGTTACTTTAGGTGTGGCGCATGTTTCATTTGGATGTTGCAGGGCATGTAATGTAAAAGGTATTTTGTGTGGGATTTGAGCATGAACTGCTGGTACAATCATAATATTTCCAAGTCTGGCATTCACTGACTTCTACTATTCCCGTAGCACAATTTTTGGCATTCAAAGAAGATGCTGTGACACACGTAGATGGGTATTCTGCGAACGTTTCAGAATCGTATTTCAAGAATGGAGACATGTGTTAGGAAAACGTTGGACGGAGTCAACTGACTAACAATAGATTTATGTAAACGAATCTGTTCTGACAGACATATTCTCCTCAACTTCGTATAGAATCTTTAATTTGACAGGGGATTTAACCACGGATATAAAAAATTGGAGAGAGCCATTTGGTGAATCTGAAGTTACAGGACAATGTCTAAAATCGATAATCGTTATTAAACCTTGGCATCGTCAAATGTAAGAAGTAACTCCTGAAAACCTCTGTAAGGCCAAATACAAGAACAGTCGCTTGTCAGTCATGGACGGCTTTATCCCATTTTGGTTGCTGATATATGTTCGACAAGAGAAAGAACGTTTGCAGAAACCCTAAATGAAGCTCACACATCGTACATAGGCAATAAAAGTGACACAAATCAAAAAACGGCAATTATTAGTTTGTCACTGAAAATTACGTGTGAAGGACCACAACGTAAACGAAAAATATAATGGTATTTAGTGCGAACAGTACTTATCTGAAATTCAGAGGAAATTTATGCTGTTTCAATTCAGGTTTCGTAGAGCAAATTCTTTAAGTCGCGTTCTCTCGTGTATCGCATTTTCTATTTGTGTCACTGTTCTTGACGGAGTGCGATGCGATAAAAAGTGTCTTTATTTTGGATTACATCTGAAGCATCAATGGCTAATAATTTACTAACTGTATTGGGTTTATTATCTTGATATAGAGCTTAATACCTAATACTTCTGCTAGTTTCCCAACAACCTACTGTGTAATAGTGGTTTGTAACTTTTGTTAAATATACCAAAATTATTATTAAATACAAAAAGTTTCATCATAACTGAACATGTATACAATTACACTAATTATGCAGAAGGCCAGTTATTTGTTATAAAAGAATGTTGTTGTGGTCTTCAGTCCAGAGACTGGTTTGATGCAGCTCTCCATGCTACTCTATCCTGTGCAAGCTGCTTCATCTCGCAGTACCTACTGCAAAATACATCATTTGTAAGTAGGCTGTTTAGTTTTTTTTATATTGGTAACGCCACCTCAGTATGAAAATCACCGGCTGTGCCGTGTGCAGTCTGTGGCTGCTTTGCATTGTTGTAATACTCAACCATTGTAGTGTTAGGCAGCTGGCTGTGAACAGCGCGTAGCGTTGCGCAGTTGGAGGTGAGCCGCCAGCAGTGGTGGATGTGGGGAGAGAGATGGCGGAGTTTTGTAATTTGTCATGATATCAAGGTAAATACATTGTTTGTTCTCTATTAATATCTTTCATTTGCTAACTATCCCTATCAGTAGTTAGTGCCTTCCATAGTTTGAATCTTTTATTTAGCTGGCAGTAGTGGCGCTCGCTGTATTGCAGTAGCTTGAGCAGCGAAGATTTTTGGTGAGGTAAGTGATTTGTGAGACGTATAGTTTAATGTTAGTCAGGGCCATTCTCTTGTAGAGAATTTTGAAAGTCAGATTGCGTTGCGTTAACAAAATATTGTGTGTGGAAAGTCAGATTGCGTTGCGCTAAAAAATATTGTGCGTCAGGTTAAGCACAGTCCTGTAAAATTATTCAAAGGGGTAGTTTCATATGTCGACCCTTAGCCTAGGATACCTCACTGGAATTTTCTGATTTTTTCTTGTAGTTTGTATAATTAGTGTAGATTTTGTTTATTGCTAGCGCGTAATTGTAGAGAGAATCTCCATTGTAGTTGTAGTTTTTCAGTGTTGTATAGTAAAATAGTTGTGGCATGCATGTAGATTTGCACCAAGTATTTCGCAGCTGCAATTAACTAGATATTATTTTCAGTGTTATGTTAATGTGTTCTCTTATTTTTGCTCTTCAAATTGTGTTTTTTCTGTGTTGTCGTGTGAAATACTGTGACAATAATGGCGTGTGAAAAGCGTAACACTAGGCTCCAAAGTAAATTGAGAAACGACAGCGAAGACGAAAGCAGTATGTTAGCGCCGCAGAGTAATGAATTAACTAATGTTAAAAGTAGTAATTTGGTAATTGCGCATAGGGAGATGGAGCGGGTTGCAAACAATGGTGTGGACAGCGAAACAATTAGAGAACAGGGAAGCATTATCGATCGATCGGTCGGCAATAGCTCGGCTCAGGAATCCGAAATGACACGAGACGATCTCACAAATACTGTAGATTCAGGTTTTGGATCCTCACCGTTTTCTCAAATAAGTCAAGACACATTTTCTGCTTGTCAAAATGTGAATGTTGCCGATGAAAATGCACTGCAAAAAAGCATAGAGAAACAGATTCCAGACACTAATACATTATTATTGCAATTAATGCAACAAATGGAACAAAATCAGAGAGAAATGAAACAAATGGGACAAAATCTTCAAAAGTTAGACACAATGGAACAAAATCTTCAAAAGTTAGACACAATGGAACAAAATCTTCAAAAGTTAGACACAGTGGAACAAAATCTTAAAAAGTTAGATACCACACTTGAACAAACACGTGAGGATTTAACTAATGAGTTACATCACATTGAATCGAAATGTCAAAAAGTCTGTAATGACGTAAAAACACAAATTTGTGAACATTTCCAACCTATTTTTTCGCGGCATGAAAATGCACTACAGAATCACGAAGCAGCCATAAAAGAACTGCAAACTACTGTTCATGAAAATCATGAGACCTTGCAAGCTAAATTTGACTCAGTTGCATCTACCGATTCGGTTACGCAACTTGCAAAAACCCAGGAAAACTTAAAAGACACAGCAGAAAAACACACTGAGGAAATAAGTACATTATCGGATAAAGTAGCCGAACTTTCAGATCAGTTCACTAACTTATCTACGAGGGTAGATGATGATCTGAATGATACAACACCTGTAGCCTTCACTGACACAGAAGAGTATGAACAAATTAGAAAATTCAAACAAAATCAAAATCAAATTAATACGCAACACCAAAGAGAAATCCGCGAAGTACAAGATCAGCTGACACAGGTAATACAAGAATTACGTATTTCAGAGGACACTCGCGCCCCAACACGGGAAGAGGGACATAGAAATACGGAACAACCACAAAATAATAACACAAGACACTTCGGAAATTATGAAAGAAATTGGCAAGGCACACCGAATTTTGAGATGGAACCGCCGACACGACGTAACAATGACCGATATGCGACTCGCCGACATGATGACTGACTATAAGCTGTTCATTACTACACGTAAATTTAAAACATTTAAGAATTCTGCCAACGACATTCATCCACAAGCATGGCTCCATCAATTCTCTCATTGTTTTCCTCCCAACTGGTCGTTAGAATACAGATTAGAATTTATGTGTGGCTACTTAGAGAATGAACCAGCTGTAAGAATGCGATCGGTCATTCACGATTGTCATAGTGAAGGAGAATTTTACCATGCCTTCCTCTCAGCATATTGGTCTCAAGCCACACAAGACCGAGTAAAACATGGCATCATAATGATGAAACATTTCGAACAATCTGAATTCTCCAGTCATGTGAAATATTTTGAAGACATGTTGCACAAGAATCAGTACCTGTCAAACCCATACAGCCCCTCAGAACTCATCCGCATTTGCTTAATCAAACTGCCTGAACATTTGCGACATATTATTTTGGCAGGACGTTGCAAAGACGACATTGAAGCATTTCAAGGACTCTTACAAGAACTGGAAATTGACACTGACAATCGCGGAACGCAGGAGCACAACAATTACAGATTACATCCGTCGCAATTACGCGATGAAAGAAATAATAACTGGACGCGACAAGGCTATTCTCACAACACAAATCGTGACCGAAACAGACACCACCCGTATAACAACCGTTGGCAGAGTAGTAATAATTACAGGGAAAGATCACCTCTCCGCGGTAATGACTATCACAGAGATAATCAGAGAAACAGACAATATGGGAACCAAAACAATTATTATTACGAGGGACAGAATAACTTTAGACGCAACGGTCCAGCGCGCAGTTACGATTCCGGGAGAAATTCTCCACCACTTAACCGACAAGAAAGAAACCACAGAAACTACCGACATGACGACAGACGATGTGATCGTAACGACAGACCTGAATTGCATCAGAACTGGCGGGATTTAAACAGGGCAGGGCCCTCTCGTCACGGTGAATTTGTGGAGGTTCGGTCTCCGAATCCCAATAACGACGCGCGCCAACAAAGGCAATGACTCATACCACAGGCAGCCACAAAACGTTCGTATGAGACTAACGACGCAGCTGCCGTAGCTAGTAACTACGTAAAAATGGAAGACATTAGGGACATCTTACTCCAAGAACACGACGTAAAACATAACAACATTGCATATCCTGTGATTCACATTACAGTAAATGACGTAAAATTTACGGCAGTACTTGACTCTGGCAGTCCCATTTCAGTAATTAGTGAAACAGCTTTTAACAAATGCAACAAATCGAACGATTGCCCCACACTTCCGTTGCGTAAGATTAAATTACAAGGTGCAATCTTTGGAAAAAGTGTAGATATACGCCAACAAACCTACTTAGAATTCTTTTGTCAAAGCCACAGCTTCTCTATGAACTTTCTTATTGTTCCATTATTGTCGACGGAAATTATACTGGGAGTAGACTTTTTGAATAAATACAAAGCAATCTTAAGCTTTCACGATGCTGAAATAAGTTTAGAAAAAGAAGGTAAGTCAGTAGCTTTGAATTTTGAAGATTGGCTCTCAAACCATGACGAAGAAATTAATCGGCTTTACCTCCTGTTAGACAACAGTTCGGAATTTTCGACGGAACTTGACACTAACAATCACTCTGCAAGTACTGACAGGGGTGATATCGACGGCGCATTTGATACTAATGAGTTAATTCAGAATAAAATTCAAACAATTGAGAATTGTAATGACAATGATAGGCAAGACCTTTTTGAGATTTTACAAGCACATTCCACAGTTTTTACTCATAAAACAGGAACAATCAAGGGATTTCAATACCAATTTCGTGTTCGTGAGCATACTAAATTTTGTGTTAGACCATACGTAATTCCGGCGCATTATAGGGACCGTGTTAGAACAGAAATACAATCTATGCTTGACGAGGGCATTATTGAGCCTGCAGTAAGCTCATACAACAATCCATTACATGTTGTTGAGAAGAAAAATGGATCAATCAGGCTTGTCTTAGATTCGAGACAAATTAATACGATCATTATTCCTGAAACAGACAGGCCGCAAACGTTGGAAGAACTTCTTCAAAATTTTAATGGTGTAAACGTGTTGTCTTCCATTGATCTCAGATCCAGCTTTTATCAGATCGAACTTCATCCAGAATGTAGAAAATACACAGCTTTCCTTTGTTTCGGCGTTTGTTATCAGTTTCGGAAACTTCCTTTTGGTTTGAACATTTCTTCAGCAGCATTCATTCGCGGGCTAAATTCCATATTACCTGAGTTCTTAAAACGTCACATCACCTTATATGTGGACGATATTCTAATAGCAGAAGCTTCATGGGAACAACATAATCGCATCCTCAACAGTTTGTTACGTATTTTTGCAGAATCTGGAATTACAGTTAACTTGGAAAAGTCTGAATTCGGTAGGTCAAAGGTGAGGTTTTTGGGACATATTATTTCTTCTGAAGGCATTCAGCCGGATCCTGAAAAGTTAGAAGCAATCAGAGCCATTCCAGTTCCATCCACAAAAAGACAAGTCCGCAGTTTTCTAGGTCTCGTAAATTTTTACCGTCGTTTTCTGAATATGCAAATCCTTGTTACACCAAAACTTTGTTCTCTCACTGGAAAAAATACTATTTGGAACTGGGACGAACAAGCACAGTTGGAATTCAATTCTTTGAAAGAATCGCTACTTAACGCGCCAATTCTAGCTCATCCAGATCTGTCACAAGATTTCTGCCTTAACACGGATTCTTCTAAAGTCGGTCTTGGTGCCCATTTATTTCAAGAAGCCACAGAAAATGACACTACTGTTCAGAAAACCATTGCTTTTGCTAGCCGAGTGCTAACAAAATCTGAAAAAAATTATTCCGTTACTGAATTAGAAGCTTTAGCTATTGTTTGGGCATTTAACAAATTCCGTTTCTTTCTTTCTGGTAAGCACGTAAAAGTATACAGTGATCATCGTGCATTACAATTTCTTATGTCTTCAAAATTAAATCATGACAGGTTAAAACGTTGGGCATTGTTTCTGCAAGAATTCCACTTCACAATAGTCTACATTCCCGGCAAGGAGAACATTGTTGCGGACGCACTGTCACGCGCACCGGCTGGGCTTGAGAAAAGTAACACAGAAGGCAACCTCGAGAAAAATTTCAGTATTCTTTACATTCAGAAAGTCGCCTTTGAAAACTTCATCACCACATCTTTAAAGGACATTGCTCATGAACAAGATAAAGATCCGATTTGGAAAGACATCAAAAGCAAATGGCATGAAAAGACACACACACAGATTCGGCATTATTATCTGGTTAGAAATAATATACTGTTCAAACGCTGCACTGTTGATGACAAGTTATGGGTACTTTGCATTCCTGACGATTTTGTTAATAAGCTCATTTGGTACATTCATTTCAGCTACGCACATTTTGGTCCACGAAAATGTTATCATATTCTTCGGACGACTTGTTATTTTAACAATATGGAAAAGAGAATTCGAAGAGTCTTGTCTATTTGTAAACTTTGTCAAAAGGCGAAACCATCTACTATCTCACATCGTGCTCCGTTGTTTCCTATCATTCCTTCTAAATTAAAAGAATTTGCTGCAGTTGATCTATTGGGACCCCTTGTCAGAACATCGAATGGATTTTCGTACGTTCTAGTCGCTGTTGAACTTACTTCCAAATTTGTTTCTTTCACTCCGTTACGTAAAGCCACTGGACGATCTGTATCCAACGCCTTTGTTAAAAATTTCTTACGTGAAGTTGGCCACGTTGCTAAAGTCATTTCAGATAACGGACCGCAATTCAGATCTGCTGTTTGGTCTCGCATGCTTCGCAACCATAAAATCAAACCTGTTTTTATTTCATTGTACTCACCACATTGTAACCCCTCCGAACGGATTATGAAAGAAATCAATAAGCTTTGCAGACTTTATTGTCACAGAAAGCATCAGCATTGGGACAGATATTTACACTTATTTCAAAACGTGCTGAATGAAATGCCTCATGACTCCACTGCTTTACCACCTACTCTTGTACTGAAGAATAAAAAACCGCCGAACAGAATTAGAGAGCTTGTACCTTTCCCGAATACACGTAAACTTCGACACAAAGACATAATTGATTTGGCTCTTAAAAATATAAAATCTGCAGCAGACAAAAGGAGAGAACTACACGGTAAAGCAAATGCAAAGAAATTTTATATTGGTCAGAAAGTTCTCATTAAAGCTCATTCATTGTCACATAAGAAGAAACACTTGAGTCACAAATTCTTTCTAGTTTACAATGGACCTTACAGAATCCGACGTATACCACATGATAATTGCGTTGAAGTTGAAACTCTGCGTACTAGGAAGAGTAAAGGTTTACACCACATTTCACATGTAAAACCGTTTATTGAAAGATAATCTGCTTTTCTTATCCTCAGGGGGGTACACGCTTACTTTGTGTACCATGTGTGTGGCAACCACAAGGAACCCTAGCTAATATGGTATTTGCTTATGCAACTTTACACATCGGTACCATATTTCTCTAACACACAAATTACACAGCTATCTGATCATGTAACTGAGAGATAAACATTTTTTTTTTTACTACATCAGTGACAGATGTTTACGTAATTACACAGTTGGATAACTTCACTCTTACGAAATTGTATTTTGTATGTACCTTGTGAACTCTTCATATTTTTTCAGAACCATTGTGATACTATGAGAGCTTTGAATGATGTATTTGGTAAGGGAGCATGATTTTTAAAGTACGTTTGAGGTAAATGACACTACTGACATGAGCAGAGAATTTTTTTAGGTTTTGAAATTATTGCAGAAAGCTACGACGTTTTTGAGATTTGACTGAGTGTTATGATGTTATTTTGACGACGACGATGTGTTTTATGCTGCTGAGGTATGTTTATGGTCAAGAAGCTGATGCTATATGAGGAATTTGATTATGCTACGTATTTCATGTAATGAAATATTAAAGAAGCGTCGACGAATATATATATGTATAATAAGGTAAGGAGTAATGAGTAACGGTTAGGAACTCTGCCTTGTGAAGACGTATGTTGGAAACCGAGAATCGTACTTTTAGAATTATGAAATGTGTGTAAATGCGTGAATGTATCACAATGCCGACGAAAATTTTTGGACACTGTTATATTCATAGGATTTTGTTTTTACAGATTTGCAACGCTAATTCTTGACCTGTGAAATATTTAAGACTGCCATTGTAGTGGAAACTGCTGTCGTAAATATTTCCGTACGAAAGTTAAGTGACCACCTGCACGTAATACGTCGTGGGCACACAGCTGTGTCAGACACCTGGGCGACAGCCGCCCGAACAAAAAAAAGCCATTAGCCTTCCAGCGGCACAGGTAGAAGAAAAAAGAGGCCATTATAATCGCTATTGACGTTCCTTTGTAGAAAGCATCGCAACATTTCACGGCTATTGTCGTGCTAGTTGAGAGAAATGCCATATGGCGACAGAAATGCCTAATGAAATGACGAGAAATATTTTTACACCTGCACACCTGATTACGACAAGCGTCTTTCTACGAGAGTTAACTTATGAAATGTCACATGACTATTGAATGATATTTTTATGCTTTGCCTTTCATAGTTGCTTATTACATTTGATATTTAGTTTCCAGCTGTTTTGCAGCATGGGTTTTATATATTAAAAAAAAAAAATTATTTGCTAATGTGAACACTTTCTGTCAACAGATCTATTAAATAATTATTTTATGACCCATATTCTTCGAAATAGGAGCTCTTGGAATGGAAAGAACAATAAGAAGGGACTAATAACAGGAACTGCATACATAATTTTCTTTTCTAGTACTTAGGAATCTTTTGTAGAATTAGTTTTTGTGGTGCACCACTTTAATTACTTAGACATTAAGATGTGATTATACATTTCCCTTATCTGCATTGTTATCTTTAGTGTACTATTTTTTCTGCTTGAGCTATGTCATATTTAGGTATAAGTTGCTGCTGTTTGCCAGGCATAGTGTTATTGAATTTGATTTTGTATTATTCTGTTAAGCCAGTTTTACTAATGATTTATTTCTTGTTTGCTGCTCATTGCGTTATATTAGTTGTAATAATGCTGCTTGCTTTGCCTTTTGTACATTTTTTTTATTGCTGTTTATATTAATTGTTTTATGTGCTGCTGCATTGCCTCGTCCCTTAGTTTAATATCTGAGCTCAGTAGATTTAAGTTAGCTTAAGAGGGGGTAGACTATATAAGAGACTAACTATGGAGAATAGGGAAAGAATGCTTTGAAAGCTATAAGAAACAGATTTGGCAAAAATGAGTATTGTGCACTGAGAAATAATTATTTTTGAAAGAAATATGAATAGAATACAGAAAGCAGGTATAGATAGGACTTTTGGAAATAATGAGGAATGAAGGGAGATCTCCGAGAAGTAAAGAAAGTTTTTGTTTGCAACATACTGCAGTAAAAGAAACCCTGTCCTTTCCTTGTGTTATCCCACTATGTGTTTGTGTACCCTTGTGTATTTCTTTTCTTCCTGTCTCTGTGTAGTTTCATTGAATTTTTTCTTTTCTAACACTATTCACTATGATGAGGAATACTGTTATCCTCAAATATAATTGGTATTAATAATATGTTATTTACCTTGTAAATATGCTTAGACTTTATTTATTTTATTTTGTTTTAATGCTCATGTGTGAAGTTGATGTTTGAATAATTATTCTGATCTTTATGTATGTACTTATGTCATTATTTTTGCAACATTGATGTATATGTTTATTTCTATTCTTTTGTAAAGCCCCTATTACCGCAAATGTTATTTGTATTGTTATGTTCTTTAATGATGTATTTTGTATCTTTGTAATTGTATTCTTATGTTATAAAATTGTAATTGACACCAGTTCATCAAATTAAGTAACTTCTAAGTTACATTTCACTGCACACGTTTCTGTTGGTCATAGTATATGGACAATATGTGAGAAGTAGGGACTGTTAGTGTTTGCACGTGTGTTAATAATTCAGCAAGGGACTGGATAACAGCATTGATGGTTCTAAGGACATTCCAAAAACTTTGTGAGTGCACAAGTGGTGGTTATGGACTTGCTATATTATCCGCAAGACTCTTTAATGGTGATTGTGCACCTGCACAGTCACAACGGATGGCTGCTGGCCATCTCTACAAGGACTACAGTGGGTCTGCATCTTTGATGATCCATCAATACCATTATTTCTACAAGGACTGCAGTGGGTCTGCGCCTCTGGTGGCCCACCAATACCGTAATCTCTACCAGGACTACAGTGGGTCTGCTCTGTGATGACCTACCAAACGATATTCTTCAAAACTTCGATTGGCTCCGCTGTGGGTTTGCTCTGTTGTGGTCCATTACCTGTCAGCATGTCAAGAGTCAGCACTGTCTTTCCGTTGGAAGGACAACGATACTTCTTCAAGACTGCATGAAATTCCACTACTTCCGTGTGCATTTTCTTTTACTGCTCAGACTTTGAGAAAAACACTGCAATGTGATGAATGATCAAGACTGTCTTTATGGACTGTGAGAAAATTTTAGCTTTTGACCAACATTGTATCAATAAGTGTGTGCATTTGATTTCTTAGTTATTGTAATTATGAAAATTTTTTTCAAATCTGTATTGGGCACTGCCCAACCCAATTTGTAAAATTTTTTGTGGGGAGCATGGGGGCTATGTAAGTAGGCTGTTTAGTTTTTTTTTATTGGTAACGCCACCTCAGTATGAAAATCACCGGCTGTGCCGTGTGCAGTCTGTGGCTGCTTTGCATTGTTGTAATACTCAACCATTGTAGTGTTAGGCAGCTGGCTGTGAACAGCGCGTAGCGTTGCGCAGTTGGAGGTGAGCCGCCAGCAGTGGTGGATGTGGGGAGAGAGATGGCGGAGTTTTGTAATTTGTCATGATATCAAGGTAAATACATTGTTTGTTCTCTATTAATATCTTTCATTTGCTAACTATCCCTATCAGTAGTTAGTGCCTTCCATAGTTTGAATCTTTTATTTAGCTGGCAGTAGTGGCGCTCTCTGTATTGCAGTAGCTTGAGCAGCGAAGATTTTTGGTGAGGTAAGTGATTTGTGAGACGTATAGTTTAATGTTAGTCAGGGCCATTCTCTTGTAGAGAATTTTGAAAGTCAGATTGCGTTGCGTTAACAAAATATTGTGTGTGGAAAGTCAGATTGCGTTGCGCTAAAAAATATTGTGCGTCAGGTTAAGCACAGTCCTGTAAAATTATTCAAAGGGGTAGTTTCATACATTCTGAATTTGCTTAGTGTATTCATCTCTTGGTCTCCCCCTACGATTTTTACCCTCCACGCTGCCCTCCAATACTAAATTGGTGATCCCTTGATGCCTCAGAACATGTCCTACCAACCGATCCCTTCTTCTGGTCAAGTTGTGCCACAAACTCCTCTTCTCCCCAATCCTATTCAGTACCTCCTCATTAGTTATGTGATCTAACCATCTAATGTTCAGCATTCTTCTGTAGCACCACATTTCGAAAGCTTCTATTCTCTTCTTGTCCAAACTATTTACCGTCCATGTTTCACTTCCATACATGGCTACACTCCATAGAAATACTTTCAGATATGACTTCCTGACACTTAAATCTATACTCGATGTTAACAAATCTCTCTTCTTCAGAAACGATTTCCTTGCCATTGCCAGTCTACATTTTATATCCTCTCTACTTCGACCATCATCAGTTATTTTGCTCCCCAAATAGCAAAACTCCTTTACTGCTTTAAGTGTCTCATTCCTAATCTAATTCCCTCAGCATCACCCGACTTAATTCGACTACAGTCCATTATCCTCGTTTTGCTTTTGTTGATGTTAATCTTATATCCTCCTTTCAAGACACTGTCCATTCCGGTCAACTGCTCTTCCTGGTCGATTGCTGTCTCTGACAGAAGTACAATGTCATCAGCAAACCTCAAAGTTTTTATTTCTCCTCCATGGATTTTAATTCCTACTCCAAATTTTTCTTTTGTTTCCTTTACTGCTTTCTCTATGTACAGATTGAATAACATCGGTTATAGGCTATAACCCTGTCTCACTCCGTTTCCAACCACTGCTTCCCTTTCATGCCCCTCGACTCTTATAACTGCCATGTGGTTTCTGTACAAATTGTAAATATCCTTTCGCTCGCGGTATTTGATCCCTGTCACCTTCAGAATTTGAAATAGAGTATTCCAGTCAACATTTTCGAAGGCTTTCTCTAAGTCTATAAATGCTAGTAACGTAGGTTTGTCTTTCCTTGATCTATCTTCTGAGATAAGTTGTAGAGTCAGTATTGCGTCACGTGTCCCAACATTTCTACGGAATCCAAATTTATCTTTCCCAGGTCAGCTTCTACCAGTTTTTCCATTCGTCTGTAAATAATTCGTGTTAATATTTTGCAGCCGAGACTTATTAAATTGATAGTAGATCTAAAATTTTGTGTCTTGTATGGACCTAACCTACTAGTTTACCAATAGCAACGTAGAAAAACCTCACTATACCAGTAAGTACGAAATTCGTGCTGTTTGTCGACAGATACATCACGAACATCTATTATATATGCGTGTTTTACGTCCATCATTGAACGTGTAATACTTCACGTTCTGGCGATCGAAGCTGAAGCAGTTTTAGCCCCAGCATACTGCCTTGTATGCTGTTAGATTAACGAAACGGAAAATGTCGCATTGATAAGAATGCCACTATCACGAACGGAACTCCAGTGCTTATATCGCTGTCAGCAACCGTAAGTAAATTCTTGTCATGCCTTTTGTGTTAGAATTTCTTTGTCTTACTCTTTTCAGAAAACTGAGCCTTTATTTCTATACATTTACAGTAGGAGATAAACCTTCTGAGTAACACAAAACCAAAATAAGGCTACAATGTTAAACGTTCGACCGAGAAACAATACTTATTTCTACGCTTTGCTCAAAATGAAACAACAAGAGCGTGTCGTATAAATACTCTTATCGCTTGTTCGAGGTTTTACCAAGGGTTTCCCCCTTCTATATGTATCGGGTTGCACTGGAAATGGTAGTCACCTACATAATTTGTCATTAGAGACGTAAATAAGACTAAAATGGATAGAAAAATAATTATTTGGGAAATTTCGGGACTAGAGGGTGCTCCAGGAGGAATGGCCGATAGTCAAGGATATAGCGGGAACGTTCATTTTCAGCAATGAACTTAATGAGTATGTATGCCCTATTCTGAATGGTTTCCAAGACAGAAAACGTTTAATATACATTTTAATGTCATTTTAGAAAGTAAGTGATGGGGAGAAATTACTTGGAATCTTTTTCGGAAAATTTGTTTGTTGAACCACTTGAGGACGTTCCTTTGACCACGTGGACTGCAACGTACTCCCTGCATAACTGAGCCGTTCCACATTTTATCAGACGTGTGAGGAAACATCTCAACGGCACTTACCTTAACGACTTGATTGGTCATCGTAGTACAATAACTGGCCACCAAGATTGCAAAACCTTACGCCTTTCTTTTTTTCTGGGGCTGGATGAAGGCTGAAATGTGGATATCAAGCTTCCACACAAGCGAAACAACTGGATACCTCACCCACACTGTTGCTGTTTGAAATATATCCCGGCGGAGAGCTGCAATAAAGGAATCTGGAAGCACAAAACTAGTCTACTGACTCCAGTCCTGTTCCAGTCAATGTTATTAATCAATACTCGTTATTAAAATTTCCATTTGTGCACTTAAAAATAGTCCTCACCAGATCGTAACCAGCGACTTCATGATTGCAAAGCCATTGCACTCCACGCTGGTGTTTCGACGATTTCGTTAAAAAGCCTCAGCTAGTTTTTACTTCTGTGCACTCAGAAATCTTCGATGACGATTTACTTCATTAGGAAATTCATATTTGGCTAGTGACCTTCAGATTCTTTAAGTATGAAGAAATTCAGCGAGAGCCACTCTATAAGGTCCCCTAGTGGGTCTCTTCAACAGAATACAAAGAAACTGACGATGAAACCGACGACCACAGAAAAGATCCGTACCCAAAGACTGGAAAGTTGCACAGGTCACACCAATATTCAAGAAAGGTAGTAGGAGTAATCCACTAAATTACAGGCCCATATCGCCTCGTGATGACTGGTGAAAGGTGGCTACACTGAGCCACAGCGCCAGAGATCGCGCTAGAGAGTATTGTTCCGCCGCCTCCACTGGCAGTGATTATTGAGAACTCGTAGTGGGCAGTGCTTTGGGAGAACTCGTGGTAGTCAGTGCTGAGATGTCGTAGTGAGGAGTGTGTGTTGAGATGTGCTAGTGGGCAGTGTTTGTCGAGATGTTGTTCCATGTTTTATGCAGTTGTTTGATGGGCTAGACAGCAGATGGTTCGAATGGAAATACTGTAATGATCAGAGTGCTTTTCGTCAATATATATGAAGGTAAAATATTCTGTGTTTTTTTTCATTATTTCAGTGTCTTAAATAATGTGTCACTACAGGTTCAGTCAACAAAGCATCTGGCTTGTGTTCTTGGATTAGAGTATAATTCTGGTTTTCTTGAGTAATTATGGTATTTCTATTTCCTTTAATTAATTCAGTATAAATGATATTTAAAATTTCTTGTGTTGTTGAAGAAGAACCGTGCCAGATGCGTACGTTGAGTCATACTTCCACACACAGAACAGTTATACTTGTGCTTTTGTTTCGTAGGTTTTATAGTTGCTGGGGACTTAATTAATTATTTGTGTTAATGAAAATTTCCATTTCATTCTTTGTTGTTGTTCTATGCAGTCAGATAGCGTAATAATACTAGTCAGGGCCAACCGTTTACGAGACTTCGTAATCGGACAAACAGCTATCAAAAAATTAAAATTATTTGCATTCTATTTTAATTAAGCCCCCATGCACGTGGCGACCGCTGCTTCGGATCGTCCCTTGGAATCTTCTGATTGTAAAAATAGTAGACAGTAGTATTGTTGTAGTAATTTGTAGTTTAGCAATTGTAGTCTATTTTGCATGTATAGATTTGGTAATTGTCATTCTTCTAATGGTACTTTTTTTTGCATAATTTCATTTCTGTTGTCTTGTCTATGGGTTTGACAATTAGTGCAATTATTTCAATTGTTCGATTAATCGTGTTTGAGGGAAACATTTCGTGTGAATGGTATTGTTGGAGATAAAGTGTCATTGTGTGTAATTTCATATAGTGACGAGTTTTGTATGTTTTGTAAATGATAACGCAGTCGATGAAAAAGGCAAAAATGATGGACAGTGAGAATGACGCAATTGTTGACATGGCGAACTCGCCAACACAGGACAACAGTATGATGAATAATGGAGTGGAAAACAATTTAATAAGTCGGGAAAATAGTCCGGAACCATTTCAAAATTTTTCTCAATCAGAAAATTCACAGAATACGAGATTAACGATAGAAGAGTCTGAAATAGTATCGAACACAGATAGCTTTACAGCTATGACGAAGGAAACTGGTTTTGCGGGAAATGTTAGGGGCGAAAGGAGTTTCGAATCAGTTACTATGGAGCAGTTGATGAGTGCTATATTGAAAATGGAAACACGGTTTGGATCTGAATTAAAAACACAGAGGGGAACAATGGAATCACTGGGATCACAAATAGGAACAATTAAAACAGAGATGGGAACTTTACGATCTGAATTAAAAACTGATATGGGAACAATGGAAACATGGTTTGGATCTGAATTAAAAACACAGATGGGAACAATGGAAACACGGTTAGACTCACGAATAGGGACATGTTTCAAAAACATGAAAGATGAATTAAAGAAAGAAATCAGAGAAGAAGTACAACCGATTTTGAATGCTCACAATAATAGATTAATTGCAGTAGAGATTAGACAAAGGGAACAGGATAGAGAACAGGAGGAAAGAGATCGCGTGATAGTACAAAAATTTTCAGAGTTAAATTTACAACGTGCACATGATAAGGAAGAAATATTTGAGAGAATCGAGGAATCCGTACCAAATGACAGAATAAATAATCTAACACAACAATATGAACAGTTAACTACCAAATGTGTCAATACTGAAACCCGAGTCGCGACACTTACGGAAGACGTAAGTAAACAGAAAGAAAAAATAGGTGACTTATCGGAAAGAGTTGAGGAGATTTCAGATAAATTGACAAGTCTTAGTTTAAATGGGGATAGAGATTCAGATGATACAGCTCCATTACCATTTGCAGAAACCGAAGAGTACCAGAACATAAGTAAGCATGTTGAAAATCAGGGAAAATTTAATGAACGCGTTAAAAGGGAAGTTGAGGCATTACGAAAGCAAGTCAAACAAATTGAAGGCGAAATCGTAGGAAAGGACAGCAAAAGAAATTTGGAATCACAGTTAGCGGAGGGGTTTGAAGAAAATAATTTGTTTCATTTACGGGATGCAACAAGGGAGCGCCAGGCGCGCGAACTTGACAATAATCAACATTGGGACTGGGACAGACGCGGTAGGTCTTTGTCGCCACGAGGCGAAAACTTTGACTATAAACACTTTTTGACTGTTCGGAAATTTAAGATCTTCCGCAATTCTAAGAATGACATACATCCATGTGCATGGTTAGATCAATTTATGTATGCACTCCCACCAAATTGGCCACTAAGTCACAAACTGGAATTTATGTGTGGATATTTAGAAAATGAACCGGCGACGCGGATGCGCGCACTCATTAGAGATTGTAATAATCTGAATGATTTTTATCATGCATTTCTATCGGCATATTGGTCCGAAAACACGCAAGACAGAGTCAAACACAGTCTTATTATGCAGCGTAATTTCAAACAGTCTGAGTTCCGCACGCCAGCGGAATATTTTGAAGACATGATTCGAAAGAATCAGTTCCTTTCCAACCCTTAAAGCCCGACTGAATTAATTCGCATTTGTGTAACTAAGCTGCCACAATCCATAAGACAAATTGCTTTAGCCGGAAGATGTAAAGACGACATTGAGACTTTTAAGACTTTGTTACAAGAACTTGAGTATGACAACGACGACGGGACTTCTTGTAACTTTTTCAGTAACAGTAATTACGATAGATTTTCAGAGAAAAGGGATAGTGATCGGAACGGGCGTTATATGGGTAATTTTGAGAATGACAGACGTAACAGACGGGACAATAGATACCAGCCTTATGACAATAACAGACGTTCTAGCAGAAATTACACAGACAATTATAATAACGGTAATTCTTACCGGAATGATCAATCATACGGAAACAGTAATCGGTATCATCAAGACAGAAATTATTCATACAATAATAGAAATTCTTACTACAGAAATGACCAGGGTAGTAGATACAACAATAATTACAGAAGTGACAGTCGAAATTATACAAGAAGTAGTTATGCAAACAGACAGGAAAACAGAAATTTTAATAACAGACACAACCAAGAATTTGCATCTAACAGACAGGAAGGACCTAATTGGCATCCTCCGCGTGACAGAAATTCAGAGAGACAAGTGGAAATAGTAGAAATTGATCCGCGAAATGTCGGGAATAATCAAAGACGTGACGCAAACAATCGACAATGACTAGCAGCTTCGGCTTCTGGCAGCAATATAGACGGGTCAGAAAGTAATGACACTACAACTTTACACTACGTACGCCTGGAAGATATGAGAGACATTTTGCTAGGCGAAAAGGAGAATAATGTAGACGCATTTTTACATCCTGTTATTGAACTATGTGTGGGTAAGAATAAGTTCACTGCAGTTCTAGATTCTGGGAGCCCATTGAACGTCATTAGTGAATCAGTTTTTCGTATATGTGAAAGAACTATTGCCTGTCCTGTGTTACCTATTTCTAAAACTACAATTCGAGGAGCGATTTCTGGAAAAGGTGTGGAAGTTAAACAACAGACCAACCTAAATTTCATTTGTCAAGGATACGAATTTTCTGCTAGTTTTATTATTGTTCCATTACTCAGTACACAGATTATATTAGGTATGGAGTTTCTTAACACACATAAGGCAATTTTGAACTTTAAAGAAGGAAGTGTGAATTTGACTGTTGCCGGAATGCCGAAATGTCTGAAATTTTTCGAGTGTTTAGCAAGATCTGAATCAGATACAAAATGTTTAAGGTTTCTTACTTCTGATGTTTTCGTTGAGCATTATGACGACAGTGTGTTTATTCATGACAATGACAATAGATACAGAGACGCGATGGAGGATATAATTAGTAGCGAAGAATTAATTAATGAAAAGGTTAAAAAAGCTGAAGTGCCAGATGACGTTGCAAGAGAAGAGCTGCACCATATTTTGACTTCACATGCTACAGTGTTTAGTCATCACACAGGAACTATACAAGGCTTACAATATTTATTTAAAGTAAAAGAACACACACCATTTCGCGGGAAAACGTACGCTATTCCTTTGGCTTACAGAGACAAGGTTAAGAATGAACTTCAATACATGTTAGATCAGGGCATTATTGAGCCAGCAGTCAGCCCTTATACCAGCCCATTACACGTTGTTCTTAAAAAGGATGGGTCAATTCGTTTTGTTCTGGATTCCAGACAGATAAATAATATTATTATTCCTGAAACTGACCGTCCACAAAATTTAGATGAACTTCTTCAACATTTCCATGGAATTAAAGTTTTATCCACGATTGATATGCGCGCAAGTTTTTGGCAAATAGAACTCCACCCTGATTGTAGAAAATATACTGCCTTTTTAGCCTTTGGTAACTGTTACCAGTTTCGGAAATTACCGTTTGGACTTACTGTATCTTCAGCAGCATTCATTCGTAGCTTAAATGAAATTTTACCTGTTTATCTTCATGACAATATTACTTCATATGTTGACGATATTCTTATTGCTAAACGTTCTTGGAGTGAGCATAACAAAATTTTGGATTCATTATTACGTATTTTTGCACGAGTTGGCATGACAGTGAACTTGGAAAAATCTGAATTTGGTCGTTCTCAGGTGAAATTTCTCGGTCACATTATTTCTACAGAAGGTATTCTTCCTGATCCAGAAAAACTAGACGCTATTCGTAATTATGCTGTTCCTACTACAAAACGTGATGTTCGTAGTTTCCTTGGTGTCTGTAATTTTCTTAGACGCTTTGTTAGATTGGACAATTTGGCGACACCTCGTTTATGTGAACTATCTGGAAAAAATTCTAATTGGTGTTGGGATGAGGAAGCTCAGTCAGAATTTGAACAACTTCGTGATGCTTTAGTTGCTGCTCCACTTCTTTCACATCCGGATTTATCTAAAGATTTTTGTTTGGCGACGGACTCATCATACAAAGGCCTAGGTGCACATTTATTTCAAGAGATAGAAGAAAACGGCGTTGTAGTACAGAAGACTATTGCATTTGGAAGTCGTGTTCTCTCTAAATCCGAGAAGAATTATTCGATTACGGAACTTGAAGCTTTGGCTGTCGTTTGGGCTTTCACAAAATTTCGCACATTTTTGTTCGGTAGACATACTAAGGTTTACACTGATCATCGAGCTTTGGAATTTCTTATGTCGACAAAATTAACTCATGGCAGATTGTCACGATGGGCGTTGTACCTACAGGAATTTGATTTTAGTATTGTTTACATACAGGGATCTTCAAATATTGTTGCTGATGCTTTATCACATGCACCTATGGGTTTGAAACAAAGTGCTGAAGAGGACTGCAAAGAAAACCATTATTGTTTGATGTACATTCAAGGTGTTGCGTTTGAGAACTTTATTTCGTCTTCGCTCCAGGACATCGCTAAGGAGCAAAATAAGGATCCAATCTGGAAGGACATTAAGGAGAAGTGGAGGAGAAAGGAAAGCGTAGCGATTAGACAGCATTATTTAGTTCGCAATGACATTCTTTTCAAACGAAAATCGGTCGACAACTCTGTTTGGTTAGTTTGTATTCCTGATGAGTGGGTCAATAAATTGATTTGGTACACACATTTTAGTTATGCGCACTTTGGTCCCAGAAAATGCTTTCATAAATTACGAGAAAATTGCTACTTCAGTAATATGGAAAAACGTATTCGATCTGTTCTTGCCAAATGCAAATTATGTCAAAAGGCTAAGCCGCCAACAATTTCTCACAGAGCACCGTTGTTTCCTATCATTCCAGCGAAATTAAAGGAGATGGCTGCAGTTGATTTGTTCGGTGCAGTGGTTCGATCTACTAATGGTTTTGCGTACATTTTTGTAGCAGTGGAATTGACATCAAAATATGTGTGTTTTACACCGTTACGCAAAGCAACAGCTCGTTCAGTATCTAATGCTTTCATCAAACATTTTCTTAAAGAAGTGAGTCATGTTGATAAGGTTATATCAGATAATGGATCACAGTTTCGCTCTAAAATTTGGCTTCGTACTCTACGGTGTCGTAAAATTAAACCAATCTTCATTTCACTTTTTCACCCTCAATCTAACGCTTCAGAAAGATGGATGAAGGAAATCAATAAATTGTGCCGTCTTTATTGTCATCAGAATCACAGAACTTGGGATCAGTATCTTCATATTTTTCAAAACATTCTGAATGAACTTCCTAATGACTCAACTTCTTTACCGCCTCTATTGATATTAAAAAATAAAGTACCAACAAATCGCATTTCTGAAATCGTTCCATTTCCGCCTTCACGGAAACTGCGGCATTCTGAAGTTGTCAACCTGGCTCTACAAAATATTGCATCTGCGGCTGCTAGAAGAGAGAAATCAGCTAAACGTCCTGGTCGTTTAAAAATCTTGTCAGTTGGTCAGAAGGTGTTAATTAAGTCTCATCGTTTGTCTCATAAAGGAAAAGGCTTATGTCGCAAATTTTTTCTGCTTTATAACGGTCCATATAGGATTCGCAAAATTATACATGATAATACTGTGGAAGTAGAAACTCTTAAATCTCGGCGCTCTAAGGGAATACATCATATATCGAACGTAAAAATTTTTGTGGAATGACATACTTTTGAGAAAGCAACAGTTATACGTAAACAGGTGGAGAATGCAAGGATACCGCGCCGTGTTCCGGCGGCGGCAGATACTCAAAGCAACAGTGAAGTCTGCGCGCCGCAAAAGGCAGTCGTTGACCGCAAACAATTACTTCATACGTCACGCGCCTACAGCTGATCGAGCGCACAGTGTGAATGCACTGACAGCCGTAAACAAATACACAGTCTAATTTTTCCGACTAAATTCTGTATAAAGCTATGGTGACTTTATAAATTATGTTATTAACGTTCAGTATTTTTCAGGATACGGTTGTGTAAAATATTTAAGACCTTTAGGTAAATTCTGTGCGTGTCCGACGTTAAGACGACTTGCTATTGAGAAAATTTCAGGAAGAATGTCATTTCGAAGAAGAAAGTAATAAACAAAAAAGGTAACGATTAATTGAGTTTATTTTTCAGGTAACATATTTCCACTTAGGTACGTACTTTAGACGTAATTTGCTGCTTGCGATTACGTGACTCATACTTTGTGCTAAATTTCGTGTTCTATGAATTTACTTGTGAAGCGACGTGCTTACGCACATTAACTGATTTTGACGATGATTGATTAATGAACAGGCTTGTTATTTGTATATATTACGCATCGCTTGGCTGCACTGCTTTTTCACTGATGTCACATTTTTCTATTATGTGCCTGCTGTGCTTATTTATTTAAATTATAATTGTCACCTGATTAATTGTGCTGACTGTAGTTAGGTATGTAGGTTACACTTTGTGATTTATCTGCTTGCGCCTTCATGTTTACTTATTAAGATTACATATGAACATTTATTTGCTTATGCTGAATGATGCTAATGACTTGTTTATTACGTAAGATATATGTTTGCTGCTGTGCGTATGGATTGCATATTTACACACTTCTGTTTTGTTGTCATAACTATAAGTTGGTATATAGAAATGCTGATATACTGTGTACAAACATAGAGTTTAGGTCACACTATGGTATTAATTATAGATTGTTCGCTTGGCAGAGCCTCGTTGTAGGGATTGTGTTGCATCCACTTGTTGACATTCTGTTCTCTACTGGTATATTTACTCGCTATTGCATGTTTTGCTTACGCTCAGTGCCTGATATTTTTAGGATAAGAAAATGAACTGCTATAATGCTACGAACGACATTAGTACAAGATACTTCATAGAAGTCACATGAGATGGAGGTTTTATGGAAGCTGTATAAATTTATGCTAATAGGAAGGAAGCTAACGACATGACATACCAACACTAGGTTAGACCATTGACAGTTATTACACTGCATTTTTCGTGAGTAATTGAAATAGGAAGTGACACTTGACACAAGAAATACTCCACATGTTTGCTTCTGTTTGCCATGATTCTTGAAGTGGTGTACACACTGTGAAATATTATGATCATTAACACTTCGTAATCGTACTTACTTACTGAGAGTTATTCAAACTAAAGGCTGTTAGAGGTCATGTATGCATTTCTTTTATTTAATGATGGACAAGGAACCAAAATGTATCTTATAATTTATAATGAGTAGAAAATTTGGGTCAGATGGATTACACAGAGGTTGTGTGTGGACACTGTGTCTTCGGATTGTATGGGATGCTGAATTGAAGTTTGCACTAGGATTTTCTCTGTACTTGTTCGAGGAGACTGACTAGAGGAAAGAGTTGATATGGAAGTCAAATGATATTGGTGCTGAGGTTTATATATATCGACGTATTGAAGAGGTATGATTGAGGTATTGAGATTATGTGAAGTTGATGATTATTGGAGTTTTCGTGGACAAGAGGTTAGGTAAATGATATTGATGATCGACGTATTGAGGAGGTATTATTGAAGTATTGAGATTATGTGATGATGATGATTATTGGAGTTTTGGTGGATAAGAGGTGAAGTAAGTGAGGAGCATATTTTTTTTTTCGTTGGTCTATATGGAACAAGGAGGATAAAGATGGCAGACTAGAACACTAAAGTAGCAGGAAGATTGTCTACACACACACTTTGTTAAATCACTAAGCAGTATATACTTTTTTTTTTTGGAGAGAGGAAGTAATTGCATATCTTGGCTCACTGACAGTTGTTCAGCAACCGTACAATTTGATCTAGCTTGGCAAACATTGGTCTTGACATGATGACTATGACGCTGACTAACTATTATTGACTGTTATACATTGCTGCCACTACTACTTGATACACATGATGAACATAAAATTTTGACAGAATTGCATTTACACTGTTAACACTATTCAATTACACAGTAGCACTAATGTGGATGAAAGATGAGTGAGTGTGTTTTGTGTGTTTTCCTTTTCCTATCCCAAATTGGTACCAACCTATCTCCTAAATATTATTTTACTTGTTTGTTGTGGCTTGCACTGACACCCATAAATATTATAGGTTTACTGGTATTTGTGTACTGTAATAGTTAATAGGACAATTATCTGATATTATTTGTGTGTTTGTTATGATTTGTATGTTTAGTGTAAAAGCATTGTATGTGTATTCAAACTATTGTTCATGCCTGAACTGTCTGATTAGTGATGGTGCTGCACTTTTCAACATGGTGGATGCCACCTGGACATGTTTAATTTCTGCTGATGAACTGTGTGATTAGTGATAGGGAATATTATGAACTGTTATTTGCACTTTTTCTACATGATTGGTGCCACTAGGACATGTTTAATTTCTGCTGATGAACAGTGTGATTAGTGATAGTGAATTTTATGGACTGCGGTCAGCACCTGGTCAACATTACTGGGTGCCACTGATGGACTGCTTCTACCGAAATGGTGTTACTTGTTGATGTCTGCACCTGCTCAACATTGCTGGGTGCCACTGATGGACTGCTTCTACTGAAATGGTGTTACTTGTTGCTGTCTGCACCTGCTCAACATTGCTGGGTGCCACTGATGGACTGCTTCTACTGAAATGGTGTTACTTGTTGCTGTCTGCACCTGCTCAACATTGCTGGGTGCCACTGATGGACTGCTTCTACTGAAATGGTGTTACTTGTTGGTGTCTGCGCCTGCTCAACATTGCTGGTGCCACTAATGGAACTGCTTATACTGAAATGGTGTTACTTGTTGATGTCTGCACCTGCTCAACATTGCTGGGTGCCACTGATGGACTGCTTCTACTGAAAAGATGTCACCTGTTGATGTCTGCACCTGCTCAACATTGCTGGGTGCCACTGATGGACTGCTTCTACTGAAAAGATGTCACCTGTTGGTGTCTGCACCTGCTCAACATTGCTGGGTGCCACTGATGGACTGCTTCTACCGAAATGGTGTTACTTGTTGGTGTCTGCACCAATTCAACATTACTGTGTGCCACTGATGGACTGTTTCTACTGAAAAAATGTCACTTGTTGGTATTTGCACCTGTTGACCATTGCTGGGTGCTACTGCTGGAACTGTCAACTGCTTATTCTTGCGCTATGGAAAGCGTTTATGTGAATATTTGTATAAACTGATTTTTTTGTGTATTACTGTTTGTGAAAAGTTATGAGACTCTTACCTGCACATATTCGTCATTGCTGACGCTATTGATTGAACTGTTTAACCACATAATACTTGTGTAAACTGTTATGTAAAGTCACATGTATGAAAGAATTTGTATTGCTTACTGTATTTTATATATTAGGTTATTGAAAGGTCAGTGCAAAGCCAAAATTTTATCTAGTTATATGATATTTACGCATGAATATTATCTTTTATTTTTGTCTGTATTTTTTTGACGAATTTGGTGGTATTTTCACCACCAATGCTGGCAAAAATACCATCAAATTCTAGCCTGTGGAGGAAGGGCATATGAAAGGTGGCTACACTGAGCCACAGCGCCAGAGATCGCGCTAGAGAGTATTGTTCCGCCGCCTCCACTGGCAGTGATTATTGAGAACTCGTAGTGGGCAGTGCTTTGGGAGAACTCGTGGTAGTCAGTGCTGAGATGTCGTAGTGAGGAGTGTGTGTTGAGATGTGCTAGTGGGCAGTGTTTGTCGAGATGTTGTTCCATGTTTTATGCAGTTGTTTGATGGGCTAGACAGCAGATGGTTCGAATGGAAATACTGTAATGATCAGAGTGCTTTTCGTCAATATATATGAAGGTAAAATATTCTGTGTTTTTTTTCATTATTTCAGTGTCTTAAATAATGTGTCACTACAGGTTCAGTCAACAAAGCATCTGGCTTGTGTTCTTGGATTAGAGTATAATTCTGGTTTTCTTGAGTAATTATGGTATTTCTATTTCCTTTAATTAATTCAGTATAAATGATATTTAAAATTTCTTGTGTTGTTGAAGAAGAACCGTGCCAGATGCGTACGTTGAGTCATACTTCCACACACAGAACAGTTATACTTGTGCTTTGGTTTCGTAGGTTTTATAGTTGCTGGGGACTTAATTAATTATTTGTGTTAATGAAAATTTCCATTTCATTCTTTGTTGTTGTTCTATGCAGTCAGATAGCGTAATAATACTAGTCAGGGCCAACCGTTTACGAGACTTCGTAATCGGACAAACAGCTATCAAAAAATTAAAATTATTTGCATTCTATTTAAGCCCCCATGCACTGGGTGTTTTGTGATGTCCTTAGGTTAGTTAGGTTTAAGTAGTTCTAAGTTCTAGGGGACTGATGACCATAGCTGTTAAGTCCCATATTGCTCAGAGCCATTTGAGCAGGCCCATATCGTTAACGTCGATGTGCAGCAAAATTTTGGAACATATATTGTGTTCAAACATTATGAATTACGTCGAAGAAAACTGTCTATTGACACATAATCAACATGGGTTTAGAAAACATCGTTCCTGTGAAACCCAACTAGCTCTTTATTCACATGAAGTGTTGAGTGCTATTGACCAGAGATTTCAGATCGATTCCGTATTTCTGGATTTCCAGATGGCTTTTGACACTGTACTACACAAGCGACTTGTAGTAAAATTGCGTGCTTATGGAATATCGATTCAGTTATGTGACTGGATTTGCTATTTCCTGTCAGAGAGGTCACAGTCCGTAGTAACTGACGGAAAGTCATCGAGTAAAACAGAAGTGATTTCAGGCGTTCCCCAAGATAGTATTATAGGCCCTTTGCTGTTCCTTATCTGTATAAATGATTTGGGAGACAATCCGAGCAGCCGTCTTCGGTTGTTTACAGATGACTCCGTCGTTTATCGACTAATAAAGTCATCAGAAGATCAAAACGAATTGCAAAACGATTAGAAAGGTATCTGAATGGTGCGAAAATTGTCAGTTGACCCTAAATAACGACAAGTGTGATGTCATCCATATGAGTGCTAAAAGGAATTCGTTAAACTTCGAATACAGTCTAATCTAAAAGCCGTAAATTTAACTAAATACCTAGGTATTACAATTACGAACGACTTAAAATGGAAGGAACATACAGAAAATGTGGGGAAGGCTAACGAAAGACTGCATTTTATTGGCAGGACACTTAGAAAATGTAACAGATCTACCAAGGAGACTGCTTACAGTACGCTTGTCCGTCCTCTTTTAGAATGCTGCTGCGCGGTGTGGGATCCTTATCAGATAGGACTGACAGAGTACATCGAAAAGGTTCAAAGAAGGGCAACACGTTTTGTATTATCGCGAAATATGGGAGAGAGTGTCACAGAAATGATACAGGATTTGGGCTAGACATCATTAAATGAAAAGCGTTTTCGTTACGACGGAATCTTCTCACTAAATTCCAGTCACCTGCTTTCTCCTCCGAATGCGAAAATATTTTGTTGACACCGACCTACATAGGGAGAAACGACAACCCGATAAAATAAGGGAAATCAGAGCTTCTACGGAAAGATGTAGCTGTTCGTTCTTTCCGCGCGCTATGCGAGGTTGGAATAATACAGAATTGTGAAGGTGGTTGGATGAACCCTCTGCCAGGCACTTAAATGTGATTTGCAGAGTATCCATGTAGATGCAGAGATTCTGATGTGTAGCACAGGCTAACTCATGTCGCGGCTACATCAAATTTCCCATTAACGGTCTTCCGAGTTGCTAATATTGTGAGAACCTCTGCCTGTCTGTCTGGTACACATATCCTTCAGATGAACCCGCAAGAAACAATAATCTGGGGTTTGCGTCAAGAGAACGAAGTAGTCACGAAACAGTGCCTCCTCTTCATATTCACTTTCCAGCACGAACGACGTACTTAATCATAAGCAAAATGTTTGTCATACTGGAACTACATTTTACACAGAGAACAAATTGGATACATTCCAACAAAGAAGGGAATATTTCTCTCAGAAGGACAGCGTTTATTTTTGCAGTAAAGCAGGGAAAAGGTAGATGTGAGCGTATTGGTCAATTATTGACTATGACGACCCAGGAGTTTACTACAAATCTGTGGTGAAGGCTCTTCAAGACTGTAAAGTGACGATTTCAACGGACTATACATGAATTCTGAGCTTTCGACATTTGATAAAACAGTCTTCATCGTAGAAAAGCCCATGAATAGGGAAGCGAGAGTTGCCTCCACAGGGTTTCAATCCTATAGCCTCAACACAACGCTAGGTGCGAATTCAACAAGTTAAAGATAGCATTTTCTGTGAATATCAGAGATGTAGCTTCTCTTCCAGTAATATTTTGAGTAAAAATTTTCGAGGATAGAATGTACAGGGTGTCCCAGGGGAAAGGGTTAGTATTCAGTCATATGACAGGGACGATCAACTGAAGCAGAAAACTTCATATGGACTTACGCCATGCCATCTTTCGAGTGGTCTCCGAGATACGCCATATTTACGTTACACTGTTATTTATTTTCTGCATTAATAAGTACATTGTCGGGTTTACAGATACACACATCAAAAAAAGTTTTGCATCACCCTGGGTTCAGAGAGTTCCGGAACCTGTACAGAAAATTGGAATAGAGACCAACATAAACATCATTTCCCCCCTTTTTATTCCTCATGAAAACCACGCATCGCATGTTGTACCACCATACAGCGAGACATTCACAGGTGGTGCTCCACATTGCTGTACACACCCAGCAGCACGTCCTCTTGCATTGATGGACGCCTGTATTCGTCGTGGTAGACTATCCAGAAGTTCATGAACTTTGTTGGTCCAGATTGTCACACTCCTCCATGGCGATTCGGCGTGGATCCCTCAGAGTGGCTGGTGGGTCACGTCGACCATAAACAGCCCCTTTCAATCCATCCCATACATGAACGATAGGGTTCATGTCTGGAGAACATGCTGGCTACTTTAGTCGCCCGATGTCGTTATACTGAAGGAAGTCATTCACAAGATGTGCACGATGAGGGCGCGAATTGTCGTCCATGAAGACGAATGTCTCACCAATATGCTGCCGATACGGTTGCACTATCGGTCGGACGATGGCATTCACGTATCGTACAGCCGTTACGGCGCCTTCCATGACCAACAGCGGCGTACGTCGGCGCCACATAATGCCACCCTAAAACACAAAGGAACCTCCACCTTGTTGCACTCGCTGGACAGTGTGTCTAAGGCGTTCAGCCTGACCGGGTCGCCTCCAAACATGTCTACGACGATTGCCGGGTTGAAGGCATATGCAACACTCATCGGTGAAGAGAACATGATGCCAATCCTGAGCAGTCCATTCGGCATGTTGATGGGCCCATCTGTATCATGCTGCATGGTGTCATGGTTGCAAACGAGGACCTCGCCATGGACGTCGGGAGTGAAGTTGCGCATCATGCAGCCTATTGGGCACAGTTTGAGTCCTAACACTCCGTCCTGTGGCTGCACGAAACGCATTATTCATCATGATGGCTTTGCTGTCAGGGTTCCTCCGAGCCATAATCCGTAGGTACCGGTTATCCACTGCCTCCCTTGGGAGTCCTGAGCGAGGCATGTCATCGACAGCTCCTGTATCTCTGTATCTCCTCCATGTCCGAACATCATCGCTTTGGTTCACTCCGAGATGCCTGGACATTTCCCTTGTTTAGAGCCCTTCCTGGTACAAAGTAACAATGAGGACGTGATCGAACCGGTGTATTGACCGTCTAGGCATGGTTGAACTACAGACAACACGAGCCGTGTACTTCCTTCCTGGTGGAATGACTGGACCTGATCAGCTGTCGGACCCCCTCCGTCTAATAGGCACCATACAGCGAGACCTTCACAGGTGGTGGTCTAGACTCCTGTACACACCGGTACCTCTAGTACCCAGCAGCACGTCCTCTTGCAATGATACATTGTTGTTTACATATTTGGGTTCAAATGGCTCTGAGCACTATGGGACTTAACATCTGAGGTCATCAATCCCCTAGAACGTAGAACTAATTAAATCTAACTAATCTAAGGACATCACACACCCATGCCCGAGGCAGGTTTCGAACCTGCGACCGTAGCGGTCGCGCGGTTCCAGACTGATGCGCCGAGAACCGCCCGACTACTGCAGCTGGCTACATCTTTGGGCGCCGGCCGAAGTGGCCGTGCGGTTAAAGGCGCTGCAGTCTGGAACCGCAAGACCGCTACGGTCGCAGGTTCGAATCCTGCCTCGGGCATGGATGTTTGTGATGTCCTTAGGTTAGTTAGGTTTAACTAGTTCTAAGTTCTAGGGGACTCATGACCTCAGCAGTTGAGTCCCATAGTGCTCAGAGCCATTTGAACCATACATCTTTGGGCGGGTTTAGTGAAATCTCTGAACAGTCAAAGGGATTGTGTCTGTGATACAATACCCACAGTCAACGTCTGTCTTCAGTAGTTCTGGGAACTGTAGTGATGCAAAACATTTTTTTATGTGTGCATAAACATGTACAACAGGAAGTAAACATTACAGCAAGCACTTTACAAACTATCGTGAGTTTTCAATGCTGACAGAGCACAGTGTGGTAGAGCGGTGGCGTAACACTACGGTTTCTGCGAGCAACTCCTCCAGGATCGGGGGCTAAGATAGCGGCGCCTCAGGCGAAACTGACGTCTCCAGCATTGTGGCAGCCGTGACCATTGTGGGAGCGCTGTGGCCAACGCGCTGTGTGCTAGGGCTCAGCGGTTCCCGTGGCGGCTTTGTATCCCGTGTCTCAGAGCAGCCTGTCCTGAGATTAGGTCGAACTACTGACCCCATACAGCTTTTTGGAAGGCCCCGTACTGTCGCAGCCCTCTGCTGATACTGCTGCAATACTGACACAAGAGTATATCTCTACAAAAGTACTTAGGTTTTTATATGCTCACGGTCTGCAGTTGCTTGGGATCTGATGTGCCTTGCAGCATGTATACTAAACATTTCCACAGTTGCTAGTGTGGGACTTCCGCCTTCTTCAGCTTAGGTGCCGCCATGTCAACTATTTCCACACCTCGCCTGGCTGACACGCCTCGCAATGCGCGACGGCTGTGTTGTTTATTGTAAGGCATAACATCCGTGTTCGCTTGCAGCTGGCTTGGCTGTAATCTACTTCCTACTTTGTGCATTTCTGGCTGAATGCCGTTTCTGGGTTACATTGCCTTGTCTGTTAACAAAACCCTGTCCCGCGGATCGCCGTAACTACACTGTCATACGCTAGAGTGATAGATCCTGCCGGAAGGCCCAACTGACTCCAGCTTGCTCTTTCGCGATTATTTTTACCATTAAGTTCCTTTAAACAATACTTAGCCTAGGTCCCTTAATTTTCCGCCCAATTTAGTTTATTGCTACGGCTCTTTCTCTCCTACCTCCTAGGCTCTTGGAATCCAGTCAATTATAATCTGAATAGTGGCTGGGTCGTTACTTTGTCGCCGCGCTGTGCAGCCGCGTGATCTAGGGCGTCTTGTCACGGTCCGCTCGGTTCCCCCAAAAAATGGTTCAAATGGCTCTGAGAACTATGGGACTTAACTTCTGAGGTCATCAGTCCCCTAGAACTTAGAACTACTTGCCGGCCGAAGTGGCCGAGCGGTTCTAGGCGCCGCAGTCCGGAACCGCGCGACCGCTACGCTCGCAGTGTTCGAATCCTGCCTCGGTCATGGACGTGTGTGATATCCTTAGGTTAGTTAGGTTTAAGTAGTTCTAAGTTGTAGGGGACTGATGACCTCCGCTGTTAAGTCCCATACTGCTCAGAGCCATTTGAACCATTTAGAACTACTTAAACCTAACTAACCTAAGGACATCACACACATCCATGCACGAGGCAGGATTGGAACCTGCGACCGTAGCGGTCGCGCGGCTCCAGACTGTAGCGCCTAGGACCGCTCGGCCACCCCGGCAGGCTCGGGTCCCCCCGTCGGAGGTTTGAGTCCTCCCTCGGGCGTGCGTGTGTGTGTGTGTGTGTGTGTGTGTGTGTGTGTGTGTGTGTGTGTCATCCTTAGCGTAAGTTAGCTTAAGTTAGATTAAATGGAGTGTAAGCTTAGGGACTGATGACATCAGCAGTTTGGTCCCATAAGACCTTACCACAACTTTCCATTTTCCTTACTTTGTCTTGTGCTCCTTTTTCTGCCTGTGTAAACAAGACCCACACTTAGAAGAGTAAGTGTCGCTGCGGCAGTTGGTACGACAATGGTCAGCGTTGTTTTCCTCCTGCACTGACTCTCCCTGTATTGACTCATGTGCTGCGTCGATGTCTCCACAGAGATTCCCCCCTCCTGGTAGCAAACGGGATTGTCGATGGACTGCATTAACTCGGGCCCCTAAAATTGCGGCAGGTAGATGGAAAGTAGATCTCATTATATCACATGATGTCCTCTTTATTAGTAGTTAACTCCCATCTAACTCTAGCCTTTTGCCGTCATGTGTCCCCCTGCTCGAAACAACTTGTACTACTACTACGTTATCGAAGTCACGGTGCAGCCAATGTTCCACAGTCTGTGCAAGTACAGCTCACGGCTAATCACTTCTTTCGCGTATTACTTCTCTACTTTCTTTCCCCTTAGTATCTTCGCTTTGCAAGTATTCTGACTGTGGTGTCACAGCCAGACACCACACTTGCTAGGTGGTAGCTTTTAAATCGGCCGCGGTCCGGTAGTATACGTCGGACCCGCGTGTCGCCACTGTCAGTGATCGCAGACCGAGCGCCACCACACGGCAGGTCTAGAGAGACGTCCTGGCACTCGCTCCAGTTGTACAGCCGACGTAGCTAGCTACAGTTCACTGACAAATACGCTCTCATTTGCCGAGACGATAGTTAGCATAGCCTTCAGCTACATTTGCTACGACCTAGCAAGGCGCCATAATCCTTTGCTATATATATTGTGGTTATAACATGTATCATCGAGAGCGATGTTCTACAATTGTGGATTAAAGTTAAGTATTCCAGAAGCTACGTACTTTTCTTTATAGCATTCATTACGTATCCTGTTTCAGACCTCACGCCAGCCTGCGTGAGTTTAAGCGCGTGCCTTTCGGCTTCCTCTCATTGTGTCTAGGCTGTCTTGTCTAGACACAACATATTTGGCGACTCGGATACAAACGGTCTCCTTTATATATAATTAATTTACTTGTCATGGCTTCGCCACAATCTCCAGATGTACTGTCCGAATTTTATCGCTTGCAGAATCAGCAGACGCAGGCCTTATTGGATGCCCTTGGACAGCTCGTCCAGGGTCAACGTGCAATGCAAAACGATGCGGCAGCCGCCGCTCCACCGCTACCACAGCCACAACACGCAGTTGCACCACCTTTTCGTCATTTCGATGCGGCGATGGAAAGCTGGACAGAGTGGTCACGCCAATTTGGATTCCATCTCGCCGCCTACATAATTCAAGGTAATGAGCAGCAGCCTCACTTATTAGCGTGTGTAGGGGTGGAGACGTAGCGTGTGATAGTGAAATTGTTTCCCCGACGCGACGTAGCAACTCTGTCCTATGAAGAAATTTTGTCTGCATTAGATGCATATTTCAAGGAATCAGTCAATGTAGTTGCAAAAAGGTATACGTTCTTTCGTACAAAACGTATGGCCGGTCAAACTAATCGGGAGTGGGTTGCAACTTTGCAAGGCCTTACAAGGGATTGTGCTTTTGAGTGTGAATGTGGACCTGGTACGTGATGCAATTGCACAGAACGTTTCTGATGTTCGTATACGGGAGCAAATTTTGAAACTAGTCAATCCCTCCCTTCAACAAGTGATAGACATATTGGATAGGCAAGACACACTTGACTTTGCTCAGGAATCATTTGCAACTTCGCCAGCTGTGTGTCACGTTAACTGGCCCGCCGGGCGAGCTGCACGGAACTGTAAACAGCCCTCGCGCTCGTCCGCGCAGCTGCCGCCCAGCTATCAACCACGTGTCCCGCGGCAGCAAGTAAATGCAGTGAAATCATGCCCACAGTGTGCTACTAGACATTCGCGTGAAAATTGCCCGTCACGCCAAGCTATTTGCTTTTTCTGTAATAAAAAAGGACATGTTCAGAGTGTTTGCCAGAAAAAGCTCAGATCGGACACTCACAACCATTCCATGCCCTTTGCTTCACGCCGGAATCGGAATCGAACCAAGAATACTCAGGCTCGTGAACCTTCGCCTATGGACATTCATGTAGTTAATCCCACTCCGCCCAGTGCCACTCTCTCTAAAAGTGACTGTGTGCGTCCCACAAAAAGTGTGCATCGACGTCGCCGGAAATCACGTCAATTAGCAAGTAATTCTGTACCAGTGTCAGTTCAAATTGCACGAGACAGTCGCTCTTGTCGTCAGCAGGACAATAAACTTTTTGTAGATTTGGACATTCATGGCGATGTGATCCCATTCCAGCTCGATACCGGAGCTGCAGTTTCATTGATCAATAAAGACGCGTACAAACAACTGGGCACACCTCCGTTGCGTGCCGCAAATGTTACGTTAAACAGTTATTCAGGTCAGAATATCCCTGTGTTAGGACAGTGCAGCCTTCTTGCAACATACAAGGGACAAACAAAACTTGTGTCTTTTTACGTCCTTCGTTCTTCTTCTGCAGTGAACTTGTTTGGTTTAGATTTATTTCAGTTGTTTAACTTGTCTATAGTCAATCAGGTCCTATCAGTGAACCAGACTGTGCCTTCAGCCAGCGTTTCTCGTCTATGTGAAGAGTTTGCAGACATTTTTGCACCGGGCCTTGGTTGCGCTAAGAACTATAAAGCACATTTGGAACTGAAAGTAAACGCGCAACAGAAATTTTTCGGAGCGCGCAATGTTCCCCACGCATTGCTTGATGAGGTCGCAAGAACATTACACGAATTGGAATCACAAGGTGTGATTGAACGTGTGCAGGCTTCTCTCTGGGCATCACCCTTAGTAATTTTGCCAAAACCTTCCGGAAAATTGAGACTGTGTGGACTTCAAGGCAACGGTGAACCCACAACTAGTGATTGCAACTTATCCTTTACCCCGCCCGGAAGATCTTTTTGACAAACTGTGCCCGGGTAAATATTTTTCGAAGTTGGACGTAGCAGAGGTGTACTTGCAAATACCAGTGGACGACGAATCCCAGCGCGTCTTGGTGGTTAACACGCATCTTGGTTTGTACCGATTCAAAAGACTGCTATTCGGGTGTGCATCCGCCCCTGCATTGTTTCAGCAATATCTGCAAACTGTTTGTGCGTCGGTCCCTACTGCAGCAAACTATCTGGACGATATTGTGATCTCCGGAAAGACGGAAGAAGAACATTTAGCCAATCTCAGAACATTATTTCACGTCTTGCGACAAAATGGCCTTCGCTTGCGGAAGGACAAATGTGTGTTTTTTGCTCGTGATTTACCATATCTGAGACATGTAATCAATGCCCAAGGCATACATCCTAGTCCAGAGCACCTCCGTGCCATACACGACTTGCCTTCGCCGCAGAATTTGCAGCAGCTACAGAGTGTGCTGGGAAAAATTAATTATTATCATAAATATATCCCACATGCCTCTTCCGTTTCAGCTCCGCTTCATCGCTTACGCCGTAAAGGTGTTCCGTTCGTCTGGACGACGGAATGCGAACGCGCCTTTCGCCAGTTGAAATCGGCGTTGCTTTCAAATACTTGCCTTACGCCATTCGATCCGCAGAAACCCCTTTTGTTGATGGTAGATGCATCGGATTTCGGGATCGTTGCTGTGCTTGCGCACAAAGATGACTCTCATGATCGCCCTATTGTCTTTGCGTCCAAATTGCTTTCGTCTGCGCAAAGAAATTATTCACAGATAGAGAAAGAAGCCTTGGCTCTCGTATTTGGTGTTACCGACGCTGCCTTCCATTTTGCCACATGGCGACGCGCCGCCACCGCCGCCTGTTCTCCCGCCGGCGACGCCCGCAGTGGACGCTTCGATGCAGCCGCCAAGCGCGTCCCTGGGTCACGCGCCGCCGATCGCTTCCAGTGACCAGCTGTCCTCCGACATGGACCTCTTGCCCGCTCCGGACCAGATGTCGTCTTCGCCCGTCGGCTGCCCCGCCCCGATGGAGGTCGAATCTTCGGCCCCTCCTGTCTCTTTACGGGCCCGTACACCGCATGTTGACGTGCACCCTGGACTAGGTTTTCAGGCGTTTCCTAGCTCCCCTCGGACCGAATGGCCGGGTGCCGGTGGCACAGCCTCGCCTGTTGTTAGGCTCCCCACCTCGTCGCATACGTCAACATGGGGTCCTCCCCACGGCGGGCAGAAGCCTTATAAAACAACCGTTCGTCGATTTGCGGGGGAGGAATGTGGTGTCACCGCCAGACACCACACTTGCTAGGTGGTAGCTTTTAAATCGGCCGCGGTCCGGTAGTATACGTCGGACCCGCGTGTCGCCACTGTCAGTGATCGCAGACCGAGCGCCACCACACGGCAGATCTAGAGAGACGTCCTGGCACTCGCCCCAGTTGTACAGCCGACGTAGCTAGCTACAGTTCACTGACAAATACGCTCTCATTTGCCGAGACGATAGTTAGCATAGCCTTCAGCTACATTTGCTACGACCTAGCAAGGCGCCATAATCCTTTGCTATATATATTGTGGTTATAACATGTATCATCAAGAGCGATGTTCTACAATTGTGGATTAAAGTTAAGTATTCCAGAAGCTACGTACTTTTCTTTATAGCATTCATTACGTATCCTGTTTCAGACCTCACGCCAGCCTGCGTGAGTTTAAGCGCGTGCCTTTCGGCTTCCTCTCATTGTGTCTAGGCTGTCTTGTCTAGACACAACACTGACCCTCTTCCACTGCTCTGTTTCAGACGTCTGTAGCACATCTGTAGTTGTACTTCTTCCAATTCAACATGTTTACTCTTGTCCTCCGCAACCAATAACATCCGTAGCACATTTACACTGACAAATTTCTTCAGCATCCCCCATTTAACAGCATATGTGTTTTTTTGTAGCCCGTCCAGGTACTATTCCAGTGACAGCAAGTTCACTCCAATTTGGCCTTACACAGCTTGCTGCCTCGCTCCTGTAACTCTGCTAACTTTCTTCGTGCTTCCCATATCCTGTCCTCCAGGGACTGTAACCATTTTGTTACTACTACTTCCGTGTGCAATATCTCCAATATTACAATTGTAAGTAGGCTGTTTGTATGTTAGCAGCAATATAGACTGTGTTAATATCGCTGGCAGCTCTCTGCGCCCTCGGCAAGAGATTCTGGGATTGGATGTACTAGCAGTTAGTTAGTAGATAGAGAAATGTAGGGACATGTTTTTTCGTAGTGGAGACTCTGTGTTAGTAGGACATGCATTGTCAAGTGAGACGCATTGAAATGTATGAGGATGGATGTATGGTTTGATAAAATCTGGGCAATGGAATTATTGACAACTATATAATATTTGGAACTGGATATCATATGAATAAGGTGAAATTTTCTAAATACATTGTTCGCTCTACAACAAGATCTTTCTTTTTCTGACCATATGCCTCTTAGTAGTTAAGAGTCTATAGCAGTTAGAATCTATTTATTTAACTGGCCATTGTTGCTACTTGCTGTTATTGCTATCGTTATTATTATGAAAATTTTCAGTGAGCTAAATGACTTATAAAAAAGAATGCGGGTTTCTACTATCGAGATTCGTTAATGTAATGAGTTCAGGCAATTAACAGAGTTGGAGGTAGTTTCATATTTCTGTAATTCAATATTTTTTGGATTTGTATTATTGTTAGGATTTCTTGCAATTCAGGGCCATTCTTTTGTGTTAATTATTGGAAGTCATGTTGTCAATGTATAGCAGTCAGATTGCGTTGGGCTTGTATATTGTGGGTAATAAATGAATAGGTTAAGTTTCAGTTGTCTTTGTCAGGGAAGATTCTGTTGGTCAGTGCTTTATAAAAAAGTTAAAGAGTTAGTGTCACAATCTCTTAATGTTCCGATTCACTAATTCCTAATTCTTCCGTTCTTCCGCAGTTTTGTCGTAGCTCATTACTTCCCCAGTCATCTGGCGCAGTAACCGAGGATTCTTCAACACATCTTTCTTAAACTAGCGATTTGTGTGGCGAGCCACTTACTTGTTGCCTTGTTTCCCTTCACCCATCGTTTTATTACATTTAGTGTGTTATTCACTCTCCTAATGTCGACCTCGTTGTCAGTTTTCATAAGTCGGCCTCTCACGTTGATCCAACCTCTCCTCCTCTTCGTATGTGGTATAGTCCTCAGAACCTGTATCTTCTCATCCCTTAACTTCTCATAAGTCCCATGTATGCTTCTACATATCCCGAGAACTTTGAGCATTCCGTGATTCTCTGCCCCCTGTCTATCTCCCAGAGCGATTTCTACCTGACGACAGCCACTCAATACGTCCATTGTTGAGAAATACTGGCACTGGCCCAAATCGTATACGGTTTCCGTAATGTTTGACAAAGCGTAGGCAACCGTTAAATGGCTCTGAGCACAATGGGACTTAACATCTATGGTCGTCAGTCACTTAGAACTACTTAAACCTAACTAACCTAAGGACATCACACAACACCCAGTCATCACGAGACAGAAAATCCCTGACCCCGCCGGGAATCGAACCCGGGAAACCGTTAAATTTTAGCATTCAGACGTCGATTTTTTTTTTTTTTTTGAGTCGTCAGATTCTGACTGGTTTGATGCGGACGGCGGCCGGCCACGAGTTCCTCTCCTGTGCCAACCTCTTCGCTTCTGAGTAGCACTTGCATCCTACATCAATTACTTGCTGGATGTATTCCAGTCTCTGTCTTCTCCTACAGTTTTTGCCATCTACAGCTCCCTCTAGTAACGTGGAAGTCATTCCCTTTATGTCTTAACAGATGTCCTATCATCCTGTCCCTTCTCCTTGTCAGTGTTTTCCACATATTCCTTTCCTCTCCGATTCTGCACAGAATCTCCTCATTCTTTATCTTGTCAGTCCACCTAAATTTCAATATTCGTATGTAGCATCACATCTCAAATGCTTCGATTCTCTTCTGTTCCGGTTTTCCGACAGTCCATTTTTCAGGACCATACAATGCTGTACTTCAAACGTACATTCTCAGAAATTTCTTCCTCAAATTAAGGCCTATGTTTGATACTAGTAGAATTCTCTTGGCCAGGATTGCTCTTTTTGCCAGTGCTAGCCTCCTTTTGATGTCCTCCTTGCTCCGTCCGTCACTGTTTATTTTGCTGCCTAGGTAGCAGAATTCCTTAACGTCATCTACTTCTTGATCATCAATCCTGATGTTAAGGTTCTCGCTGTTCTCATTTCTACTACTTCTTATTACCTTTGTCTTTCTTCGATTTACTCTCAATCTATACTCTATACTCATTAGACTGTTCATACCGTTCAGCAGATCCTGTACATTTTCTTCGCTTTCACTCAGGATAGCAATGTCATCTGCAAACCGTATCATTGATATCCTTTCGCCTTGATTTTAATCCCACTCCTGAATCTTTCTTTTATTTCCATCATTACTTCTTCGATATACAGATTGAACAGTAGGATTGAGAAACTACATCCCTGTCTTACACCCTTTACAATCCGAGCACTTCGTTCTTTATCGTCCACTCTTATTATTCCCTCTTGGCTCTTGTACATATTGTATATTATCGGTCTCTCCATAGAGCGTACCCTTATTTCCCTCAGAATTTCGAACATCTTGCACTATTTTACATTGTCGAACGCTTTTTCCATGTCATATGTCCATAATCGCAACAAAACCTATACTTCCGTGTTCCATCCACAGATTTTTTGGCTACGGCAACTCTCCTCAGTAATTCCATCCTTCACTGCTGGTTGATAAATTCTTCCAGAATCGGCTGCTAGTGCCTTGTAGCTCTGTATGGTTTGCGGTAAACCGTTGATTCATTTCCTGTTGGTATCCAGTGCTGCGTAATATACACAGCTGGCAACAGCGGTATTAGAAAAAGGAATTCCCTAAACTCCAAAAGTAGGTGTTCCATCCGTTCTCTGTCACTACCATTTTGACGCTTACTTCCCTCATTATGCAGTTTAGATGGCGTTTGGTGAACGTCCGTGGCTAACAACAATACTGTAACGCAATGTGAATCGTCGGAAACTCGGTAATTCTACCCATTCGCAGATTCAAACTATACGAAATAAAGTCATTGAAACAAGTATCCACGCATATCTAGTAGATCATACTCCGTATTCCAAAGATCCAGTGGCGACTTATCACCCACACAAACAGTCTCCGACTTTTCACTTGCAGACTCTTTGGTGTAGGTAATTTGACGTCTTTGTCTTTGCGTGGGTTTTTCATATTTGTACTTACGCAGCAGACCATTTGATGTATGTAATTTGACATCTTTGTCTTTACGCGGGTTTTTTCATATTTTTACTCCTGCAGTTTGCAAATTAAAGTTGTACTACAGCGTATCTCACGTTGATGATCTATTCCTCTCTCATATAAGAAAGAGACGGAAATTACGACAATCCGAACCTATTTACCCATTCATTTTAAGTAACTTCGTTTCCCAATGAAGGTTTCATTTACAGAAACAGTAGGCTCAAGGTCAAGCATTCAGTGATTTACTATCAGAATTTGTTTTTGAGTGGTCATTTGTATGTTATCCTTTCGAAATCTGCGTCCTTAAATAGTTCCCAGGATACCCCAGATTGGGACGTACATCGAGATCCGACACACATTTTTTAAATACGAAGTATTGCCGGGTTCCCTTATCTATACAAATATTCTTCATCTCAAACAGAAGAATGGAAAAAGCCAATGAATTCAAAAGACAAAAGAGTAAAGATCACGGCAGATGTATGAAATGCCGTATTTCATCTGAAAGACCAGCACATGTTTATCAGTTGCAAAGTCCGCCACGATAGCTGAGTCATCAGCGTGACGGATTGCCGTCCTACGGGCCCGGGTTCGATTCCCGGCTGGGTAGGGGATTTTCTCCGCTCAGGCACTGGGTGTTGTGTTGTCTTCGTCATCATTTCATCCCCATCCGTCGCGCAGGTCGCCCCATGTGGTGTCGAATGTAATAAGACCTGCACCAAGGCGGCCGGACCTACCCCGTAAGGGGCCTCCCGGCCAATAACGCCAAACGCTCATTTCCATCAGTTGCAAAACAGAAAGACCTCTTGCCGATGCTGCCATTTTTCCCCGATAGCACATAAATTTTACAGTAAACATCAGAACAACTCATCCGAACAATAAATTTAATTTTTTTATTCCCCTGATAAAAAACTTAAAAAGAAATGCGAAATGGTTTTTATTACAATCCTACTAGTTAAAATATTGTTGCTACATTTCTGTCTACATATTACCAGAAATAAACCCGCCAGGGTAGCCGAGAGCGCTAATGCGCTGCTTCCTGGATGCAGGCAGGCACGCTGGCACTGGATCGAATCCGCCCAGCGGATTAACGACGAGGGCCAACATGCCAGCCAGCCAGCCTGGATGTGGTTTTTAGGCGGTTTTCTATATCCCACTAGGTGGATACTAGGCTGGTCCCCACGTTCCACCTCAGTTCCACGACTCATAGTTCGCACTATTTCATAGCTTACAGTAGACGATAACAGCTGGGGGTGACCTACTTACATCCCAGAGGGTTAGAGGAAGGGCATCCGGCCACCCTCTAGAACTAACACCGCCAAATCCGTAATAGCAAGGCCGACTGCACGTGGCATGGGACAAGGCCCCAAGACAGACATTACCACAAATAAAAAGTTCTATCTATGTATTAATGATGCTCGAATCAAAAACTTTCGAAAGACATTTAAAACCAGTCTTTTTTCTTGATATGGCACATATAATGTTCTTTATGAATTATTTACTTTCTGATTTGTCTCATTCTCTTTTGCAATTGTAAGTTGAGAAACATAATTCTCTGGTATCAGCATAGCGTCTAAGTTCTTTGGATACAAATAAGTTATGTACCAAGAGAGGTGTGCTGTTTTTCTTTTTTTCTTTTTCTCCAGACAAATTTAATATTTCGCACTTAGAACCTTTTCCATTTCATATCCTAAGTTCATTGTCACCTTTCAATAACCAAAATGTTCATTCTGTTTGTGATGTTTATTGAAACTTGCAGCATTGTCTTTGAAAAATCTGTATGCATACACATATTTGTAACCCAAACAAGGAAGATAGCTGATTGAAATGCGATATACAATAATCAGTACCAATCTTCAGAATTACCTTACACATTTTAAAGAAATCAGCATATTTTCTAACCTATTTTCTGTAATTTATGCCACATTTCTTGCGAAATTCAATTAAAAACGCACTATAATTTCCCACAGACAAATGTTTGTGTCGTGATGACATCATTATACTCTTCTAACAGTAAACAGAAGTACTGTAGGTAAGGCTGTGCTAAGAAAGGTCAGTTGGCAGATAAAAGGCGGTGTCGAGAAGATAGTAAATGTACTTCATTCTCACGTTTCCCATCCTCTTCATCTGCTCGGTATGGCATTTTTAGTTGCGAGGCCCTGAGAGACTCTTCCAGCCGCTCAAGCGGATAACTTGTCTTTCTCTGCTCGCAATGCCTTGTTTCCTAGCGTCGTGTCTCTAATATATCTATTAAGCATAGGCGACCGTAATGTATGTCGGTACAGCATGGGAAATATTTCTCTTGTATGCCTTCGTGAAGGGCGGGGGGGGGGGGGGGGGGGGGAGAAGATAACCCGAACTTGGCACATGGCCTTCTCCTCTAGAAAGACCACCAAGGTTTCTATTGAGCGTAATGCCTACATCAGACGGACGCATCAGTAGAGTCACATCCCCTTACTCAGTGAGAGACTGTGATGGAGTTTGAAATTTAATCAGAAACTTTGTCACCACCTTTCCTGCTCTTTCTGGCCAGTGAAAGCCTTTAGCTTAATCTTAATTACTCATTACTAAAACCTATGTTCCAAAATGGCGGCCTCCCACCCCTGACTCATGTAGTGTATTTCTATTAGAGCCCCACCACCAGCCCTCACCCACCAATGCTCTTCATGTACCCAAGCATCATGAGGTGAGCTTGTCATTCATGCTGTGTACGTCGATCGATCAACACCATGAAGTGTGAGCCGCAGAAGGTGTTAATCCTTCCATCTCTCTCGTTGCACATTATTATTATATGTGTTTTTCATTAATTTCTTTTCCTTTCATATTCAAAAGATCCCTGATCATGATGGAGTCAATCTACCAGATTTATGGGAGCTGACCGAGTTACAAAAGCAGTTATCTAATTTATCAGACCTGATTTCCAATTCCTGATTCTTCGTCCAACTTTTCGTCTCTAGCTTAGCAGTGCACTGGTTATATACGACAGCAGTGCACCGTTGATATATCACAGTATCAGCAGCTGCAAGACGTGAAACTACTCTTCTTCCAGTGCAGAGTTTTTATGTCTATGGACATGTATTTAAACAACGGTGGTGAGCATAAATGGTTGTTCAGCATGGAGAAAAAGAACTAACAAAACTCAGCTGAACTGAAGGGTGCACATCAGGTACATTGTAGTTATACGACAGCAGGCCTTAAATATATAGCACTCAGTCTTAAGGCCACGAGTGGCCTACCGGTACCATCCGACCGCCGTGTCATCCTCAGAGGAGGATGCGGATAGGAGGGGCGTGGGGTCAGCACACCGCTCTCCCGGTCGTTATGATGGTATTCTTGACCGAAGCAGCTACTATTAGGTGGAGTAGCTCCTCAATTGGCATCACGAGGCTGAGTGTACCCCGAAAAATGGCAACAGCGCATGGCGACTGGAGGGTCACCCATCCAAGTGCCGGCCACGCCCGACAGCGCTTAACTTCGGTGATCTCACGGGAACCGGTGTATCCACTGCGGCAAGGCCGTTGCCCAGGCCTTAAAACTACAATGAGAAAAAAACAACGTTTTGTTACTGCAATTGTTGTGAATCACTAACTTTTTGTAACTGCAATGTTCAGTGTGCATACATCTAGCTTTTATTAACCCTTTCTAAGAAGGTGATATCTGTATGTGATTCAAATTGACATCAGTACCTTCTGTCAGCGTTCCGCTTATCAATGTGAACATGAGACATCACCTCCAATACTTAAAGACCTTGTCATCAAAATTAGGAAGCTCAGTAGTAAAGAAATATACAACGGTATTATTCCTTGATGGCACATATCCCTCAAACATTTGCGGGTATAAGACTATAGATGGCCTTATTTTTGTTACTAACTTTTGTAAATCGTCTTTCCAAGAAGTCTTTTCCTTTTTTAATTAGACTATAGAAGATCTGATTTCTATGCTCTTTTAAAAGGTTAGTTACGAAGTACCTGACATCTTTACAAATGCACATGCGAAATTTGTGTAACTATGATTTTAAATGTGACTGTGGTGTATAGAAATGTGACTGCAGTTTACATCACTAAAAGTAGTTGATGATGGGATGCACAGAACACACGGGGAATACCATACTAACTTGTAGCTAAGAAAATTAAGTCCCCTCTTGTCCTGGATACGCTGAGGCAGGATGGCGGAAATATGACACGGGGATGGAGACAAACGGCACAATATCTACTCCACAAATTCCTCCCCGATGACAATCCACGAACAAATACACAAGCATACACACACCTTAGGGAGACAATGCATAGGCATTACACTGCAAAAAACCGTCACCTGCCAGTTTGTGCGAGAGGAGATCGCGCTAGGAATTGCTAGCTACGAAACTAAGTAAATAGCAGGACTAGATCATATCCACTCGGTAGCATTGCCCCATGTATCACGGCAAATAGTCCCATATTTAACTAATCTAGTAATGACGCCCTGAGACTGAGACGGGTGCCTCTAGTCTGGAAAACAGCCAAGACTGTAATTATTAAAAGAGCTGCAGTAGGAATCCGTCAGTACTAAAATTGTACCGACCAATTTGTTCGGTCTTTGAGAGGCTTCTACGTAACCGCCTTCAAGCTCACAGGGAAATCCATGGCCTCAGTCAGCACCAATTTGGCTTTATAGCGAGAAAATCTATTGACGATGCGATTAATCGGGCTTTCCAAATCGTAGAAGAGACATTACAGAAGTAGGCAATTGCGATTCTTTTTGACGCTGCTGGCGCCTTTGATAATCTTCGGTGGCCAGCAAAGTTCGCACGAATTCGAGAGCTACAAGTACTCGGATCCCTGTACAATAGTCTTCGAGACTATTGTAGGACCAAAGTGACTGAGTGGCAAGAGGGAAACCGCGAGGTAGTAAAAAGGATTACCAAAGGATGTCCACAAGGCTCTATCTGCAGACCCATCTTATGGGGTACCACAACTGAACCGCTCTTGAGCTTAATCGAGTGAGACGAACGTTCAGACGGGATCGTTGCGTATGCTAACAACCAGTTAGGTGTGATACCAGCCAACACAAGAGCAATGTTGGAATAGATGGCTAGCAGTATGCTACCCACAGTACAACAATGGTGCAACCAAAACAAATTATCCATAGAAGTCCAAAAAAGGGCATACATAGTGCCCAAAGGATCACTACAGAGACACTCTCAAATATACACAGCCAAACGACACAGCTTCAACGAACAAACTAGCCACATTAAATTCATCCGGTACAGACTACCATTCACACACATGAGAATGCACCACTGTGCACTTTTCGAATCAGTGTTGAACTATGCAGCAAGTACATGGGTACATAGACTCGCTGTCGTCGTGAACAGGGTCACTGTTAGGCGAGGGTATTAGGCAGCACATCGTTAGATTCGCTGCATGTGGCACTTGGAATACATCCGATCGATGTAACCACTAGATGTCTGGCTGCAACATACTGGATGAAGATGGGTAGACCTGAGAGTGTTGCAGGCACTGGGCAGCACATATAAGACAGGCGACAACTAAAAAGTTTGCTTGCGGATATTCGGCAAAAATAGTGGGACGAGAGTGATAAGAGCGGTTCAGTCTACGCATTTTTCCCCAATATCAAGGAGCGGTTACAGTTGCGCCAACCGAGGCATGGTTTATTTTGTGACTACACACTACGCCCTTATCCCACGCACTTGTGACGCATGTCGCTTTCAGAAAGCAACCGTTGCACATGGGGTGAGCTACTTCCCCCGAGCACTTTCTTTTGAAATGCGTTAGATACAGGCACTTACGTAATAACATAGGACACATAAAGGAAACAACACTATACGATGTACTGAGGAACCCAGAAACACTGACACAGTTGAACCCAATCCCCAACAACATCTCGAAAGCAGACATGACAAACAAACAGGCCCATCAACACAGAAGGCACAGAAAGACCGACACAGATAGTTCGAGTAGCTCGAGTACTGATGATGATACGAGTGATAGTGACGACACTGTCATAACAGACACACAAAATATACATAACGAAAAATGTGTAAAACATGCACAACTACTCACGTGAGCATTAATTAAAGATTGCAGTTTATATCCTATTACGAATGAATATAAACAAAAGTAGGAGTAATTAGAATAGTTCATGGATATATATTGTTTTATAATCCACGTTAGACCTGTACAGCAAACTGTTTAGTAGTTACATCAATGAACACGTCAATGTAAATGTAATAACATGAATGTAATATGAACTTAATATAAAGTAAGCATGCAGGATCAAAGAATGTAAATGCACAACAAAAACCAATCATGTATGTTACGCAACTATATAAAATTAATGGGTCCACTACTCAAAAAAGGCTAGTTTATTCCAAAAAAACGTTTTACAAGATTAATAATAGGTTAGTTGTGACTTGTTATTCCTCCTACAGCAATGTGGGAACAGTATATAACTTAATTAATTTCACTGACGTAAGATATTGTTCCAAAGCTAAGCAGAATTTGTTTACTAATAATCTACTTGTAGTAGTTATGTAACCTAACCACCATCTACTCACAAAGCACTCTAACAATCAATGCTGACAAAATTAGATCTGCATGGACTGAACATATCGAGTTTTCCAGAAGAGGGATTCTCATGTGGATAGTTACTAAAATAGGTAGCACCATATGTGGACGCTGAACTTGAATTTCAATACCAACTCCCCTTCCCCAGGTGGTGTTGGTGAAGGGATATCTAAATCTGCTCTTTCCTGTCTTATTTTATTCCATTCTTAAATGATACCATAAATTTAAAATTTGCTGCTTCTAAAGTCCTATATTTTTCTTTGAAAGACAAGTGTAATTGCTGCAAGTAAATAACAGATAACACCAACGTGCAGACAAAAGAATTCCACGCAGCCCCACCTCCACGTGGTGCTGCACGGGCAACAGTGCCCATGGCTTCAACTGCATAGCACAGTTTTTCTGTGCGGTGATGGTCATGAGTACTGGCTAAGAGATCTGTGTGGAGCACTATGGCCTACATAATAAGATGCCAGGCAAAATTGCTCACAATGCAGTTTGAAAAAAAAGTCCAGCAGCTATTAAGTTCTCACTATCAACATCGGCATCACTTGTGGGCAGTTACAATGGCACACCTCACCTATTAAAGTGAAGCTATTCACAGTAATGGGCAACGGCCTTGCCCCAGTGGATACACTGGTTCCCGTCAGATCACCGAAGTTAAGTTGGGTGCGGCTGCCACTGGGATGGGTGACCGTCCCGGCCGCCATGCGCTGTTGCCATTTTTTGGGATGCACGCAGCCTCGTGATGCCAATTGAGGAGCTACTCGACCGAATAGTAGCGGCTCCGGTCACAGAAAACCATGTTAACGACCAGAAGAGCAGTGTGCTGACCACACGCCCCTCCTATCCGCATCCTCAGCTGAGGATCATAAGACAGTCGGATGGTCCCGATGAGCCACTTATGGTCTGAAGTCCGAGTGCTTTTATTCACAGTAACAAGCAATCTAAATGTAAGGGGAAAAAAGCATGCAGTTGTGGGCACGTCCTCTAGTGAAGAGTTCAACATGTTGGCACTAGCAGCATTTCATCCAATGAGTGGTGACAGGCATGTCAGAATTCTTCAAAGGTGATCTCACAACTGAATGGTCAAATGGCTCCTGCCATACAATACATGTTGAGGAGTACCTAAAACAATTAAGATGTACAACAATGAGGACAGTGTATAGTGCACTCATTTTCAGAAAACGAAGTTTGGAAACTTGATGTGTACTACCACTGCCCTCCAGTGTGCTGTGAATGAACGTCTTGGAACGAGAGAGTATGTGTATGGATATGGCTATGTATGTTATGAGCATATAAAGCTCATCCATGAGAAAGCTTTGGAGGACGCTGTCACTAACAATTTCGATGTTTGTTGTGATTCTGTTTTCAATATGTATAGTGCGTCATGACTACTCAATGGAGCTACAAAAATACATGCATACTTATACATTTGTATGTATCCTACAATGCTACGTGGGATTAAAAAAAGAAAATAAATGATTTTTTTACAAATAAAATTTCAAATAGATCATCCCCATTAGGTAAAGCTGCATAGTCACTGTAATACAGTAATTAGAGTATATGCACTAAAGAAAAAAAACGGAGTGACTGCGTTACTACCCTATCGCTCCCAGTGGCTGCAGATATTTGTACGTGCAGTAGAACCACAGTCCAACGTAACAGCCGTGACACTGTCTCGTTTTTGGTACCTACCGCGATAGCAGCTTCCAAGTACCCAGTAAGCGATATGTCTGAAGACAAAAGCGGATAAATTAACGTTTATATTGATTTGAGACAAATTTTAAAACAGAGTGTATGTAGTACCACATTTGTCATTATTTATTTTTTTTAAGGACCCTGGGAGATATAAACGATGCTTTACAGAACAAATTATTTACAGTTTTACTGTAACATTCAGATAATTACCGAATAAAGTTGTTTTCCTTCAATAACTAAAAATTGCTAGTAAATACCAGAAGACCTGATCTTTTGCAGAATTAAGTCATATATGTTCTCAGCAAAATGAATTTTCGTACGCTACACTTTCAGCCGAATCAGAAAATGTGGAATGCAGGAAATCTGTATAGAACGTAATACCTACATTATTGAACGCAACAAACAAGCCGCCACACCTGTAGCTTAAGGGAGAACCACACAGACACGATAATAAGTAGTCAAAAGCAATCAAACTGTTTCCCAAAACGCAAGAAATCAATTGCATAACTGTTGCTAAATATAATCCACAAACAGCAAGAATCTTCAACACATTCTCTTTCGAAGTACAAATAATTACATCTACTCAAATATTCGAGCATTAGAAAGTCGAATGAAGTGCAAGAATCGACGAATCGTTAGACTATGAAAATTTTTAAGTGTCAAGGATAGTACCCGTGATAATGAAAACAGGCAAGATCAGAAATAAAAGTTTCTCTAGCATGAAATATGTGTTAATGTTCTCTTGTTTTCAGCGGAATAAGCTGCAGATACAAACACATTCAAAAGTATTTTTTCATGAATAAACGGCAGCTCCTGTCACTGAATCAGTGGGATTCGGTTATTTTACGTGTATTCCACGATAATTCATGTCACTTGATAAATTGCGAACGCATGGAACGCAAAAATATGACAACTATTTCGTTCATTACGTAGTAAATAATTTAAAACAAACACTGCCCATAAGATACATGTGACTGACTGCTTTCTCACCACTTGGAGCGCTAGTCTCGCTCCAGCTGTAAAGCGGTAGGAACTTCCGCACTAAAGAGCGTCGTGACTGTATGTATTAGATTGTGGTACAACTACTGCTGTTATTGGGTCTTCCTGTAAATAAGATCAGGACGGATGTAAATGACAATTTAATAATTTATAGTTTACTTCTATATGTATAGATACAATTTTTTTCTGTTGTATGAAGAATGGCAATGATAGTAGCTAAAGAACACAGATACGTTTTCATTTATTTAATACACGTTTTAATAACAACGATCAAATACTTTTTATACTAATATTGTTTAATAATGTTGCCTACAAACTTTTTAAAATAATATTAGTAGCATGAAAAGATATATATAGTTTTCCACAATGGACTTTTAAAAAATATGTTAACATTCTTTGATATAGCTGTTTCAGTAGAAATATTTTTACTGTTGACTTTCTTTGATATAGCTTTTACAATAATAACTTTTTTTGGTTGGTGAATGATGCAACCAGACACAATAATTTTTAAATGTTTTATTTTAGTGCCATAACCGGTTTCGGGCTACCATGTCCATCTAATATTTTTAGTTAACCAGTTGTTTTAACTGACAGCATGTCGTCTGCTCACATATTGCACAAAAATATTTCAGTATTTGATGCCACTTCGTAAGTCGTTTCAGTAATGAAAATACGCTGAAATGCTTGCGTTTATTTATATATGAAGCAAAATAGTGGTGTTTGCTTACGTAAATTCCAGCACATGGCGATTTGTTTTGTTGTAGTCCACGTTGTTTTCCAGGTCGATGTACATGTTGTTGAATTCCGCACAGCACGCTTATTGTAAATAAAGTATAGCAGTAGTCTCACTCTTTAAATACAAAACCACGAGAAGCAAATACTAATTAATCATGTAATAGCATAGGTATGCTGCTGCAAGGCTAATAGTTTCAGGGAGATGAAAGGATGTCTAAAGTTACCATTTAAAAGTTGTTAAATAATGTCAACTGTAATAGGTGTACGTGCTACAAATGTTCATAAGATACCTTTACTTTCAAAAAATGGTGTCAGGTATTTCATGTAGGATAACGAAGAAGGATTTCTGAAGATCTTTCCGAAAGCTTCTTCGGCGTGTCCTGGGTCACTGAACAATTTCGTAAACTCTACACCGTACTTTTCAGTCGCCAGAGCTAAGCTGCTCATGATGCTGAAGAGAAATCCTACGACTAGGCAGCGGTCCATTTCCCGCTTTAGCTCCTCTAGAGTGAAGACCTCAGCTTCCTCCTGCATGCCCAGGCGCCGTAGGATGTCCACCAGCGTGTTGTGGTAGTCGCCCAAAAGGTCATCCATGTGGTGGCGATGGACCTCCTCACTAGCGCTTGCGTACAAGAAGTACTGCAGGTCCGAGGCTGGGCTGGTCACGTATGATACCTGCAAACATCGCCATAACACTATTTTAGAGTAAAGATGTCATACTATTAATCACAAACTCACACTATTGGATGTACTAGCTATTCGCAGACAATTCTATTATGATAAATGACGAAATAGGGAAGAAATCTTCTAGTAAGTTGAGTCCATTTACAGTTACAGTAGAGAGCAGGAAACCTCTTGTTTTAGTTATTTAGTTTGTTAGCCGTTTATATGAATCAAAAATGATTAGGACAACTAATCTTAGTGAGATGGAACGAGTCATTTTATACTCTTATTACTAATTCGTACATAAGTATGGCTACATACTGACCATTTACAAACTGTTTTTTCTTTAATACAGATGTGAATTAGTAATTTCTAATACACCACCTTTCACATATTAAATAAACAGAAATTCTTCTGCGGAATACAAAATGTCAAAGGCAAACTTTTTCAGTTTGTTTTCAGATTGAACTTCGCTTTCTCGCAGACGTTTTATATCGTGGGTAAGGGAACAAAAATTTTGGTGATCGAATTGTGCACCACTTTTTGTGAAAAGACAATCTAAATGTGGAATAATGAATGTCATTTTCTCTTCCAATATTGTAATTATATGCACCATTGTTCTTATTGTACTTTAATGGGTTGCTTACGAGAAATGTAATGAGGGAGTAGAAATACAGTGATGCACTAGTCAAAATACCTAACCTCAGGTATCTGCAATATAATCATGGGTGAGTATCACATGCTATTCTTACAGCAATTTCATGACCAATGGAAACTTTCTTTCTAAAAGTAAAGCTATCCCATAACATTATTCCACATGACAGTATTGAATGGGAATATGCAGAGTATGTCAACTTAACGATTTGTCTTCCCCAAGGTTTCCAGTGATTCTAATTGCCAATGTGTAAGAACAGTTCTTTTAGGAGTACTAAATTTTTGTTCAACTTCAGTTCTCATCAACATTGCTACATAAAAACTTCGAAGTTTACAGCACACTTATTATTTCCTCGACATCTGTTTTATTTATCAACTGGTACAGTACCTCTAAAAGTGAATATGTTGCCTTCTGGTAATTGATAGTGAGACCATTTGCATTTCAATAATTTTTTCAAAAACAGTATGTGGTGTCACCGCCAGACACCACACTTGCTAGGTGGTAACTTAAATCGGCCGCGGTCCTGTAGTACATGTCGGACCCGCGTGTCGCCACTGTGTAATCGCAACCTAGCGCCACCACATGGCAGGTCACAAGACACGGACTAGACCTCGTCCCAGTTGTACGGAAGACATAGCTTGCGACCAGACGTACGAAGCTTTCCTCTCATTTGCCGAGAGACAGATTGAATAGCCTTCAGCTTAGTCCATAGCTACTACCTAGCAAGGCGCCATTTGTATCAGTGCTTATAGCTTCCTAATATTCAAGAGAGATGTATTCCAACAAGAGAATAAAGTTAAGTATTATAACACGTACTTTTCTTTAGTGCATTAATAAGTCTCCTGTTCCAGTACTTCAAGCCCGTCTGCGTTAGTTTAGCGTGCACCTAGCTACCTCATTGTGTCTAGACAGTATGAACTAGACACAACACAGTATTTATCATTTCTTCTGTTGCTCTGTTTGTTATCAGAATGAACAAAATGCTAGTGTCTTCAGCATGAAGAATGAGTAATTGAATATTAGATGGATGGTCATATATATATATATATATATATATATATATATATATATATATATATATATATATATATATTCGATGAATGATATTAATCAAACGAAAGACAAACATAATACCTCAATTCGTCTTCAAAGTGATGTCCGCTGGCCACAATTCTCTTTACGACAATGTTTATGTAGTTGCTGCAAACTGTCACAGAAAGCTTCTTTTGAAATTATTGAGCAATGTCAATCAAAATATGATGCGGACAGCTTTACAAAAATGTTCAAATGTGTGTGAAATCTTATGGGACTTAACTGCTAAGGGCAGCAGTCCGTAAGCTTGCACACTACTTAACCTAAATTATCCTAAGGACAAACACACACACCCATGCCCGAGGGAGGACTCGAACCTTCGCCGGGACCAAGCGAACAGTCAATGACTGCAGTGCCTAAGACCGTTCGGCTAATCCCGCGCGGCGACAGCTTTACACAGCGACTGTTTTCAGTTAGCCAAAGCTTTGTGAATGATGGCGTCCACACTGTCTTTGCCAGTTCCTGGGTTATCCGATTCTGTGCCAATATATATAATTTGAGAAACAACAGTAGACCTAGCACTGAGCTTCATGAATTCGTGAATCCACATAAGTGATTTCTCTCCACCAGAAGAATCTTCCACGGCTTTATTCGCCGCTCAGGATTAGCCGAGCGGTCTCAGGCGCTGCAGTCGTGGACTGTGCGGCTGATCCCGGCGGAGGTTCGAGTCCTCCCTCGGGCATGGGTGTGTGTGTGTTTGTCCTTAGGATAATTTAAGTTAAGTAGTGTGTAAGCTTAGAGACTGATGACCTTAGCAGTTAAGTCCCATAAGATTTCACACACATTTGAACATTTTTTCTTTTTGAACGGCTTTATTCGTTGAGTTATTGAGGACAATTTTCGGCATTCTTTTGTTTAATAAGGCATTATCCATTGGTTGACTATACCATTAATTTATCTAGAAGGATAAAGTTACTCAAACAGCCAGACGCATTAGATAGACCACAAAAAAGGGCAGTCAGAGTCATTTTGTTATTTTATGCTTGTAAAATTTGGTGATGAATGTATAAATAGCATTCTTAGTCAAAAAAACCTTATGAAATGCAAACTGTGATGTACAAAGGATGCTATTGCTGCTCAGGTAAGATACTATTTTCGAGTACATTACTTTCTCAAATATTGTGGGAAATTATGTCAATAGTGAAACTGGTAGGTAGCTATTGACATGTTTCCTATCACCTATCTTATAGAGATGTGGTGATGCGTGAACATCGTGTTCTGTTAAAAATCACTGAAAACTAGATCGAGAGGCGAGAGATATTCGTGTAAGTCTGCAGAAAAAATGGTTCAAAAGGCTCAGAGCACTATGAGACTTACCAACTGAGGTCATCAGTCCCCTAGAACTTAGAACCTAACTAACCTAAGGACATCACACACATCCACGCCCGAGGCAGGATTCGAACCTGCGACCGTAGCGGTCGCGCGGTTACAGACTGAAGCGCCTAGAACCGCTCGGCCACACCGGCCGGCTGTGCAGAACAGAGGTAGTGAGGAGAAAGTGTGTTTGCTACTGGTCCAACCCTTCGGGAACGGAACTGAAATACTAGATGGTGATGCACAACGAGTGAGACAGCTCTCGGAACTTATTGTCGATCATCGACGAACATAACAGCAGACAAAATCGGCAAAGTGTGGCTAAGGCTGGCACAGAATCGAATAACCGAGAAATTAGTAAGGACGCCATCATTCACAAAGTTTCGGATAATTGTTTTCCATTCGAAATAGATCACTGATGAAATCCGCAATGCACACTTGTCCGCATCACATTTTGCTTGACATTGATCACTAACTGAAAAAGAAACTTTCCCTGACTTTTTCCAGCCACTGTATAAATGTTGCCAAAAAGTGAATTGTGGCCAGTAGACATTGCTTTCAAGGCGAATAAAGGTATTCTATTTGTGTTTCATTTGACTAATATCATTCACTAAACTTGTAATTCAGTCTTGGCGGTATTCTCAGTGGTATATCTTCAATTCAATACGAGCAAGTGCCTTGTTGAAACTTCCTGGCAGATTAAAACTGTGCGCCCGACCGAGACTCGAACTCGGGACCTTTGCCTTTCGCGGGCAAGTGCTCTACCATCTGAGTTACCGAAGCACGACTCACGGCAGGTACTTACTGCTTTACTTCTGCCAGTATCTCGTCTCCTACCTTCCAAACTTTACACAAGATCTCCTGCGAACCTTGCAGAACTAGCACTCCTGAAAGGAAGGATACTGCAGAGACATGGCTTAGCCACAGCCTGGGGGATGTTTCCAGAATGAGATTTTCACTCTGCAGCGGAGTGGGCGCTGATATGAAACACCCTGGCAGATTAAAACTGTGCGCCCGACCGAGACTCGAACTCGGGACCTTTGCCTTTCGCGGGCAAGTGCTCTACCATCTGAGATACCGAAGCACGACTCAGGCCAGGAAGTTTCATATCACCGCACACTCCGCTGCAGAGTGAAAATCTCGTTTTGGAAGTGCCTTATTAATGTGGCTAGGTGTCAGTAGCAGTCCAGTGTTAAGGCCAACAATGCAGCATGCAGTGTGGCTGCAGACGTCGATGCAGAGGTGTAGAACGTTTAGACTCTAGAGTTATACTGTGTGCTTTTCCCGAGAGTCCCATCGCAATGTTTCTTACTACTCCTGCACTTAATTACGAACAATATTTGCGTATTCTAGGCACCTGATTTCTATGCAGTGATGATGTGGTATGATGGTTTGGGCGCTTAACAGTCAGATCTAAAATCTAAAACTCTCATAAAAAAGATAAATTAAGTGGCATGATCTAAAACATCATGACAAGAATATGTGGCTGGACGGAGTTTGGTCTAATACAGCACGAGACACCCTATATGACCAGCTAAAAATTCTAGTCTAAAACGTTAGACTGAAGGCTAGACACTATACAAAATTTTTAAAACAGATGGCAGGTGTCCACTTAAATTTGCTTCACTCACTTAAAAGTTGTCGTACAATGATCTGTACGCCACAGCCTTCACAGAATGAGGAACTCTGTCGCCGGAGTGTGCAGTCCTACATTAACGATAATGACGTATGCAGAGGTTGGTCAGTGACTTCATCCTATTGGAGTGACTGGTATGTGGTAAGTCATAGAAGAATCGTTTGCTTCACTGACCTCTGCTTCTTATCCCTTATTGCTAGCAACCAATCCAGCGATAATCGCACGTTCGACAGCGAGATGAAAGTCTGCCTTTGATTCCCTGTAGATCTTGGGTTTTTGGTCAGCTTGATCATTTCCACAGATTCCTCATGCTTTAGTATTAAGCGGAATGATACGTACTCCCATCGGTCTTGAAAAGCATTAGTTTGTCCTGCAATGTTTGAGTCATTTTCTTTGTAGGCAACATTTACTGCAGTAATGTGGGACACTAAAGGAAGAAGAACAGATAAGAATTGTTTTCTGTCGATGATGTCTCATCTACTCCACTGCCTCGAAGATTGATGCACTAAGTACAATGTACTGATTGAAAAAGCGAATCCTGAAGATATGATCCGAGAAAATGGCAGAACAGCTAAAGGCTAAAGGAATCCCCTTGATTCGAACCATAAGTCTATGACATCTGAAACTTAAAACAATGGCTTAATGAACGTTCTTGAAAATAGCTTCAGAAAATGAGTAAGTCAATAAACTCTTGGTCCACCTCTTGCCCAGTGTCAACACAGTTCATGGCTTCATGCCATCGTACTAAGGACGTCCACTGCAATACGAAAAGAGATGCCCAGCCACTACGACAGGCGATGGATATGAAGGTGTTTTCCGTGATTCATTTGTATCTACACATACTGCAAACCATTGTGAAGTGCATGGCACAGAGTACTTACCCTGGTATAAAATGTCGCAGAATATGTTTCAAGGATGAAGAACTTTTGGAATGTACGCCCTGAATTATGATTTGGTTACCATGAAGCAAAACACGTTACAAACTGATGTGTCATAAACTAGACAGTCCGTGAGCTAAACATCAAACGAATAATTATTTGCAGCAGAACACAATTTTATTTTTGGTAATACGATAGTATGCATGGTGAGGCAGCTAGGACATACCATTCCGAATACGTTCAGAACGAGTCAATACATTGATATGCGGGTTTCGCTAAGTTGAAGCTGGCAGTTTAGCGAATTTTCTGCCGAACGTAAGTAAATTTAGCTGCCTTAGGCACACTGACATTCTTTTCATTACACACGTTTTCTGTGGCTCTGGAAAATCCTCAGTAGAGGATGCTGGAAACATAGTGCATGGAACTTGAGATTAACAAGATAACAGCGCGGCAAACTACTGCCTCGTCTTCAAGAGAGGGGGTTCCACAAACGTATGTCCTATTATCCAGATTTAAGCAAACGCGTATCCCATGCACGGTTCGTGTGTTCATTTTTGTGGCTTTCAAATCAAGTTTTCATAATGTTGACTGTGAGCACTGGTAAATGGCATAAAGCGATTCTAGGGAGTCTTTGCTGCACACTGTACTTCATCTTGACTTGGCTCATGCCCCTGTTTCATGAGTTTCCAGATCCTTGGGAGACAAAGCTGTTGCCTTGTAATCCTCTTAATTAGTTTATTCCACAGATAAAAAATCAGAACTATTAACGCTGGAGGGCGTGCAGGCCATTTTCTGTTTGACGACCGACCACTCCAACTATCGGTCTAAATAATCTACATTATTGTAGACATGGCAGATCAACTCACATAATTACTGGTAAAAGAATTAAGCTCCATGTGGACATTACGTATTACAAAAATTGTGAGGCATTCTTACCTGAAAGTCAACAATTCTGACATCTGACAGTTCACCGTCCACATACTTAAACAGAAAGTTGTTCTTCCAGCAGTCACCATGGCCCAGCACAGGTAACCTGGTCTCCTCCTTCATTCGTTCAAGTACTTCGAAGATACTGTTAGCAGATCGGTCCATAAATCCCCGGCATTTTTCAGAATATTTTTCATACCCTGGACACTTATTCAGTTCATCTGCCAGTGCGGACATGATCTTAGACCCTATTGCTCTGAAATAGTCCTGAGCACGCTTGTCTGTGAACATAGTCTCATTGAACACGCTCTTGTACCGGGGCTGTTTGTCGAGTAGAAAGGCCGAGGCGGCATGCAATCTGGCGTACGCTCGCAGGACCGCCTTGCAGTGTTGGTAGTTCAGAAGACTTTGCCCCTCAGCCATCCTGAAGCCACCCTCTGACAGGTCCTCCAGCACAAGGAAGAGTGCCGGCTGCTGACCCCCGTCGTAGCATCGAGCTGTCAGCGGCCGGAAGTCCTCACCCTCCAACGATGCCAGCATTTTCTGGATCTGTGGCATCACCTCACGCAGCATCTGTGTCTCTGTTCTGAACACCTGGTCATTTTTCTCAAAGTCCTTCATTGGCCCAAAGTCAAGAGCAGTTTTCACTAGCAGTGATTCCTTTTTAGCCTCTTGTTCATTATCTTTGCCTTTCAGAATAGCAGTCACTCTGAACAACAAACTTGTAATGCCAGCTCCTGGTGGACAGGCGTATTGTACTTTAATTGAATCTACAGAAGCTTGATTTCCAACTTTATTTATCAGTACAGATTCTATGAACTCCTGATTGATCCAGGATGGAGGCGGTGGTCGAGTTTCGTTGAACGATTCCATGCTGTTGTGTACTCTTCACCTGAAAACGTAAAAAAAGATTCCATCGTAGTAATCAACTTGCTGAGTGTTAGCTTTATTACATTTAATATCAGGTTATTTATAAACAGGATGAGGCACATAACATTTTCCCTTGAATATTTGTTAATGAGGTATCAAAACTTTTTTTGTCATTAACACATTATGTCCAAAGTTAACTGGATCCAAAAGCCATTCCTCTCATTTGAGAGAGGAGGTTTGGTACTTTAAAATTGTAAACTGAAATTACTATCCTCCAATGGAATGCATCATGAGTGAGCTCTAACAGAGAAAATTTGCTCTATGCAGTTTACATCACTCATGCATTGATTTCGGCTAGACACAGTTGAAGCCTAACTTTCTAGTTCGCTTGTCCGAATATAACAATCTCAGAAGTAGAGGACAGGATTGGCAGATTCGCAACGCCGTGAAGTTTTATCACACAAGTAATTGACCACACTGCGTATGTGGGGGTGTGTAACCATTTATCTGAATGGGAGGACATTATTTTCCTTATGTAAACAAACCGGCCAGTTCCCGTTTCTTAATTTAACGGCCCTTAGGTAAACAAACTGTCCACTTCACCACATGTGTTTATTTAAGCAATAATTAATTGCCAATAACTGTCATGATAATTACTATAATTTATGAGCAATATGGCGGCCTACTCCGTGAATTAGCCTTTTACACTGATGAGCCAGGACATTATGGCCACCTGTTTAAGAGCTTGTTTCCCCGTCTTCGGAACGAAATACATCACTGATTTTGCTTATCAGGGACCGAACAGTTTGTAGGTAGTTTTGTGGAGGAATGCGCATTAGATATCTACGCATAAGTCATGTAATTCGAGTAAATAACAGGCAGCTCATATGGGTACGTGGAGATGGCGCCCGATAGTGCTCCAGGTGGGTTCCGTAGGATTTACATCAGGCGAATTTGGTCGCCTAAACATCAACGTGAGTTCACTATAATGCTGCTCAAACCACTGAAGCATGGTTCTGGCTGAAAGACCTAGACAAGTATTCAGCTAAAATATGGCATTGCCGTCAGGGAAGATGGATGCAGGTGGTTTGCAGCTGTCAGCGTGTCTTCTATTAGCGCCACAGGTCCCACGCAGACGCAGGATAATGTCTCTCACAGCACAATACTGCCCCCACCAGCCTGTGCCCGTGGCACGCTGCATGTTTCGAGCCGCTGTTCACCTCGTTCACGGCGTTTGTGGAGACGACCATCGACCTAGTGTAGCAAAAATATAATTAACCCAGAGAGCCGACACGTTTCCGTTGATCAAAGGTCGATTCCTGACGGTCCCAAGCCGGCCGAAGTGGCCGTGCGGTTAATGGCGCTGCAGTCTGGAACCGCAAGACCGCTACGGTCGCAGGTTCGAATCCTGCCTCGGGCATGGATGTTTGTGATGTCCTTAGGTTAGGGGACTAATGACCTCAGCAGTTGAGTCCCATAGTGCTCAGAGCCATTTGAACCATTTTTGAACGATCCCATGTCCACTGCGATCGTAAATGACGATATCGTTGGGTCAACGTTTGAACACGTAGGAGTGGTCTGCTGCTGAGCTTCATGTTCAACAATGTATGATGAACGGCGTGCACCAAAACACTTGTGTGTGCGTGAGGACTGTATTCTTTCGGCAGAGATGTCGCAGATCACCATCTATCCAACTTTACAAAGCAGACGAGATTCCGAACCCCATGTTCCGTAACGAGTCACACCCAGTGGTGGGTTTTACTGTCCTACCTCTTTCCATAGATGGTCACGACAGTAGCATGCTAACGTTCGACTAGCAACGTCAAATTGTAGAAGAAAGAGTGTATTTTTTTAGTGCACTGAAGTGTTAAGCTCCGTATTTACAGATGTATTCTTTTTTATAGAGGAAATCAGAAACGGGTATGGGGGTGTATTATCGTACGGGAAACTGAAGATGCTTCAAGGTGGTGCGGTTGCTTGTACGAAGTACAGGCTAAGAGCGCCCCTCTTTGGGTGCTGGGATGACGCTAAGGAGTGGTGGGGATGGACTTAGTAGGAGACAACCGATAGCAGCACTGTGGTGGTGGTGTGGGAGATAAGTCGTTATTTTTTGAGTCATCAATTACTGTCATTAAAATGAGAGTTATCACTTTATGCTAAATGCATTTGAACACCTGGGTAGACATAAAGCCAAGTCTCAGACATGGCCGCTATATTTCCCAAAAATTGTGTTAGATATCATGACACTTATTGTCCATTAATTATGTCCTAAATAAACAAAACATGCAGGGAAATGGCCAGTTTGTTCGAATGAGGACCATTAAATTAGGCTGGCGCTTCTGGCTGGCATGTTTCCATAAGAGAACAATGAGAGAAAATGCCCTTCCCCATTCAGGTAGAACGGGTATACACCCCTAAATAACTCTCTTGGCCTTTTGATTTACAAAAAAACTTGCCACATATAATTTGTATAGTACCACCATATGTCAAAAGGCATAACCATTGCCTAGCTGGGAGTCAGTTAATAATGGATACACACTAATTTTTCTTATTGCATGCACATACACCGACAGAGCTACGACGACACAGCATAAAAAGTACAAAGAATGTTTGTACAAGCGACTTTTTTTTTAAATTTCTGTGGGGATGATAAGCCTTATGTAAGTACACACGAATTTCTTTGCCTACATCTGGTAGTGGTAACACACCATACATGCTCCACACAGCTTCACAACACATATCAATGTTTTTAGTAACTACATCCTTGGAAATGTTGTCATTGGTCAGCTCTGAAAGAGCATACCAATTATTTCCCAAAAAAAAACTGTAAAGATAATCTCGCCAACTAACATGGTCATTGACTGCCCACAGCATTGTTGGACTGGCGCACACCAAGTTTCCGAATGTCACTTCCTATCCTTATCACTGATAATTTTAATAATTTGCGGATAGTCACTGACACATGCTGAGTGATAACCCAGTAGCACAGGGGGTGCAGTTTAATCATCCGACAGAGAAGTGCCACCACTCATATGACGAAAGCATAACATTCTTGGCACTAACCTGAGGATTTTGAAACACTATTAGAGCAATAAATTCGTGTCCTGGTGGCATGCGGAAAATAATACATTAGCTACCGCTCAAATTTAGACGGTACATAACAGTGAATGGAAACACCTTAACGTTTGCATTAAACCACTGTAGCCACACATATTGTGATGAAGATCTAGGTGGTGGTGGTCACTCACGATAGTACAAGAATATTTCCTTTATATTGTCTGGTGATATTCCACCGGAGGACCAATCCTGATGCTATGTCGTGGACTAAGAGCTGGACAAAACACGCGACGGGAACCTAAAGTCCATCAAATCAGGTAAGGGCAGTGGAAAACGAATGGCTTGCATAAATCAGGCTGTTCAACTGCATTATCAGTTGGAGCCCACTGCAGTACAGGAAAGAGAAAAATGTTACTGTAAATAGCAAATAATAACAACAACAATGAGAAAGAGAAGGAGGAATTAACGAAACAATTATTTTCTTTCTACTCTTCTCATTGGTGGTGGTTGATCTTTGTTGCTTCATGGTGATGGCAGTGTTGCTCGAACAAGGCATAGATTAAGAACGCCTGTCTTGGGATGCTGGAGTGATGCTAAGGAGCGGTGGGAGTAGTGATGGCGTTGGTGGTGGTGGCGGCGGGGTGGAACGACCATTAGGAGCACAGTTGGGCAGTGGGAGCCGGAAGAAGTCATTTTTTGAGTCATAAATTACCATAATTAAAATTACAGTTATCACTTTACACTAAAAGCTTTGAACACTTAGTAGACAACTGATAAACCAAAACATCATGACCACTGCACACCGTGACTTTGAGTGCCGCCTGTTGTCGTTGCGGGCGTGTGAAGCGGTAACAAAAGAAGTATGTAAGTGGAGCAAACACCCTATCGAAGGTATGGGCTGCAAATGGGGGAATCCATCGAGATAAGCGACTTTGATAAAAGGTAGGATATTATCATGCAGAGCCTGTGAACGACTATTTCGAAACCAGTGAAGATTGTAGAGTTGTTTCGAATTGGTGTATTACGCATTGGCAGTTACATGATAGACTATGGCATATATTTTCTTTCACGTTTATGGTGAGCCTTAGTATAGCAATTTTTTTCCACTAGCACATTTTAATCCTATGTACTTAACCGTTACAGAGACACACCTTGTGCTTGTAAATGTTTCCTTTTTTGGCATCGTCTTGCCATAATCTTGTTCAGGAGTAACAGATCTACATAATTCAGCAGCTTAGTACAGTCAGCTTGGTACGTATATAAGTAAACGGTAAGCGTTCATGTAATGGTCATGTGGCTGACACCATGGCAGACCATGTATCGTCGTTTTGCACCTGATGAATTTTCAAAGTTTGTACTAATCCGTTTTTTAACAAGTCTTACCGTATTGAGAATAGGTAACGCTCTGCCTTTGTCAGCAAAAAGTATGATCATTATGACATTCTGTACGTATTTCTAGTATTAGATTATCATTACTTTTAAGTACTTTGCTGCTTTTCTGGACGTGATTTCTTTTCCTCTATGGTGATTTGTGGTTGGATACCTATATTCTTTTTCCCTGTGAGTACATTTTTCCGCCAAGTGATGATAGCCAACTTGTCAAGTATGACATATATTCATTATTTTGGCCAAATTCTTCATGTTGGCCGTCCGGAATGGCCGACCGGTTCTAGGCGCTGCATTCTGGAACCACACGACCGCTGCGGTCGCAGGTTCGAATCCTGCCTCGGGCATGGATGTGTGTGCTGTCCTTAGGTTAGTTAGGTCTACGTAGTTCTAAGTTCTAGGGGACTGATAACCTCAGAAGTTAAGTCCCATAGTGCTCAGAGCCATTTTTTTCTTCATGTTGCTATGTTGACTGACGCACGATGAATGACTTTAAATTGTCTCTTTCCACAGGTCCAATAGTGCTAGTGCATTATACAAACTTTCCTTCTCCTCACGTCCTATTTGTTCCCATAATTAGTGGAACTTCTGTTTTTCCCTTTTGTGTTTATTCTGCAGAGATAGTTAGCCAAGACCTTAGTATAAATATTTTTATGATAACATAGAGACGTTCTTGCAATCATATGGAAAGTTGTCATAAAGCAACTATGTTTGCACACTTCTCTGAATGTATACCACATTTTTTTTCTTTTCACAGAACTGTGTTACTCACATTACCGAATGTGGCATACTTTGCTCTTGATATATATATATATATACCCTGCCCGAGGCAGGATTCGAACCTGCGACCGCAGCGATCGTGTGGTTCCTGACTGCAGCGCCTAGAACCGGTCGGCCATTCCGGACGGCCAACATGAAGAATTTGGCCAAAATAATGAATATATGGATATATATGTGGTATACTTTGCTCTTGATATATATATTCATATGCCACCACTATAACTTTGTATGCAATTCTTGTCACACAGCAACTAAGTTTGCATATCACTCTGATATGTGGACTTTGTAAATACTTTTGAAAAACTGATTATTTGCTAAGTTTTAAGGCACTTCGCCAGTGTTAAGATGTACCGTATTGTTTGCTTTTTTTTTTGCTCTTTAGGTTAATATGTTTCTCATTTTGTTTTTCGATGTAACGTGTATACTAGTTCACCATTGTATTTCATTGCATGGACATACCCTCTTGTTTTATATGTATCATTTGTGCTTCATTGGCACTCTACACACATCATGAAATATTTTCATTGGGAGCAGTTGTTAGCTCTCATATTTTATTTGATCAGAGACTGTAGAGTCTTATACCCTGGTTTGTGATTAGCTTGTACAGCACTTAAGATTATACGTACTGTAGATGCCTCGTAGAGACATGTTTGTAATGAGTGGTTAGGTTCTTGTTAGCGTGGATGGACTATTTTTTAGCATATTCTGAGCTTGCTGCCTCCTCATTACTGCCAAAACCAAATTTTTCTGATGTCGGTGCCCGTGGAACTGCAGGATTGTCTTGCACTGGTCAGTTACACCAAATATTTGTGACAGTGACGATGGGTCTGCAAGACTGTCTCACTGTGCTTTTCAAATAATATTTATATTATCATTGTCTGTGGGACTGCAAGATTTTCCTTCAATGTGTCATCTAGTTTCCCTACACACTTATGGTTGGCAGTTAAATTACAAGTTTTACTCTCTTAGGACACTTTTTGTGCCGCACCCTAGGGTGGTGATAAATATTTGATTTTGTACTTAGGACACTAATATGTGCAGTCATATATGTATTCTATCGGCTCTCTGTAATAACAGTCTACACATTTAATGCAGTTTGCACTACTATGTGTGTACCCTAATATTTAGCAAATACTATACTTTTAACAATATATTTATGTACAGCAATGACTTTTATCTATTTTCAGTTACGCAACTATTTATGTCCAGCAATAATTTTTATTTATTTTCTGTCATGTATAGTTTATTAATGCATGTCATGTTTCAAATGTAAAATCTCAATTTATCTGTTTGTTCAGTCGACATTATCATGTCAAGATTGGAACGAAAACTGATTTGTGAAGGAGGAAGTCTAATGGAATGTGAGAGTTAAATATTATAATGATGTTACTTCTTTTTCACTATTGCTGCGTCATCGGACAAAGTTGGTTATTGTCCTGAGAGTTACTAGATTTGAGAGATCGGAAAGTGTATTGTTTGGATGTTAAGACGTTCATTACATTTAAAATCAGCCTTAAGCACTTTTTCACAGTATACAAAAAAACTTAGTGTTGTCATTTATGCGTGTATTTCATTTTTTTTACCAACCTCTCTTACTTTTTTTAATGGATCATGGAACAAAGTGTCCGAAAAATTAGATTTGTAACTAACAGAGACCTCTTTACATCTCTCGAGTGCCTCTGTGTAGATACAGTAATTAATAGCTTCAGCATAGTGGCGCGCAAGACAGAGCAGTACTGCAACGCGTTATCATGATTTGCGCAGAATAGAGGTAAGGGCAAAATATTTTTTTTCATTTATTCAATCAGGGCCAACTTATGTCATTCAGAGACAGTTTTTGTGATCAGTTTTGCTAAACCAGTTATTGTAGGTTTCATGTCAAAGTTCATTACTCAGGCAGTTTATACTGTTCAAAATTCTTGCAGTCAGATTGCTAATTTTTACAGTATAGAAGACTTCCCTTTTCATTACGATAATTAATTACTATTACAGTGCAGCCTTGCCATCACATTACGACAGTACAAGTTTCATTACGACAGTTCATTCATTATTACAGCCCAGAGCTTAGAATCAGAAACAGTACTTAAGGCAAATTTTTAATTATTCTGAGGATAACTTTCACTCATATTTTTTTACTATTTTAAAGAGAACTTTCACCCCCATCTAAATAAGTAAGACTAAGCACAGTTTTCATTTTTGACGACGTTGCAGAGGAGAACCAGGCTGAAATACGAAAATACTCCATCATAATAGTAATTTGAATCAGGACAGATGTTCCCACTGTGCGCTGCAGGATTTCCTTTGTAGTATTAGTATCATGACTTGCCATTAGGTGATGGCGGTACTGGTATGGAGACGCAGTGTTGAAACACAGGCACCAGTGTGCAATACAGTTGCAGGCACACAGCGTGGACCGGACCTAGATGAGAAGGACTCTACTCCTAAAGCTGTTTTATCAAAACAAAAGCAATAGTTTTGCTGCTCTTCGCAAATATCGACGCATTAAAGGAGTACACTGATGCGGCAAAATTCATGTGATAGCGATATCTACACACATAATTGACCGTAGTATCGCGTACACAAGGTACAAAAGGGCAGTGCGATAGCGGTGCTGCCATTTGTACTTGGGCAATTCTTGTGAAACGCTTTTCGACGTATTAAGTCCTTACAACGGAAATTACCAGACTTTGAACGGGGAATTCTAGTGGGAGCTAGGCGCTTGGGAAATTCCATTTCGGAAATCATTAAGGAACTCAATATTTCCAGAGCCACAACGTCAAGAGTGTGACGAAAGTACCAATTTTATGTAGTTACATGTATTCAAAATGGGTAAGTGGTCAGCTTCTATCAGTAACCATCATGGTTTAGCAAAAAATTAAGTATCTCTCTGAATGGCCGCTGTACTGCCTTTTCACCACCCCCCCCTCCCCCAGCCCCCCAAATTCCTACCTATAAAGTGTCAGTATTGGCTCTTATGAAAAAAAGTTTGACAACCACTGTACTTAACGATACTAGCAAATGATTTGGCCGCCCAGATCGTCCGATATGAATCCCATCGAAGACTTAAAAAGCATAATCGAGTGGTGAGTTCGTGCACAAAATTTTGCACTGGCAACACTTTTACCATTGTAGATATCTATAGAGGCAGCATGGCTCAGTGTTCCTGCAAGGGACTTCCAACGACATCTGAGTCCACGCCACGTCGAGTTTCTGCACTACGCGAGGCAAAACGAGGTCCGGCGCGATGTTAGGAGATATCCCACGACACTGGTCATCTCAGTATCTTGAGAGGTCCTCTTCCCGCACTGGGGTTGAAGAACATGGTCCGGAACTTTGAATTAATTTTTTTTATTTTTTTGAAATCTTATGGGACTTAACTGCTAAGTTTATCCGTCCCTAAGCTTACACACTACTTAACCTAAATTATCCTAAGGACAAACACACACACCCAAGCCCGAGGGAGGACTCGAACCTCCGACGGGATCAGCCGCACAGTCACTTCGAATTAACTGATGATTTGGGAACTGCTACTAGAACAGATTGACAGCCAAATGCGCCATAAATTGTTGAAGTAGTTACAGTTACCATGGCTCAGAGTGCAGGACGCAATGCGTCATCTGAGCTGTAGTGTACGAGTTGGGTCAAGATAGGAGGCCATTTCATAGTCCACTGTTGTTTCGGGTAGCAGAAGAGCAACCAAGCTGGATACAGACGGTCGTCTCGTCACTGCGCAACGTTTGTAACCTGGAACTTAAATATGGTACGCAATTAACAAATGTCAACCTCTCAAGTGGAAATTATACTGTGTTTCTGTCAATAGTTCATTAGTTATTTCTCCTCCGCATTTTCTTACAAATGTTTCCCCGAAGCTTTGCCCGACAATGAGTCGTTTGTCATGGGGCCGCTCTCAAGTAGCGAAAGTTCAACTATAACCGCCTATAACAAAGAAAGCTGGGACTTATTGACACTTTGTTTCGTTGTTTGCCTTCTTGAATGACTACTTTTGTTTTTTGTTTCCTTTTTCCTTTCTTAATTACCACTAGTGTTAGTGAGAGATGTCCCATAATATAGAGCTACCATTCTGTAATTCTGGGTATAACACCAGGCCCAATTTGCTAAATTACGTTAGTCACAATAATTTTCTAATTAATTTGAACCATTTAAAGTAAATAGTTTTGCAAAGGCTGTTCAGTTAAGTAACAGTAATTATTTTCTATTCCCGTTACATTGTTGATAAGTAAACATGTAATTACTATATTACTGATAAAGTTAGGAAAATAGCACATACAAATCCTTAAAGTATTCATCTACCCAATTTCTTTAACCTCATAGGAAGATCTGCACTTAATTAGATTCCGAATAATTAAAACTTTTGTGTATAGTACTGTTTATTTCACTATTTTTGCAGTTTCGGCATCAAAAAGGCTTACTTCACTTGAAACGATTATTGTAAGAAAAAGTTCAGGCCAAAAACAATTTTCCTGCTGTATTCAATTAATTTGGGATGTAAAATTCTAATTCTATTTAACAGTGTGAAACTGTAATAGCCATTTTTGAAAAGCTATACAAGCACTGGCCCTGTACCATTTTGGAAGTCAGTTCCGAGATGTCGCATATGGAACTCGTGCCAGCCAAAACAGTCATAATGTACTTGGGCAATAATGTGTTTTGCTTAATATGAAGCCAGACTGTGAATTAGAGCTATTAATAATATACGTGGGTTAACTTGAATATGGGAGTCAGTCTATTCTGAGATTTCGAGCGTGGATCCAGTGTCAATCAAATCAACAATAACGTAATGGTGCAGTAATGTGTTGTTGTCATTAAGAAGAGGGACAATCAAGAAGAACACTTAAAAATGACTGTTGATTAACTTTCATATTAAAGTGCCACACGCATCGTTTCATCTGATTGAGATTTTTGTAGATTGGTTACACAGCGACTATTATCGTATAATGAGAAGATGCAGTATGTGCATATCTGGTAAATGTGACTTAACTACGTAATTAAGACACGGCCTGGCCATAACTAATTCAATGAGGGTGTCTGACGTTTGTTGACATTATTTTATGTAGGTAGTGCTGTACTCATCCATATTTACAGCCGATTTTTCGCCATGATCGTTGCTACTGAGGAACTATAAGCTGATTCATGACCAGGTGTGTCACACCCCCTGTGTACTTTTAGAAAAATATGTCTGACATTAATTTCACTATTAATTTCTGCAGTCTTCGCCAGCACTGTATTCGATGGAGTTGAAGACACTATTTTTAGGCAAGTTCTAGTATCACGAATATGCATTTTTTCTAGTTTCTAAACAGCTTAATTTTTGCCTCTGCCGAAGAATGCGCAACCACAGTCAGTAACAATCTAGACGTTAAAGACTCTGTAGAATAGAAACACCTGTAACCGAGCGCATCACGTTGAGACAAGGGTTTACTCCTTATAACAGATGCGCAATGACAAATAGCAGCCATACCACGAATATTACACTGATTAAAGTAACAGATAACTAAAAATGTGTCACAAAAACAGTGAGGCTACAATATTTGCACTACTATACTACAGTAAAGCACTTGATGCCGTGAGTTCTGACATACTGCCCAGAAAAAATCGACAGAAAGAATTTTCAGATAGTGTGCTCAAGTGGTTCGAAAGCTACTTCAAAAATAGACAGCACCGTGTTGTCTGTGAGAACGAAAAGTCGTCCTCGAAGGATGTTCACTCAGGAGTGCTGTAAGGGTCAGTCCTGGACGCATTATAGTCCCCCTTGTATGTCAATGATTTCTTGTTGATTCTGTCTCCTGTGAATGTACATAGATACCTATAGATATCTATACCGAAAATCTCCTACTTAATGTAAGTGCAAAATCTGAAGATGTCTTACTACCACTTCCACAGAAACGACAATATGTCGTCAAAGGTAAGATGGGCGCAAAACCTAGAACTGAAACTACATATGATGATATAAGTAATTTTAATATTCCAGGAAAAATAATTACCTCTGACCTCTGCTAAAAATTACCCCCTATTAATCAGAGGTGTCCCAATATCACATCACAAACCAGTAAAGAACTTGGATGCAACTTTGGATGAGCACCCCTCACTGAACAGGAAACATTGTCGCCAGGTGCAGGAAAATTTCTGTTCGCCTCTATGCCGTTCTGAAAATTTCGAAATAAATTTTCACAAGAAGTGAAACGTACACCTATGCACTGTCAACGGCTGTGCCGAGGTGGATACACCGTTTCCTGTTGGATCACCGAAGTTAAGCACCTCGGGCGTGGCCAGTAATTGGGTGGGCACCCCTCTGGCGCGCCGCGTGCTGTTGACAATTTTTCCTTCGCCTTCAAGGCAGAGGAGCAGGAGCGGGTAACGACGTAAAGTCTCTGATAACGGATCTTTGCGCCACTGTGCTGAATTAAATACCAAATCTTTCCGCAGTGCCTCATGAAGCGAGGGCATGCAACACCGTAGATAGCCGTCCGTCCGTCGGATGGGGACGTTAAGCTTAGGCAGATGCCCCCTTGGTGCCTTTTGAAAGGAACTGGGTATGTGCCGGCATCGAATTTCACCCTCTTCCTTCCCTTATTATCTCCGACACAAACACGACACTACGCTACACACCACACACACACACACACACACACACACACACACACACACACACACACACACACACCGTCATGGTCATCTTCACTTCATACACTACTGGCCATTAAAATTGCTACACCAAGAACAAATGTAAATGAAAAACGGGTATTCATTGGTCAAATATATTATAGTACTACTGACATGTGATTACATTTTCACGCAGTTTGGGTGCATAGATCCTGAGAAATCAGTATCCAGAACAACCACCTCTGACCGTAATAACGGCCTTGATACGCTTGGGCATTGAGTCCAACAGAGCTTGGATGGCGTGTACAGCTGCAGCTGCCCATGCAGCTTCAACACGATACCACAGTTCATCAAGAGTAGTGACTGGCGTATTGTGATGAGCCAGTTGCTCGGCCACCATTGACCAGACGTTTCCAATTGGTGAGAAATCTGGAGAATGTGCCGGCCAGGGCAGCAGTCGAACATTTTCTGTATCCATAAAGGCCCATACAGGACCTGCAACATGCGGTCGTGCATGTCCCTGCTGAAATGTAGGGTTTCGCAGGGATCGAATGAAGGGTAGAGCCACGGGTCGTAACACATCTGAAATGCAACGCCCACTGTTCAAAGTGCCGTCAGTGCGAACAAGAGGTGACCGAGACGTGTAACCAATGGCACCCCATACCATCACTCCGGGTGATACGTCAGTATGGCGATGACGAATACGCGCTTCCAATGTGCGTTCCTCGCGATGTCGCCAAACACGGATGCTACCATCATAATGCTGTAAACAGAACCCGGATTCATCCTAAAAAAATGACGTTCTGCCATTCGTGCACCCAGGTTCGTCATTGAGTACACCATCGCAGGCGCTCCTCTCTGTGATGCAGCGTCAAGGGTAACCGCAGCCATGGTCGCCGAGCTGATAGTCAGTGCTGCTGCAAACGTCGTCGAACTGTTCGTGCGGATCGTTGTAGTCTTGCGTATGTCCCCATCTGTTGACTCAGGGATCGAGACGTGGCTGCACGATCCGTTACAGCCATGCGGATAAGGTGCGTGTCATCTCGACTGCTAGTGATACGAGGCCGTTGGGATCCAGCACGGCGTTCCGTATTACCCTCCTGAAGCCACCGATTCCATATTCTGCTAACAGTCGTTGGATCTCGACCAACGCGAGCAGCAATGTCGCGATACGATAAACCGCAATCGCGATAGGCTACAATCCGACATTTATCAGAGTCCGAAACGTGATGGTACGCATTTCTCCTCCGAACACGAGGCTTCACAACATCGTTTCACCAGGCAACGCCGGCCACTTGCTGTTTGTGTATGAGAAATCTGTTGGTAACTTTCCTCATGTCAGCAAGTTGTAGGTGTCACCACCGGCGCCCACCTTGTGTGAATGCTCTGAAAAGCTAATCATTTGCATATCACAGCATCTTCTTCCTGTCAGTTAAATTTCGCATCTGTAGCACGTCATCTTCGTGGTATAGCAATTTTAATGGCCAGTAGTGTAGATACACTTACGCACACGGTTCTCATATTTGGCGAAAGAAAAGTGCGACCGGGCGTAGAGGACAGGGAACATGTTCCCAACTAGGCGACTGAACCTGCCCTTCAGGGTCTCCCAGCCATTCATGGTATACCACTTTACTTTCCTGGTTTTCTTGTGCATTAACTCGTTCTACCGAAATTCCACTATTCCCCATATTATAGATCAAGCACCTGTGACATCATAATATTAACACAGGATCTCACTTATCTTGAATCCTAGTTCTGCCCATCCACATAGCAAAAACATTCTTAAACTGCTGCTCTACTGTGGTGGTCCACCTATGGTGGATCAAGTTATACTGAACTGTATGCACAATGAAGTGTTTTCGTGCATATAATAAAAAGGTGAAAGAAACATAAAAAGCTAGTTTTCTCTCTGTTAAAAAGTAAAATGAATACCTTCATCTTCTCGAAGTTAACCTTTTTCCTTTTTTCACTTCTCAATCGTCCCTGCCTCCTTCTTTCCCCTTATCTTCATTATTTGCGTTCCAGCACTTTCATCTTTCGCTCCCTCTCCCAACCCTTCTGTGACGTCCATTCCCTTCAGGGGTGTCAGTTTAGATCTACGTGATTTTGCGAGTATTTGGTCTGCCACTCTGTTATTCATGAACTAGTATAAATGTTATTTTTTCTGCTATAACTACCGCTGCTATCCACCTTTTACTGGTATTGTAATGTTACTTCTAATTGTAGTATCCTATATGTCCGCCCCCGATATATGAGTGGTCAGCGCGACAGAATGTGAATCCCAAGTGCCCGGGTTAAATTCCCAGCTGGGTCGGAGATTTTCTCCACTCAGGGACTGGGTATTGTGTTGTCCTAATCATCATCGTTTCATCCCCATCTACGCGCAAGTCGCCGAAGTGGCGTCAAATCGAACATAATAGAGTGCCTAGTTAAATAGAAAGAGAGGATGTGATGTCCCTAATCATGCCAGGGTAAATATGTTCCGTCCATTGTCATTCCCAGAAATATAGTCTGGCATTTACTGAGGAAAGAAGATGGCTTTATCTGATGTTTCTTAGTGCCTACAGAATTCTTAGCCTACCAAAGTTACCAACAGTCGTCTTAATATTTTTGTAGCCACCTTTAGGAAAACTTTTTTATTTTCCAAGATCGCAAGGATGTATACGTCGATTGTTAGTTTTACCTAGTCCCATAATACATCGACTACTGTAGCAAGATGCTTAGTCATAATCACGTTTACAATTAAAAACTCTACAACTGAGGATACAATATGACAGTTATATTTACGATTCCAAGCTAAAGAATTACGATTACAATTTTTAAATTTATAATTGTAAACATGGCAGTGACAAAGCGCCTTGCTTCAATAGTCATTGTAGACACTACTTTTTACTGTGTGATCTGATGATGTGAAGACTGGCCGAAACTAGTAATTGACGTATCCTTCCTTGCGATCTTGGCATATCAAAAAGTTTTTCTAAAGAACACTACAACTCCGTACGTAATTACAGATCGCCTCCTTCAACGCGAAAACAATGTCAGGTAGTTACATTATCTCATACTACCTTTCCGCAAATGCTTCTCAAGTGTCTACAGTAAGCTGTGCCAAAACTTTATACAGAAATAATTTTTCGAAAGTCGTGTTGGTAGTCTGGCAGTATACATTTTTGATTCGATTCACCACTTAAGTCGTTTTTAAATCAATCATTAGTAAGGTTTCGCAGTGTGCGAGGAAAGTATTATGGACGTACAGGCGGAGTCAGACGGAGGCCCCATTCATAGTTTACGGAATGGTACAATTATTCCTGTGTTCCAGTCTTAAGGAAAACATTTGTAGCACCATATTGCCAATTTCCAGCAGCCAGTAGCTATAACTTCCCTGATCACTGCACGAAAAACACATGGTGTTATAATTACAGTTAAAATTTTCAAAAGGCTGTAGAAATAACACCACTGGTCAGAATGACGTGGAATTGCAACAGAATATTACCGGTCATGACTGTCTCAATGCAGGATCGTGCTCTGCTTGTAAAGCTGTATTACAAGAACGATGAGAGTGCACACGTCGTTCTGCAAAAGTTCCGGGCACTGAAGGGTTTGAAACCAGGCGATGGTCCGATTAGTGCCTAGGTCTGGAGAAAATGATTCGGAAATTCGGAAAAACGGATTCTTTTAGTGCGCAACGTGAACGTGGTAGAGGGAGGAAGCGAATTGATTTGACGTCAGTGGAAGGAGTGGCCACAGTAATACAGGAGGAGACGAGTGTTGGTGTGCAAACGTATAGTGCACGGAGAATTGCCTGAACATTGGACTTACCCGTGTGCACGGTGCGTAAAAACCTACGAAACATCCTTCTTTGCTATCCATTCAAAATTACCCACGTGCACGAGTTGCTTCCTGTTGACCTGCCAGCAAGAGAGACTTTTGCTTTAAAATTTCTTGCTCGCATGGAAGTGGACAATGATTGGCCGTGAAAGATTTCGTGGATTGAGAAAGCCTACTTCCATTTGACAGGATATGTCAATGCACAGAATTGTCGAATATCTGCAACGGAAAATCCGCACACAGATCAACCAGTACCACTTCACCTTAAAAAGGTTACTGCGTAGTGTGGGTTTACGGCATCATTTATCATAGGGCCATATTTTTTCGAAGAGACAGGTGCTTCCGGTCCTGTTACCTGTACCATCACTGATAAACGCTATGAGTGATTTGCGTAAACACATCATACCAGTTCTCCAATAGCTTGGATGTGCGAATGGGATCATTTTCATGTATTTTTATTGGTGCTTTTTATGCGATTTTTGGCCTCAGAACAATTAAAAACCGATGTGAGTGCTTCTTTTTATGCGGTGTTTGGCCTCAGGACAATTAAAAACCGATGTGAGTGATGCTTTTTCTGCGGTTTTTGGCCTCAAGACAATTAAAAACCGATTTTTCCCATCCGACGTGATATGACCTTGCCGTGGTCGATGGTCTTACGTAACTAACAGTATCACACCTGTACACCCTTGCATATTGACTAGTGCAGTTTATCATCACACATACAACTTAGGCATTGTTGTGTGATTCATTTGTCATTTGTAGTCAACCACTATTAAATTATGATGCTTAAAGCGCCATCTATTGCTACATTTTCTAACTATTTTTCTTCTGCCATACGTTTTCCCCCTTCTCCGACAATACCCCGTTGCAATTTGACGTCATTCTTACCAGTGGTGTTATTTCTATAGTGCTTTGAAAGTTTAGTTATAATCACACTGTATTTTCCACTCATACTGTACTGGATGTACGTATTAAGGGAAATTGTTTGATACTTCTGTCAGAACATTCAGATTCTGGCGACACAGAGGTGTGCTATTTTGTCTAAGGATGTGCCTGCGAGTGTCTCGCCCATGCTTTCAAAATTATTTTTTCTTGCTTACTGCTCCGCAGAGCTTTGACTCATTTCCATGTCATATTTCTTCGTTAATAGTATCTTCAAAATGGTCTTCAGCCACCTATGATCGTTTTCTTCAAAACACGTAATTTTATTATTTTGTAAGAAATCGAGTGATTTGTTTGGGCTATATTCTTGCAACGCTTTTTTCCTACCAAAATAGCTCGTACATTCTACATCACATCATGTGATTGGATATTTCTTTGATTACTTCGATTCTTTATTGGTGAAGATGGTTTCGAGAGCTGCGTTGTTTATTAGTTCGACTAAAACATTATAAGTGTCGTATTCGTTGCAGTATGTTGTTAGGTTATAAATTCGGCACTGATTCCATTCTCATATTTTTCACATCGCTTTTATCATATTCTTCATTTCTCATTTATCACTACTTCATTGTCTCATGTAGCGAATATTCCTAGTTTAATTTCGACCACGAGGTGGTCTGATCCCACTATGTCTCTCCAAATTGTCTACTGAGTTAAAACCGTCAATACCGTAGACGATACGGTTATGCCTGTCGCCGACGATCTTCTATACGGACTAGATACTACGGTAGAGCTTCCGTTATTAAGCAACAGTAGCATCCGTGATTCTCACATTTTGGGTGAGGTTTAGAAAACCCTCGATAGCAAAATAATTTCAGATAGTACAAAGAACATGACTGTTCGTAAGAAATTTAACACGAGACGTGGTGCACGGCAACACGATCAGAAATAATTATTACGTGACACTCCAAAGTATGGTTAAAAAAACAGGAGGAGAGCGTTGCATAGTGTATTTATTAACCACTGGATATCTTGTCCGGTGGTTTGATTTAACGCGAACTATAATTTTGTTTGAGATTAACTGATTTACATTATTGGCCATTAAAATTGCTACACCACGAAGATGACGTGCTACAGACGCGAAATTTAACCAACAGGAAGAAGATGCTGTGATATGCAAATGATTATCTTTTCAGAGCATTCACACAAGGTTGGCGCCGGTGGCTCTACCCTTCAATCGATCACTGCGAAACACTTCATTTCAGCAGGATAATGCACGACCGCATTTTACAGGTCCTGTACGGGCCTTTCTGGATACAGAAAATGTTCGACTGCTGCCCTGGCCAGCACATTCTCCAGATCTCTCACCAATTGAAAACGTCTGGTCAATGGTGGCCGAGCAACTGGCTCGTCACAGTACGCCAGTCACTATTCTTGATGAACTGTGGTATCGTGTTGAAGCTACATGGACAGCTGTACCTGTACACGCCTTCCAAGCTCTGTTTGACTCAAGGCCCAGGCGTATCAAGGCCACAGGTGGTTGTTCTGGTTTCTCAGGATCTATGCACCCAAATTGCTTGAAAATGAAATCACATTTCAGTTCTAGTATAATTTATTTGTCCAATGAATACCCGTTTATCATTTACATTTCTTCTTGGTGTAGTAATTTTAATGGCCAGTAGTGTAAATTTTGAGCCACGGATTTTGAGGAAATTACTTCCTAATTTAGCATCCACTGGCATAAGCCCTTCCGTCAACGCATTCCACGAAGAAGACGAATCTTTAAGAAGTTCAGATGAAGGGAGAGGTTCTTCCCCTAGACTATCCGGAAGAATGTAGATCCAGTCTTAGTTCTGGGCGAGTTCCTATTACTGCCTGTAAGTTAATGGAGCTTTCAAAGAACAAGCCGCATTTTTCAGTGATGGTATAATGCACTGAAAAGCTGTTACTCACGGGCACTACTTGAAACACCCAAAATCTTTATTCTGAGCGTAATAATGAAAACACAAATAGAAATCAGAGGGATGTATTTCTTTACTGAGAGTACCTTTGATAATTAATTTTACTGTTTGCACGCAGTGACATCGTGTAAACTTTCTTGTCCTGTCACAATAGAACAACTAAGAAGTGATGGTAAGACAGTTCTCATTGACAAATTATAGGAGAATAGCAGATGCTAAGTACGCTGTGTTTAAATTTGTGCGCTTAGTTTCCTCAAACTCCTACCTTTACGTTGTGAAACAAAACACTTAAATTACTAAAATAACCATAACTTTGGTATATTTGTGATAGCTTTCAACAGGGATAGATTGCGTAACGTGTCCGATGTGCATTATTTTAGTATTCAAATTATTTTACATTATGACGCAGCAAAATACACTCCTGGAAATTGAAATAAGAACACCGTGAATTCATTGTCCCAGGAAGGGGAAACTTTATTGACACATTCCTGGGGTCAGATACATCACATGATCACACTGACAGAACCACAGGCACATAGACACAGGCAACAGAGCATGCACAATGTCGGCACTAGTACAGTGTATATCCACCTTTCGCAGCAATGCAGGCTGCTATTCTCCCATGGAGATGCTGGATGTAGTCCTGTGGAACGGCTTGCCATGCCATTTCCACCTGGCGCCTCAGTTGGACCAGCGTTCGTGCTGGACGTGCAGACCGCGTGAGACGACGCTTCATCCAGTCCCAAACATGCTCAATGGGGGACAGATCCGGAGATCGTGCTGGCCAGGGTAGTTGACTTACACCTTCTAGAGCACGTTGGGTGGCACGGGATACATGCGGACGTGCATTGTCCTGTTGGAACAGCAAGTTCCCTTGCCGGTCTAGGAATGGTAGAACGATGGGTTCGATGACGGTTTGGATGTACCGTGCACTATTCAGTGTCCCCTCGACGATCACCAGTGGTGTACGGCCAGTGTAGGAGATCGCTCCCCACACCATGATGCCGGGTGTTGGCCCTGTGTGCCTCGGTCGTATGCAGTCCTGATTGTGGCGCTCACCTGCACTGCGCCAAACACGCGTACGACCATCATTGGCACCAAGGCAGAAGCGACTCTCATCGCTGAAGACGACACGTCTCCATTCGCCCCTCCATTCACGCCTGTCGCGACACCACTGGAGGCGGGCTGCACGATGTTGGGGCGTGAGCGGAAGACGGCCTAACGGTGTGCGGGACCGTAGCCCAGCTTCATGGAGACGGTTGCGAATGGTCCTCGCCGATACCCCAGCAGCAACAGTGTCCCTAATTTGCTGGGAAGTGGCGGTGCGGTCCCCTACGGCACTGCGTAGGATCCTACGGTCTTGGCGTGCATCCGTGCGTCGCTGCGGTCCGGTCCCAGGTCGACGGGCACGTGCACCTTCCGCCGACCACTGGCGACAACATCGATGTACTGTGGAGACCTCACGCCCCACGTGTTGAGCAATTCGGCGGTACGTCCACCCGGCCTCCCGCATGCCCACTATACGCCCTCGCTCAAAGTCCGTCAACTGCACATACGGTTCACGTCCACGCTGTCGCGGCATGCTACCAGTGTTAAAGACTGCGATGGAGCTCCGTATGCCACGGCAAACTGGCTGACACTGACTGCGGCAGTGCACAAATGCTGCGCAGCTAGCGCCATTCGACGGCCAACACCGCGGTTCCTGGTGTGTCCGCTGTGCCGTGCGTGTGATCATTGCTTGTACAGCCCTCTCGCAGTGTCCGGAGCAAGTATGGTGGGTCTGACACACCGGTGTCAATGTGTTCTTTTTTCCATTTCCAGGAGTGTATATAGATGGGTTTTAACGTAATTCACGCTGGCCGCAGTAGCCTACATGTTTATATGCATACTCACTGTTTAATATTTCCATCTGATAAAACACCATCAATACATCTACAGCTCTTCAAGATACTTCCATAACTGCGTGGAACGAGGGCTCTATGTAATACAGAACGGTTCTCAGAATATCCTGTAGGATTAATATAGAAATCTCGTGTTAGAGGTAGACTGTGCAGATAAATTTTGCAAGAATTCTGCAGTGCTTGTTTCTCGTGTAGAGATCTTGAGAACAATATGCCCGCATCTCGTGGTCGTGCGGTAGCGTTCTCGCTTCCCACGCCCGGGTTCCCGGGTTCGATTCCCGGCGGGGTCAGTGATTTTCTCTGCCTCGTGATGGCTGGGTGTTGTGTGATGTCCTTAGGTTAGTTAGGTTTAAGTAGTTCTCAGTTCTAGGGGACTGATGACCATAGATGTTAAGTCCCATAGTGCTCAGAGCCATTTCAACCACTTTTTGAGAACAATATGGAGAACGAGTCGGGTGCGTACGCATGCATAAAGTCAGTTATTCTCACTCCAGACATGAAAAGAATGCGATAGGGGTAGTCTAACACCGGTTTCGTTTAACCTACGCCATGCTCTGTAGAGTGGCTTGGGGACTATGTGTGTAAATGTCGATACACGCTGAGGTGACAGAAGTCAAGGAATATCAATATACACATATAGAAAACACGGCAGTGTATGATATAAAAGTGTAGTACATGGGCGGAGCGGACATTTGTACTCAGGTGATTCATATGAAACGGTTTTCGACGTGATTGCGGCCGCCGACGGGAATTAACGCTACATGCAGAATTTCTCAACGTTTCTGCCGAGGGCTTTCAAAGACATGTTCAGTCCATGCCATGCTGAGTTGCTGCACTACGCTGGGTAAAAACAGGTCTGACACGCTGTTAGGAGGTATACCATGACTTTTGTCGCCTCAGTTTATGAAGTAACAGAGGTGACCAGTTTGGCCTTGAAAAAATACAGACACTTTGCGCCATTACAGTACCTCCATGTGGTTTCATCGGGCAGACGTTGCCATTTAGGCTATAGGGTACAAGAGATGATGAGGAAAGAACGTGTTGACTAGAATCTTCATGTGAGCTTAGTCATATCTTAACTTATTTGTGTAATCAGTCACTTGTCACAGGAACATTCCCAGACTGGCTTAAATATGCTCAAGTTATACCTCTCCACATGGAAGGTGACAAAGAAATGCCGTCAAATTACCGATTGATCTCACTTTTGACAGCTTTTTCAAAAATCTTTGAAAAGGTTATGTTCAAGCTTCTACTTAAGCACCTTAGTGAAAATAATATACTGTCAAAATCACAGTTTGGGTTTCTTAAGGGTTCTGATATTGAGAAAGCTATTTAAACTAACAGCTAAAATGTCCTTAATTCATTGGACAACAAATTAGAGGCAACTGACATTCTGTGACCTGTCAAAGGTGTTTGACTGTGCGAATCACAGCATTCTTTTAAGTAAATTAAAATATTATGGCGTCACTGGTAGTGTTGCAAAGTGGCTTCAGTCATATCTTATTAACAGGAAACAAAGGGTGTCATTACGAAACACTTCAGCAGTAGGCAATCAGACATCATTTGACTGGGAAGAAATTACATGTGGTGTTCCCCAAGGTTCCATACTAGGTCCACTACTGTTTCTTGTGTATATTAATGACCTGTCGTCTGTTACATTACCAGATGCCAAGTTTGTCTTATTTGCAGATGATACAAACATTGCAGTAAATAGTAAATCAACTATAAATTTAGAAAGGGCAGCTAATCAAATTTTTACTGACATTAATAAGTGGTTCATAGCCAGTTCACTTTCACTAAACTTTGAAAAGACCCACTATATGCAGTTCAGAACTTCCAAGAGATTTCCTTCTGGTGTGTGTATAAAACATGATGACATGGAAATACGAGAAGTGGAGAGCGTAAAATTCTTGGGATTACAGCTTGATAACAAATTCAGTTGGGAGCAGCATACTAACGAAATGCTGAAGCGTCTAAACAAGTCTTTGTTTGCAATGCAAATGATGTCAGACATAGGAGATATAAATATAAAAAACTGGCATATTTTGCTTATTTTCACTCCATTATGTCATATGGTATCATATTTTGGGGTAACTCCACAAACAGAGAAAAAATTTTTATAATACAGAAGCATATAATAAGAGTAATGAGAAGTGTAAATCCAAGAACATCGTGTCGAAACCTATTCAAAGAACTGGGTATGTTAACCACAGCTTCTCAGTATATTTATTCCTTAATGAAGTTTGTTGTAAATAATACATCTCTTTTTCCAACTAACTGATTAGTACATATTTATTCCTTAATGAAGTTTGTTGTAAATAATACATCTCTTTTTCCAACTAACTGATTAGTATATAGTATCAATACTAGGAATAGGAACAATATACATAAACATTTAAAACCACTTACTCTTGCCCAGTAAGGAGTCCAGTATTCAGCAACGCATATTTTCAATAAGTTACCAGCAACCATTAAGAGTTTAGTTTCAGACAAGGCACAATTTAAAAATAATATAAAAGAATTTTTGGTGGCCAACTCCTTCTATTCCATCCATGAGTTACTCAAGAAGTGCAGTAGACCAGTTTAATGAAAATTTATTGTACTTTAATTTTTGACAATACTTGGTTGTAACAGCCAAGTAACTACCTATTGTGTGAATGATGGACGTATGGAAAGCAGATACATGTCTTAAGCCTGTAAATAGTGGAAGTTTAATTTTAAATCTTGTATATAATCTGACTATTCTTAACTGAGGATCGCTGAAATGAATAATTTACTTTAATTTTTGACAATACTTGGATGTAATATCCAAGAAACTAGCAAATGTCTGAATGATGGATTTAATGAAAGCAGATTTAAGTATTAAACCTGTAAATATTAGAAGTTTAAATTTAATTCATGTACATAATTTTACTGTTTATGGACTGAGGATCATTAAAATTAATGAAACTCAAGTTTTTCTAATTACATTTTTGTAATGTGTTTATCTGACATGTTCCACACCAAGGAGGTTTCCCTCTTTTATGGGTCTATGGAATGAATAATTAAACTAATCTAAGCAAGAGTGTCACATTCTGCTACTGCGCCTAGTCTTAGTATTTAACTCACAAAAGGAACACAACTTAGTTACTCTCTAAATTTCTGTAAAGCAATCGTTTCTTCATAGATCGCGTTTCTTCATATGAAGTGATCCAGATATAAGAACTCTTTGATATTTAGGCGCCAGGCTGTATGTTAAGACAATGCTGCAATCAACATGCAATCACTAAGCAACATATTGCAGCACATCTTCGTGCAAATGTAGGATACATAGGGTTAGCAGTGTCGATGGGCAAGATAACATGTGCAGTCATCCACTCGAATTTTTCAATTTGTTAACCTGTAATTGTAAATATACGTCACTGTCAGCGTGTCAGTTACTTTTCTATGAAACGTGAGAGCACCAAATTGTGCCACGGTACGTCAGAAACCTGCACTTCTGCCGTACAAATGGATTTCGCTCAGCCTAGAAACTTACTTTTTAGATCAGTGTTTTGGCTCACAAGGGGAGGCCGCCAATTGTGAAATTCAGATTCGATTCATACTGCGCATAATGGTTCAAATGGCTCTGAGCACTATGGGACTTAACATCTATGGTCATCAGTCCCCTAGAACTTAGAACTACTTAAACCTAACTAACCTAAGGACAGCACACAACACCCAGCCATCACGAGGCAGAGAGAATCCCTGACCCCGCCGGGAATCGAACCCGGGAACCCGGGCGTGGGAAGCGAGAACGCTACCGCACGACCACGAGATGCGGGCTCGCATAATAAAATCTCATGGCCAGAGGTGTAATGTGGCAAAGCGCCAAGATGCACTTCTCAGCCGTTGTCGAGAAAATCGACAGTTAAAAAAGAAACCGTTGCGGTGAAATACTCTCTACGATTAATGATTTGCTTCATGGCGCAGCGGTAAGCGCTCGGGTTCGTAGTCCGAAGGTCGCCGGATCGAATCTCGCGTCATGCAACCTTTTTTTTAGTATTTGTTTTAATTCAAATAAATAAATAAATAAATATATATATATATAATTCCCGGCAATCAGTTGCAACAATTATGCATATAATAAGTTGTTGAAAGTCGTTTGTCGTGGAAAAACTGGCGACCTCGAACATCATTATGTTTTCCGCAAACAAAGTTGTATTTCACAAATGTTATTAATTGTCTTCATAATGTTAACTACGTATAGTTAACGGAAGACGCAGAAACGGTATTCCGAAACGAATACGTATAGCGTAAGTCAAACGTTCGAATTAGAATAGAGACCCCACGAACACAAATTTGCTGCGGCAGGTATGAAATATAAGCTCCGTTACTCGCTCGTTACACTTGAAGGACAGATGTTGAACGGGCCAAAACGAGCCGCCGCATAACAGCGTAGTTGCCTGCTGACTTCGAAAGAAGGTAGATGCGGTCCCTAGCGCAACTTATAACATCGTCGAAAATCAGTGCGGACGGGAGAGCTTTGGTACACCCTGTTAAAAAAACGGATAAATGGAGGCGGTACAATTGGAGAGCGATCCGCCTTCATATATATATATATATGAATTACAAAAAACTAATAATAAAAAAAAATTGCATGGCGCGAGATTCGATCCGGCGACCTTCGGATTACGAACCCGAGGGCTTACCGCTGCGCCACGACGCTGTAGAAAATTATTTATCGTAGAGAGTATTTCAACGCAACGGTTTCTTTTAACTAGATTTTCTCGACAACGGCTGAGAAGTACATCTTGGTGCTTTGCCACATTACACCTCTGGCCATGAGCTTTTATTATGCGCAGTATGAATCGAATCTGAATTTCACAATTGGCGGCCTCCCCTTGTCGGTACTAGCATCTGTTTCACTATGTCCGTCGCTAAAGCTGATGGTCTGAGAGTTTATATCTTCTCTATTACGTTTCCTCACGGGTCAACAATATGAACTCCATTCACGTATATTCCAAGAGACTTTCCATTTTATGTTTGTCACGGAAAGGCTTTATTTCAAAGTTATATCTTGTATTCCACTTTAAGAAAATATGCTTCCATATATTACATATGTAAAATTGCTGCCCGCATCTCGTGGTCGTGCGGTAGCGTTCTCGCTTCCCACGCCCGGGTTCCCGGGTTCGATTCCCGGCGGGGTCAGGGATTTTCTCTGCCTCGTGATGGCTGGGTGTTGTGTGCTGTCCTTAGGTTAGTTAGGTTTAAGTAGTTCTAGGGGACTTATGACCACAGCAGTTGAGTCCCATAGTGCTCAGAGCCATTTGAACCATTTTTGTAAAATTGCTGTACCGAGCGAGTTGGCATAGTGATTAGCACACTGGACTCCCATTCTGGAGGACGACGATTCAAACACGCGTCCGGCCATCCTGATTTAGGTTTTCCGTTAGTTCCCTAAATCGCTTCAGGAGAATGCTGGGATGGTTCCTTTACAAGGGCACAGCTGACTTCCTTCCTCATTCTTCCCTAATCCGATATGACCGATGACCTCGCTGTTTGGTCCCCTCCCGAAAATCAACCAAACCAACCAACCAACGTAAAAATGATGTAGCCCACACCAAATAAGTTTAATTATATTGTAGTTGTATTCCTTATGTTTGCGTACCTCAATAGTCCTCCAACAATTTTTATGTCAGTAAATGGTCAATGGTTCAGATTTACTTGAAACGAAAGGGGAAACAAAAGTATGATTTATATGAAGAAAAACACACCGACGAACATCGGAACCTTGTTTTGCCCATTGTGCAACGTAACGTGGGTGAAGAAATTCGAGAACATTTTACACGGGATTACACTGAAAGATTAAATGGCAAGACTGTTGTACTGTGATATCTTCTACAGTCGTGTGAACGATTGTAAATAATCTCACTTATCTTTTAAGAAGAACAGTATACCATTTGCTCTATGGATTTGATTCGTTGTTTTACAGCATTCAAGGTGAACTAATTCCTATCCTCGAACAGGAAAAAGTAGTAGTTTATGTAAAACATGCCTGGCAATCAAAGGAAAGTTAACCTGTAATAATATAGGCGCAGCAGACAAATTTCGTCTGTAATAACTCCCAAGAAAGAAACAATAGTTGTCAATTTCAAAAACTGGTGTTTCAACTGTTACAATTATAAAAGGATGTGCACTTAAGGGTTATGTAGTACGCCCATTATCCAACGGAAGTTCTGTTTCCTCATACTTTGTTCACCACGTGAGGACCACGAAAATTGTTTAAAGATTTCATTCAATACGCGCAACATACCAACAGACATTCGGGAAGAAATGTTTACTTTCGAGAGCTAGAAGAATTCTGTAAGACCTCCCTTTTCAAATTCTAAATTAGACCTCACTTTCTGCTGTTATGAGATATTCCAGGAACTATGAGATGGCAAATGCAGTTCTTAGTTAATTATTTCTAGGGACCGCATTGGTTGCGGTACCGATATTTTGAGCACTGCCAAAACTCCAAGAATCACATCACATATTTGTTTGGAAAGATGAAGGTTTGAAGAGGTACGACATCAGAGAGCCAAAATATGGAAAACAGGAAATAATGACGTCTAACGTGCGCGTCTAAAAAATAGTGGTATACTTCGTCCGCGGGGAAAATTTCAAGAATCACTGTCATGTCTTGCTCGATAGTTTACCTATAACGAATTTTCACCGAAAAAGATGGACGTACCGTTTCTTCTGAGGAAAGAACTTCAGTGGCAGGTCTGCGACATCTGGAATAAGCAGTACGCGGATTTTTCGTGAATCGATTCAGTGTTTCGTGTCAATGTGCAGGTGCGTATTAGCATTCAGCACTCGGTTCTCACATGGTAAATCCCTTGAGAAACATCTACCAACGCAACGTCACGTATCAACAATACAAGGTGCAAATAATTAAAACACTCATCGCAACATGACGACCACAATAAGAAACAGTCCCCAACCTAAAGTAATACTTTGCTTGGTAGGTACCAGACAAGCTGCTGTGGTTGGAGATGATTGACATACCACAGGCTGTGCAAGTTTTCCTGCAGAGGTGAGACGGCGCGAATAGCGTGCGTTGCCGGGTGTGCAGCTCCCAGCACTGACAAGCGCCTGTGTACAGCTGGGTCGGAGCCGCGTTTCGAGGCCGCCACGTCATCCGCGCCATCTTTAGCCTCGGGCAACAACAAACGCTCCAGGCGTCAGCGTCCGCATCGTGTTTCTTCCTTCCACTCGCCTTCACTGTGGGGCAGACTCTGCTGTTACTTTTCGCACAAGCTGACATCGCTCGGAGTGCTTACGTGTACGATTTCCGATTTCGTAGCAGCGAACTACAAGTTCGGCTATGGTAAGGAGGAAGGTGGCATACTAATCTCCTAATTGATAGCCACTACATACAAATCCATGGTACGTTGTTGAGGGAATTCCAAAATTGCGGACACCGGTCCACAGATACGTGAAGTTGCACATCGTACAACAAGGAATAGGTGGACCGGATCAATACAAAAGAAGTGTGTAGCCTCTGCAATTGATAGATTAGTAGCAACTACATTCCACCAGTGCTTCTTGTTGTTTGTACGTCACAGAGCTAAAAAAAAATCATCACGTCACGTGCATGAGACACGCGAGTCGGTTGAATATCTTTGGGCCTGGTAAAGAAATAACGTTGAACAAGAGCGTTTCCTGGAACTGAGCTAGATGGAGTGACGTACATTACATATGCCGAAGCAGGAGAGGTAGAGGAAAAGATGCATCACTTATAATAGAATAAAACTCAAAAGTAATATTTAATTGTGTTGATTGACAACAAACACACTAGCACTACCATATTGTAATATTTCCTTAATACGAAATGAGACGCTAAAAGTAGTAAATGAGTTTTGCTATTTGGGGAGCAAAATAACTGATGATGGTCGAAGTAGAGAGGATATAAAATGTAGGCTGGCAATGGCAAGGAAAGCGTTTCTGAAGAGAACGGAAGTCCAACAAAAAATGGCTCTGAGCACTATGGAATTTAACTTCTGAGGTCATCAGTCTCCTAGAACTTAGAACTACTTAAAGCTAATTAACCTAAGGACATCACACACATCCATGCCCGAGGCAGGATTCGAACCTGCGACCGTAGCGGTCGCGCGGTTCCAAACTGTAGCGCTTACAACCACCCGGCTACTCCGGCCGGCGGTCCATCAAAGATTAGCCCATGTGTAAGAAGAAGAGCCCTGCATGTCCGTTGCAAGGGTCAGTGTGTGGCACAAGCGATTGAAGGAAGGACAGATGTCGTTGGCCGATGACGCACGAGCAGGAACGGCACATAGCGTTAGCGACACTATTGTCCAGTAGGTGGATGCCCTTGTTATTAAAGACCGGTTACCTACGTTGGCAGCCATTGTTCCGAAGATCGGCCTGATAGTCGGAATTTCAACAGACATGCAGTGCTCTCCGTACACTTGTGCCATTGTTTCTTTGAATTTCCGTTCCCCGCATTCCTTCCAGTGAAAGAAAATACCGCTGCATCCTTTTGCCCTTCTTTTCAAGCCGCCAATACGATCATTTCGTTTTGGATGCACCTTATAATTTTGATATTTCATCTACATATACATCATACTCCGCAAGCCACTTAATGGTGTGTGGTGCAAGGTACTTTCGGCATCACTATCTGATCCCTGCAACCCTGTTCCACTCGCAAATAGTGCATGGGAAGAATAATTGTCGGTAACCATCTGTATTGGCTCTAATTTCTCGAATTTTCTCCTCGTGGTCGATATGCAAGATGTATGTGGGACGAAGTCAGCTAAACGATCGCGTGACGAAACGTGCCGCTCTTCGTTGGATCTTCTCTATCTCCTCTATCAGTCTTACCTGATAGGGATACCAGACAAAGCCGCGCGGGGTAGCCGCGCGGTCTAGCGCCTTGCCACGGTTCGTGCGGCTTCCCCCGTCGGAAGTTCGAGTCCTCCCTCGGGCATTGGTGTGTGTGTTGTACTTAGCGTAAGTTAGTTTAAGTTAGACTAAGTAGTGTATAATCCTAGGGACCGATGACCTCAGCAGTTTGGTCCCATAGGAACTTACCACAAATTTACAATTTTCCAGATAGATGAACAATATTCAAGGATCAGGCAAACAAGCGCCTCATAAGCCACTTCTTTCATGGACGAATTACATTTCCCAGAGACTCTTCTGATGAATCTGAGTCTGGTGTCTGCTTTTCCCACTTTCTGTTTTATATGGTCATTCCACTTAAGGTCGCTCTGTTAGTTACGCCTATACATCTTACAGCAGACGCTGTCTCCAGCTGTTTGTTTTCAATAGCGTAGCTTTACAGTAGTAGATTTCTTTTCCTATGTATGAGCAATATGTAACATTTATTTACGTTCAGGGTCAACTGCCAGAGCCTGCACCATCATCAATTCTGTGCAGGTCATTCTGCAAGTTCTTACTATCATGTGGCGTTGCTACTTTGGTATAGACAACTGCATCATCTGCGAATGGCCTTAAAGAGCATCCGATACAGCAACGGTCCTATCGCACTTCCCCGCGGTACTCCGGATATTATCCTCACATCTGTCGATTTAGTTCCGTTAAAAGCGATTTGTTGAGTTCTGTCTGCAAAAAAGTCTTGAATCGAATCGCAGATCTGCTCCGAAACTCCGATAGCTCTTTTTTTTTTCATTAGATGGCAACGCGGGACGGTGTCAAATGCCTTGCTGAAATCAAGGAACACGGCATCAGCCTGAGCGCCGTTGTCCACTGCACTGTGGATCTCTTGGAGGAAGAGAGCGAGCTGAGTTTCGCAGGACCTCTATTTGAGGAATCCATGTTGATTTTTATGGAGAAATTGTTCATTTTCCAAAAACGTCATAATTCTTTAGCGTAATCAAAGACTCTCGGTTCGCTTGCTACAAGTTACTATCCACTACGCGCCCTCGTTCTCTTTAAACCGATATTAAATTGATACGTCTGGCTGTGTGGCGGAGCAGAATGCTAGTTCTGTTTCTGGTTACCGTAATTTCTTTCTAGGGTAGTACCTGCACACTCCCCACCACTCTGCCTCTGGGTTTCGCTTTGCCGAACGCCTTTTTCTGAAAAAAAATATTTTGTCAAAAACATAAGTCTAGTTTCTACTTGTTCTAGAATTTTTCTTTTTTCTCTCTTTTTAGCTCGAATGTTTAGGCGTCAAAAATTATTGTTGTGGAAGATTTATTGTCGAGGCAGATTCATACAAAACTGCTGAAGATTTAGAGCCCACTGCTTCATTTTCAACAACTGAGAAGTGAGTGACCATCTGGCTGAACGACAGCACGCTCTCCTTTTTCGATCTATTGGTATGTGCAGATAATAGCAAGATTTGATATTCAGAAAATAGCTGCTCGTGTGAATGGTCCGGACACATTTGCGATACAATTAAAATAGAAACTTATAACAATTATTTTCGTGATAATAGAGATAATTACCTTAAGTTTGCACGAAGAAAACTGTCAATGCTGTACGAGAGAGGCTCTGGAATGGTTATTAATATATCGTGGTCTCTCGCCTTTGCTAAGCACAACCAACTGAGTGATTCACGATTAGAAGGGGGAGAAGAAAAGGAGACCCCCCGACCAGGCCCTGAAGGGCAAGCAATATTCGACCGACCGCCGTGTCATCCTCATTATTCATCTTCGAATGCGGTATGGAGGGGCATGTGGTCAGCTACGACACTCCCAGCCATTGTCGGTGTTACGACCTTGGAGCCTCTAATCTGCATCTTTAGGCTGAGTGCACCCCGGTCCTGTCCTCCCAACAATGAAAAATTCGCAGTGGTACTGGGAATCGAAACCGGGTCTCCCGCATGAGGGTCTGTCGTGCTGGCGGCTACGTGGACGGACTCCTGGAGGGGAGCCACCTTTGAAAGCTCAGTGAAGTAGTCTTGGTCTAAACTTTGAGTTGTGTTGTTTGACTGACTATGCAGTTTTGCAAAATTTCTTGGAATAGTAATGGGACAGATACTTACGCAAATGTTGTCATGCCACTATTTGTGGAGTCATCAGAGCAATACTATATGAGGAGACGTAAGTTGACAAATCACAGTGAAGCTCTCAATAATGTAAGGGCGTACATTCTTTTCCATAAAAACCATCACAAAAATAAATGTGCATAATACTGTTTGCAATTTTTATTGTATGTAACAACAACTCTTCTTATTTTAAACTGTAAAGCTTTTACTTACTTTGATCCTCTTCCCGGCCCAAGTTCCCGATCAAGAAGGTTTGTGGATCTGACTTTGTTACATTGTTTACAGTAGATATTCTTCATGACAACACGTGTAACAATTTCTGGGCTTTTGTGAGCATTTGTTTACATGCTGCAGTACATTTTGGGTATGCTTCGTAAAACTTTTTATGTGACTCAGTATTTCATCTGTTGCTGAACAACAGCTAGCAGGTAAAGTTTATTACATACAGCAGGGATCTGAAACATCCCAAGTGTACGCCTAAATTCAAGCTAGCCCATAGTAAAGGATCTTCCACAACTCCATGCATGACTGTAAATGTCATTAAAACTACAATCTATTAATACACGGGCAAGGTTTAAGCAGTGTGAAATAAATCATGTTGTGTAGAAAGAAAGGCAAGCAGTGTTTGATACGAAAACCTAACCTTAAAAAAGCATTGTTTAGATATAGTACCACAATATATTAGTAATTACGGGACTTTTTAATAAGAATTCAAGTAATTTAGCTGATCAATTAGTTACTTTTGCATGTTTCATTTGGACGTTGTTTCTTCATAATCTAAAATATACTTTGTCAATGAATAACGTTCATGATATTTACCTAGTTTGGCACTCGCTGACCGTCTCCTACTCCCATATCTAATTTTTACGGATTCAAAGAAGATCCTGTGGCACGCGTATATGGGTATTCTGCAAACGTTTCGGAATCGCAATTCAAGAATGGAGACAGGTGCTGGGAAAACGTTGGTCATAGTCCATTGACGTAAAAGAAATCTATGTAAAAGAACCTGTTCTGACAGATTAAACATTTTCTCCACAACAACGTATACAATCATCAGTTTGACGGGGTATTTAACCTGTAAAACAAAAATGGGGAGGGGGAGAGCTATTTGGTGAATCTGAAGTGACAGGACAGTGGCGCCAATCCCTGAGACTTTTAAATCGGACATCGTCAAATGTACGGAGTAGCTCCTAAAACCTTTATAAGACCAACTACAGCAACATTCGCTTGTCAGTCATGTGTGATTTTATAACATTTTGTTTCTAATGTATGTTCCACAAACTGACGTGGGTTTGTATAACCCGAAATATAGCTTATATATCGCACCTCAGCAATAAAAGTGGCACACGTCGAAGTAGAGCAATTTCTAAAATGGTTCAAATGGCTCTGAGCACTATGAGACTTAACTTCTGAGGTCATCAGTCGCCTATAACTTAGAACTATTTAAACCTAACTAACCTAAGGACATCACACACATCCATGCCCGAGGCAGGATTCGAACCTGCGACCGTAGCGGTCCGCGGTTCCCGACTGTAGCGCCTAGAACCGCTCGGACACCCTGGCTGGCGGCAGTTTTTAGATTGTCACTGAAAAATACATGTGAGGGCTACCACGTGCACGAAAAATATGATGGAATTTAATTTAAAGGAAGCCTACACTATTTCAATACGTTTCGTAGAATTAATTCTTTAATTAGAGTTTTCTCAAGTATTGCATTTGTAAGTTGTGTCATTGTTGTTGCCAGGGTGCGAGACGATAAAAAATCTCTTTGTTTTGTGTTACTGATGCCATAACGACTAAAAATTTTTTATAACCGCAGTGGATTTATTATCTCGTTCCTTGATATGAAGCTTAGTATGTAACATTTAAGCTAACTTCCCAACAAACTACTGTATAGTACTGGTTTGTAACTTTCGCTAAATACTTCAAAAATTCTTAAACACAATGAGTTTTATCGTAACTGAACATGTGTACAATTACACCAATTATGCAAAAGTCCAGTTAGTTGCTATTAAAGTATACTGATCTCAAATTTTGAACTTGATATGAACCTGAACTATTAGGATAGCAGCAGTAATACAGAGAAACCTCACTATACCAGTAAGTGCAAAATTCGTCTTGTTTGTCATCAGGTGCATCACCAATGTGTACCTTAACTGTACTTTCTACGCCCATCATTAAACATACAATAGTTTAGGTTTTTGTCGATCGAAACTGAAGAAGTTTTAGGAACAGTTTACTGCCTTGTAGTCCATTAGATTACTGAAACAGAAAATGTGGCGTTGATAAGAATGCCCCTACCACGAACGCAACTCCAGTGCTTACGTCGCTGTCAATGATTATAAATAAATACTTTTAATGCCTTTTCTCTTTAAATTTCTTGTCTCATGTTTTCACAAAACTGACACATTTTTTCGGCACATTTACAGCATGAGCTAAGTTGCCTTAAGAACGCAAAACAAAAATCACACTACAATGTTAAACTTTGCACAAATGATAAAACTTTGCACAGATGATATAACACAATAAGATCATGTACAAATGCTCACATTGATTGTTTGAGGTCTTACCAAGAGAGTCTCCCTTTTATAATACGGGGGTCCAGTGTTAAGCATGAATGTGCTATAAATACGTATTTTTCAACTGACAGTTTGTAAAACGCATGTTGTAATGTTTACTTCCTGTTGTACACATGCACATTTGTAAACCTGACAATGTGTTGAATAATGCTGAAAATAGAAAAGTACTATAAATGTATCTCAAAAACAATTCGGAATACGATTTAAGTCCATTTGAAGATTTTTTCTTCAAATGATCGTTTCTGTCATACCCTGTACATTCTGTCCTTGAAAGTTTTAACGGAAGCAGCTGCATCTCGGCTATTAACTGAAAATTCTATATGTAACTCTTGTTAAAAGAAAGGCTTTTTTCGTTGCGACGGTATCTTCTCACGAAATTCCAATCACCAACTTTCTCCTCCGAACGCGAAAATATTTTGTTGACAACGATCTATATAGGGTGGAACGATCACCACGATAAAATAAGGGAAATCAGAGCTCGTACGGAAAGATACAGGTGTTCCTTCTTTCCGCGCGCTATACGAGATGGAAATAATGGAGAATTGTGAAGGTGGTTATATGAGCCCTCTGCCAGACACTTAAATATTATTTGCGGAGTGTCCATGTAGATGTAGATGTAGATGTAGATGTTGGATTTACTCCTGGTACTGTTTAGAAGTAACAAGAATGAAATCCTGTAGAGTCGCTTCTCACTTTCCTTTGCATGGGCTGTTCTAGGATAAAGTCTCTTTCATCAAATAGCGACAGCTCATGAAGGGTCCTGTCTGCAGTCATTTAGAGCCTACAACAGAGATTTATAGTGAACTTGTGGGCAGTCATAGTTAATAAGTGACCAATTTGCTTATATCTATCTTTTCCCCACTTCCCTGCAACAGTGAACGCTATGTTTCTGAGAGACATATTCCGTACATTGCTGGAAGGAATCTGTGCATGATATAGTTCCAACATGACGAACTCAGCTCACCTCGCACAACTTGCTCGTGAAAACCTACATCCGATGTGCTGAAAAGTGAATGTGAAGAGGAGGTACTATTTCCCTACTAGTTCTTTCTCTTGACGTAACCCCATTTTAGTGCTTCCTGTGGCGACACGTGAAAAGTCATGTGTACCAGGCAGACTAGCAGAGGTTCACACAACGGCAGCAGCTCAAAACACCTTTAATCGGGAATTCTGTGTAGCCACAACGTGTGTTAGCATGTGTTACATGTCAGAATCTATCATAAAGTTTTGCTGTTTATCGTCATTTACGTCGTCAGTTTCTTTGCCTTTTGTTAAAGACATTCACTAGAGGACCTATTGGAGTGTTCCTCCTCAATTTTCTTCGTATTGAAAGAATGTGAAGGTCACTTTCCGGACATCAGTTTTTTATTGCAGTCCTTGAAAATTTCTGAGCACTCTTAATCATAAAATGTTTGTGGCTTTTTAACGAAATCGTCGATGCATCAGCATGCAGTGCAATTGTGTCGTACTTATGAAGTCTCTCGTTACAATCTGACTAACAAGGGAACCTCCCCATCGCACCCCCCTCAGATTTAGTTATAAGTTGGCACAGTGGATAGGCCTTGAAAAACTGAACACAGATCAATCGAGAAAACAGGAAGAAGTTCTGTGGAACTATGAAAAAAATAAGCAAAATATACAAACTGAGTAGTCCATGCGCAAGATACGCAACATTAAGGGCAATGTGAGCACAGGAGCGTCGTGGTCCCGTGCTTAGCGTGAGCAGCTGCGGAATGAGAGGTCCTTGGTTCAAGGCTTCCTTAGACTGATAATTTTAATTTTTTATTTTCAGACAATTATCAGAGTTCAGGCACTCGCACATAATCAACTTCGCTCTCCGAAATTCTAGGACATGTTCAGATTTGCTTGGACATATGCAGGATTTGACGGTCTACACACGGAAAAATTAAAAAACGTTAAAAACGTATGTTTTGACAGAGCACAGAGAAAACTGTGCGACTGTGAAACTGTTGCATTCATTTCTTGCAGTTTATGTGACACACTCTTATGTTTTCATCACTTTTTTTGAAGTGATTATCACATCCACAAGAAAACCTCAATCGGGCAAGGTAGAAGAATCTTTTTACCCATTCGCCAAGTGTGCAAGTTAGGTGGGTCGACAACATATTCCTGTCAGGTGACGCACATGCCGTCACCAGTGTCGTATAGAATACATCAGACGTGTTTTCCTGTGGAGGAATCGGTTGACCTATGACCTTGCGATCAAATATTTTCGGTTCGCATTGGAGAGGCACGTCCTTTTGTCTACTAATCGCACGGTTTTGCGGTGCGGTCGCAACACACAGACACTAAACTTATTGAAGTGAACAGAGACATCAATGAACGAAAGGACAGATCATAACTTTGCGAAAATAAAGAAAGTGAAATTTTCACTCGAGGGAAGACTTGAACCGAGGACCTCTCGTTCCGCAGCTGCTCACGCTAACCACGGGACCACGGCGCGCCTAAACGCACGTTATCCTTGATATTGCCTATGTTGCTCATGGGCTACTCAGTATATTTTGCTTATTTTTTCATAGTTCCACACATATTCTTCCTGTTTTCTCGATTGATCTGTGTTCAGTTTTTCAAGGCCTATCCACTGTGCCAAATTATAACTAAATCTGAGGGGGGTGCGATGGGGAGGTTCCCTTGTAAGACTATTTTTGATTGCATTTTGTTAGCAAATCGAAATATTAATAACAAATATTGATTCATAATTTGTAACTGAATAGATTCCTTTTGTGCTTTCAAATTCCCTTATTGCAGCTCTCTGTCGGGACACATTTCAAACAGCAGCAGTGTGACTGAGGCATCCAGCCGCCTCCCTCGTGTGAGAGCGTGACATCCTGCACTGCTGACAGAAAGCGCTGTGCTCCATGTTGCCTTAACACTGCTGTTTCCGTCAGCGACGCCCTCGGGCTGAGTGGCTGAGGACTGTGTCACACGGGGCGATTTTTGTCGCTGCTACTTGAATAGCGTGTGGCGGTCACGTGACCTAGTCGCCGCTACCGCGCACAGATGTCGTCTCGTCTGACAGCTCAATACTTCGTGTTATCAGATGTAGCGTTCGACTTATTTTCTCTGTTCGTTGGTCTCATTTTGTTCATGTTTCTTTGCCGTCATGATGCAGAACCGGCAAGTAAATGTGTGCAAGTGGTCGGTCAGTCACCGGACAGAACAAGAAAATATAGATCCCGTTGCGATTATAGGTTCTGAAATGAACAGTAACTGATGATATCTGATTCCAAAGGTAACTGAAACTTTATATAAAAGATACAGTGTAAATTACGTTGCATATTAGATTCAAAGAGTGGCTATCACCAGATTGAAGTATGTCCAGAAGAAAGGCCGAAAGCAGCTTTTACAACTTCATCCAGTCATTACCAATATTGCAGAATGGCTTTTTGGTTAAAAAACGCACCTACAGCGTTTCAGTTTTTTTTATATGGAGTCCTTCGAGGTCTAAAATCGAAAAAAATGCATGATCTATTTGGATGACACTATCTTTTTTTCAAAAGGTGCAGATGAATACACAAAGTGGCTACGTCAAATATTTGATAGATTTAAGAAAATCATATCACTTTAAGTATTGATACATGTCATTTTGCCCAGCCATAAGTTACGGGGCATATTACTCGTCAAGATGTTGTGAGGATAGATGATTTCACTTTATATGTACGAGATTTTTCAGTAACACAAACACTTGAGCAGTTACAATCATTTTTTGAATTGGGAAATTATTACCAAAATTTCGTCAAACGCTTTGGAGAAATTGCGCAACAAATGACTAGATTCTTGAAAAAATGGTTTACGTGTCAGTAGACATCGGAATGTCAAGCAGCATTCCAAAATTATAAAAACATCCTGACTTCAGATCCTGTATTAATTTTTCCAAATTTTACTAAAGAATTTATATTTTACTGTGATACAAACAACACAGCTTTGGGTGTCATTTTAAGTCAAACAGTAGGTGGACAAGAACATCCCGTAGCTGAAGAAGACTGAGTGCAATCATTCTGCTACATAAAAGGGAATGTTAGCTTTGATATAAGATATTACGTATTTCTGTTGCTATCTATATGGGTGTAAATTTAAAGTAGTTACAGATGATGCATCCTTGCAGTGGTAATTGGCAATAAAAGACTCTTCAAATCGATTAACAAGCTAGGCATTCAAATTGAGTGAGTTTCAGTGCAAAGTAGTTCACAATCCTGGTGTCAAGCATATGAATGATTAGTAAGAAAATTCAGTATTGCAAGTATCAGGACTGAATCTAGTAGATTTGAAAAAGGCACATGCAGTGGATAGAGAACACCAAGCATACAGTACACAACCACGATTTCTCACGCAAGAAGGTATACTCTGTAAAGCAACTAAATGCAGACAAAACATTGTTATTCCTGCAGCGCTACAAAACAAGGTGTTACAGCAGGCACATGACTATGTGCTATCAGGACGTAGAGGTGGGAGAGGTAATGACAAACGAGTTGCAGAGAAATTTTAATGCAGAACACGAGGAGATTATGTGGAATGATGTGTAAAAGATTGCATTCCTTGTGCTCAATGAACAGGTTAGAGTCACCAAAAGATACAACTTCAGAGATAACCAGAATCGGAAATATCTTTTCAGAGGACAAGAGCGGACGTATTGGGGCCGTTTAGCTGAAGTTTAGTGGGTAATAAGTATGCACTAATGATGATAAACCATTTCTCAAGATACCTTGTAATGACATTAGTACCGGATCAGAAAGCGAGCACTACTGTTGAATCTAAATCTCTGTTTTTTAACATTTTAGATGTGCACCACGGTTTCACCGTCGTTTACACTGATGGCTCCAAACAGGAGAATTTCCTTGGCTATTCTGTGGTGTTCCCTGACCATGTTTTCCGGATTCGCCTCCCTGCTGAATATACCGTTTTAGCAGCGGAGCTCCACGCGATTCTGAAGGCACTGGAGCAGATGAACCGTGTTCGGGGCGATCGATTTCTTCTCTGCTCCGATTCTCTTAGTGCCTTACAATCACTGCAGAACCTGTACCCGACTGAGGAGGTGGTCCAGCTGATATATGACCAACTGTACTTGCTCCAACGGCGGGGTAAGGAAGCATCCTTCTGCTGGGTGCCTGGTCATGTCGGAATATGGGCAATGAACAGGCCGATCGGGCTGCCAAGGAGGCCTGCAGAGAGCAGGATGTGGTCCAGTGTCCCATCCCCTTGCAGTCAGTCATCGCTGCACTCCACAGGAAGTGCATGGAGTTGTGGGAGGACGAATGGCTGGAGGTGACGGCCAATAAACTACGGTTGGTGAAATCAACAACTCGGCCGTTGCGTTCCTCCTGCCGGTTGCTCGGCGGGAAGAAGTGGCCCTCACACGTCTTCGGATCGGGCACTGTCCTCTCACACATAGCTTTCTATTACGGCGGGAGGATCCTCCGTTTCATGATGCTTGTGGTGTGCACATCTCTGTCCGGCACATTTTAACAGACTGCATTTTATACCGTGATGCAAGGGCAGAAGCACAAGTTGATGGGGATCTGCCTTGTGTTTTAGCTAACGATGAGACGTGTGCGTCTAGGGTTTTAAAGATTTGTGATGTGTCTGGACTCTGGCCTAAACTTTTAGGCTGGAGGTTTTCGTGTATTGCAGAGTGGCTGACTCCTCCCTTTTTTCCTTGCGGTCAGCCAACCACTTCCATCTGCTACATTGTTTTACCTCCCTCTACCACTTTCTTCCTGTGTTGTCCATGTGTTACTGCTGACGCCCTGCTTCATCGCACGCTTCGGTGTGGGTAGGCACATATGTTTCAACGCTTGTTACCTGTGTTTTATGTTCTGTTTTATCTTACTGTTCTGAGTTTTTTTCTTGACACCCGTCTTACTATGTTACTGAGCGGGTGCTGAAGACCTTGCTGTCGTGCACCCACAAAAATGCTGTACTACTACTACTACTACTACTACTACTGTTGAAGCCACGGTGAACAACTGGTACTTAACTTTCATGTACCAGAGAGTATAGTCACAGAACAATAACAAATTTTGTATCTGGTCTGATGAAATAGTTATGTCGTCTATTGAGAGTAAAGAAATTGCAGACTAGTCCGTTCCATTCCCTCCCGCCGCCTACCCCCCCACCTCGCCCCCCCCCCATCCCCCCAAGCTAATGTTCATACAGAAAGAGTACATTGTACCATAGCAAAGATGTTAATTTACTACGTTAACAGTCAACATTTAGACTGGGGTGTCTACGTGGGCTATATCGTTAGTGTGTGCAACTCAAAAATCCACACAGGAACAGGTACTGCACCATACCAAGTGATGTATGGACAAAAATTTTTCGTAACAATCAAAATGTGCAAACGTAAAGGCATTTGAGCTTCAGGAGCGGACTGGGCAGGGAACGAGTAATTACCTCAGCAGCGGGTAAGACAATGGGTTCTACTAGCCAATCCTTATACCCCAATGGGTAAAACCAAGAAATTCTTCACGAAGTTCCAAGGACCGTTGCAGGTAGCGGAGATGTCTTAAGCGACCAAGGTCAGCTCGCAGTTACCGATGAAAACATCGGTTGTAGATAATAGTCGAGTTAAATATTTTAAAGGCATAGTTATGCATTCACACAAATATCTAAGTCCTTGCCACAGAAAAAGAAATTGCCATGTGGAACAAGAGTAACATAGAGCATACCTCATGAACTTAGGTCTAGGGATGAGTGACAAAATAGCAGTGTATTCTTTACAACATTGTGTTGGGTTGCCTAGATTAATATTATTTTTTTAGTGTACTACAGTAGTTTTCTATGAGATACGCTTTTTCCTAAGGAGGGAGGGGATTCATGGCAATTCCCTTCTTCTAGAAGCTATCGAAGGTGATGTCACAACTTAGTATCGTTAGTATAATGTTGTTGCGCATACAGGAAGCAGAGGTACTTAAGAATCAAACTCTGGAAAATTGAATCCTTTTCTCACGGCAACCGGGTGTCCTTCCACTAACCACAGTTGGTTACTAATACTCATGTTTAAAATCTGGTAGCAGTTTTAGTAGAATTACAGCAAGCAGAACTAGAATTTCCGACAGATTATGACACGTTGTACCTATGACACACAATCAATACAGCATTCTTCCTTCATGTTTCTACAGTTAAGGTTTATTCAGATCAAGCTAGGGTGTATATTAACACACAGTTTCCAGTTGCAAGTCAAAATTTCCGTTACCAGCGTTTTAGAATTTATCCATATCCAGTCAAATAGAGAATTATCGATAAGTGGTACAACTGAAAACTAATGAAGTGTTACTTGTGCCAGAACAAAGAGATACGCGTACTATAATGTCAATATGAGATCTTAGCAATTGTGTGAAGACGTTAGTCACCATTAGTCCAGAACAGGTTGTTTCACACATCAAATCATCACGTGAATTCAGTTGTTCCTAGAGAATAAGGAAGTGCCATTGTGTAGAAAAAAATGGTTCAAATGGCTCTGAGCACTATGGGACTCAACTGCTGTGGTTATCAGTCCCCTAGAACTTAGAACTACTTACACCTAACTAACCTAAGGACATCACACACATCCATGCCCGAGGCAGGATTCGAACCTGCGACCGTAGCAGTCGCACGGTTCCGGACTGCGCGCCTAGAACCGCGAGACCACCGCGGCCGGCCGCCATTGTGTAGAAATGTAGTATCAGAGCTCCAGTAATATTTTCAGAGGATCGGTAGTCACTGTTTATATTCTGTATTTTCGCCAGAGACAGTAACAGTAAACAGTTACAGCAACAAACTAGGATCAGATATTTTGTCATCAACAGAGAAAAAGGTTCAAAGAAAGTGTAAATATGTAATATAATTATCAAAAAACGGTTCAAATGGCTCTAAGCATTATGGGACTTAACATCTGAGGTCATCAGTCCCCAACTACTTAAACCTAACTAACCTAAGGACAGCACACACATCCATACCCGAGGCAGGATTCGAACCTGCGACCGTAGCAGCAGCGCGGTTCCAGACTAAAGGGCCTAGAAACGCTCGGCCACAGCGGCCGGCATATAATTATCCAAACAAATTTAAGAAGGTAAAATTTGGGAGGAATTTTATTAAAGTGGAGACGAATTTTAGGCGAAAAAATTAGTAAGGGAAGGCGAGAGAAAAATTTTTCTTAGTTCGGAACAGCTGACGTTACTGAAGCAGGCAGCTGGGAAGCATAAACATTTCAACACCGTTACTGGGTCAGCTAGAATAGCCACCTCACTACTCTTAAGAGAGACTGCAAGCAGTTAAGCAGAAAATTGTTAGAACAATGCAGACAGAACTGACTTCATCACTTCCGCAACGTTACAAATGGCTCAAATGGCTCTGAGCACTATGCGACTTAACATCTGAGGTCATCAGTCGCCTAGAACTTAGAACTAATTAAACCTAACTAACCTAAGAACATCACACACATCCATGCCCGAGGCAGGATTCGAACCTGCGACCGTAGCGGTCGCTCGGCTCCAGACTGTAGCGCCTAGAACCGCACGGCCACTCCGGCCGGCCGCAACGTTACACAAGAGACACCAGGTAGGAGTCAACAACGAGTAGCGAGAGTCTGAATAAGCAATAAACACTCCGTCTTCAGGCCACAAGTGGCCCATCGGGACCATCCGTCCGCCGTGTCATCCTCAGAGGATAGGAGGGGCTTGGGGTCAGCACACCGCTCTCCCGTTAGTTATGATGGTATTCTTGACCGAAATCGCTACTATTCGGTCGAGTAGCTCCTCAATTGGCATCACGAGGCTGAGTGCACCCCGAAAAATGACAACAGCGCATGATGGCTGGATGGTCACCCATCCAAGTGCCGGCCATGCCCAACAGTGCTTAACTTGAGTGATCTCACGGGAACCGGTGTAGCCACTTCGGCAAGCCCATTGCCAACCAGTTGTAAGTAGGCTGTTTAGGTTTTTTTATTGGTAATGCCACCTCTGTATGAAAATCACTGGCTGTGCTGTGTGCAGTCTGTGGCTGCTTTTCATTGTTGTAATACTCGCCATTGTAGTGTTAGGCAGCTGGCTGCGAACAGCGCGTAGCGTTGCGCAGTTGGAGGTGAGCCGCCAGCAGTGGTGGATGTGGGGAGAGAGATGGCGGAGTTTTGTAATTTGTCATGAACTGCTATATACATGATGATATCAAGGTAAATACATTGTTTGTTCTCTATTAATATCTTTCATTTGCTAACTATCCCTATCAGTAGTTAGTGCCTTCCATAGTTTGTATCTTTTATTTAGCTGGCAGTAGTGGCGCTCGCTGTATTGCAGTAGCTTGAGCAGCGAAGATTTTTGTGAGGTAAGTGATTAGTGAAAGGTATAGTTTAATGTTAGTCAGGGCCATTCTTTTGTAGGGAATCTTGAAAGTCAGATTGCGTTGCGCTAAAAATATTGTGCGTCAGGTTAAGCACAGTCTAGTAAAATTGATAAAAGGGGACGTTTCATATGTCGACCCTTAGCCGAGGATACCTCACTGGAATCTTCTGATTTTTTTTCTTGTAGTTTGTGTAATTAGTGTAGATTTTGTTTATTGCTAGCGCGTAATTGTAGAGAGAATCTCCCTCGTTGTTGCAGTCTTTCATTGTTGTACAGTAGAACAGTTGTGGTATGCATGTAGATTTGCACCAAGTATTTCGCAGCTGCAATTAACTAGATATTATTTTCAGTGCTATGTTAATGTGTTCACCTATTTTTGCTCTTCAAATTGTGTTTTTCTGTGTTGTCGTGTGAAATATTGTGACAATAATGGCGTGTGAAAAACGTAATACTAGGCTCCAAAGTAAACTGAGAAATGACAGTGAAGACGAAAGCAGTGTGTTAGCGCCGCAGAGTAATGAATTAACTAATGTTCAAAGTAATAATTTGGTAATTGTGCATAGGTAAATGGAGCGGGCGGCAAACAATGGCGTAGACAGTGAAACAATTAGTGAGCAGGGAAGCATTATCGATCGGTCGGTCGGCAACAGCTCGCCTCAGGAATCCGAAATGACAGGACACAATTTCGCAAATACTGTAGATTCAGGTTTTGGGTCATCACCGTTTTCTCAAATAAGTCAAAACACATTTTCTGCTTGTCAAAATGTGAATGTTGCCGGTGCAAATGCACTGCCGAAAAGCGTAGAGAAACAGATTCCAGACACTAATACATTATAATTGCAATTAATGCAACAAATGGAACAAAATCAGAAACAAATGGGACAAAAGCTTCAAAAGTTAGACATAATGGAACAAAATCTTCAAAAGTTAGACACAGTGGAACAAAATCTTAAAAAGTTAGACACAACACTTGAACAAACACGTGAGGATTTAACTAATGAGTTACATCACATTGAATCGAAATGTCAAAAATCTGTAACGACGTAAAAACACAAATTTGTGAGCATTTCCAACCTATTTTTTCGCGTCATGAAAATGCACTACAGAATCACGAAGCAGCCATAAAAGAACTGCAAACTACTGTTCATGAAAATCATGAGACCTTACAAGCTAAATTTGACTCAGTTGCATCTACCGATTCGGTTACACAACTTGCAAAAACTCAGGAAAACTTGAAGGACACAGTAGATTCGATTTCAACACAAATGGACAATCTGAAACTTGGTTCAGAAAAACACACTGAGGAAATGTGTTCACTATCGGAGAAAGTAGCCGAACTTTCGGATCAGTTCACTAACTTATCTACGAAGGTAGATGATAATCTGAACGACACAAAACCGGTAGTCTTTAATGACACAGAAGAGAGCGAACAAATTAGGAAACTGAAACAAAATCTGAATCAAATTAATACGCAACACCAAAGAGAAATCCGTGAAGTACAAGATCAGCTGACACAGGTAATACAAGAATTACGTATTTCAGAGGACACTCGCGCCCCAACACGGGAAGAGGGACTTAGAAATACGGAAAAGACGCAAAATAATAACACAAGACACTTCGGAAATTATGAAAGAAATTGGCAAGGCACACCGAATTTTGAGATTGAACCGCCGACACGACGTAACAATGACCGACATGCTACTCGCCGACATGATGATTTTGACTATAAGCTGTTCATGAAAAAAAAAAGGGGGGGGGCAGAATAACTTCAGGCGCAACAGTTCGGCGCGCAGTTACGATTCCGGGAGAAATTCTCCACCACATGACTGACAAGAAAGAAACTATGGCATCTACCGACATGACGACAGACGATATGATCGTAACGACAGACCTGAATTGCATCATAACTGGCGGGATTTAAATAGGACAGGGCCTTCTCGTCAAAGTGAATTTGTAGAAGTTAGGTCTCCTAATCCCAATAACGGCGCGCGCCAACAAAGAAACAGACAATGACTCGCACAGCAGGCAGCCGCGTGCGCCAGCTGGCTCAGGGAAAAATAACATAGACGCTAACCTTGAGAAAAATTCCAGTATTCTTTAACGACGTATACCGCATGATAATTGCATTGTTCAAACTCTGAGTACTATGAAGAGTAAAGGATTGCACCACCCTTCACATGTAAAACCGTTTATTGAAAAATAATCTGCTTTTTAACTTTGTCTTTGCCATATAACTTTTCACTTTACATTTCTAGTATTCTTCGTCAGACTTACGAAACTGTTAACATGCAACAATGTTTGAAGTCAAATATCCAGTCTAGAACCTAGGGAACATTTTTAAACAGAAATTACGAATGCATTGTTATAGTGAACAGACGACACAGTGTTGTATTTGTACATTCTTGCTTGTTAGCTGCACGATTACGTAACGACTATCAGGCTTAAATACTTAGGACACATACTGGTACTGCTAATGAGATTTTAATGCAACATTTTGGTTTAGTTGAAAATATATTCTGGATTTAAAGTACTTTCTGAGAGATACCAGATGACACAGAGGTTAGTTTATGTGACAGCTACACGATTTTATCACGACGCTACTAATGAGTGACAATGTACAATGTTGCTTTTTTGGTGTATCTGTTTTATATCTGCACAGTTTTCTGAATTCTTCTGGAAAGTAAAACATGTTTTAGTAGTAACTTTTGTGGTATAGCAACAATGAGGCAGCCTTTTCCGTAGCACAACAATACGTTACAGTACAGTACTTTCTTCATCACAACAATAAACGTAATAACTACGATATCTATACGCAAAACATTTCACTTTTGTTTATCATGAGGTAAGTACATTGACTTCTGCAGAACTTAGCTTTCGGAGGACGATAACTACGACACTTACACAGAGATTATCTTACAACAAGACGCACAGTTTAGCGCTACAGTACACGTATTTGAGTGATTAATCTTATACTTAAAACACTTATTTTTAAAGATTTTTTTATTACAAAGAAAGTTTTCCGTGATACATTTCATTCCATTGCTGTAATTTGTAACACCTGAGGGTATAATTACATTTATCCTCAGGGGGGTACATGCTTACTTTGTGTACCATGTGTTTGGCAAACACAAGGAGCCCTAGCTAATATGGTATTTGCTTATACAACTTTACACATCGGTACCGTATTTCTCTAACACACAAATTACACAGCTATCTGATCATTTAACTGAGAGATAAACTTTTTTTTTACTACATCAGTGACACATGTTTACGCAATTTCACAGTTGGGTAACTTCACACGTATGAAATTGCATTTTGTCAGTACTTTGTGAACTGTTCATATTTTTTTGGAACCATTGTGATACTATGAGAACTTTGAATGATGTATTTGGTAAGGGAGGATGATTTTAAAGTACATTTGAGGTAGATGACACTTTTGACATGAGCAGAGAATTTTTTTAGGTTTTGAAATTATTGGAGGAAGCTACGACGATTTTGAGAGTTGACTGAGGTATTATGATGTTATTTTTACAACGACGATGTGTATTATGCTGTTGAGCTATGTTTATGATGAACAATTTGATGCTATATGGGGAATTTGATTATGCTATGTATTTATTACGATGAAATAGTGAAGTGTCGTCGCAAGATTGACGTGTCGACGAATATGTATATGTGTAATAAGGTAAGGAGTAATGAAAAGTGATTAGGGACTCTGACTTGTGGAAAAGGTTGTTGGAACCCAAGAATCGTACTTTAAGAGTTATGAAATGTGTGTAAATGCGTGAATGTATCACAATGCCGACGAAAATCTTTTTGAACACTGTTATATTCATAGGATTTTTGTTTCTACAGATTTGTAACCCAATTCTTGACCTGTGAAATATTTTTATATAAGACTGCCACTGTAGCGGAAACTGCTGTCGTAAATATTTTTAGTGACCACCTGCACGTAATACGTCGTGGGCACCCAGATGGGCGACAGCCGCCTGAGAAAAAAAAGCCATTAGGGTGTGCCTTTCCGGAAGCACAAGTAGAGAAAAAAAAAGGGAGGCCATTATCCTCGCTATTGACATTCGTTTGTAGAAAGCATCGTAAATACGACACGCTAATAATAACTTGGAAACATTCTTACATCTGCACACCTGATTAGGACAAGTGTCTATCTACGAGAATTGAGAGAAATGCCATATGGCCTGCTTTATGTATTTATTTACTCATTTTGTTTAATATCTAGTTTCTAGCTGCACTGGTTAAAATAAAATTTTATAGATGTACTAATATAAATATTTTCTGTCTCCAGATCCAGTAAATAATAGTTTTGTGATATATTTCCAAAAAATGAGGGAGCATAAAAAGACATTTCCCTTCACAGGAATTGCATAAACAATTTCTTTACGATTTAGTAACTTATCTGCTAGTGTAAGTTCTCGTGATGCATCACTCTAGTGTTAAGATGTGACGTAAGTTTTAAACATGGCCATTTTTACTGTAATATTTTTTCTGCTTGAGCTATGTCATGTTTAGGTATAAGTTGCTGCTGTTTGCTAGGCATAATGTTACTGAATTTGACTTTGTATTACGCTGTTCAGCCAGTTTTACTACTGATTTATTTTTCTTGTTTGCTGCGCATTGCCTCACATTAGTTGTAATGTTGAATTGCTTGGTAATTTAGATTTATTGTAGCTTGCTTTGCCAGCTTGAAATTTTTGTCATTGATGTTTGTGTTACTTGATTTGTTCTGCTGCATTGCCTCGTCCCTTAGTTTAGCATCTGAGCTCAGTAGATTTAAGTTAGCTTAAGAGGGGGGTAGACTATATAAGAGAACAAGTTGTGATGAATTGGAAGAAATACATTGAAAATCTATAAGAAAATGGTTTGGCCAAAACAGTATTTTGAAAGAGGATACGAACCAAAAAAAAGTAGGGTTTAGGGACAACAGGTTTAGGTAGGATTTTCTTGGAAATAAATGATGAAGTAAGATAATGGAAAATAAATAATGAGGTAAGAAATATGTGAACATATATATACAGAAAACATGCTTGAATAGGATTTTTTTGGTGGAAACAAATTTGGAAATAAGACGAAAGATCTATGGAATGAAGTTTTGGGTTGGACTGCAGTACCAAAAGTTACACTGAAAACGAACCCTGTCCTTTCCATTGTGTTATCCCACTATGTGTTTGTGTACCCTTGTGTATTTGTTTTCTTCCTGTCTCTGTGTAGTTTCATAGAATTTTTCTTCTTCTAATACTAAGCTACATTCACTATGATGAGGAATACTGTTATCCTCAAATATAATTGGCATTAATAATATGTTATTTACCTTGTAAATATGCTTAGACATTATTTATTCTGTTTTGTTTTAATGCTCATGTGTAAAGTTGATATTTCAAAAGTTATTCTGATCTTTATGTATGTACTTATGTCATTATTTTTGTAACACTGACGTATATGTTATTTCGATTCTTTTGTAAAGCCCATATTACTACAAATGTTATCTGTACTGTTATGTTCTTTAATGATGTATTTTGTACCTTTGTAATTGTATTCTTATGTTATAAAATTGTAATTGACACCAGTTCATCATATTATTAACTTGTAAGTTACATTTCACTGCACACGTTTCTGTTGGTCATAGTATATGGACAATATGTGAGAAGTAGGGACTGTTAGTGTTTGCACGTGTGTTAATAATTCAGCAAGGGACTGGATAACAGCATTGCTGGTTCTAAGGACAATTCCAAAAACTTTGTGAGTGCACAAGTGGTGGTTATGGACTTGCTATATTATCCGCAAGACTCTTCAATGGTGATTGTGCACCTGCACAGTCACAACAGATGGCTGCTGGCCATCTCTAGAAGGACTACAGTGGGTCTGCATCTTTGATGGCCCACCAATACCGTAATCTCTACCAGGACTACAGTGGGTCTGCTCTGTGATGACCTACCCACCAATACTCTTCAAAACTTCGACTGACTCTGTGGTGGGTTTGCTCTGTTGTGGCCCATTACCTGTCAGCATGTCAAGAGTCAGCACTGTCTTTCCGTTGGAAGGACAACGCTACTTCTTCAAGACTGCATGGAAATCCACTACTTCCGTGTGCATCCACTACTTCCGTGTGCATTTTCTTTTACTGCTCAGACTTTGAGAAAAACACTGCTATTTTACCATCATGAACGATCAGGACTGTCTTTATGGACTTTGAGAAAATTTGAGCTTTTGACCAACATTGTATCAATAAGTGTGTGCATTTGATTTCTTTGTTATTGTAATTGTGAAAAAAAATTTTAACAAATATGTATTGGCCAGTGCCCAAAAAAATTTTGTAAAATTTTTTGTGGGGAGCATGGGGGCTATGTAAGTAGGCTGTTTAGGTTTTTTTATTGGTAATGCCACCTCTGTATGAAAATCACTGGCTGTGCTGTGTGCAGTCTGTGGCTGCTTTTCATTGTTGTAATACTCGCCATTGTAGTGTTAGGCAGCTGGCTGCGAACAGCGCGTAGCGTTGCGCAGTTGGAGGTGAGCCGCCAGCAGTGGTGGATGTGGGGAGAGAGATGGCGGAGTTTTGTAATTTGTCATGAACTGCTATATACATGATGATATCAAGGTAAATACATTGTTTGTTCTCTATTAATATCTTTCATTTGCTAACTATCCCTATCAGTAGTTAGTGCCTTCCATAGTTTGTATCTTTTATTTAGCTGGCAGTAGTGGCGCTCGCTGTATTGCAGTAGCTTGAGCAGCGAAGATTTTTGTGAGGTAAGTGATTTGTGAAAGGTATAGTTTAATGTTAGTCAGGGCCATTCTTTTGTAGGGAATCTTGAAAGTCAGATTGCGTTGCGCTAAAAATATTGTGCGTCAGGTTAAGCACAGTCTAGTAAAATTGATAAAAGGGGACGTTTCACAGTAAACACCCTGCTACAGATTGATTAAGCAAATGTAGCAGGGCTGAAGACGTCTCATGACTCGGGAAGAGCAGAACCAATTCGGTCATTACGAATGACATCGCAGAGCAGAACGTCAGAACGACATAAATACTAGTTCCCTTCAAGCTTTTGACACTCGATCAGTAGGAGCGATGGGGTACATGTCATTCACATTTGATTCTGTAGTTAGGCTACCGTAACATCTTTGGAGTGAGAGTTTTCTTGTGGTGGTCTTGCACATACTGCCCTACTAGACGGTCAGCGAACCAAATCGAGCATCCAGTACTGATGTCAGCATAGCAGCCAGCGTTGATGGGTAGACTGAAGGTCTACAAACACCACTCCGGTCCAGGGTAGAAGCTACCCTAAACGTCAGCATCGCAAAGGTCTCACTGTCTACGTTACTGGCGGGCCACGTTCAGAATTCATCATGACTACTCAGCATTCGACATCGCGCTCCACCTGAGGGTATAACGCGCGTAGTGGTGTGGGAGGGATCCAGAACTCCCCAAAATGGGCTGTGAATCGAAACACATATGTTTTGCTCAGCGGCATGTCCGAAAGCAGAGCTACGGTGGAGTGTGCCTTTCTCGCCAGCGGACGTCTAAACCGCCGCACCAAGCCGTTCCAAGCTGAATCTTAATGAATTGGTAGGGATTTCCAGGCTACTAGAGGGCTGTAGCTACAATACCTTAAAGTTATTAGATATCGTCTCAAGTACAATTTATTCAAAAATTTCACGTGACGTACATTACGGATATGAGCTGAATCTGCAAGAAGATTCGTTCAAGAAGGCAACAACAGAGTACGCAGTACACGTGCTCTGCCATAATAAAGGTGACTGGACACTTGCATTTCCGTGTCAACAATTTCTATAACATGCTGACAGAAGATGCAGACGTCAATGACAGCAGCGATTGGAGGCCAGGTCACAACTGCAGTCGACAGCAGGCGAACGACACTTCATAAAGAATCATTTATCAGAGTCATCTCTATCAACATCCTTTCGGTTCAGTGTGTTTAAGACGTATTACATTGTAAAGTGATCTCTTGGTTGCAAATCATACATTCGTTGTGACAATCGTTAGAGTGAACGTGTTATCCATATATCAAGATGTATTTTCAAATATCGAACTGTCTTCCGAATGGCTCAATCTGGGGCTTATACGCTCGCATACTGCACTTTAAACTCGTGCTCACACTTGTACCTTCATGGACTGGTCAAACATAGCTGGTAGTGGCCACCGAGATCAACGCACTGTAAGGCTGTATGCGGTTCGTGGTCTTGTGGTAGCGTTGTCGCTTCCCGCGCACGGGGTCCCGGGTTGGATTCCCGGTGGGGTCAGGGATTTTCTCTGCCTCGAGATGACTGGGTTCAAATGGTTCAAATGGCTCTGAACACTATGGGACTCAACTGCTGAGGTCATTAGTCCCCTAGAACTTAGAACTAGTTAAACCTAACTAACCTAAGGACATCACAAACATCCATGCCCGAGGCACGATTCGAACGTGCGACCGTAGCGGTCTTGCGGTTCCAGACTGCAGCGCCTTTAACCGCACAGCCACTTCGGCCGGCGATGACTGGGTGTTGTGTGTCTTTCATCATCATTTCATCCTCATTCACTCGCAAGTCGCCGTAGTGGCGTTAAAGAACTTAAGGGGCGGCGGCCGAACCGCCCCGCGAGGGGTCTCCCGGCCACCACCGCCATTCTTTTATTATTATTATTATTACTGTAAGGCTCATACCACAGAGTAGTGTTAGGCATGCAGATGGTGTAAGAGTTCTGCACCGACTTCCTTGGCGGAACGCGTTTTGCCTTCCTGTTGGTTAGCGTGTTTGTTCAGTAAGCTGATGGCCGACAGTGAGGAGGGAGATGCTGGTTGCTGGGAAACTGCCCGAGACAAATTTGGTCACCATTGTAGCTGGAGTGACTGAGTGATGTTATACGTGTGTGTGTGTGTGTGTGTGTGTGTGTGTGTGTGTGTGTGTGTGTGTGTGTGTGTTCAAATGGTGCAAATGGCTCTGAGCACTATGGGACTTAACATCTGTGGTCATCAGTCCCCTAGAACTTAGAACTACTTAAACGTAACTAACCTAAGGACATCACACACATCCATGCCCGAGGCAGGATTCGAACCTGCGACCGTAGCGGTCACGCGGTTCCAGACTGAAGCGCCTAGAACCGCACGGCCACTCCGGCCGGCTGTGTGTGTGTGTGTGTGTGTGTGTGTGTGTGTGTGTTGCATGGGAGCTTAATTAAAATAAATGCAAATAATTTTAATTTTTTGTATTTGAATGTTCGTTTACAAAGTCTCGTAAACGGTTTTGCCCTGACTAGTATTATTACGCTATCTGACTGCATAGAACAACAACAAAGAATGAAATGGAAATTTTCATTAACACAATTAATTAATTAAGTCCCCAGCAACTATAAAACCTACGAAACAAAAGCACAAGTATAACTGTTCTGTATGTGGAAGTATGATTCAACGTACGCATCTGGCACGGTTCTTCTTCAATAACACAAGAAATTTTAAATATCATTTATACTGAATTAATTAAAGAAAATAAAAATACCATAATTACTCAAGAGAACCAGAATTACACTCTAATCCAAGAACACAAGCCAGATGCTTTGTTGACTGAACCTGTGATGACGCATTATTCAGGACATTGAAATAATGAGAAAGAAAAGAAAAGTAGTTTGTTACCTTAATTTATATGGATGAAAAGCACTCTAGACATTACAATCTCTCCACACCGACTCGCTACTATCACATCTCAACAAGAACTTTTCAGTATCACATCTCAGCAAGCACTGCCTACTAGCTCATCTCAACAAACACTCCTCACTACGACATCTCAGCACTGACTACCACGAGCTCTCTCCAAGCACTGCCCACTACGAGTTCTCAATAATCACTGCCAGTGGAGGCAGCAGAACAATGCTCTCTAGCGCGATCTCTGGCGCTGTGGCTCAGTGTAGCCACCTTCATATGCCCTTCCTCCACGGGCTAGAATTTGATGCTATTTTTGCCAGCATTGGTGGTGAAAATACCACCAAATTCGTCAAAAAAATACAGACAAAAATAAAAGATGATATTAATGCGTAAATATCATATAACTAGATAAAATTTTGGCTTTGCACTGACCTTTCAATAAGATAATATATAGAATACAGTAAGCAATACAAATTCTTTCATACATGTGACTTTGCATAATAGTTTACACAAGTATTATGTGGTTAAACAGTTCAATCAATAGCGTCAGCAATGACGAATATGTGCAGGTAAGAGTCTCATAACTTTTCACAAACAGTAATACACAAAAAAATCAGTTTATACAAATATTCACATAAACGCTTTCCATAGCCCAAGAAACAAGTAGTTGACAGTTCCAGCAGTAGCACCCAGCAATGGTCAACAGGTGCAAATACCAACAAGTGACATTATTTCAATAGAAGCAGTCCATCAGTGGCACCCAGCAATGTTGAGCAGGTGCAGACACCAACAAGTAACACCATTTCAGTATAAGCAGTTCCATTAGTGGCACCAGCAATGTTGAACAGGTGCAAACACCAACAAGTAACATCTTTTCAGTAGAAACAGTCCATCAGTGGCACCCAGTAATGTTGAACAGGTGCAGACACCCACAAGTAACATCTTTTCAGTAGAAACAGTCCATCAGTGGCACCCAGCAATGTTGAGCAGGTGCAGACACCAACAAGTAACACCATTTCAGTATAAGCAGTTCCATTAGTGGCACCAGCAATGTTGAACAGGTGCAAACACCAACAAGTAACGTCTTTTCAGTAGAAACAGTTCATCAGTGGCACCCAGTAATGTTGAACAGGTGCAGACACCAACAAGTAACACCATTTCAGTAGAAGCAGTCCATCAGTGGCACCCAGCAATGTTGAACAGGTGCTGACCGCAGTCCATAATATTCACTTTCACTAATCACACTGTTCATCAGCAGAAATTAAACACGACTAAATGTCACACATCATGTTGAAAAGTGCAGCACCATCACTAATCAGACAGTTCAGGCATGAACAATAGTTTGAATACACATACAATGCTTTTACACTAAACATACAAATCATAATAAACACACAAATGATATCAGATAATTGTCATATTAAATATTACAAATACACAAATATCAGTAAACCTATAATTTTTATGGGTGTCAGTGCAAGCCACAACAACAAGTAAAATAATATTTAGGAGATAGGTTGGTACCAATTTGGGATAGGGAAAGGAAAACACACAAAAAACACTCACTCATCTTTCATCCACATTAGTGCTACTGTGTAATTGAATAGTGTTAACTGTGTAAATGCAATTCTGTCAAAATTTTATGTTCATCATGTGTATCAAGTAGTAGTGGCAGCAATGTATAACAGTCAATAATAGTTAGTCAGCGTCATAGTCATCATGTCAAGACCAATGTTTGCCAAGCTAGATCAAATTGTACGGTTGCTGAACACCTGTCAGTGAGCCAAGATATGCAATTACTTCCTCTCTCCAAAAAAAAAAAGTATATACTGCTTAGTAATTTAACAAAGTGTGTGTGTAGACAATCTTCCTGCTACTTTAGTGTTCTAGTCTGCCATCTTTATCCTCCTTGTTCCATATAGACCAACGAAAAAAAATATGCTCCTCACTTACTTCACCTCTTATCCACCAAAACTCCAATAATCATCAGCATCACATAATCTCAGTACTTCAATAATACCTCTTCAATACGTCGATCATCAATATCATTTACCTTACCTCTTGTCCACGAAAACTCCAATAATCATCAACTTCACATAATCTCAATACCTCAATCATACCTCTTCAATACGTCGATATATATAAACCTCAGCACCAATATCATTTCACTTCCATAACAACTCTTTCCTCTAGTCAGTCTCCTCGAACAAGTACAGAGAAAATCCTAGTGCAAACTTCAATTCAGCATCCCATACAATCCGAAGACACAGTGTCCACACACAACCTCTGTGTAATCCATCTGACCCAAATTTTCTACTCATTATAAATTATAAGATACATTTTGGTTCCTTGTCCATCATTAAATAAAAGAAATGCATACATGACCTCTAACAGCCTTTAGTTTGAATAACTTTCAGTAAGTAAGTACGATTACGAAGTGTTAATGATCATAATATTTCACAGTGTGTACACCACTTCAAGAATTATGGCAAACAGAAGCAAACATGTGGAGTATTTCTTGTGTCAAGTGTCACTTCCTATTTCAATTGCTCACGAAAAATGCAGTGTAATAACTGTCAATGGTCTAAACCTAATGTTGGTGTGTCATGTCGTTAGCTTCCTTCCTAGTAACATAAATTTATACAGCTTCCATAAAACCTCCATCTCATGTGACTTCTATGAAGTTTCTTGCACTAATGTCGTTCGTCGAATTATAGCAGTTCATTTTCTTATCTTAAAAATATAAGGCACTGAGCGTAAGCAAAACAAGCAATAGCGAGTAAATATACCAGTAGACAACAGAATGTCAACAAGTGGATGCAGCACAATCCTTACAACGAGGCTCTGCCAAGCGAACAATCTATAATTAATACCATAGTGTAACCTAAACTCCATGTTCGTACACCGTATATCAGCAATTCTATACACCAAATTAAAGAGTACTTATGACAACAAAAGGAAATGTGTTAATATGCAATACATACGCAAAGCAGCAAACATATATCTTACGTAATAAACAAGTCATTAGCATCATTCAGCATAAGCAAATAAATGTTCATATGTAATCTTAATAAGTAAACATGAAGGCGCAAGCAGATAAATCACAAAGTGTAACCTACATACCTAACTACAGTCAGCACAATTAATCAGGTGACAATTATAATTTAAATAAATAAGCACAGCAGGCACATAATAGAAAAATGTGACATCAGTGAAAAAGCAGTGCAGCCAAGCGATGCGTAATATATACAAATAACAAGCCTGTTCATTAATCAATCATCGTCAAAATCAGTTAATGTGCGTAAGCACGTCGCTTCACAAGTAAATTCATAGAACACGAAATTTAGCACAAAGTATGAGTCACGTAATCGCAAGCAGCAAATTACGTCTAAAGTACGTACCTAAGTGGAAATATGTTACCTGAAAAATAAACTCAATTAATCGTTACCTTTTTTGTTTATTACTTTCTTCTTCGAAATGACATTCTTCCTGAAATTTTCTCAATAGCAAGTCGTCTTAACGTCGGACACGCACAGAATTTACCTAAAGGTCTTAAATATTTTACACAACCGTATCCTGAAAAATACTGAACGTTAATAACATAATTTATAAAGTCACCATAGCTTTATACAGAATTTAATCGGAGAAATTAGACTGTGTATTTGTTTACGGCTGTCAGTGCATTCGCACTGAACGCTCGATCAGCTGTAGACGCGTGACGTAGGAAGTAATTGTTTGCGGTCAACGACTGCCTTGTGCGGCGCGCAGACTTCACTGTTGCTTTGAGTATGTGCCGCCGCCAAAACACAGCGCGGTATCCTTGTACTCTCCGCATGTTTACATGTAGCTGTTAGTTTCTCTAAAGTATGTCATTCCACAAAAATTTTAACGTTAGATATGTGATGTATTCCCTTAGAGCGCCGAGATTTAAGAGTTTCTACTTCGACAGTGTTATCATGTATAATTTTGCGAATCCTATATGGACCGTTATAAAGCAGAAAAAATTTGCAACACAAGCCTTTTCCTTTACGAGACAAACGATGAGACTTAATTAATACCTTCTGACCAACTGACAAAATTTTTAAACGACCAGGACGTTTAGCTGATTTCTCTCTTCTAGCAGCCGCAGATGCAATATTTTGCAGAGCCAGGTTCACAACTTCAGAATGCCGCAGTTTTCGTGAAGGCGGAAAAGGAACGATTTCAGAAATGCGATTTGTCGGTGCTTTATTTTTTTAATATCAGTATAGGCGGTAAAGAAGTTGAATCATTAGGAAGTTCATTCAGAATGTTTTGAAAAATATGAAGATACTGATCCCACGTTCTGTGATTCTGATGACAATAAAGACGACACAATTTATTGATTTCCTTCATCCATCTTTCTGAAGCGTTATATTGAGGGTGAAAAAGTGAAATGCAGATTGGTTTAATTTTACGACGCCGTAGAGTACGAAGCCAAATTTTAGAGCGAAACTGTGATCCATTATCTGATATGACCTTAGCAACATGACCAACTTCTTTAAGAAAATGTTTGATAAAGGCATTAGATACTGAACGAGCTGTTGCTTTGCGTAAAGGTGTAAAACACACATATTTTGATGTCAATTCCACTGCTACGAAAATGTACGCAAAACCATTAGTAGAACGAACCACTGGACCGAACAAATCGACTGCAGCCATGTCCTTTAATTTCGCTGGAATGATAGGAAACGACGGTGCTCTGTGAGAAACAGTTGGCGGCTTAGCCTTTTGACATAATTTGCATTTGGCAAGAACTGATCGAATACGTTTTTCCATATTACTGAAGTAGCAATTTTCTCGTAATTTATGAAAGCATTTTCTGGGACCCAAATGTGCATAACTGAAATGTGTAAACGAGGTGTGGCCAAATCATCCAATCTAAGAAAATTACAGACACCAAGGAAACTACGAACAGCACGTTTTGTGGAAGGAACAGAATAATTGCGAATAGCGTCTAGTTTCTCTGGATCAGGAAGAATACCTTCTGTATAAATAATGTGACCGAGAAATTTCACCTGAGAACGACCAAATTCAGATTTTTCCAAGTTCACTGTAATGCCAACTCTTGCAAAAATACGTAATAATGAATCCAAAATTTTGTTGTGCTCACTCCAAGAACGTTTAGCAATAAGAATGTCGTCAACATATGAAGTAATATTGTCACGAAGATAAACAGGTAAAATTTCATTTAAACTACGAATGAATGCTGCAGAAGATACAGTAAGTCCAAACGGTAATTTCCAAAGTCACTTTTGGGTAAAACAGTCAAATCCGGTTAATCTTTACCTACTGTCTAGATAGATTGATAGTAGAAGAATTGTTTTTATAGATGCAAAGAATAGTGAAAGAGTAGGCAGCGGTGCAGAAAACTAAAAGGGAAATAGCACCACTACAGCTCGGGGCCCTATGCTCGCTACGGCACATATTCACTTAGTGTAGTGAATCCCCTGAGGACTTTAATAGCTGCACATAAATTTCAGTTTGTGACTCAGTGGCAAATCTGGCGGAAGTGCGCACGTAAATCGATCCAACCATGAACATGGACGTATGCCATTCCTAGAATTGCGAAAGATCTTAAATTTCCGAACAGTCAAAAAGTGTTTATAGTCAAAGTTTTCGCCTCGTGGCGACAAAGACCTACCGCGTCTGTCCCAGTCCCAGTGTTGATTATTGTCAAGTTCGCGCGTCTGGCGCTCTCTTGTTGCATCCCGTAAATGAAACAAATTACTTTCTTCAAACCCCCCTGGTATCTGTGATTCTAAATTTCTTTTGCTGTCTTTTCCTACGATTTCGCCTTCAATTTGTTTGACTTGCTTCCGTAATGCCTCAACTTCCCTTTTGACGCGTTCATTAAATTTCCCCAGATTTTCAACATGTTTATTTATGTTCTGGTACTCTTCGGTTTCTGAAAATGGCAATAGAGCTATATCATCTAAATCTCTGTCCCCATTTAAGCCAAGACTTGTCAATTTATCAGAAATCTCATCTCTTTCCAATAAGTTTACGTCTTCCGTAAGTGTCGCAACTCGGGTTTCAGTATTGTCACATTTAGTAGTTGACTGTTCATACTGTTGCGTTAAATTATTTAATCTGTCATTTGGTACGGATTCCTCGATTCTCTCAAATATTTCTTCCTTATCGTGTGCACGTTGTAAATTTAACTCTGAAAATTTTTGTACTATCACGCGATCTCTTTCTTCCTGTTCTCTATCCTGTTCCCTTTGTCTAATCTCTGTTGAAATTAAGCTATTATTGTGAGCCTTCAAAATCGGTTGTACTTCTTCTCTAATTTCTTTCTTTGATTCATTATTCGTGTTTATGAAACATGTCCCTATTCGTGAATCTAACCGTGTTTCCATTGTTTCCATCTCTATTTTAATTGTTCCTATTTTTGAGCATAACCGTGTTGTCATTGCTTTCATCTCAGTTTTTAATTCAGATCGTAAAGTTCCCATATCAGTTTTTAATTCAGATCCCAAAGTTCCCATCTCGGTTTTAATTGTTCCTATCTCTGTTTTAATTGTTCCTATTTGTGATCCCAACTGTGATCCCAGTGAGTCTAACCGTGTTTCCATTGTTCCCCTTTGTAAGTCTAACCGTGTTGTCACTGTTTTTAATTCAGATCCCAAATTTAATATTGCACCCATCAACTGCTCCATAATAGCCGGTTCGAAATTCTTTTCGCCCCTAACATTTCCCGCGAAACCAACTTCTTTCGTCATGGCTGTAAAGCTATCTGTGTTCGATACTATTTCAGAATCTTCTATCGTTAATCTCGTATTCTGTGAATTTTCTGATTGAGAAAAATTTTGAATTGGTTCCGGACTATTTTCCCGACTTATTAAATTGTTTTCCACTTCATTATTCATGATACTGTTTTCCTCTGTTGGCGAGTTCGCCATGTTAACAATTTCGTCATTCTCACTATCCATCATTTTTGCCTTTTTCATCGATCGTGTAATAATTTACAAAACATACAAAACTCGTCACTATATGAAAATTACACACAATGACACTTTATCTCCAACAATACCATTCACACGAAATGTTTCCCTCAAACACGATTAATCGAACAATTGAAATAATTGCACTAATTGTCAAACCCGTAGACAAGACAACAGAAATGAAATTTTGCAAAAAAAATACCATTAGAAGAATGACAATTACCAAATCTACACATGCAAAATAGAGTACAATTGCTAAACTACAAATTACTACAACAATACTACTGTCTACTATTTTTACAATCAGAAGATTCCAAGGGACGATCCGAAGCAGCGGTCGCCACGTGCATGGGGGCTTAATTAAAATAGAATGCAAATAATTTTAATTTTTTAATTTTCGTAGCTGTCTGTCCGGTTACGAAGTCTCGTAAACGGTTGGCCATGACTAGTATTATTACGCTATCTGACTGCATAGAACAACAACAAAGAATGAAATGGAAATTTTCATTAACACAATTAATTAATTAAGCCCCCAGCAACTATAAAACCTACGAAACCAAAGCACAAGTATAACTGTTCTGTGTGTGGAAGTATGATTCAACATACGCATCTGGCACGGTTCTTCTTCAATAACACAAGAAATTTTAAATATCATTTATACTGAATTAATTAAAGAAAATAAAAATACCATAATTACTCAAGAGTACCAGAATTACACTCTAATCCAAGAACACAAACCAGATGCTTTGTTGACTGAACCTGTAATGACGCATTATTCAGGACATTGAAATAATGAGAAAGAAAAGAAAAGTAGTTTGTTACCTTAATTTATATTGATGAAAAGCACTCTAGACATTACAATCTCTCCACACCGACTCGCTACTATCACATCTCAACAAGAACTTTTCAGTATCACATCTCAGCAAGCACTGCCTACTAGCTCATCTCAACAAACACTCCTCACTACGACATCTCAGCACTGACTACCACGAGCTCTCCCCAAGCACTGCCCACTACGAGTTCTCAATAATCACTGCCAGTGGAGGCGGCGGAACAATGCTCTCTAGCGCGATCTCTGGCGCTGTGGCTCAGTGTAGCCACCTTTCAGTGTGTGTGTGTGTGTGCGTGTGTGTGTGCAAGGAGGGGTTTTACTTTACGCTTGTTTTAAGTGTCTCCTCTCATTTTCGTCATTGGTATAATTCTGGAAAGTAATTTAAACTTCAAAAAAATGAATTTTCACCCTGCAGCAGAGTACGCACTGATGTGAAACTTCCTGGAAGATTAAAACTGTGTCGCAGGCTAAATCTTAAAACTAGGACCTTTGCGTTTTGGGGGTAAGTATTCTACCAACTGAGCTACCCAACCACGACCCAGTACCTTGTCTCTTACCTTCCAGACTTCACAGAAGGTCCTTGCCCGAGAGAGGCAAAGGTCCCAGGTTCGAGTTCTGCTCTGCTAATCCCGTATGTGACACAGAAGAACTTCTTTGAAGTAAGGGAGGTAGGAGATAAGGTACTTCCAGAACCGAATCTGCGAGGACAACTGTAGAGTAACTAGAATGAGATTTTCACTCTGCAGCGGAGTGTGCGCTGATATGAAACTTCCTGGCATATTTAAACTATGTGCCAGACCGAGACTTGAACTCGGGACCTTTGCCTTTCGCGGGCAAGTGCTCTCACAGCAGAGCTTCTGTGAAGTTTGGAAGGTAGGAGACGAGATACTGGCAGAAGTAAAGCTGTGAGCATGGGGCATGAGTCGTGCTTGGGTAGCTCAGATGGTAGAGCACTTTCCCGCGAAAGGCAAAGGACCCGAGTTCGAGTCTCGGTCTGGCACACAGTTTTAATCTGTAGAGTAACTGTCTGTGAAAGGCAAATGTCCTGCATTTGTTTCCCAGTCTGGCACACAGTTCTAATTTGGAAGGAAGCCTAAAGAACGGAAATGTTTAAGGTACATTACAGTGAACAGAAAATAGCTACAATGCCCTTGTTCACAAAACATCTAAGAAATTCTGAAATTACAAATACCATTATAAAAAAGTGTGGGCAGCTCAAACAGCCCATCCATTTGTTGATATTATCATGGTGTCCTTACGAAGGCACTTTGCAGTTCTCCATGATAATTCGTTTGATATTTCGGGATATGGCAGTGGCTGGATTCTGATGACATTAGCTTATCAGACTGCATTTTCAAAGGGCGGTATGTAATATATTTTGAGTGCAACAGTGAACAGTGTTTTCAAATCTAACACCATTTCTTGCTTAACACTACAGCCAAACATGCTAGCTTATATCTGGATGGTTAGATCTTTTCCCTGAAATTTTCAAATATTTCAATCAGGCCTTTGTGTTCCAAGTACGAATGGCAACGCACATGGAATGTAATATTTATCCTCTTCAGGACTGAGAGTTACATAATTAATGAACTCCTAAACGGTAAAGTTTTTACTTTGCTCATCAGCAGAATCACAAAATATATAGAGCTCTTCAGTGTACTCATCCAAGGCATAGGTGATGAAGCGAAAAAGAATGACGTCACATCCTTCGCGTCCTTAATGGCAATGCATTCTGGATAAACATAAAAGAGTTACCCATTTCAAGAACATTAATATTGAACATATATACTGAAAATTTCTCCTTAAAATAAATATGTTACTATGTTGGGCATGGATAAGCACCTTCTTTCAGTTTTTCTTTGCTTTCAATTTACTGTCGGGTGACATTGCATCAGAATTCTGCTCTGCACACACCTTGCTGGATGAGTCACCACTGATTTGCGTGCTTATTTCCCCTGAATAGTTGACTTACGTGATTTTTTCACCTTACAATAAAATTTTAAATGCTAGTATTTCTGGGCTCTTTCGTTTTTTTGCCAATTTCAGCCTCTGAACATCTACGAGCAGCCAAATTTAAATGAAAACAATAACACAATTTCAAGAAAAAAGTGACTTACCAGACTTCTTTCCCCTGACCCTTCATGTGTGAGTTACATTTAAATGTCCTTATGTTTAATTTCTTATTTGTGCCTTACAGAAAAAAAAATCGACTCTGAGAAAGTCCGTCTCTGCCGTCATACATGGTTTCTGCATTTGCGTTCCTGACGACGCAGTGAAAGGGTTACTGGCGATTGACGTCCTGCGTTTCACTTTGAGCAACTCCTACAATAGCAGCCAGAAGACGCAGACGTCAATTGGCAGCGGCGAGCGGAGGTGCCTGACAACTGCAAACGACAGGATGCAGACGATGCTTCATAAAGAATCATCTAACACAATCCATTCTATCGACATCCATTGGGTTCTGATTGTGTAAGATACATTACACTGTGAAGGTATTTCTTAGTTACAAATCATACACAATCTATATGACAGTTATGTCAAACGTTATCAAGAATTGTTACTGCCTAAGATCTGACGGGAGTTACGTATGAGACAAACTGTATACTATGTTATAGGACATATTTCAGATCCCATCACATGAACTGATATTCATGTCGTTGCTATAGAAGTATGTAATGTAAGTAGACTTATATTACTGCTACTATACGTACAATCACCATTTTGCAGAAATCGACGTACATACAGTAGTTTGTTCCTCTCTAAGAGATGCCACTGATTATGACTTATAAAAGTGAAAACCATTTTTGGAAAATATAAAATTTCTAGTGCAGATCATGGTGTATAGAAGATGCCTTTTAATAATCATTCATTTTGACAATCATTAGAGACACCAAAAACTATAATTAAATGTCAACTATATTCTGAAAGGGTGCAACTATGGGTTATAAGCCCACACACTCCAATTTAAATTCGTGCTCGTACTTCATCCTCAATCTTGTAGTGTCCATGGACTGGTCAAAGATAAGTGGCAGTGGTTGCAGAGATCAAGTCACAGTGAGGCTCATACCAGAGAGTAACATTGGCCATGCAGGTGGTGTAAAAGTACTGTGCCATCCTCTTTGGCGACCTGGGTTTTGCCGTCCTCGTAGATAGCGTGTTAGTCGGTCTGTTACCGATAGTGCCGAGGAAGATGCTGGAGATGTTATGCTTGTGTGTGCAAGAACAAAAATTAACATTACACTTGTTTTACTCATCTCTTCTCATTTCAGTCGTCGGTATCAACTCTGCAAACTATTTTAAATTTCCAGATTGAATTTTCACTCAGCAGCAGAGTGTGTGCTGATATGAAACTTCCAAGCAGATTAAAAGTGTAGGCCACGCAGGGAATCGAACTTGGGTCTTTTGCCTTTCATGGGTGAGTGCATTGCCAATCGAGCTATCCAAGCATGAGTCATGCCCCATCCTCATGGCGTTACTTCCACCACTATTTCATCTCCTACCGTCCAGAGTTCACAGTTCTCCTGCGAAACACGCAGGACTAACGCTCTTGGAAGAAAGGATACCGCGAAGACGCCGCTACCCACAGCGGGTTCCAGATGGGTTCCAGATTGAATTTTCAGTCTGCAGTGGGGTGTGCGTTCATATCAAATATCTTACCCGACTAAAACTGTGTGCCACATTGGGAGTCGAACCTGGAACCTTTGCCTCCGGGGATAAGTGCTCTGCCAACTGAGCTGCATAAGCATGACTCATGCCCCGTCCTCACAGTTTTACATCCGCCTCTATCTCCTCTCTTACGATTGATGCTTCACAGAAGGTACTTGCCCATGTAAAGCTAAGATCCCAGGTTCGACTCCTGTTCCGGCACACAGTTATAATATGGCAGGATGTTTCATATCAGCATACTCCCCGCTGCTAACTGAAAATTCGTTTTCGATATCATCCCCCAGGTTGTGCCTAAGCCATGTCTCCACAACATCCTTTCTTCCAGAATTGCTAGGCCTGAAAGTCATGCAGGAGAATTCCTGTGAAGTTTGGAAGGTAGGAAATGAGGTACTGGTGGATGTAAGGCAGTGTCGATGTGGCATGAGTCGTGCTTGTGTGCTCAGTCGGTAGAGTGCTTGCCCACAAAGGGCAAATGTCCCAGGTTTGAGTCTTGATTTGGCACGCACTTGTAGTCTGCTAGGAGCTTTCCTCAATTTAAATCTGATAATAATATTCATTTGTGGGATATTTCTTCAAAGGTCACATGAGCCTCATCTTCACTGCCAGTTCGCTCATTTACCTGCCACTGGTTGAACTTCTTTCAATGTTTAATTTCCTGTAAGGCAAAATATTAGTAATTTCCTGGATTTGAATACCATCTCATGGCTACAGAACTCAAACTGCTTTCTCTGATCTGATTAATGAGGGTAAAATTTGTGTAACTTTCAAGATATATGAATTTTTTTAGCTGTTATCATAAGTTATACCTATTTGAATCGGCTTCGAGATTTTTTCTTTTATTTTTACTGTGGAAAACCAGCGCCTTCATGGAAATTGTGCGTGAGTTTGCATTGTTGTGTTTTCTGTGTTCTTTGATTATTATGTATTTGGAAATGCATTTTGTTAATTGTTCCCTTTCGAATACAGAAATTAAATTAAGATAGTTTTCGTTAATTTTGGACATGATTCCCTTGCTTCCGATTGCCCTTTTCTAGGAAGAACAAGATGTGAGATGTGATGAACATATGGGCATTTAGTTTAAAGTGTTTTGAGAATGAATTTTGCCAGCTCTGTATATTTTTCTCACATTTTCCAACTTTCAATGATCTTCTGCGTACTCATTCATTAAGTTCCACGTATTCTTGCAGCTTTAATATATTTTTTTGTGTTTGTAAACTGAAACTGACATTCCATCTGAATACACACTATAATGTCAAGAAATTTTATTCAGCATGACCATTACAAGTTTTGGTGACCTTGTGGATTGGGTTGGGTTGTTTGAGGAAGGAGACAGCGAGGTCATCAGTCTTATTGGATTAGGGAAGGATGGGGAAGGAAGTCGGCCATGGCCTTTCAAAGGAAGGCCTGGAGCGATTTAGGGAAATCACGGAAAATCTAAATTAGGATGGTCGGACGCGGGACTGAACCATTGTCCTCCTGAATGCGAGTCCAGTGTCTAACCACTGCGCCACCTCTCTCGGTGACCTTGTGGTCAGGACCAAGTCATTCCATTGCACAATCATTGACTACAAAGTGTAGAACACCATCACTCTGCTTCTTATTTCTTTTTGCTGTATAAAGAGTGTTGGGATCAAGGTCAAAGGTGATTGCTAATATTATCCGAACTTCACAGGCATTTTAAACTATCTAATGTGTGATTAAATACAGCATAATAGGACAGAAAGTTGTATTGTCTCCAGTGCAGTCACTAAGTATCTATGAGCACAGTTTTATATAAATAATGTATTAATTTCTATTGTGTTCAGATGCAAATTTGTCATCAAACTGTCACATTTGCATTCAACATTAGCTCTTTAAAGCAAACGAAGGTAACATCCTTACAATCAGTTTCAAAGTAGAGAACTCTTTCAGGGAATTCAGTATGATTTTGGAATATACAAATAAAATAAAAATGTATTAGATGTAACCAGCATTCTCTAGTTGGATCACAATACCAACTTTTAGATTATTTACGATAATATTTGCTAGGAAATTGACAATGGCCCTCATAGGGCGAAATATTACTTTAGTAACAATTGTGTAGATAACAGCACAGCTATCAACAGACTTGAGTCTCACCTTATCAAACCTATCAATATATGTGAACAAAGGATTTGGTCAAACAGAGAAAAGACTGGATCAAATAAGCAACAAATTTTCTCAATTGAACGAAAAATTATATCAAATAGGTAACGGGTTTTCTAACTTCAATGATAAACTGTTGAAATTTGGTTCTTCCTTCAATAGAAGACTGGACAGATTACAGCTAACAATATATTTAGAAAACAACCAGATACAAGATTTAGATTTAATTGATGAAAAGACTGTTAGCAATGTGGAACATGTACCTTTGCTTCAGTACAGGTTGTTCCTGTAATTGAAGAACAAATATTAAAAAAGAATTGTTGGACACATCAGATTGTTGAGAATGGGTCACAGCTGAGAATGTAAAAATTTCTGTAGTAAGTACAAATTAGGTGGAGTTTCAATCTGAGGAAATGGAAACTATTTCAGAATCTTGTAAGTGCAAGGTACAGCACATAACACAAATTATATACATAACTAACCACTTTTGTATGTTACCAGCATATGCTTTATAAGGGATGTAGTCTCTTTGGTTATTGCTAACTACTTATCATTATCTGTTGTTCTGGTAACATACTACCTACAGTAACTGCTGGCAGACTATTATTTTCTTTTATTACTACTGTGAATTCACTGTGTACTACTGACAATGGTATCTTATCTTACTACAATACAGGTTATGTTTGGAATCTCATTATACAGCATTATACAACATGTATAACATCTCTGTCATACATGAATCTCATATTAGTAGTTACTTATTCTTTCATTATGTTGCACATGAGTTCATTGTCCAAAATATAAATCATCTAGTTGGGCAACTAGATGATTTATATTTTTGTCCAAAGAATATACTAAAGAAGAAGAAATATTACTACCTTAAGATGTTGTTTGAATTCATGCACAAAGGAGTGAGAACGTATAGTAAATGTGAAAAAGTAATAGTATTTACTACAGTTACACATTTTTATTAGCAACAGTAGCATTCTGGTATTTTTGGACTTGGACAAAGGAAAGAAAGGTAACCGTTTTGCAACGATATAAGAAAATATTTTGAGAAACTTTCACAGATAACCATACTTATACTTTTTAAATGTGATGGATTCTTATAGAACAGGAAGTGCTAGCCAGGTACTCATAGTAGGACGAATACAATGACTAGCAGTAAGTCAAGTAGGAATGTTTTATATACACTACTGAAACAAATGTTAAGGAAAGCGACAGTCAGTCGCAGAGCCCGCAATTTATTACAGCTCTAGGTTTTGACTTTACAAAACAGTAAGAATCGAGAGCAAGTAGGAAATATGTGTTGTTGTTGTGGTCTTCAGTCCTGAGACTGGTTTGATGCAGCTCTCCATGCTAATCTAACCTGTGCAAGCTCCTTCATCTCCCAGTACCTACTGCTACCTACATCTTTCTGAATCTGCTTAGTGCATTCCTCTCTTGGTCTCCCTCTACGATTTTCACCCTCCACACTGCCCTCCAATGCTAAATTTGTGATGCCTTGATGCCTCAGCACATGTCCTACCAACTGATCCCTTCTTCTAGTCAAGTTGTGCCACAAATTTCTCTTTTCCCCAATCCTGTTCAATACCTCCTCATTAGTTACGTGATCTACCCACCTAATCTTCAACATACTTCTGTAGCACCACATTTCGAAAGCTTCTATTCTCTTCTTGTCCAAACTGTTTATTGTCCATGTTTCACTTCCATACATGGCTACACTCCATACTAATACTTTCAGAAACGACTTCTTGACACTTAAATCTATACTCGATGTTAACAAATTTCTCTTCTTCAGAAACGCTTTCCTTGCCATTGCCAGTCTACATTTTATATCCTCTCTACTTCGACCATCATCAGTTATTTTGCTCCCCAAATAGCAAAACTCCTTTACTGCTTTAAGTGTCTCATTTCCTAATCTAATTCCCTCAGCATCACCCGACTTAATTCAACTACATTCCATTATCCTCGTTTTGCTTTTGTTGACGTTCATCTTATATCCTCCTTTCAAGACACTGTCCATCCCGTTCAACTGCTCTTCCAAGTCTTTTGCTGTCTCTGACAGAATTACAATGTCATCGGCGAACTTCAAAGTTTTTCTTTCTTCTCCCTGGATTTTAATAACTACTCCAAATTTTTCTTTTGTTTCCTTTACTGTTTGCTCAATATACAGATTGAATAACATCGGGGAGAGGATACAACCCTGCCTCATTCCCTTCCCACCCACTGCTGCCTTTCATACCCCTCGACTCTTATAACTGCCATCTTGTTTCTGTACAAATTGTAAATAGCCTTTCGCTCCCTGTTTTTACCCCTGCCACCTTTAGAATTTGACAGAGGGTATTCCAGTCAACACTGTCAAAAGCTTTCTCTAAGTCTACAAATGCTAGAAACGTAGGTTTGCCTTTCCTTAATCTTTCTTCTAAGATAAGTCGTAAGGTCAGTATTGCCTCACGTGTTCCAACATTTCTACGGAATCCAAACTTATCTTCCCCGAGGTCGGCTTCTACCACTTTTTCCATTCGTCTGTAAATTATTCGCGTTAGTATTTTGCAGCTGTGACTTATTAAACTGATAGTTCGGTAATTTTCACATCTCTCAACACCTGCTTTCTTTGGGATTGGAATTATTATATTCTTCTTGAAGTCTGAGGGTATTTCGCCTGTCTCGTACATCTTGCTCACCGGATGGTAGAGTTTTGTCAGGACTGGCTCTCCCAAGGCCGTCAGTAGTTCTAATGGAATGTTGTCTACCCCCGGGGCCTTGTTTCGACTCAGGTCTTTCAGTGCTCTGTCAAACTCTTCACGCAGTATCGTATCTCCCATTTCATCTTCATCTACATCCTCTTCCATTTCCATAATATTGTCCTCAAGTGCATCGCCCTTGTATAGACCCTCTATATACTCCTCCCACTTTTCTGCTTTCCCCTCATTGCTTAGAACTGGGTTTCCATCTGAGCTCTTGACATTCATACAAGTGGCTCTCTTTTCTCCAAAAGTCTCTTTAATTTTCCTGTAGGCTGTATCTATCTTACCCCTAGTGAGATAAGCCTCTAAATCCTTACATTTAGCCGTGCCTGCTTATCCATTTTGCACTTCCTGTCGATCTCATTTTTGAGACGTTTGTATTGCTTTTTGCCTGCTTCATTTACTGCATTTTTATATTTTCTCCTTTCATCAATTAAATTCAATATTTCTTCTGTTACCCAAGGATTTCTACTAGCCCTAGTCTTTTTACCTACTTGATCCTCTGTTGCCTTCACTACTTCATCCCTCAGCTACCCATTCGTCTTCTACTGTATTCCTTCCCCCATTCCTGTCAATTGTTCCCTTATGCTCTCGCTGAAACTCTGTAAAACCTCTGGTTTAGTCAGTTTATCCAGGTCCCATCCCCTTAAATTCCCATCTTTTTGCAATTTCTTCAGTTTTAATCTACAGTTCATAACCAATAGATTGTGGTCAGAGTCCACATCTGCCCCTGGAAATCTCCTACAATTTAAAACCTGGTTCCTAAATCTCAGCCTTACCATTATATAATCTATCTGATACCTTTTAGTATCTTCAGGATTCTTCTATGTATACAACCTTCTTTTATGATTCTTCAACCAGGTGTTAGCTATGATTAAGTTATGCTCTGTGCAAAATTCTAACCGACGGCTTCCTCTTTCATTTCTTAGCCCCAATCCATATTCACCTACTATGTTTCCTTCTCTCCCTTTTCCTACTGTCGAATTCCAGTCACCCATGACTATCAAATTTTCGTCTCCCTTCACTACCTGAATAATTTCTTTTATCTCATATAGATAAAGATTTATCTAGAAGATAAATTGAGCCAACACGGCAAGATACCGGCAGGCCATAGTGTGGGTAGTGTAGCCATTTGTAGTGTTAGCAGTTAGCCAACACTACGCACACTACTTGGTTGAGGAGGCCGAATGCACGCGTTATCTCACGCAGGCTGGCGTGAGGTCTGAAACAGGATACGTAATGAATGCTATAAAGAAAAGTACGTAGCTGCTGGAATACTTAACTTTAATCCATCATTGTTGTACATCGCTCTTGACGATACAAGTGAGACTCTGTAGATACATGCAATGTAATGCTAATGGCGCCTTGCTAGGTCGTAGCCATTGACTTAGCTGAAGGCTATTCTAACTATCTGCTTTGCAAATGAGCGAGGCTTCGTCAGTGTGCATCGCTATCTAAGTCGTCCGTACAACTGGGGCGAGTGCTAGTCCGTCTCTCGCGACCTGCCGTGTGGTGGCGCTCGGTCTGCGATCACTGACAGTGGCGACACGCGGGTCCGACATGTACTAATGGACCGCGGCCGATTTAAAGCTACCACCTAGCAAGTGTGGTGTCTGGCGGTGACACCACACCATTATAATTGTTAGGCACACTCAAGCCTACAGCCACCAAATCAGATTTTTTGTGTTTACGCTTTTGTACATCGTCAATCATAAATTTAAATAGTGTTTTAATAATAATTCTTGAACTTTAAAGAAATTGGTTCACCCTGTTATTTCATCCTAATAATACACCTCTATAGGGTTCCTTCCTGGTGTTTCATTAACCCGAGTATTCTGTTTTACAGACATATGAAGTGCCAAGTTAATATAAAGAGGCACCATTTAAATTGTTTTCATGTTTTCTTAACTATTTCAAAGTGTTATAGTAAAATTCAGTCACAGTGCTACCAAAATAGTAGAATCTGTTAAATGACTATATAGAGTTGGTTCAAAGAGTAACAGCTGTTGAAAATAAATTCCAGTAAGAAAGAGGTTTTCTTGAGGTGAAATGTCCAGTATAAAAAGTGTGTGCTTTAGGATCTAAGTATTTTAGTATTTAAGTTTGCCGATTACAGAAAATGCTTTTCTAATGGGCCCCCCTGGCCAAATTTATTTAACTTCCTTGAATTTATCTACTGGGATTTTTCTCTTCTACAAGTGTAATGTATAATGGTGTGGTCCAACATTGTTTACGTGGAGTAACATTTATTTGAAGAAGGAACTTAAACAGTAGCAAGAAAGTAGGGAAAATTCATACTTCTGCTTTTCCAATATTTAACTGTTTCATAGCCTGGATAGGCTGGCGATTGTTAGTATATATTTTAAACCATTAAATGAACTTGGAACTGAGTTCTCCTAGCTTCAATATGATACTGTTCACACTGCCTTTCTTTCTAACTGCTGGATAAGATCTTAGGAAAAGAATTGAATAGTCTGACTTACTTATTCATTAGGAACAACACAGTCAAATACTGTAAAAACGGTAACTCTATTGATTAGCTTTTCCTATTAACCGGACTATCCTCCCACAGTGTACATTATTTGTAAATTAAATTAGTAGTGGTAGGGTTATACCACTGCTAGTAGCGAGTTTTCTAGTATGTTGCGGTTGCGCACAATGCGAGATGTCGCTAGCAAAATGCAAGTACAGCTGTAAACACCTCTCGGCAGTAGACATCATCAAGTTGTAGCAGTAGGTGGTGTCTTCCTTTAAACGTCCAAAAGAACGTACAGTAGCATCTCACAATCAGGATGGAAGACTGGGTGAAAACTCAGCTACTTGAAACAGAGCAGAGTGTAAAGTAACATCTACTTTGTGTGTGCCATAGTTGATATGAGAGAGCACAATTGGTTGAGAATGTTGTGACCACCCTTCGTATAGCGTGTCAGTGCGTGCATGTATTGGCGGAATCAGCTTGGTATATTAATTATTGCTATAAACACTCAAGGGGAGATCTTAGGATTTTGATAGTACCACGACTGTTTTTAAACCTATTTGCATGGTGTGGCTGTGATGTTATATGCTCAGGCTGCTATTGTTATGTATTCAAAATCACAGCGAGCCTGTTGTCAGATAATTGTGCATTAGTGATCATTTATTTCATAAGTTATTGTACTTTTTGCGTATTTAGCATTTCCCTGTTGGAGGTACAGTTGGTTATATTTCTATGTAGATTGTTTTGTATTGTAGCTGTGTGTCTGGGAAATAGTAATGGTACTGGTAGCAGTGGATATTAGGTAATTGTTGTGTGTCACTCTTTTTGCTGTTATTTTACTTGCGTGCTTTAATGAAGTCATTTATGGGGAGGAGAAATTTGTTATTTTATTTTCGTACCTGTCACTGAGGAAAGAAGCAATATCATTTTATCTATGTAATGTATGCACATATCCACGTGTATTATTGTTTACACACTTCGGAGTTCAGGTTATTATATCAGTGTGGTGCTAATAATTTTTTTGACGTTATTGTATTATTTGATACTGACATTACTGATTCCAAGTGGATGAGTTCAGGGCTTTGGCATTTGTATGCACAATGGTGTCGTAATGTATTGTTTAGTAAAAGTAAGATTTATTTTGATTGAACACCTGCACGATTCCCAGCCAAACTCTGCTCCCACCCGAATCCTGCATCACAACACACACCCATATGCACACATGCACACACTCATTATAATAAATTAATTCATTACGCTTCACCCTAAGATCTAAATGTATCAACTATCTTTGTAAACATGTACCATCCATGATATATTCTCGACCATCAATTAACAAAAGAATAACATTTGAGGCAAATATCACCTTTTGACTTTAATTTGTCTTCTGTCGTGTTGCATACTGTAAGAGAGTCATTTTATATCCTCTTTGTCAATTTGAGCTAATATTAATACTTTCTTACTTTACGTGCGTTTCATTTATCATAAATGATGCCACCATTCACTAATGATATGTAAAGTTGTTCTTAATGTTTCAGAGTTTTAATCATGTTGGAAAGTGGTGGGTTTGGTGACACGTTGATTTACGTGTCACTTGTCCACTGTTGTGTGCAGGCTTATATTCTTACAAGTTGGATCTGGCTGTCTAAATTTCTTTCACGAAGTCCGATCAGTGTTTTTTGTGTACAGCAAAATGTACCGTAGCATAGTACTTCACCATCACCAGGCCTTCTGCACTCCAAAAACGATTGTGAACGTGACCACAAAGGTAGATTCCCTAAAGCAGGGGTCTCCAAACTACGGCCCGCGGGCCGAAACCGGCCCGCGAGGGCCGACAAACCGGCCCGCGTTAGCTGGCCGGACATCCCCGGTATCCGGCCCGCCAAATCTTTGAGGTGGTACCTACACTGCCAACAATTGAGTTTCGAGACCTATCGCGACCAATACACAGCGACATTGGCTCTGCTACTCGCTAGAAGACTACATAACTAAACTTATTGTTGCACCGCTTGAAATAACAGTGCGTTGACATACTCTACCTCTGTTACGTCTTGCAGTAATACTGTTGCTAACAATGATTTTGAGATTTCATTAACTTTGCAGGACGCTTTCGTGAAGAATGTGCAGTGACATACTTTTTTGTCGGTGAAATTCGCCAGAATAAAATACACCAGAATTTCGGTCAGGTACGTCCACCAATCAAAATTACGTAATTAAATAAAAATCGTAGTTCGTTTCAGTGCTAGCTATTCCCACAACCTTATATTTTTGCGATTTCATATTTCCTTTAGCCTTACATTACGGTGATCATGGAGTGCTAGGGTGCTTTAATCCCACTAGGTAGATCTTGGCCCTTATGACTTCGTGGAGGAGTCAATGTGGCCCGCGGACTAAAAAGTTTGGAGACCCCTGCCTTAAAGGAGGTAACAGAGCCATGTTTTGGACCATACAGCAGGTTAAATATGTTAAAGACATTCTTAACTGATCTACATTCATGAATCGTACTAGTGCTTTGGTGATCTTAATGTATCCCACTTCTGAACAATTAGTTTTCAGAAGAATGCAACATTAGCATTTAAAGGCAAGTTTATTCTTCTTCTTTTATTTTATTTAGAATACGTTGCAGCACACACACATACACATCTAAGAACCATATTCCGGACTTTGTATTTCCAAAAAAGTGTTTAAGTTTCACCTTTCACCTGAACTGGGTAAATTACTGTTATTCAGCTCTCTCTCATACATACACACACACACACACACACACACACACACACACACACACGTCTGAGAAGCATATTAGGGCTTTGTATTTCCAAAACAATTTTTGAGTTTCACCTGAACTGCGTAAATTACCGCTATTGAGCGCACACATACACACACACACACACACACACACACACACACACACACATTGACCTGTTTCCAAACTAGTAAACTGATATTTTTAAGAGGTTCTTATAAATGATGGAATGTCTTCATATTCAACTTTTCATCCTGCAGTTGAGTGATTCACTTTATTATTTTCGATAACCACTGTAAACTTCCAGAAATAAACGAGCTCCTCGAAGCTCCTCTTCAATAATTGTTATTTAATTATCAAGTTAATTATAGTCTGTCACATTCTAAGACAGAAAGAAATCTAATGGCTCCAACAATTCATTCTGATTATTCTAGCGAAGAAAATCTATATGAGCTAGTGATTTGTTGGAGACTGTCTCCCAGTAGTAAATGTCAAATGCGTTGATACTGGTACGTATATCACCATCTCTCACTGATTATTTACAACTACTTTCAACTAATGTGTGCTTAACGATCTCGGCACATTCGTAGCCTCGGTTGAAATTTACTTACATTTGGTGAGAGATATCTGTATATGTGCATTGGTAGTACTAAGAATTTTATCATAAGTTTGAAAATTTTTTCTTTCGTAACATGTTGTAGTAAGTTTAATGTTAAATGAAAGATTATATAATTTTCTCATTCCAGGTGTCTTGCATTCTGAGTTATTAAATTATTTCCATTGATAGTTGACTGTGAATCACCAGACGTCCAAACTTTTGCTGCTGGTTTAAATCTGATGCGTTTTTCAATTGGTTTGCTAAGAAATAATACTGCCAATTTACCTCCTGTCTGTTCTATAATTTTCTTTCATGACTCTTCATCGTCACCAGCATCACTGTCTTCCTTCTCATATTCATCATAATTCTCTTCTTCTTCTTCTTCTTCTTCTTCTTCTTCTTCTCCAGTTTCTCCACCTTCTAATTTCACAAATAAACTGTTTTCTTAGGATTCGTCTCCTTCGTCTTGGTCTGTCTTCGATTGGAATAGCTTTACAATGACTCCACCTTCGGCTTTCATATATGCATTGTTTTCTTTGGGTTCATCTATGTCTGTCTTCTTTCGGAATAGCTGTCTCAGTCCCTGTGACGTTTGAGAAATATGTCTAAATGCTCTTTTCAATACATAGTCAGCCCCGACGTGCCTTTTTGGCAACAACACCGGGTTATTGCAGATATTTCGTAGAGATTCCGACACCTCACTTTTAAAACTGATCTTTCGTGCGGTGGAACTGGAAGAAACGTTGACAACCGCAATGCTCAACGTTTCCATTTATACCACAGTACGGAACTGTTTACTTGCAGTTGGTGATATCATGTACAGAGAGGGCCTCTAATTATCAAAATTCAAACCGTGGCATTCACACAGACCGTTTAAAAAGACGTAATTACTCGGAATTTCATTTGTGTAGAACATTTAAAAAATGGAACGCGTCGAAATTTCATTTATACATGGTATTTGAAAACAAAAGACTGGAATTTGATTCACACAGGCCGTTTAAAAAGCGAAACGGGTCGGAGTTTCAATAAAACAGCATCTTTAAAAAATGAAATGACTTGGAATTTCATTCACAAAGACCATTTAAATAACTGTACGAGTTAAAATTACATTAACACAGACTCTCCAGGAAACGAAACGGGTCAGAAGTTCATTCCAGAACGTTCATAAAACGGCAAAGGTTGGAATTTTATTCACACAGACCGTTTAAAAAATGGAACGGGTCGCAATTTTATTAACAAAAAATCAACTGCTAAAATACTTACGACAAGATAAATCCACGCAGAAGTGCAGCTGCAATATGTTTCAGAACTAAGAGTAAGTAGGCCTATCATTCACTGCAGCGCTGTGGTTCAAAAAACAGTTTTGAAATATACACGTAATTTACATATAACATACAGAATATCTAATATGAGTACTGCACTGTTCTGGTATAGCTGAAATTACTGTAACAGGAATTTTATTTCAGTTGAACATGTAACATGGGGTTGTTGTTGTTGTGGTCTTCAGTCCTGAGACTGGTTTGATGCAGCTCTCCATGCTAGTCTATCCTGTGCAAGCTCCTTCATCTCCCAGTACCTACTGCAACCTACATCCTTCTGAATCTGTTTAGTGTATTCATATCTTGTACTCCCTCTACGATTTTTACCCTCCACACTGCCCTCCAATGCTAAATTTGTGATCCCTTGATGCCTCAGCACATGTCCTACCAACCGATCCCTTCTTCTAGTCAAGTTGTGCCACAAACTTCTCTTCTCTCCAATCCTATTCAATACCTCCTCATTAGTTACGTGATCTACCTACCCAATCTTCAACATTCTTCTGTAGCACCACATTTCGAAAGCTTCTATACTCTTCTTGTCCAAATTATTTATTGTCTATGTTTCATTCCATACATGGCTCATTCCATACAAATACTTTCAGAAACGACTTCGTGACACTTAAATCTATACTCGATGTTAACAAATTTCTCTTCTTCAGAAACGCTTTCCTTGCCATTGCCAGTCTACATTTTATATCCTCTCTACTTCGACCATCATCAGTTATTTTGCTCCCCAAATAGCAAAACTCCTTTACTACTTTAAGTGTCTCATTTCCTAATCTAATTCCCTCAGCATCACCCGACTTAATTCGACTACATTCCATTATCCTCGTTTTGCTTTTGTTGACGTTCATCTTATATCCTCCTTTCAAGACACTGTCCATTCCGTTCAACTGCTCTTTCAAGTCTTTTGCTGTCTCTGACAGAATTACAACGTCATCAACGAACCTCAAAGTTTATATTTCTTCTCCATGGATTTTAATACCTACTCCGAATTTTCCTTTTGTTTCCTTTATTGCTTGCTGAATATACAGTTTGGATAACATCGGGGATAGGCTACAACCCTATCTCACTCCCTTCCAACCCACTGCTTCCCTTTCATACCCCTCGACTCTTATAACTGCCATCTGCTTTCTGTACAAATTGCAAATAGCCTTTCGCTCCCTGTATTTTACCCCTGCCACCTTCAGAATTTGAAAGAGAGTATTCCAGTCAACACTGTCAACAGCTTTCTCTAAGTCTACAAAAGCTAGAAACGTAGGTTTGCCTTTCCTTAATCTTTCTTCTAAGATAAGTCGTAAGGTCAGTATTGCCTCACGTGTTCTACGGAATCCAAACTGATCTTCTCCGAGGTCGTCTTCTACCACTTTTTCCATTCGTCTGTAAATTATTCGCGTTAGTATTTTGCCACTGTGACTTATTAAACTGATAGTTCGGTAATTTTCACATCTGTCAACATCTTCTTTCTTTGGGATTGGAATTATTATATTCTTCTTGAAGTCTGAGGGTATTTCGCCTGTCTCGTACATCTTGCTCACCAGATGGTAGAGTTTTGTCAGGACTGGCTCTCCCAAGGCCGTCAGTAGTTCTAATGGAATGTTGTCTACCCCCGGGGCCTTGTTTCGACTCAGGTCTTTCAGTGCTCTGTCAAACTCTTCACGCAATATCATATCTCCCATTTCATCTTCATCTACATCCTCCTCCATTTCCATAATATTGTCCTCAAGTGCATCGCCCTTGTCTAGACCCTCCACCATTCTGCTTTCCCCTCTTTGCTTGTAATTGGGTTTCCATCTGAGCTCTTGATATTCATACAAGTGGCACTCTTTTCTCCAAAGGTCTCTTTAATTTTCCTGTAGGCAGTATCTATCTTACCCCTAGTGAGTAAGCCTCTACATCCTTACATTTGTCCTCTAGCCATGCCTGCTTAGCCATTTTGCACTTCCTGTCGATCTCATTTTTGAGACGTTTGTATTCCTTTTTGCCTGCTCCATTTACTGCATTTTTATATTTTCTCCTTTCATCAATTAAATTCAATATTTTTTTTGTTACCCAAAGATTTCTACTAGCCCTCGTCTTTTTACCTACTTGATCCTCTGTTGCCTTCACTACTTCATTCCTCAGAGCTAGCCATTCGTCTTCTACTGTATTCCTTTCCCCCATTCCTGTCAATTGTTCCATTATGGTCTCCCTGAAACTCTGTACAACCTCTGGTTTAGTCAGTTTACCCAGGTCCCATCCCCTTAAATTCCCATCTTTTTGCAATTTCTTCAGTTTTAATCTACAGTTCTTAACCAATAGATTGCGTCAGAGTCCACATCTGCCCCTGGAAATCTCCTACAATTTAAAACCTGGTTCCTAAATCTCAGCCTTACCATTATATAATCTGTCTGATACCTTTTAGTATCTCCAGGATTCTTCTATGTATACAACCTTCTTTTATGATTATTGAACCAAGTGTTAGCTATGATTAAGTTATGCTCTGTGCAAAATTCTACCAGACGGCTTCCTCTTTCATTTCTTAGCCCCAATCTATATTCACCTACTATGTTTCCTTCTCTCCCTTTTCCTACTGTCGAATTCAAGTCACCCATGACTATTAAATTTTCGTCTCCCTTCACTACCTGAATAATTCCTTTTATCTCATCATACATTTCTTCAATTTCTTCGTCATCTGCAGAGCTAATTGGCATATAAACTTGTACTACTGTAGTAGGCATAGGCTTTTTGTCTATCTTGGCCACAATAATGCGTTCACTATGCTGTTTGTACTAGCTAACCCGCACTCCTATTTTTTTATTCATTATTAAACCTACTCCTGCATTACCCCTATTTGATTTTGTATTTATAACCCGGTAATCACCTGACCAAAAGTCTTGTTCCTCCTGCCACCGAACTTCACTAATTCCCACTATATCTAACTTTAACCTATCCATTTCCCTTTTTAAATTTTCTTACCTACCTGCCCGATTAAGGGATCTGACATTCCACGCTCCGATCCGTAGAACGCCAGTATTCTTTCTCCTGATAACGACGCCCTCCTGAGTAGTCCCCGCCCGGAGAACCGTATGGGGGACTATTTTACCTCCGGAATATTTTACCCAAGAGGGCGCCATCATCATTTAACCATACAGTAAAGCTGCATGCCCTTAGGAAAAATTACGGCTGTAGTTACCCCTTGCTTTTAGCCGTTCGCAGTACCACAACAGCAAGGCCGTTTTGGTTAGTGTTACAAGACCAGATCAGTCCAGACTGTTGCCCCTGCAACTACTGAAAAGGCTGCTGCCCCTCTTCAGGAACCACACGTTTGTCTGGCCTCTCAACAGATACCCCTCCGTTTTGGTTGCACTTACGGTACGGCTATCTTTATCGTTGAGGTACGCAAGCCTCCCCACGAACGGCAAGGTCCATGGTTCATGGGGTACCCAACATAAATATGAAATACTTGATAGACTCTGTAACGTAACAGTTAGTTTCCTAATTACGGTATGCATGTTACTTATTCTTGGTTATCAAACGGTGTGCTTGTTAATTATTCTTGGTTATCAAACGGTGTGCTTGTTAATTATTCTTGGTTATCAAGCTATTATTTGTTCAGATAAATTTGAAGGCTTTAATATAAGAAACTGAGAGCAAAGTATCTAAATATCTTTTTTGGATCATTGAATGAACTTTACTGCTTTCCACATCCTTACACAGCAATGCCTACTTGAGATACAGTCTTATCCCATCCTGCTGGGTGTGGCGCAGTGGAATATGCCAACTGGAAGCACTTAGGAGGGCATCTTCAGCCTCTGCCTTTGCCTGCCAACCAAGAGAGATCATCAGAAAAACTTGCTCGGGACTAGGGGATTGTAACTAATTTAATTTCCTTGAAAAAAAAAGCATATTTGTCCCATCAGCTGATAAATTGTAAGTTTGCTCTCTACTGGTTTCGAATATTACAATCATCTTCACAGAAGAAAAACAGTGTACATCAGTGGATCAAACATACATTGACATTCACTGTTTTTCTCCTGTGAAGATCACTGTAACAATTAAAACTGGTAGAGAATAAACATAAAATTGTACAGCTGATGTCACAAATATGCTTTTTTCAAATTAGCTGACAGCTGTAGACAGTTACCTACGAAAAGGTCAAACCTAATTTCCTTTCTGAGACGAACTTTTAGAAAAAATTATATAGGACAAGCGATTCTATGTTTACCAGGAAGTACGTCTATCAGGTCGATGACGTTTTCAACATTTTGCGTGAACTGATAATAGAGTCACGTTCGTGCTCATATTGACTGGTATGCAAATGATGGAAATTACATTACTGCTCAGTCTTAGGTATCAGCTGCATGAAATTGGTGATGTGCGTGTCACAGTTTCAAATGTCGTAATAAAAGAATAAAGCCGACAGCCTACGGTGGTTAAAATGGTTCCATCATTTAGACGATACACTGAGGCTGTGGAATGCTACAAGAAGATAATAATTTGTGTCACTTTGAATGTGTAACATTAGATCTCACTGCAATCTTAAAAAAAACGTATGTACCACTACATCTTGACGTAAATCATTTACTTCACTCATAAACACAGTTGTAAAAGATTAATCTCGTGCTGCCTAGACTTTTTATTGTTCTGAAATTAGCACGACATAAATGTAAATTCTGTTGTTAAAACCAAATATGTATCTTCCCTCCTATGCTTTCCGAGGAAGTAGGTGGCGTATTATGGACAGGTCCTCGTCCTGGTGAAGTATCTCTGGTTGCTATGCTAATGCGGCAGAGACGACCAGGTTTTAGAGTTTCGTTATTTCAATAAAATATGTAGTCTGCGGCTGTACGTTGGTGGTATTCCCTGAATGCCGACTCGAGAAATTTGTTGAAACTGTGTTGGGAGCTAAGATCGAAATACAAGTCAGAAGTTATCTTCCGGAATCACAATAGAGTCGCTTTATATTTTTTCAGCGGGCTGCATTATTTGTTTTGTCAACGAAACATGCACCCATCCCGGAATCTATGTCCCCGACATATTTTTTTTTTTTACTGTTCAACGCGACAGTTATCTTTTACTATTTTTGCAATCTCTTCTTGTACTGCAGCATTCACACCCGTAGTGTTAAATCACTTTCTTTAGTTTCTCTGGTGAAACGACAACTTCTTCAACAAAGCGCTTCTAGTCATCAGTACTTTTCGAATCTCAAAATTAATATTATATCAAATTGTCAGTCTTTTACCCACTATAATCAGTGCTTTCAGTAATAATTGCTTTTCCATACAGTCTACGTCATGATCAGTGGTAAAACTATCTGTAAATCGTGTTCGTTCATCAGTAATACATACTTATGTACACAAATGTGCGTTGACTTCCACGACCAGGAAACGTTGCCTTGAATTCTTTTATTGTTGATGACGCCATGCTGTTACATGAGCTACGACCTACCTTAAGGAATGATATTTGCAGCAATGCAAAGCTTTGTTTCGTTTTTGTTGTCGTCTTCAGTCCTGAGACTGGTTTGATGCAGCTCTCCATGCTACTCTAACCTGTGCAAGCTTCTTCATCTCCCAGTACCTACTGCAGCCTACATCCTTCTGAATCTGCTTAGTGTATTCATCTCTTGGTCTCCCTCTACGATTTTTACCCTCCATGCTGCCCTCCAATACTTAATTGGTGATCCCTCGATGTCTCAGAACATGTCCTACCAACCGAACCCTTCTTCTAGTCAAGTTGTGCCACAATTTCCACTTCTCCCCAATTCTATTCAATACCCCTTCATTAGTTATGTGATCTACCCATCTAATCTTCAGCATTCTTCTGTAGCACCACATTTCGAAAGCTTCTATTCTCTTCTTCTACAAACTATTTATCGTGCACGTTTCACTTCCATACATGGCTACACTCAGACATTTAAATCTATACTCGATGTTAACAAATTTCTCTTCTTCAGAAACTCTTTCCTTGCCATTGCCAGTCTACATTTTATATCCTCTCTACTTCGGCCATCATCAGTTATTTTGCTCCCCAAATAGCAAAACTCCTTTACTACTTTAAGTGCCTCATTTCCTAATCTAATTCCCTCAGCATCATCCCGACTTAATTCGACTACATTCCATTATCCTCGTTTTGCTTTTGTTGATGTTCATCTTATATCCTCCTTTCAAGACACTGTCCATTCCGTTCAACTGCTCTTTCAAGTCTTTTGCTGTCTCTGACAGAATTACAACGTCATCAGCGAACCTCAAAGTTTATATTTCTTCTCCATGGATTTTAATACCTACTCCGAACTTTCCTTTTGTTTCCTTTATTGCTTGCTCAATATACAGTTTGAATAACATCGGGGATAGGCTACAACCCTATCTCACTCCCTTCCAACCCACTGCTTCCCTTTCATACCCCTCGACTCTTATAACTGCCATCTGCTTTCTGTACAAATTGTAAATAGCCTTTCGCTCTCTGTATTTTACGCCTGCCACCTTCAGAATTTGAAAGAGAGTATTCCAGTCAACATTGTCAAAAGCTTTCTCTAAATCTACAAATGCTAGAAACGTAGGTTTGCCTTTTCTTAATCTTTCTTCTACGATAAGTCGTAGCGTCAGTATTGCTTCACGTGTTCCAACATTTCTACGGAATCCAAACTGATCTTCCCCAGGGTCCGCTTCTACCAGTTTTTCCATTCGTCTGTAAATAATTCGCGTTAGTATTTTGCAGCCATGACTTATTAAACTGATAGTTCGGTAATTTTCACATCTGTCAACACCTGCTTTCTTTGGAATTGGGATTATTATATTCTTCTTGAAGTCTGAGGGTATTTCGCCTGTCTCGTACATCTTGCTCACCAGATGGTAGAGTTTTGTCAGGACTGGCTCTCCCAAGGCTGTCAGTAGTTCTAATGGAATGTTGTTTACCCCCGGGGCTTTGTTTCGACTAAGGTCTTTCAGTGCTCTGTCAAACTCTTCACGCAATATCATATTTCCCATTTCATCTTCATCTACATCCTCTTCCATTTCCATAATATTGTCCTCAAGTACATTGCCTTTGTATAGACCCTCTATATACTCCTTCCACCTTTCTGCTTTCCCTTCTTTTCTTAGAATTGGGTTTCCATCAAAGCTCTTGATATTCATGCAAGTGGTTCTCCTTTCTCCAAAGGTCTCTTTAATTTTCCTGTAGGCAGTATCTATCTTACCCCTAGTGAGATAAGCCTCTACATCCTTACATTTGTCCTCTAGCCATCCCTGCTTAGCCATTTTCCACTTCCTGTCGATCTCATATTTGAGACGTTTGTATTTCTTTTTGCCTGCTTCATTTACTGCATTTTTATACCTTCTCCTTTCAGCGATTAAATTTAATATTTCTTCTGTTACCCAAGGGTTTATACTAGCCGTCGTCTTTTTACCTATTTTATCCTCTGCTGCCTTCACTATTTCATCCCTCAAAGCTACCCATTCTTCTTCTACTGTATTTCTTTCCCCCATTCCTGTCAATTGTTCCCTTATGATCTCCCTGAAACTCTGTACAACCTCTGGTTCTTTCAATTTATCCAGGTCCCATCTCCTTAAATTCCCACCTTTTTGCAGTTTCTTCAGTTTTAATCTACAGCTTTGTTTCATTCCAGTCGAATTTTATGGAGACTGTCTCTGGCGGCGGAAATCTTATGCGAAACATTAGAACATACCTTTAATCCACATATATTAAAATGTGGCACGTGTTCACATGAACAGGAATTCATAAGAACTATCTCGTGTTTCTCCTGTAGATGAGGAAGAATAAGTCTTAACTCTGTCCAATGTCGCGTTGTTGGTTGCCAACGCTTCAGAATGTAGATAGAAGAACTTAATCCACAAAATCGGTACATATGAAACACCAGGTACTCCTTTGTTGTTAAAAAGTGCTGCGTATACAGTCACTAAGAGTACTGAAAATTTTTGGTAAGATATCCAGCTTCCACTTTTGTCGAATTTGCAATAAATCGAACATGATTTTCTGAAATTAAGGTATGGCTTGGATCAAATAAATTGACAAATGACTTCATGGATAAGGAATAAATTGCATTATGGAGTTGTCGTTGTAGCCATCTTAATTAGCGTGGTTTAATAGTTGTATCTGTATTGTCCACTACTCTTAATAAGAATAAGTGTTGTATTTATACATAAGTATACACATTTGACAGCTTATGATTTTATAATAATAAAAAAATCTCAAGATTGAACAAATAAAGCACCATTCAACAATTTTCATGCTTGGATTGAGAGAACTATGCACCCTGATATATTTTGTCTTCACATTTAACGACAGCAGACAAAAATTGTTGTTTGACATTACAAAGCTAGTAACAGACAGAGACCACTGCTAGTGGATGATATGCACGAATTATTTGATGAAAATGTCGCTTAGAAGTAATTGGACTTCAATAACGACAACATTTTACCAGATTTAATATTGATTGTGAAGATCAAATTGATGCGCAGAGATGGATAAAGGATTGTTATTACAGCTATCCCGAATGGGCCTACTATGAAGCAAATACTTCACTTTCATCACGTTGTCAAAATGTACAGTGATATTCCTTACTTGTTTCCGAAAATGACTGGAAACATCACTGAATTACATTTCTTTTGCAGTGACTCTGTGACTGTGTAAGTGCCAGTCTACAAAATAAAAAGGTTCGACATTTATTCCTGTCTGTAGTAAGCTTTTCTTCTGTCACCAGTCGCTGTATTCACACCTCGTAATGATGTGTCAATCAGAAAAATGTCAAGTTGTGCCGATATCCAAAGTCTGTATTAATTAAACGATACCTTCATCTAACTGGCGGAATAAGTCAGATCAAAGGTCAGAGGGAGACAGCACAAACATGACTAGCAAAACACTGTGACCTTCAAACAAACCTTACAAATCTTCGGTCTGAGTGCAGCTTTACCTCTTACCTTACCATTTTCCTATCTCAATTTTTTTCACTCATCCTGTAACATATTGTCAAATTAGCCAAAATTTAACATCACACAGACACAGACACACACACACACGCACACACACATACATACACACACTGGCGCATTACGTCCACAATACACAGAAACAATTACAAAAAATTTAACTTCAGTTGTAACATTCTCCCACCAAATACTTAAGTTTTCTCTCTGAGGATAATGACAGTTATATATGGTCATACGTATGTTTTACAGTAATAGTAAAACTGCAGCCTGCATTAAAGAAAGCTATAACGCTGGCCGTCAAGCACAGTAAGAAAACAGGAGATTTGCAACAGAGAAAAGGTTGATTTTGTGACATCAGGACGTAGACGGCTCAGCTTCTCTTACCTCCTACACAAGTGCCTCAAACAGGATGAAAAAATGCTGAATTGTAAATTACAAAAATAAAATCATGCATACTTCTATCGTCGTTACTTCATCGCAGCGAATGTTCCACCTGCCAAGTCCGGAAAGGAGTATGAGTTCGAACTGAATTACTCTCATATGCATAATTTTTCGTCTATTATATCAAATGCTAAGAATGCTTACATGTTTTTGACACAATATTCATCGGCACAAGAGCAGTTAGTCTAAAATTTTTCATACTTTCATCCGCTGAACTGTGTATTACGGATCCAAGAGCAAGGCGGAAGGGATCAAGGGCTTACTCCACTCCCTACAAAATCACTTCCTGTTTCCTTTTTGTCCCGTATTTATGACGAGCAGCTCATACTACGGACGCAGTGAATACTGTCTCCATACATGCGGCGCCTACAAAATAGACAAACATTCAAAGATCTATACATATTATCACATATTCTTTGTGACACAAATATACACAGGGTAGCTGTGTTCACCATATGCAGTATACCACATGAAGAGAAGAATTTATATTTGAGAACTGTTGAAGGATTCGTAATTGAGAACAATGTTTGTAAAAACCTCATGTAGTAATTACACAATACTCCGAGAAAAAGCCTGTTTAAAAAGACGTCACGAATACGATCATGTTTTCGTGAAGCACAATGCTGGTCCTTTTGGTTGCTGATCCAAAAGTTGCAGATAATTACGTAATAGCATTGGCTCGCAGTTACAAAAGTCGTCCCTCCACTCGCGGTAACTTGCAGGGACGTAGATGAGTACACCAACTTGCCATTACAAACTGTCACATACTTCGAACTTTAAAAGCCGCGTATAATACAAGTGATCACAAAGCTCCTTTACTGTCAAAAATAGGTGTCAGGTACTTCATGTATGATAACGAATACGGATTTTGATAGGTCTTAGCGATAGCTTCGCCGGAATGCTCTGGGTCATTGAATGCCTTCACAAACTCTGCGCCGTACTTTTCAGAGGTCAGAACGAAGCCACTCATGGCGCTGAACATAAATGATAGGACTAGGCAGCCGTCCATGTCCTTCTTCAGCTCCTCGAAGGTGTAAACCTCAGCTTCCTGTTCCAGTCCCAGACCCTGCAGCAGGCCCACCAGCGTGCTGTGGTACTCGCGCAGCAGGTCCTCCATGTGGTGCCGATGGACATCTTCGCTGGCGTTCGCGTACAGGAAGTACTGTAGATCCGAGGCTGGACTTGTCACTGAAGATACCTGCAACATCCCCATCAACTCGTTTATCGTACATTTGCCAAACTGTAATGATATATCACCAATTCACTTCCTTTTTTAAAGGGATCAAACAGAAGATGATTTGATTTGTACACGGCCGTTTAGGCTTGTACTAGTGTGTGTAAATTCCTTGTGGAAGTCCGATGGAGAACACCTAAGCGCATAATGCCCCAGCTGTCAAGCTGGAAGGTGGCATCATGATTAGTCGCTGTGACACCATGCTCGATATTTTAAAGGATGGAACTCCTCTGTATACAATATCTGTTTCACGCATCTTAATGTTCATGACGTCATATCTTCTTAACTTTGTGTCGTACGAGGACTTAGCTTTGGTGGTACACTTAGTGGTTTAAATCGACACTGTCTGCAAAATCTGATGCGAATAGAGTTAGTAGAAAAGAAGTACTAAATTAAAAAGTGACGACTGATGCTGAAATTTTATTGCATGAGCAGCGGAAATATACGTAGTAAGAGATGAACTTCTTTCCTTTTATTATGTTGTTTGCGCTGCAAGCAGGAAAATGTTTCTAAACAGATTAAAATTGCGTGTAACGTTTCTGGGAAATCTCTAAGTGCCCTGATTCTAAAATATCAGATAAATATAGTCTCAGGAATTCGGGCGCCAGGAGTTAACACTGTCTTCACAGTTTCACAGTCCGCCTACTTAGCCGAGTGGCAGTCGGCTCTCAACCGTGTTGTGAAGCGGACGTTCGCAGGGCTCCGTGCGGCGCTTCACAAGCGGGCTGTTGATTGCTCGCGCGGGTAGTGCTATTGCACTGTAAACAAATCACCTCGCACGACGATGGCGCTTCCTCATAGAAAGGTTCAAATGCTTCAAATGACTCTAAGTATTATGGGACTTAACATCTGAGGTCATCAGTCAACTAGACTTAGAACTAGCTAAACCTAACTAACTGAAGGACATCACACACATCCATGCCCGAGGCAGGATTCGAACCTGCGACCGTAGCAGCAACGCGGTTCCGGACTGAAGAGCCTAGAACCGCTCGGCCACAGCGGCCAGCTTATAGAAAGGGCACGATTAAGGTAACGTTCGACGTCCAGTACGCAAGTCCTAAGGTATGCGAAGTAGAGCGTTTCCTGCGTGGAGTAATGCACGTCGAACCACAGGATCTTATCGGTATACATCTTTCGGTCGTCTCCAGCACAGTTTACCTGAAACTTGTCGATGAAGCAGCGTGCGAACGACTTCTTCGCCGTTCCACCGATGGATATCGTTTCCACCACTGGGACGACTACGTGGGTGTAATGACTGTCGACCATGCAGGACGCGGAGTTCGGAACATACGAATCTTCCAGCTGCCGTTTGAAGTTCCGACCACGCTTGTCGTGAACGCCATGTGACCTTACGGAGAAGTACTAAGACACGTGGAAGAAAAGTGGGATACGTTCGAGACGTATCCTGTACTGAATGGAGTGCGTCAGGTGCGAATCGAACTGCGTAAACACATCCCCTCGTACGTGACCGTTGGTGGCTGTCGAGCGATCGTCATTTATGACAGTGAACCGCGGACTTGTTCAGGGTGCGGACAGGAAGGGCATGTACGCTCTGAATGCCTGCAGCGACGCCTACTCCAGATACCACGTGCAGACACGACGCCTACATCGCAACCGACAACGCTGCCTATTACGTACGTTGAGGCAGCGATGAACATATCGGACGCGGACGTTGTTCCGTTCCAGTTGCCGACCCCCGAGGGCCCGGTTTCCACGCCCACGACGACGCAGCCTCCATCGGAACCGTCGCCTTGCTCTACAGCAGCGACCACGTCTGCGCCCAGCCGTGTGAGGAAGGAGAGCATCAGCAAATCGATTCGCGCTCGAACACGTGGATGCGGGAGGTGCCTACTGTTTGTCGTGAACCACAAGACGCGGACACGCATTCTCGCAAGCAGAAGTCGCCCAAGCGACGAAAGAAGAGGAGGCTGTCTGCAGGAAATGATTCTCGAGATGGTGACACGTTGCAGGAGGATGAGGAAAATCTATCTGCGACCAGGGTTGAGGACCTCACACCAACGGTTCCTAGTTCGCTGCTGGCAACGTCCGCCCGAGAACAAAGCCAAGTTGACCACGCTCAGCTCACCGACGAGCCCCCTGGCGATTCTGCGGCTAAGACATCGGAAGAACGTCATGCGTCGCCTAACGTATCACACCTCCAGCTTGGTGAATGGATGTCCGAGATGGAGATGGAAAGAATGGTATCAGACTCTAGCGACAACCAGATGCCCGCGGCCGGCGGATCGTCGGACAGACATATTGTCTCAGCCGATCAATAATATATACGGTGCGGATGACAGGGACGGTCGGACGGACGACGAAGCGCATACTGGCTTAAACGACTGCAGAATACGTCATCTTACTATAAAATGACCCAGGTGTATCGGATAGGTACAGTCAATGTGAACGGCATTAGTTCCACGATCAAAACTCAATTGTTAAAGGACATGATTCGCTCGGCGGACATTGATCTCGTGTTTCTTCAAGAGGTAAGGCCTGATCTGCACCTGGATGTTTATGGATACGCGTCTTACGCCAACCCAACCACCGACATACGTGGTGGTACGGCCATACTTCTACGCGATGGCGGCGAACCAATGGATATTCAGTTTTTGCCATCAGCGAGCGACATTGCGCTCACCATCGGCGCAGACCGCCTTGTGAATTTGTGTGCCCCGTCTGGTACTGCGAAGCGTCGAGCGAACAATCTATTACTCCACTGAGGTAGCTCCATTGTTTCAAGGCGCTATAGAACACCTGGTGGTGGGCGGGTACTTTAACAGCATCTTACGCCCTGACGATCATATCCCCCACCACATCCCATGCCCAGCTCTTCATGATCAGGGATCTCGCTTTGCATGATACATAGATGCTAATCCAACGTGACCGTCGCGGATATACACACTTCACCAGCCACTCGGCCAGCAGGTTGGACAGGATTTATGTCTGTCGAGGTCTTCGGGCAGCAACTGTCGGTGCTGGGCTGTGGCCCACTGCATTCACCGACCATCAGGCCTTCATCTGCGCCGCGACTCTGCCACGACAACAGACGAGCCGTAGTAGAGGACCTTGGACTCTTAACGTTAACTTTCTCCGGGAAGAGGCTTGCCGTGTAGCCATTACTGATACCTGGCACAAATGTGAGGGACGGCGTCATACCTATGATTCCACTACACGATGGTGGACATACTGCGCCAAACCAGCTCTTCGCCGCACGCTCATGGTATGAACGAGACAGGGTGCTTTGGCTCCGATCAACCTCTGAGTTTTACTACACGGTCTTGCCGGAACTAGCGTCGCAACAACCTCCGCCAGAGCGCCAAATGGCCGTCCATCGGATTCAGGCACGGCTTCTGCAGATCACGGCTGAAAGATTGGACGGCAAGCGGGTTCGATCGAGACTGCAAGACTCCATCCCAGAGGAACGTGCCTCTCTTTATCACATCGTCAGAGAACGGAGACACCAAAAGAAACGACTCATCACGGCAGTTATTTCTGCGGACCGGCAGCGCGCTGAGACACACAACGACATCTTCCGTGCCCTCACAAATTATTACCGCTCTCTCTATCTAGCAGATCAATGGCGCGACAGTGACACTGAGGACGTCCTGCACTACCTGCCACATTCGGGTAGGGGGCAAGCTCTCGGAGACCCTCACTTGGGAAGACATGCGCATGGCCCTCTCGCGCGACGCGAGAAACAAATCACCTGGACCTGACGGTCTTCCGCCTGAATTTTATAGCACCTTTTCTGACCTGATGGGGGAAGTTTGGCGGCAGATGTGCTGCAAACTCCTCGATCTGGACTTCCGCCCCCCTCCCCTCCCGAATTTTTGGAGGGCATGATCATCCCTGTGTCAGTATCAAACGGGGGGGTGCAGACCGCAAGACTTCCGGCCGTTGATGTTATTGAATGCGGATTACAAGCTGTTCGCCAGCATTCTTCGTGCTCGCCTCCTCGCTATTGTCAAAGGTGCTATTCATTCCGACCAAACATGTGTGGGAGGTGGCAGTAACATACACACGGCGTTAAGCTCTTATAAAAATGTGGTGGGGCTCATGTCGGCATGCCGCTTAGAAGGCGCCGTCGTGGCGCTTGATCTAGACCACGCATTTGACAGAGTTGAGCATCATTTCTTGCAGGCTGTCTTAGAGAAGATGGGACTGTCCCCAATATCGGCAGGTGTGGTTCTCCGTCTCGTCCACAGAGCCCCTTCCACAGTTTCGGTCAATGGCTACCGCTCGCCACTGTTCACTATTGAGTGCTCAGTGCGACAGGGGTGTCTCCTGTCAGTCCTTCTCGTCGCCGTCTCCCTCGAGCCTGCACTTCATGGTCTACGACAGCGTTTGGAGGGCATTCGCCTCCGCGATGTGCATTTCAAATGTTGTGCTTATGCGGACGATGTAGTATTCTTGGCGAAGTCGGCAGAAGATATACGTACGGCGATCGCGTGGCTTCAGCAATACGGTGAGGTGGCCGGGAACCGTATCAACCTCCGAAAGTCGCACTACATGGATGTGGGCAGAGGAATGCATTTGAGTACGGCAGTTCCCATTACCAAAGTCCCGGCGATGAAGTGTTTGGGAGTGACCTTCCATGGGGACATGCAGCGTACAGCAGCAGCAGTAACTTTCGAACACTTAACTTGATCATGCGGGTACATTTTTTCAACGTATATCTCCCTCCGGAACTTAATCATTACAAACACGTTCTCCCGATGGCCGCCACAGTAGCTGCCGAGTTCCAGGCGGTCTTAGGTTATTTCGTCAGCGAGGGTAGGGTGTTCAAGAACCGTTACGAGACGCTAACGTTGCCCACACATGCAGGAGGCATTGGAATGATAAACGTGCCCAGCAGGGCGAACGATGCATCGCCTACGTACAAGGTCACCCTCTCTGGACATATCACGCCAGCACTGTATTACATTCGCACCTATCTAATCGACATGAGTTATCTGTTGGATGTCTTGCTGACCACGCAGGGTCCTAGCACCAAGGACTTCTACCGCTACTTTCAACGGACGCTGCCTGCTAATGTAGTTGAACGACGACATACGGCAGTTGGCTGAAGGAGGGTGTGGAGTAAAATACACTCACCTTTCCTTCCCACCGCGGTCAGAGCACTGAGGTATGAGATGACGACTGAAAAATTCCCAACCCGACAACGTTTGCACATGATACATCTTGCCGAGGATCCTCTCTGCCCCAGATGCGCCTCTGTCGACACCGAGATGCACCGTTTCATTTGTGGTACGGCTACCGACTGCTGGCTCCTCACACGGCGCATGTTGGCACTGCTGCTGCGACGGACGCCTCAGTCCGTAGAGCCCACCGAACTGATCCATCTCGACGTCACTTACTTCCCTGCTACTCAACATAACGCCACGGTGTGGGTTAAAGGTATGGCATTGTCATACTTTTTTAATGAGAGCATAGCGGGGTTGTTAGATTACTGGCATTATTTAACGAGGAACTACACGATTTACGGCGCAAAGCGTCGTATGATACGCTCTTTGCGAATTACTTGGGGTCGTTGTTTAGGGGCCATCCAGACCATTGGGGTGTACCAGGTGTGAGAAGAGACTGAATTATCGCACATGATGGCTGGTGAGAGACATCAAGGATAATTATAGGGTGTTTCACCCTCACTGAACGAGAAGACGACCAGGACATCCCGCCGTCTGGCTGCAGTGGACAGCCCCAACACAAAAGAAAAAAAAAAAAATAGAACAAAAAAAGTATTACAAATATAAACATAAGAACAAAATGAACAACAAATAAAATATAATAAACTATTGTACCCCTTCCTTTACCCTTTTCTTTTTTTTAATAAAATGTTTAGAGGCATATTTAATTTTTGTTCGTGGGCGGAGACTGAAGTGGTGACACACGACCGATTAAAAAAAAGTGGTAACGTGCACGCCTACCATGCGGCGGGCCCGGGTTCGATTCCCAGCCGGGTTGGAGATTTTTTCCGCCCATGGAATGGGTATTATGTTGTCCTCATCCTCATCATCATCGACGCGCAAGTCGCCGAGTGTGGCGTCACAAGAAATAAGACTGGCAACACGGCAGCCGAATTTCCCCGGGCGGGGCCTCCCTGCCAACAATGTCATACGATCATTTCATTTCACAGTTTCATCAGTCATTCCACCAGGCCCCAACTTCACGGGTTATTTTTAAAAGGAAAGAGCGCTCAGGATGACGATGTGACCACCAGACTAGTCGTAAACAATGAAATATAGGAAAATAGAAGGGGACTGACGGAAGAATGTCGATGTAGCAATAAGCTCACATTGACGGCAGAGTGGGTTATTGAGATACATGTTGGTACACCATCGTTTCCAAGCCTTTTGCTTAGTGTTTTTTTTTTTTTTATTCGTAGCTGGACAGGCAATCACCTTGATAACGGTGTACACTTCTTTGGGTCATAGATTCAGGAACATCGAAAGACATACCGCATCACTGCCAGGCACGGATCTACGGTTTTCTTCTGCGGAGGGTGGCGGGGAGGGGGACAAGGGGGTAAGAGGGTGGAGTTTGTTACCAGCTCTTCCCTGGCCTCCTCCCTTGGGAAATATACCTTGCGACCGCTAATTTAATGTCCACATATGCCTGCGATTTTAGTAGTAACAACAATAAAATATATAAAGTCATTTATTACAAGTGTGTAATAAAATATATAATGACATCTTGATATATAAAAATCTTTTATTACGATAATGATAACAACAACAATTTGATTAAATCAAAAACTGCAGTTCAGTTGCATTGTAAGCACATTTGTTGTTTAAATTGAGAAATAGATGTATCGTCTAATTGATTTAAGAAGTATAATAGCAACAAACTCTCTACAATTTAGACGAAATAAAATCGAGGGTGTGCACCCAACACTATCAGTTATCACTTAGCACTACGATTGCGAAAAAAGCTGTGGCCATGACAGAATGTAAATGAGAGCAGCTTTATCCCTTTCAGTCATCTCAGCCATTCTGCTACTTTTTTCTTAATCGGTGGTACTTTCTTTTCTGGCTTGCCTTACCCAACTTAGTGCGGTTTGCCAGGTTCTACTTGTGAGCTCACGAACTGTGATAGATCTGTATATGACGGAAGTTAGCGTCAGCCTGAGCGCTCGTGCTCTAGAGAAGCGTCTTTGATAAATAATCGAAACCCGCCGCTGCTTAAATTTTGCTTAATAATCAACACTGGTGGCCGAAGACTTCCGCCGACGGCCTTGTCATGGAGGGCGAAGGAGTGGACAGAGGTTCAGGGCACCCTCTCATCCTAGGGATGGGAAACTGCCCCTAAAGGCGCGAATCACCAATTATCAACCGCATGAGGATGCAGATTTTCTAGTTTCCCTACCACGTTCAAGCTTCTGACATTCCACGCCCCGACTCGTAGAACGTTATCCTTTCGTTGATTATTCAATCTTTTTCTCATGGTAACCTCCCCCTTGGCAGTTCAAAAATGGTTCAAATGGCTCTGAGCACTATGGGACTCAACTGCTGTGGTCATAAGTCCCCTAGAACTTAGAACTACTTAAACCTAACTAACCTAAGGACATCACACACATCCATGCCCGAGGCAGGATTCGAACCTGCGACCGTAGCGGTCGTGCGGTTCCAGACTGTAGCGCCTTTAACCGCTCGGCCACTCCGGCCGGCCCCTTGGCAGTCCCCTCCCGGAGATCCGAATGGGGGACTATTCCGGAATCTTTTGCCAATGGAGAGATCATCATGACACTTCTTCAATTACAGGCCACATGTCCTGTGGATACACGTTACGTGTCTTTAATGCAGTAGTTTCCATTGCCTTCTGCATCCTCATGTCGTTGATCATTGCTGATTCTTCCGCCTTTAGGGGAAATTTACCACCCCTAGGACAAGAGAGTGCCCTGAACCTCTATCCGCTCCTCCGCCCTCTTTGACAAGGCCGTTGGCAGAATGAGGCTGACTTCTTATGCCGGAAGTCTTCGGCCGCCAATGCTGATTATTTATCAAAATTTAGGCAGTGGCGGGGATCGAACCCGGAACCGAAGACGTTTTGATTATGAATCAAAGACGCTACCCCTAGACCACGGGCAGAGGTAGGGCAGAGGGTGTGTTACTGTGAACAGTTCAGTGACCGGGTTGTTCTAATCAGAATCGACAGCAGACCAACACCGACAACGATAGTTCAGATATACATGCCGACGTCGCAAGCTGAAGATGAACAGATAGAGAAAGTGTATGAGGATATTGAAACGGTAATGCAGTATGTAAAGGGGGACGAAAATCTAATAGCCATGGGCGACTGGAATGCAGTTGTAGGGGAAGGAGTAGAAGAAAAGGTTACAGGAGAATATGGGCTTGGGACAAGGAATGAAAGAGGAGAAAGACTAATTGAGTTCTGTAACAAGTTTCAGCTAGTAATAGCGAATACCCTGTTCAAGAATCACAAGAGGAGGAGGTATACTAGGAAAAGGCCGGGAGATATGGGAAGATTTCAATTAGATTACATCATGGTCAGACAGAGATTCCGAAATCAGATACTGGATTGTAAGGTGTACCCAGGAGCAGATATAGACTCTGATCACAATATAGTAGTGATGAAGAGTAGGCTGAAGTTCAAGACATTAGTCAGGAAGAATCAATACGCAAAGAAGTGGGATACGGAAGTACTAAGGAATGACGAGATACGTTTGAAGTTCTCTAACGCTATAGATACAGTAATAAGGAATAGCGCAGTAGGCAGTACAGTTGAAGAGGAATGGACATCTCTGAAAAGAGCCATCACAGAAGTTGGGAAGGAAAACATAGGTACAAAGAAGGTAGCTGCGAAGAAACCATGGGTAACAGAAGAAATACTTCAGTTGATTGATGAAAGAAGTACAAACATGTTCCGAGAAAATCAGGAATACAGAAATACAAGTCGCTGAAGAATGAAATAAATAGGAAGTGCAGGGAAGCTAAGACGAAATGGCTGCAGGAAAAATGTGAAGACATCGAAAAAGATATGATTGTCGGAAGGACAGACTCAGCATACAGGAAAGTCAAAACAAACTTTGGTGACATTAAAAGCAACGGTGTTAACTTTAAGAGTGCAACGGGAATTCCACTGTTAAATGCAGAGGAAAGAGCAGATAGGTGGAAAGAATACATTGAAAGCCTCTATGAGGGTGAAGATTTGTCTGATGTGATAGAAGAAGAAACAGGAGTCGATTTAGAAGAGATAGGGGATCCAGTATTAGAATCGGAATTTAAAAGAGCTTTGGAGGACTTACGGTCAAATAAGGCAGAAGGGATAGATAACATTCCATCAGAATTTCTAAAATCATTGGGGGAAGTGGCAACAAAACGACTATTCACGTTGGTGTAGAATATATGAGTCTGGCGATATACCATCTAACTTTCGGAAAAGCATCATCCACACAATTCCGAAGACGGCAAGAGCTGACAAGTGCGAGAATTATCGCACAATCAGCTTAACAGCTCATGCATCGAAGCTGCTTACAAGAATAATATACAGAAGAATGGAAAAGAAAATTGAGAATGCGCTAGGTGACGATCAGTTTGGCTTTAGGAAAAGTAAAGGGACGAGAGAGGCAATTCTGACGTTACGGCTAATAATGGAAGTAAGGCTAAAGAAAAATCAAGACACTTTCATAGGATGTGTCGACCTGGAAAAAGCGTTCGACAATATAAAATGGTGCAAGCTGTTCGAGATTCTGAAAAAAGTAGGGGTAAGCTATAGGGAGAGACGGGTCATATACAATATGCACAACAACCAAGAGGGAATAATAAGAGTGGACGATCAAGAACAAAGTGCTCGTATTAAGAAGGGTGTAAGACAAGTCTGTAGCCTTTCGCCCCTACTCTTCAATCTGTACATCGAGGAAGCAATGATGGAAATAAAGGAAAGGTTCAGGAGTGGAATTAAGATACAAGGTGAAAGGATATCAATGATACGATTCGCTGATGACATTGCTATCCTGAGTGAAAGTGAAGAAGAATTAAATGATCTGCTGAACGGAATGAACAGTCTAATGAGTACACAGTATGGTTTGAGAGTAAATCGGAGAAAGACGAAGGTAATGAGAAGTAGTAGAAATGAGAACAGCGAGAAACTTAACATCAGGATTGATGGTCACGAAGTCAATGAAGTTAAGGAATTCTGCTACCTAGGCAGTAAAATAACCAATGACGGACGGAGCAAGGAGGACATCAAAAGCAGACTCGCTATGGCAAAAAAGGCATTTCTGGCCAAGAGAAGTCTATTAATATTAAATACCGGCCTTAATTTGAGGAAGAAATTTCTGAGGATGTACGTCTTGAGTACAGCGTTGTATGGTAGTGAAACATGGACTGTGGGAAAACCGGAACAGAAGAGAATCGAAGCATTTGAGATGTGGTGCTATAGACGAATGTTGAAAATTAGGTGGACTGATAAGGTAAGGAATGAGGAGGTTCTACGCAGAATCGGAGAGGAAAGGAATATGTGGAAAACACTGATAAGGAGAAGGGACAGGATGATAGGACATCTGCTAAGACATGAGGGAATGACTTCCATGGTACTGGAGGGAGCTGTAGAGGGCAAAAACTGTAGAGGAAGACAGAGATTGGAATACGTCAAGCAAATAATTGAGGACGTAGGTTGCAAGTGCTACTCTGAGATGAAGAGGTTAGCACAGGAAAGGAATTCGTGGCGGGCCGCATCAAACCAGTCAGTAGACTGATTAAAAAAAAAAAAAAAAGAGGATGCAGAGGGCAATGGAAACCACTGCATTAAAGACACATAACATGTATCCACAGGACATGTGGCCTGAAATTGAAAAAGTATCATGATGATCTCTCCATTGGCAAAAGATTCCGTAATAGTCCCCCATATCCGTGATGGGACTGCCAAAGTGATGCCGACCATGAGAAAAAGATTGAACAACCAACGAAAGGATAACGGTCAACGATTCCGGGCGTGAAATGTCAGAAACTTGAAGGTGGCAGGGTAGCAAGAGAATCTGAAAAGGGAAATGCAAAGGCTCAGTCTAGATTTAGTATGTGTCAGCGAAGTGAAATGGAAGTAACACAGGGATTTCTTGTCAGATGATACAGTGTAAAATCAACGGCTGCAAAAAATGGTATAACAGGAGTAGGATTCGTTATGAATAAGAAGGTAGGGCGGAGTGTTACTGTGAACAGACAGCTGTCTCTTTATTGAATAATTCGCTGTCGGTGAATTTCGATGTTTGTGCCAATCTCAAGGAAGCAATAATCGAACGCTCGTGAACTGTAGATGTTCTCATTATGCGTTACGGAAACAGTTTCAAATCATTTCAGATGTTTTGAGGACTGGCATACTAATGAACGTAACAATTAACACAGTAAAATCAAACGAAAGCAGTGCGGACATGGAGATTGAAGCACAAAATGTGCATACACCGTCCGTCCGAAAAGTCCTGAGACTGTTTCTGCTAGCGCGCGACCGCTACGGTCGCAGGTTCGAATCGTGCCTGTCCTTAGGTTAGTTAGGTTTAAGTAGTTCTAAGTTCTAGGGAACTGATGACCTCAGAAGTTGAGTCCCATAGTGCTCAGAGCCATTTATTTGTTTTTGCTCTAGGCGTATTAGCCACGTCAGTGCAGTACGTACGGTGGGAGTTTGACCTAACAGTTGTTGTAAGCAACAGACGTGAGTTACTTGCAGACAGTGTTAAGTAGTGAGACTGCGGCCGTAATTTGTGAACGTTGTGGCGTCATAATTCGCGAGAGTGCGACATCTCTAAATCAAATATTCAAGACACTTTCCACAATGTTCTGCAGAAGAGAAAAGTGTGAGCAAAGTTTGTCTAGCGCACCTGCAAATAACGCTTGGGCGCTGGTCGTGATCTTATTGAAATGCAAAACGTGGACATTATTTTCTGGAACAATCATTACTTGCTATTATCGATACGAACTTACCACAAAACGATAATCTGCAATGAATGGTAAACGCTTCGAAAACATAACCAACATTCAAGCAAACGTGACTTATGAGTTAAACAACACGCCAAAGAAGGATCTTGCTGGCAGTTTCACATGGTCTTAGGAACTTTCTATGCGCTGTACTCTAGTTGGGGGAAGCTATGTAGAACACCTAAAGCTTAAAGCCACCATCTTCTCTATGTTTTATTAATTCAGTCTCAGACTTTTTATACTGACGGGGTATGGTGAGGCAGTCATTATCAGAAACGTCTACATTTAAACGTGGTGTAGAGTAGTACAAGTACTAACAGATGTGCTTCAAAAATAAAAATCATTCCTTCGTCTTTGGTTCGTCGAGTGATTGTTGCCGTTCATTTTCAACAACTTCATATTGTCATCTACAAACATAAAACGACATGGCTAGAGGACAATATCCCATGTAAGTGAAAAATAACCGATGGAAGAACACCATTCACTGTAATTGAACACATAAGCCAAAAAGACAATGCGTGTTGTGTCGCTTCCAAATGAAGCATTTATTATTACATTTTCCTAGAGGAAAGAACTGTCACAGGACATGCGTACCTGAACTAATTGAAGAATCAATTAATTTCACAATTTTCAGCAGAACGTAAAGAGAGAAAAAAAGAATGCGTTATCCAACACTACGTTTCCCTAATGGAAAACATGTGAACATCCAGGGATACGCAAACTGACACCATCTTGATGGATTTATCTCTGATCAGCTGTAAACAATAGCTTCCTTGGAGAACAGCATTACACGCTCAGCTTTCCCGAGTATGATTCTTTCCGTGAGGTTTCTTTATAGAGAAAATTTATGTCGATCTGCTTCAGTTACATTGCTATAATTCACCATTGCATTGTCACGCAGATCGAGAACATTATCAGACCTGCTGGAGAGGACCCAGCGAGAATGTGGCTAAGGCTCTGCAGTCATGGACTGTGCGGCTGGTCCCGTCGGAGGTTCGAGTCCTCCCTCGGGCATGGGTGTGTGTGTTTGTCCTTAGGATAATTTAGGTTTAGTAGTGTGTAAGCTTAGGGGCTGATGACCTTAGCAGCTAAGTCCCATAAGATTTCCCACACATTTGAGAATGTGGCTAACATCGGCCGCCAGTTGTGTTGCAAGTAGGATGCACATAGTGTTCATCTGAGGCACGAAGTCATCTCTTTGATAGCCTGAGAGAAAATTACAACCTTGTGAAACTGTGTATAATGATCCTTTGTAACAATATTTCACATACTACACAGACATTGCATAAATAAAATCTTCAGCTGCATTTCGAACGACCCTCCAGCAAAACGAGAGATTAAATGTGTGATATTTATAATAGCTCATACTACGTCAGGCGCGATGATTCCCTGTACTTCATCTCGTGAAAGAGAATTACGATTTATGAAGGAAGAACAGACACAATATGAAGGTATTCTTACCTGAAAGTCGACAAGTCTGACTTCTGACGGTGCTCCGTTCACGTACTTAAACATCAAGTTGTTCTTCCAACAGTCACCATGGCTCAATACACACAGGTTGGTGTTGTCTTTGAGTCGCTCATATACATCAAATGCGGTATCAGCGACGCGGTCTATGTAAGTCCTGCATTTTTCGGCATATTTTTCATACCCAGGGCATTTGTTCAGCTCGTCCGCCAGTGCACACATGATCTTACCCCCCAATGATCTGAAATATTCCTTAGTATTCTTGTCTGTGAACATATTCCCAGTGAACGCGCTCTTGTAGTCGGGTTGCCTGTCAATCAGACAGGCTGAGGCGGCGTGCAGTCTGGCGTAAGCTCGCAGGACCATTTTGCAATGCTGATAGTCCAGAGGCCGTCCCGCGTCAGCCATCCTGAAGCCGGCTGCTGACAAATCTTCCAGCACCAGAAAGTCTGCTGGCTTCTGACCCCAGTCGTAGCAGCGAGCTGTCAGCGGCCGGAAGTCCTCACCCTCCACTGGTGCCAAGAGCTTGTGGACTTGAGGCATCACCTCATGCAGCATTCGTGCCTCGATTCTGAACACTTGGCAGTTGTCCAGCAGTTCCTTCATGGGTCCAGATAGAAGAGCTGTTTTCACCAGTAGCGATTCCTTCCTCGCCTCTCCTTCGTCGACTTCTCCCTTTAGAAAGATGGTGACTCTGAACAATAAACTTGCGTAGCCAGATCCTTCCGCACAGGCGTATTGTACTTTCGTTGAATCTACAGAAACTTGGTCCCCTTCTTTATTTTTCAGGGCAGATTCTATGAATTCGTTATTGATCCAAGAAGGAGGGGGACCTCGAGAGTCGTTGGGTGATTCCATGCTGTTAGGTTGTCTGGACCTGAAAAAAGAATAGAGGATTCCATCATAGCAGTGGAGTAACTGAGTGCTAAATTTAGTTCATTTAATACCACATTGTTCTCAGATGTTGTAAAGCATCTATATTTTCAACCTGAAACATCTTTTGATGTGTAAAATTGATTGACATTCTGTTTTTACCTATGCAGATAAAAAGGTCACAAAATATTGACCCAGATTTACACAAAAATGGTTAATCTTACATTTCTTTAGATGAGAAGCACTATTTATTGGTCCACAATAAGAGTTCTCAGTACACCAAATACAGTGGTACTACTATGTTGGAATACAATTTGAGATTTACCTATTATTCTAATTGCGATATCAATGAAAAACCAAGCAGAGTGTCGTGCCAATTTCAATGGTAATATTAGTCGCTGAAAGAAGATGGGATCTCATGCTTGTCTGTCAGATGTTACACAGCTGGTAAGCATTTACAATAGTTTACTGCTATTTCTTATGTCCATCGATGGTTCTCCAGATATTAGTGAAACTAATGAACACCGAAAAATAGCTTACGAACAAAAAATAATTCGAATATGTTTTAGGAACAAAATTGTGAACGAATTTGAACACACCACACAACAAATCTTATGTCGACAATGTTTCTGTTGCAATTAATTCATTCAGATCCTCAGAACAGCTGAACACAACTTACCAAGTACCTCTTACCTGGAAGACGCATATTACTTATGAGAGGGGCACAAACCTCATGATAGCTGTGACTGAAAGGACTTAAATATTAAACTAAAATTAATTCCCTTTAGTGCGCTTTTATAATAATATCAACTAATAAATTCGTCTCTGATGTAATTATCAGACAGACAAATGGTTAATAAGCTCTACGTAGGTGAAATTTTTTTTTCCTGCCCCATGAACCATGGACCTTGCCGTTGGTGGGGAGGCTTCCGTGCCTCGGCGATACAGATGGCCGTACCGTAGGTGCAACCACAACGGAGGGGTATCTGTTGAGAGGCCAGACAAACATGTGGTTCCTGAAGAGGGGCAGCAGCCTTTTCAGTAGTTGCAGGGGCAACAGTCTGGATGATTGACTGATCTGGCCTTGTAACATTAACCAAAACGGCCTTGCTGTGCTGGTACTGCGAACGGCTAAAAGCAAGGGGAAACTACAGCCGTAATTTTTCCCGAGGACATGCAGCTTTACTGTATGATTAAATGATGATGGCGTCCTCTTGGGTAAAATATTCCGGAGGTAAAATAGTCCCCCATTCGGATCTCCGGGCGGGGACTACTCAAGAGAACGTCGTTATCAGGAGAAAGAAAACTGGCATTCTACGGATCGGAGCGTGGAATGTCAGATCCCTTAATCGGGCAGGTAGGTTAGAAAATTTAAAAAGGGAAATGGATAGGTTAAAGTTAGATATAGTGGGAATTAGTGAAGTTCGGTGGCAGGAGGAACAAGACTTTTGGTCTGGTGATTACAGGGTTATAAATACAAAATCAAATAGGGGTAATGCAGGAGTAGGTTTAATAATGAATAAAAAAATAGGAGTGCGGGTTAGCTACTACAAACAGCATAGTGAACGCATTATTGTGGCCAAGATAGACACAAAGCCCATGCCTACTACAGTAGTACAAGTTTATATGCGAACTAGCTCTGCAGACGATGAAGAAATTGATGAAATGTATGACGAGATAAAAGAAATTATTGAGGTAGTGAAGGAAGACGAAAATTTAATAATCATGGGTGACTGGAATTCGTCAGTAGGAAAAGGGAGAGAAGGAAACATAGTAGGTGAATATGGATTGGGGGGAAGAAATGAAAGAGGAAGCCGCCTTGTAGAATTTTGCACAGAGCATAACTTAATCATAGCTAACACTTGGTTCAAGAATCATAAAAGAAGGTTGTATACCTGGAAGAATCCTGGAGATACTAATAGGTATCAGATAGATTATATAATGGTAAGACAGAGATTTAGGAACCAGGTTTTAAATTGTAAGACATTTCCAGGGGCAGATGTGGATTCTGACCACAATCTATTGGTTATGAACTGCAGATTGAAACTGAAGAAACTGCAAAAAGGTGGGAATTTAAGGAGATGGGACCTGGATAAACTGAAAGAACCAGAGGTTGTAGAGAGTTTGAGGGAGAGCATAAGGGAACAATTGACAGGAATGGGGGAAAGAAATACAGTAGAAGAAGAATGGGTAGCTCTGAGGGATGAAGTAGTGAAGGCAGCAGACGATCAAGTAGGTAAAAAGACGAGGGCTAATAGAAATCCTTGGGTAACAGAAGAAATATTGAATTTAATTGATGAAAGGAGAAAATATAAAAATGCAGTAAATGAAGTAGGCAAAAGGGAATACAAACGTCTCAAAAATGAGATCGACAGAAAGTGCAAAATGGCTAAGCAGGGATGGCTAGAGGACAAATGTAAGGATGTAGAGGCTTGTCTCACTAGGGGTAAGATAGATACTGCCTACAGGAAAATTAAAGAGACCTTTGGAGAGAAGGGAACCACTTGTATGAATATCAAGAGCTCAGATGGAAACCCAGTTCTAAGCAAAGAAGGGAAGGCAGAAAGGTGGAAGGAGTATATAGAGGGTTTATACAAGGGCGATGTACTTGAGGACAGTATTATGGAAATGGAAGAGGATGTAGATGAAGATGAAATGGGAGATAAGATACTGCGTGAAGAGTTTGACAGAGCACTGAAAGACCTGAGTCGAAACAAGGCCCCGGGAGTAGACAACATTCCATTAGAACTACTGATGGCCTTGGGAGAGCCAGTCCTGACAAAACTCTACCATCTGGTGAGCGAGATGTATGAGACAGGCGAAATACCCTCAGACTTCAAGAAGAATATAATAATTCCAATCCCAAAGAAAGCAGGTGTTGACAGATGTGAAAATTACCGAACTATCAGTTTAATAAGTCACAGCTGCAAAATACTAACGCGAATTCTTTACAGACGAATGGAAAAACTGGTAGAAGCGGACCCTGGGGAGGATCTGTTTGGATTCCGTAGAAATGTTGGAACACGTGAGGCAATACTAACCTTACGACTTATCTTAGAAGAAAGATTAAGAAAAGGCAAACCTACGTTTCTAGCATTTGTAGACTTAGAGAAAGCTTTTGACAACGTTAACTGGAATACTCTCTTTCAAATTCTGAAAGTGGCAGGGGTAAAATACAGGGAGCGAAAGGCTATTTACAATTTGCACAGAAACCAGATGGCAGTTATAAGAGTCGAGGGGCATGAAAGGGAAGCAGTGGTTGGGAAAGGAGTGAGACAGGGTTGTAGCCTCTCCCCGATGTTATTCAATCTGTATATTGAGCAAGCAGTAAAGGAAACAAAAGAAAAATTCGGAGTAGGTATTGAAATTCATGGAGAAGAAGTAAAAACTTTGAGGTTCGCCGATGACATTGTAATTCTGTCAGAGACGGCAAAGGAGTTGGAAGAGCAGTTGAACGGAATGGACAGTGTCTTGAAAGGAGGATATAAGATGAACATCAACAAAAGCAAAACGAGGATAATGGAATGTAGTCAAATTAAATCGGGTGATGCTGAGGGAATTACATTATGAAATGAGACACTTAAAGTAGTAAAGGAGTTTTGCTATTTAGGGAGTAAAATAACTGATGATGGTCGAAGTAGAGAGGATATAAAATGTAGACTGGCAATGGCAAGGAAATCGTTTCTGAAGAAGAGAAATTTGTTAACATCGAGTATAGATTTAAGTGTCAGGAAGTCGTTTCTGAAAGTATTTGTATGGAGTGTAGCCATGTATGGAAGTGAAACATGGACGATAACCAGTTTGGACAAGAAGAGAATAGAAGCTTTCGAAATGTGGTGCTACAGAAAAATGCTGAAGATAAGGTGGGTAGATCACGTAACTAATGAGGAGGTATTGAATAGGATTGGGGAGAAGAGAAGTTTGTGGCACAACTTGACTAGAAGAAGGGATCGATTGGTAGGACATGTTTTGAGGCATCAAGGGATCACAAATTTAGCATTGGAGGGCAGCGTGGAGGGTAAAAATCGTAGAGGGAGACCAAGAGATCAATACACTAAGCAGATTCAGAAGGATGTAGGTTGCAGTAGGTACTGGGAGATGAAGAAGCTTGCACAGGATAGAGTAGCATGGAGAGCTGCATCAAACCAGTCTCAGGACTGAAGACCACAACAACAACAACAGGTGAAATTTACATAAATAACGAACAGCTACAAAAATGTTTAAGGTTTAACCAACAAAAGTTTATTGCCCCTAAAAGTTCAAATTGATTTGTCGTTTTGTGAAAGCAATTTCGCTATTAAGTGATCTGAAAACAGCTGCAGCCTTTAGTATAGTGGTTAGCGATTTCACTATACAGAAATAATTAATAAAAAAAAAAACAGCTGGAAAACACAGACAGGGTTGACACCTAAAAGTTAGTTGTATCTAAATCTCATAGCAACTCACATGTTATCAGAGTCTGATCAAAACACAGTGCTATAACCTAAGTGTCAGTTAGTAGCATAAATATTCCCTCACTGGCAAATTGAGGTGAAGCTCAGCCTCAGTGCAAAAATCAGAGTCCTAAACCACTTCAGACACAAAATTACAAATTCTCCCAAACTGCTAGCAGAAATAAATCAGAGTCCTGACTAGTACTCAGTGAAACCACGCAAAACATTTCTAAGTGTTGCAACTAACGAACTGAAAAATCTCTACCTCCTAAATGTGTGCATCTGAGTCGGTACTTACGGCTGCACAGATGTTGCCGCAACCAGGACATACAGAACACTGTCGTTCTACAAGATGGTCACCACCGTCCTAGTAAAGCTTCAGACCACTCCTCCACGGCAAATCCTGCATCTACGTCACTTAATGACGTCTTAGCTTCACCAGACTAATTCACAACTTTTAACACATAAATGGTATTTAAAATCGGATTGTACCGTTATCTGTGCGATATAATGATAATTAAAACTGATATCTTACATTTAATTTTATATGTTGCAGTTCACCCAAATTTAAAAATTAAACAACTGCAAAACTTCGTTTCAGTGCTTAGAAGCTGCTCATATTCTATGTGCCGCCAAATTCTACAGCAAATATGGATATAGCACCACTTCCTTATTGGAATTCACAGTTATGATACCTGTAATAGTTTTCAAATTATGGGCAAAACTACGGACATTTATAAAAAAATAAAAAATAATAAAATGTATAAATCTTACGAACGAGTTGTAAATGACGGACCCTGTGTGTAACAACGTCCACCAATGCATATTGCTCTACTGATTGACCATGTGTCTTGTATCAGATTTTATATCGCTTTTCAATTACAAGTAAGTTACAACGCGTGTCTTGGTTAAATTGATTGTGTTATAAAACATGGAAGTATCTCAGCTGATGAGCATCGCAGAGAGCAGTAATTTGAGTGCTTGGTCTCCTTTACACCTTAATAATATAAAAGTTACTGAAGTTTTGTTTGAGTTATGGTTACAGAAAACTTCTAGGTACTGTGTCGTTTCAGATATATTGATAACAGTTTATGTATACATACTGGCAGAATCGTGTTGCTCCCCTCTTTAATTCGATATATCGTCCTTCAGTGTATCTACTATGTTTTCTCTGTATGTCCACTAATGCGAGCAATACATAAAAATCTCTTTATGCGTACTAGTGGCGGAATTAATATAACGTCCGCTCCTTTACATTCGACGTTTCCACGTGGCTGGGTCGCTGCTGGACGGCCACAAGTCACACAGAGAGCCGCTGCTCGCCGGTAGCCGAAAGACCCCTCCCAGGCCCGCCTTAGACGCGCCTTCGGCCGGCCCCCTCGCTGCGAAGCACACGCAGGTCAAAAGTCGCTTGCGACCAAATCCAGTCACCCATCCTCAAATATTAGTCCATCGTGTTACGTGGTGTACCGTTGAAGCTGACACACGCCTCTGGCACGTCGGCCCAACTGCCTTGTGTTACAAAATACCGTCAGCCTGACCGGCCGCTGTGGCCGAATGGTTCTAGGCGCTTCGATCCGAAACCGCGCTGCTGCTACGATCTCAGGTTCGAATCCTGCCTCGGGCATGGGTGTCTGTGATGTCCTTAGGTTAGTTAGGTTTAAGTAGTTCTAGGGGACTGATGACCTCAGATGTTAAGTCCCATAGTGGTTAGAGCCATTTTTTTTTTGAGCCATCAGCCTTGAATCACTAATAACTAAGAGACTAATAATGCGTAAGCAATGACTGTGGCGAAAACGTATTGCTCATATCTATACGTGTTTGTCACTCAGTATTTGTTTTGCCTTTGACGTCATTGTGCCAGTGTGGGTTCACGTGCGTAATTGTTACGAATTAGCTTTGTGTAAAGTTACAAATTGGTGTAGCGCGGGAACGCGCTTAGCTAGGAGACTGATTTGGGCAGAGCGCTACTAGGACCCAAAGTGAGACAGTAAAAATATTCGAATGTAAGTGAAAATCGGTACGAAACTGAATACGAATAAACTCTCTCCCTTCGAACAGGCCTCGTGAGGCCCAACGGCACCGACCGACCGCCGTGTTGTCCTCTGCCGTTAGGCGCCACTGAACGCGGATAAGGAGGGGCATGTGGTCAGCACACCGCTCTCCCGGCCGTTGTCTACTTCTCAATCAAGTACCTCGTAAATTGGCTGTAAATACGCTCTGTATTACAGAAAACGCAAGTTAGGGGGAAGTACACGTCGAATGGAATCCGAAAACCATACAATGAAGGCTTTCACGACCGGATGTTTCGGCTGCTGACAATTTTTCCGGGTTGTATGGCCGTGGTCCATGCAACTCTTAAATCCCTGACGTTTCGTCCAAGGCTACGTTGGACATTTTCGGAGGTGCTCCTGGTTGTGCTGAGTCTTGCCGTCTGACGAGTCGGACGTCGAAGAGCGGCCTAAATACCGTGGAAAGTGGGCGTGGTCTGGATTTCACGTGATAGCAGAGATAAAACTTGGCAAAGATAAAATTTTTAGCTATCGATTCTGTAGGACAACAGTCCATATATCACTGAGTTTCATGGCTTCTTCTTTTGTGTTAGTATTATCCCCATGTTTACATATTTCGATAGCTTCTCTATATAGCAGTGGATAATAGTTAATCATAGTACATAAAATTTCAGTTTCCGGAAATGTCACTACGTGATGACCTGATTGAAGAGCATGTTCCGCCACGGCTGATATGTCTGTTTTCCCTAGTCGGCTAAGTTTTTTATGTTTCTTCAACCGTGTATTCATACTTCTATTTGTAGATCCAATGTAAACCTTGCCGCACGTACACGGAATCTTATATACACCACCTGCAGACAGAGGGGGACGTTTATCCTTAACGGAACGAAGTGCTTGGCCTATTTTCTTAGTTGGTCTGAAAATCGGTCGAACGTCATGTTTCCTTAGAATCTTGCCGATTTGGTCCGTTAATTTTTTCATGAAGAGTAGAGAAACCGTGTTCTACCATCGCCGTGTCCTATCGTTGTCCTTAGGCCTCCTCTTATTCGGTCGCAAAACTCTATTTATTTCCTTATTAGAGTACCCAACCTTCTCAAAAGCCTGCTTTAGATGTTTTAACTCGGTGTCCAGACGTTCCTGGGTACAAATCCTTTTAGCTCTGTCCGATATACTTTTAATTACACATATTTTCTGTTGTTGATGATGATTAGAATCCTTATGCAAGTATCTGTCGGTATGTGTAACCTTCCGAAAGACTTTATGTTTCAAGCTGCCATCAGTCTGTCTCATGACAAAGACATCCAAGAAGGATACTGCATTGTCTTTCCCCATTTCCATGGTAAACTGGATTTTTTGATGTATACTATTTAAATAACAAAAGAATTCCTCTAAAGCCTTTTTGCCACGTGACCAAACAACAAATGTATCATCCACATATCGATACCATCGACATGGTTTCTTACTCGCTTTTTCCAGGGCTAATTGTTCCAATTTTTCCATGTAAAAATTAACAATTGTAGGACTCAGTGGGTTACCCATGGCCACACCATCAACCTACTCATAAAACTCATCTTCCCACTGGAACTGACTAGAGGTAAGGCAGTGTCTGAAAAGAGCAGTCAAATCCGCTGGGGAAAACATCCGCTATGTAAACCACAACTTCGTCAGGGATTGAAGAATTCCATGGACCACGGCCATACAACCCGGAAAAATTCTCAGCAGCTGGAATCCGAAAAGCCTAAAACGTCCAGTACTCGGTGAATGCGAGGTTTACGACAGCGTCGAAAGGGACGTGAGAAAACGGCACATAGCAATTAGGTAGCTGGTCCATCGGGAATAGAACGGCCACCGAGAGACCAAATTAGTGATTTACGTATTCTTGGGACATTATACTGCTCTGTGTATCCATTGTGACTAGACAGATCGGTGATTATATTAGATATTAATACCAGACATCTGTTTTGATTTTATCTTGACGTTATCACGACAAAGGTATTGCGCAGACGCGAACCGCGCACACAGTAAAATTTTTAAGCGCATTTAGTCCTTATATCTGGCTTACTAAAGTACGACAGCGGCCGGTTTAGGTTCATTCTGCGCATCTGACCTCACAAGACACAGTCAGCCAATGAACAGAGAACGACGTTACCAGAGCTCGACTGCAGTGCAGAGCACAGACGAGTGTCTTCAGTTTTAGAAACGTTCAGTCATAAATAAAGTAGTTGAACAAAAGCAATGTCTTGATAGCAGACTTTCTTTTATAGAAAGTTTGGAAAAAGCATTCTTTATACCAATCGCTTCATATTCTATTAATTAATTAAGCCAAACAAGCAATAAGCCTCCTAATTCAGCCGATAGCAAGGAAAGGTGTTTGTATCATTCTCACTAACCGCTTTTTCGCAATAAAGAACAGGGGTAATTGATTATTTCCTATTGTACTTCGACGAAACGTGAGTAATTCATAGTCATAGCAACAGCGTTTGTCGGTATTTTGCGTTATATTTTAAACTCCTCCTCTGGGAGAGCTGTCAAATAACGAGTTGCGTTAGCGTAATGATTAAAGTGTATGGATGCTAAGTTAGAAGTTCTCAGTTCAAACCTTGTTTGGTGCTTAATATTTTCTTTACTTAAAAACAATATCTAAGTGTCTTACTTCATGAATTTTATTCGTCTGAATGTAATTTTTTGAAATTTCTAGTGGCAACTAAAATCGACCATACGGAAAGTATACGCTGTGGACTTTTACCTTGCAAACTCTTCAAAATTTCGTGCAATGATTTACTACATTTAATGCTGCACAGTAACTGCGTTGAACATCGAAACAAAATTAAGTCATTTATGGGGGGAAGGTATCAGTCAAAAAGATGAGGAAAAATCAAATTTTTGGGCCAAATAGTTCTTGTGAAATCGAATGATAAAGTGTGTCAAAGCAGTGGGAACACCATGTGTCTGCACAGGCGAGCAGAGCAGTGATGACAAAATCGCGCACAGCGCGGAATGCGGGGAGCACGTCTCTGTAGCAGCGAAAGGGTTAAAGCGGTCGTGGTGGCTTTACTTCATAAACTGCGCGCTCACCCCAAAACATAAGTTTTCGAACTATACTATACTATGGCGCTGCTTCTCTTGGTGCGTACAGCTGGCAACGCAGCAATCTCCCGCGTCTGGGAGGGCTGACGCAAACCGCCAAGATAAAAGAATTGAACTGTAGACTGTGGAACTCTGTCTTCTTTTTGGTAAGCACACACTAACTTTGTTCTGCCTCCGTAACTAAGCGGTCAGCGTGGCTGACAGCCATCTTTCCGTGGTGTGAGGACTGGAATGGGGTGCACTCAGCCCTCTGATGCCAGCTGGGCTACTACTTGACTGAGTAACAGCGGCTCCAACTGACAACGGGTGGGAGAGTGGTGTACTGACCCCTTGTTGCTCCACACCACATCCAACGACGTCTCTGGCAGAGGATGACACTGTGGCTGGTCGGTACCGAAGGGCCCGCCAGGGCATATGGACGGGCTTTACGTTCACACGCTAATCTTATTTTTCCCAGTTTACACATATTTCCAGTAGCGGCACATTGAAATTCCATACCCGTGGCCGGGAATAACGTGGAGACGCTGCCACAAGAACAGGAAGAGCAGCAAGCGTAGTTCAGTCGTATTATATACCCGGTGCTCCGCACGCTTCATACGTAGGAAGAAAGTGATTTTCAAAGAAGGACTCACTGAGGCTGCTGAATATAACAATTTATTTCATTAGTACACCACTACCGAGCTGACGACCGTACTATCCTGTTACCTCTCATATATAGTAAGTCCGGGAGAGTTGCTGCATTCGGTACAGACTGCGCATCCCCCTAATTTTGGTAATACCATTTTTGTGGTATTCTGGGTAGTCTTGGACCTGAAAATGAAGAGACGCTTGTCAGACACATCAAGGAACTTGGTGATGCTGGATTTTGTCCGGACCAGACGGCAGTGAGAAGAATGGCATATGAATTTGTGGTCGCCTTAAAAACTGAACGTATGTTTAATAACGATAGAAAGATGGCAGGATACGATTGGCTTACAAGCTTTGTGCGTCGTCACCCTGATCTATCTATTAGAAAGGCTGAGGGCTTGTTAATGGCAACGGCAATAGAGCTCACTAGAGAAGCAGCAAATGATATTTATGAACTGATTGAGGAGGGATAAACCTCAAAAGGTTTTTAATGTTGATGAAAGTGAGATCCAACTAATAAATCTAGGCGCGCAGTCCGGAACCGTGCGACTGCTACGGTCGCAGGTTCGAATCCTGCCTCGGGCATGGATGTGTGTGATGTCCTTAGGTTAGTTAGGTTTAATTAGTTCTAAGTTCTAGGGGACTGATAACCACAGCAGTTTAGTCCCATAGTGCTCAGAGCCATTTGAACCAACTAATAAATAAAGTAGGAAAAGTTGTAGCAAGGAAAGGAGAAAAGGTAGTTAATAAAGTTACAATTGTAGAAAATGGAGAGACTGTAAGCTTGGTGGCATGCTGCTCTACAGAAGGAAGATTTCTTCCTCCATCTTTAATTTAATGCCTGATTTCCAAGATGGACTTCTCAACGGCTCCAAAGTCTATATGAACGAAAAATCTGCTTATATAAACAAATAAATATTTCTTAAGTGGTTTAAGGATGTGTTTCTGTTCCGGAAAGCAAAGGGCATAACGTTTTAATTCTCGGTGGACATTGTTCGCATGTCACATCAATCGCGCTCCTTGAACTCGCAGAAGCTGCAAATGTTTCATTGCTCTGTTTACGCCCTCATACTACACATGCTCTCCAGCCTCTTGGTAAGTCATTCGTCGCTCCACTCAAAACTTATTTTAAAGCAGCGACCAACACCTGGATTGAAAAAAAATGTTGGCCGGAAGCTGACTAGGTACCCCACGCCTAAAAGAGAGGCGTAAACATTTGTGGACATGAAGATGGATGATAGTCATTAGAAGAGGAAACAATAGAACATCTAAAATATTTTAACTATCTTGGATGTAAAATATCAAATGAATACAAAGGAGATGTAAAGATTAAGTTTAGTAGAGCTGAGTGTGTTTGTGGCAAATCAATATATATTTTGGGCATAAAAGACAGAAACAAACATGACTGAAATTCTACAAAACAGCCATGTTTCCAACCCTATTATGTGGATTTGAATCGTGCTTACTGAATAAATGACAAGAAAATCAAGTAAAATTAGTATAAATGAAATTTCATAGAGAAATGGAAGGACGCAAAAGTACAAATACAGTACGAAATGATGATATTTGAAAGGAATTGAAAATTTTGACGGTGAGAGAAAAACTGATCGAAGACAAAAAGAAATAGAATGAACGTTTACAAAAAATAAATACAGAAAGACTACCATGTCAGAGAAAGATTTTTAAGGAAAAGCGTTCCTGGCAGACCTAGAAAATGACAGGAATTGTAATAGGCCACAATAGGCCTAATTATACCTATGTATTCACTTTTTTTCTGTATTTCTTGACATTAATGTTGCATCATTGCACTGTTATTAATTATTTCCAGGATCTGCATTTTTCTATAAGCAGGTCCAATGATGGTGACGTAAGTTCAGTTTCAGAGAAAAAGCCGTTGTATACACCAGACTTATCGAATTTTTATTGTAACAGACGTTTAACCTAAGTTTAATTGCTCAAGAAGAACACTGACGGTCGACGTTAATCACTGAAAATGCAGATACCTTTCTGTAAATGCAAATCTAACGATGGATCACAAAAGGGGGCGTGGCACCGCGCAATCGTTGAAACAATATGGCTTTTATATAATTTGTTGCACGAATTAACTTCCGAAAATTGGATACACTGTTTCTGACATGCTACGGAGCTATTTGTGGAGAAACGATTAGCCGGCCGCTGTGGCCCAGCGGTTCTAGGCCGTTCAGTCCGGAACCGCGCTGATTAAAGGAAAAAAGTTTATCGCTTACTACATTTTTCGCTCTTCATGCAGTAAAAAGGCAGCATGAAGTGTGGCTTTGTAATTTCTTACTTCTTTACCATTAACTACATTCGAAATATAGTTTCCCAGCAGGATCGACATGCACCAATAAAGGTGCCTACAAAATTACATACAGGGTGTTACAAAAAGGTACGGCCAAACTTTCAGGAAACATTCCTCACACACAAAGAAAGAAAATATGTTATGTGGACATGTGTCCGGAAACACTTACTTTCCATGTTACAGCTCATTTTATTACTTCTCTTCAAATCACATTAATCATGGAATGGAAACACACAGCAACAGAACGTACCAGCGTGACATCAAACACTTTGTTACAGGAAATGTTCAAAATGTCCTCCGTTAGCGAGGATACATGCATCCACCCTCCGTCACATGGAATCCCTGATGCGCTAATGCAGACTGGAGAATGGCGTATTGTATCACAGCCGTCCACAATACGAGCACGAAGAGTCTCTACATTTGTTACCGGGGTTGCGTAGACAAGAGTTTTCAAATGCCCCCATAAATGAAAGTCAAGAGGGTTGAGGTCAGGGGAGCGTGGAGGCCATGGAATTGGTCAGCCTCTACCAATCCATCGGTCACCGAATCTGTTGTTGAGAAGCGTACGAACACTTCGACTGAAATGTGCAGGGGCTCCATCGTGCATGAACCACATGTTGTGTCGTACTTGTAAAGGTACATGTTCTAGCAGCACAGGTAGAGTATCCCGTATGAAATCATGATAACGTGCTCCAATGAGCGTAGGTGGAAGAACAGGGGGTCCAATCAAGACATCACCAACAATGCCTGCCCAAACGTTCACAGAAAATGTGTGTTGATGACGTGATTGCACAATTGCGTGCGGATTCTCGTCAGCCCACGCATGTTGATTGTGAAAATTTACAATTTGAACGCTTTAGAATGAAGCCTAATCCGTAAAGAGAACATTTGCACTGAAATGAGGATTGACACGTTGTTGGATGAACCATTCGCATAAGTGTACCCGTGGAGGCCAATCAGCTGCTGATAGTGCCTGCACACGTTGTACATGGCACGGAAACAACTGGTTCTCCCGTAGCACTCTCCACACAGTGACGTGGTCAACGTTACCTTGTACAGCAGCAACTTCTCTGACGCTGACGTTAGGGTCAACTGCGCGAAGAATTGCCTCGTCCATTGCAGGTGTCCTCGTCGTTCTAGATCTTCCCCAGTCGCGAGTCATAGGCTGGAATGTTCCGTGCTCCCTAAGACGCCGATAAATTGCTTCGAACGTCTTCCTGTCTGGACATCTTCGTTCTGGAAATCTGTCTCGATACAAACGTACCGCGCCACGGCTATTGCCCCGTGCTAATCCATACATCAAATTAGCATCTGCCAACTCCGCATTTGTAAACATTGCACTGACTGCAAAACCACGTTCGTGATGAACACTAACCTGTTGATACTACGTACTGATGTGCTTGATGCTAGTACTGTAGAGCAATGAGTCGCATGTCAACACAAGCACCGAAGTCAACATTACCTTCCTTCAATTGGGCCAAGTGGCGGTGAATCGAGGAAGTACAGTACATACTGACGGAACTAAAATGAGCTCTAACATGGAAATTAAGCGTTTCCGGACACATGTCCACATAACATCTTTTCTTTATTTGTGTGCGAGGAATGTTTCCTGAAAGTTTGGCCGTACCTTTTTGTAACACCCTGTAGTTCAGGGGATACGACATTATAAACATTGAGATGCGTGGAAACCTAGCAATTGCTTGAAACGGAGCACAAATTACCTAGAACATACTCATCCAGTGCTTGATAATGAGAGCACATACCGATTTGTAACAAACTTTAAACCTAATTTGAAACCTTTTTTAAACTTCTTCCTTCCTTATATGTTTAACGTCAAGTATTTAGCATATTAACTCATTTGTAAGGTAATTAGAAGTTTGAAGCTCGTTTATGCATGGGAATTCGATTCATTAAAGAATCTGGGTTTTGCTGGTTATCACCTATTAGATGTACTGAAAGATCCAGTGATCCAGCAACAATGCTTCTAAAATTCTCGTCCAAACGTTTGTTGAGAATATCTGACTTTGATGCGGTCTTTATGCGAAAATATGAGGATTTAGTCCGTGTGTCTGGATATTATGACTACTAACGATAAGCCTGTCTTAAAATGGATTGCAATACATACCTAGAATTACTTGGGAATCGATGCAAAGAAAAAGTGGGTCGGAATTCAATTGTCTCCCCTGACTTATTTGGTTGCGAGTGGTGAATCATTGAAGGTGATGGTATAACATGTCTTTACAATGACAACAATTCACTGGCTGCACTTTTGTTGCAGAACGTCATGTACTTATACACGAATTTCCACAAGCCAACCCGCAAAACCTCTTAAAAATGGTGGGTTTACAGTTCAAACTGTCCTCATAGCGTATTCACAATGTGTTCATTTCTAAACAGACTGCCTGAAAAAATACTTAACATAAAAAATAAAAAATAAAAATAAAAATATAAGTGATCAACACTGCAAGATCACAAGTTAATGTAAGCACGAGACAGGCCACTGAAGATATGAAATGCTGGTAATTAATAGCCGGTTTAACCACCAGAATGTTGAATGCAAGCAAGCAAATGTATATGCATTTTGATGTACAGGTGCCGGACGTCAATTTGTACGATGGTGATCGCTACTGGTACACATGGTCGGTCAGTGCAGGGACAGTCAAAGTTCTTTGTGGATGAAGCTGGAGAAGTGGTCCAATGATGTCGCATATGCGCTCGATTGGAGACGGATCTATTGATGCAGCAGGCCATAGCAACATGTCGATACTCTGTAGTGCACGTTTGGTTACAAAAAGAGGTATGTGGACGAGCGTTATCCTGCTGGAAAACACCCCTGGAATGATATTCACAAATGGCAGCACAACAGATCGAATAATCAAACAGAAGTACAATTTTGCAATCAGCGTGTGTGGGATAACCACGAGAGTGCTTCTGGTGTCGTACGAAATGTCACCCCAGAACATAACTGCAGCTGTAGATCCAGGGTTTTTGCAGGCCCTGAACTGGCCTCCTCCTAATCAATACACGCCCATCGCTGGCACCCAGACAACCAGCGTTCATCGGAAAAAACAACAGACTTCCACTCTGCCCGCTAACGAACTCTCGATTGACACCTCTGAAGTCGCAAATGTCGATGGTTTAGGGCCAGTGGAATACACGCTACTGGGCGTCTGGCTCGAAATGTTCTTGAAGTAGCTGATTTGTAACAGTTCGTTGTGACCCTCTGATGCCAACTGCTGCTCAATTTGCTGCTCCAGATGCAGTGCTATGTGTCACAATCACACACAGAACACGGTGGGCTTCCTTCTCGGTAGCGCCACGTGGCAGTCCGAAGTCCAGTCTTGTTGCGACTGTACGTTCTTGCATTAAAAATGAAGAAATTCCTCCAGCTGTATTTAAGGTGTCGATTTTATTTTGGCAACTAGTTTCAACGTTGTAACAACGTCATCTTCAGGCCCATACAATTGTTGACGTCAACTGCGTGCAGCTGACGTAAACAAGTGTTTGGGCCATGGTGAGATACGGACGTGCTCCCATGTGCTTGGGAGCACATCCGTATCTCACCACTGACTTCTAGTATCAGCTCCACGCAGTTGACGTCAACAAGTGTATGGGCCTGAAGATGACGTTGTTACAAGGTTGAAACTAGTTGCCAAAATAAAATCGACACGTTAAGTACATCTGGAGGAATTTCTTCGTTTTTAATATAAACTTCTACCAGCTGACGCCCCACTGTCCTCCATTTCAACAATGGATGTACGTACATTCTTTTGGTCACTCTGTTAGCAGTCAAGTACACTGTCCACATGCCTGCTAGTCTCCCTGCAGTGTCACAGAAGGAATTTCCTGCTTCTCGTAACCCTATCACACGACCTCGTTTAAAGACAGTAAGGTGTTGATAGTGATGTCTTTGTCCCTTAAAGACGTTCTTGGCTAATATCGACTCACCACGTCCAATCTCAAAAATAAGTAACGCTTACGACCATCACAGCGCGTATTTAAAGCCAACTTGAATTGCATCCTCATAGCCGCGCGGGATTAGCCGAGCGGTCTCAGGCGCTGCAAAAAAAAAAAAAAAAAAAAAAAAAAAGAATATGGTTCAAATTGCTCTGAGCACTATGGGACTTAACTTCTGAGGTCATCAGTCCCCTAGAACTTAGAAGTACTTAAACCTAACTAACCTAAGGACATCACACACATACATGCCCTAGGCAGGATTCGAACCTGCGACAGTAGCGGTCACTAGGTTCCAGACTGTAGCGCCTAGAACCGCTCGGCCACCCCGGCCGGCGTAAGGCGCTGCAGTCATGGACTGTGTGGCTGGTCCCGGCGGAGGTTCGAGTTCTCCTTCGGGCATGGGTGTGTGTGTCTGTCCGTAGGATAATTTAGGTTAAGTAGTGTGTAAGTGTCCGCAGCTCGTGGTCGTGCGGTAGCGTTCTCGCTACCCGCGCCCGGGTTCCCGGGTTCGATTTCCGGCGGGGTCAGGGATTTTCTGTGCCTCGTGATGACTGGGTGTTGTGTGATGTCCTTAGGTTAGTTAGGTTTAAGTAGTTCTAAGTTCTAGGGGACTAATGACCATAGCTGTTAAGTCCCATAGTGCTCAGAGCCGTGTTTAGTGTGTAAGTTTAGGGACTGATAACCTTAACAGTTAGGTCCCATAAGATTTCACACACATCTGAACATTTTGCATCCTCATAGAATTGCTACTAGCGGCACTTTTACGCGACTGGCACGAAATTTGAACAGACAGACATATTCTTTCAGATGTAGAAACACACCTACCAACTTTCGTTTACGTCGCTCAGCTCTTTACTGGTGTTGTGATTTTTTTTTCCGTCAGAATACATTAGATTTCGGCATTCCTGAATGTTTTATGTGGTACGTGGCTACGTTCAGACAGAATTAAAGTTTTACATCTACTGCAAAAGACAAAATCAAAGATCTAGTACCCCACTGTTTACCGAAACATATATCAGTTGCTCTTCTAGAGACACTTCGTTGAAGTCGGTAGTAAAAAAAAAAAAAAATACTAACCTCTGAAAATAAAGTCGAACTACAGGAAAAATGCGGAGCGTCTTGCTTTACTGCTTTCGCCGAACAGCAGACGCGCACTGCGGGGTCAATCCCGTATTCAGCCACTAACAACGGCTCTTTGTCTTATACTAAAGAGCCGAGCAGCGTTATCAGCCTGAGCACTGTGTACCCTCTGACAGTTGACGGCGTGCTCTTGTCTCCGCTGAACCCCGGAAGATTTACTGTAAGACAGCGGCACCGTTCTAAGCAAACGAAACAGACGCGGAAGGCTCAATAATCTTTAGTAACGCACATTAGTTTCCTGGAAACAGAAAGCTGTGACGCAATCTGCTTAAATTCACCACTTCATTACCTAAAAGTGTAAATGCAAACAGATTCAGCATGTAGCCTGGTGGATACTGGCTTAGCCCCGGAAGGTGATTTAAAGACGCCTACTCAAGCTACAAGGGCTGGCGACGCGTCTGCTCTTTCGTAACGAAATACACTGTAGCTACAGTGTACACCTCTGGCACTCAAGTGTACGATGTACAATGTCTCATACAACAAGCTGAGTATAAAACTTGATAACAGACCTGATTCTGACGTCAGTATTTCGACAAATTTCATGCATTCCCCCATCTTTCCCTTTCTTGCGCTAATGCTAATCTCATCTGTACGTAATTGTAACAACCAATTCCTTCTATAATTTGTTTTGCACATTCCAAATCATTCCAATTTCTTGTATTGACGTCCGATGTTCCACTTCTCATTTCCAAACAACATTGTGCCCCAAACGAACTCTTTGAAGAACTTCTTCCTCAGCTCCATCTCAATACCTCTTAAGAGCAGCATCTGTTTTGTTGGGAAAACTGTTATTTACTTTTGCCAGTCCGGTTTTTATATCTTCAATGCTTCGCCCATCTTTTGTGATCCTGCTTTCCAGACAGGAGAATTGTTTCCCTAGTTCCACTACTGCATCGTTCCTAAATTTGATGCTAAGCGAGTTGTTATTCTTCTTTCTGCTAATCGTCACCATTGGTTTTGATGCTCTAACAGTAAACGTGCTCGTACATTAAAACCTGGTCATATTCAGCCTTGGCCAGAAGTGAAAAAGAAAACAAAGTACTAAACAAAATTACATATTTCAAGAACTCGCATTTCTTCACCTTCTTCAGTTCAATACCGTTAAAATAGAAAAAGCCTAACGGTTAATAATCGAGTCGAAAAGCGCATCAGAAACTTAGATTTGTACAGGGAAATATGTCTCAAAACTCCCACAGCCTAACGAGACGCGCTGTTTACAAATGAGCAGCAGAAAATCTCAGTCCAGCTACATAAAACAACAAAAACACGTTCGGTACACAAATACGAACCAGCCACAGCTCTGGACAAGCCAAATACAGCAATGATGGCATGGTGTAGTAATTTAGACCTGTGGCTCATCTCTGTTGGAAGCCACAAGACCCACACAATGCAAAATAAGAGGAAAAGAAAAGGAAACAACCCACAGAGGGTTCCACAACTGTGGTGAAGCGTCCTTGCCTGTTAAAGGAAGGAAAGCAATAATTTTGTACTTGCAAAAAGGTGGACTCATCCTTAACCCATTGTGATTAATAATATATATGAATCTGTGTTACAATTGCATTCTTTTTGTCGTTATTACTATCAAACTGTCACGGTCTCTCTTACAGTAATACATTTCGTCAGTCAACATCAGAGATGCGTCATCTAGGTGTGCACATCATATTGCAAGTGCAGTTGACGCCAGAGTCGACGAATCAGTTATTAAATCAACACATACTTTCTTCTGCACGTTCGTGTTTTCGCAGCGCAATGACTGCTCCATTAAATTTCGGGAGTGCACAGGAATTTATTCAGATACACGCCCGAAATTTAATGGATCAATCTTTGTCTTGACCGCCAGTTTGCTTCCACTGCGCAGTAGAATTGATTATGGTTACGTGTATTAAGTGTCCTTTGCAAGTTTATAAACAAGGAACCGCATGAAAGGAGGTCACAGAACACAGTAGAAGAAGACAGTCATTTCATATGAACAAAGTGAGTTATCAATTTTAAAAACTTATGTGAACAGCAAACCAAGAAATGAACAAAACATTCCGTCACTAGCCGTGCGGTCTTACGAGCCTTGTCACGGTTCGCGCTGCTCCCCCCCCCCCCCCCCCCCTTCTCGGAGGTTCGAGTCCTCCCTCGGGCATGGGTGTGTGTGTGTGTGTTGTCCTTAGCGTAAGTTAGTTTAAGTTAGATCAAGTAGTGTGTAAGCTTAGGGACCGATGACCTCAGCAGTTTGGTCCCACAGGATCTTACCACAAATTTCCAAGTTTTCCATTGTGTCGCATTAGGCTATCCTTCTCTTTGTCTCCAGGATGACCAGCACATTTCAAGACAGCGAAGAAAAACTTCAGCATTTACTTCTAACTTTGTTAAAGATTTTTGGCATTGTCACTGTAGTCGGAAGATGAGGGTTGAGCCTCGAGATATGTCGATTTATTAAATAATTTAAGCAAGTCAACAACATTTGTCACTGCTAGTGTTCTGAAACACCTATATAATTTTTAAAACAGTCACGGTATTTTAACTGTCATTATCACCTTAAAACAACGATTACACTTTTTCTTGTCGAAACACGTTTTAACAATTTGGTACCATCATCAGTAGTACACTACTGGCCATTATAATTGCTACACCAAGAAGGAATGCAGATGATAAACGGGTATTCATTGGAAAAATATATTATACTAGAACAGACATGTGACTACATTTTCACACAATTTGGGTGCATAGATCCTGAGAAATCAGTACCCAGAACAACCACCTCTGGCCGTAATAATGGCCTTGATACGCCTGGGCATTGAGTCAACCAGAGCTTGGATGGCGTGTACAGGTACAGGTGCCCATGCAGCTTCAACACGATACCACAGTTCAATAGACTAGTGACTGGCGTATTTCGACGAGACAGTTGCTCGGCCACCGTTGACAATACGTTTTCAATCGGTGAGAGATCTGGAGAATGTGGTGGCCAGGGCAGCGGTCGAACATTTTCTGTATCCAAAAAGGCTCCTACAGGACCTGCAACATGCGGTCGTGCGTTTTCCTGCTGAAATGTAGGGTTTCGCAGTGATCGAATGAAGGGTAGAGCCACGGGTCGTAACACATCTGAAATGTAACGTCCACTGATAAAAGTGTCGTCAATACGAGCAAGAGGTGACCGAGATGTGTAACCAATGACATCCCATACCATCACGCCGGGTGATACGCCAGTATGGCGATGGCGAATACACGCTTCCAATGTGCGTTCGCCGCGATGTCGCCAAACACGGATGCGACCATCATGATGCTGTAAACAGAACCTGAATTCATCCGAAAAAATGACGTTTTGCCATTCGTGCACCCAGGTTCGTCGTTGAGTACACCATCTCAGGCACTCCTGTCTGTGATGCAGCGTCAAGGGTAACCGCAGCCATGGTCTCCGAGCTGATAGTTCATGCTGCTGCAAACGTCGTCGAACTGTTCGTGCATATGGTTGTTGTCTTGCAAATGTCCCCATCTGTTGACTCAGGGATCGAGACGTGGCTGCACGATCCGTTACTGCCATGCGGATAAGATGCCTGTCATCTCGACTGCTAGAGATACGAGGCCGTTGGGATCCAGCCGGCGTTCCGTATTACCCTCCTGAACCCACCGATTCCATATTCTGCTAACAGTCATTGGATCTTGAACAACGCGAGCAGCAATGTCGCGATACGATAAACTGCAATCGCGATAGGCTACAATCCGACCTTTATGAAAGTCTGAAACGTGATGGTACGCATTTCTCCTCCTTACACGAGGCATCACAAAAACGTTTCACCAGGCAACGCCGGTCAACTGCTGTTTGTGTATGAGAAATTTGTTTGAAACTTTCCTCACGTCAGCACGTTGTAAGTGTCGCCACCGGCGCCAACCTTGTGTGAATGCTCTGAAAGGCTAATCATTTGTATATCACAGCATCTTCTTCCTGTCGGTTAAATTTCGCGTCTGTAGCACGTCACCTTCGTGGTGTAGTAATTTTAATGGCCAGTAGTGTATATTCTCTACATTTTTAAGTATTGGAATATTATCTTTTCTACTAAACAAAGTTACAGGTTAACGAGAAGTTGGTCTTATAATAGGGGAGGGTGTTGAACATAGAGGATAGTGTAGCTACGAGCACATGATGTTTTTCGTCTGTATTGCAACCTAGCGATTGATTTCTGAATCACATGATGGAACGTGCACTAGAACGGCCAAAGCCGCTGCCGCCATTTTATTCAGTTTTTGTTGTTATCAGACATGAGGTTGTGTTTTGTGCAGGATTTGTAAATATTTCGAGTTATATACATTTAGTACAAGGCCTATTAACGCTAATATGACCACCGCCTATGTTCGACGTCAACGTGCAGTAACCACACACAGACGACATTTGGCAGCACTAGCAGTGGGGGGTATACAGAGGTGTCAGGAAGGATGCGGATGACAGTGTCTCATTGTCGTAACACGGAAACGTAGCGATGTACGAGGTGTGTTTTCTAAGTAAGTACCGTTTTGAAATTTAAAAAAAAAACGTGCTAAGATATCTCAATAATTTTATTTTTACATGAGAGGCTGTACCATAATCTACACACTGACGCCATTACAGTCTGATTCTTCCTTGTTTAAGATGCCTCCGATAATGGTGAGTCCCACCGACTGTGAAGTACGGGCTGTTATCAGATTTCTTAGTGCTAAAAGCCTAAAAGCGATCGGTATTCATCGTGAGATCTGTGCAGTTTACGGAGAAAACATTATGAATGATGGAATGGTAAGAAAGTGGGTGAGAGCATTTAAAGATGGCCGCACAAATGTGCCTGATGAACAACGAAATGGGCGTCCTTCGCTCGTTAATGGAGGTTTGGTGCAGGAAGTGGACAATAAGGTGAGAGTAAACAGATGCTTTACGATTTCGTCCTTGCGGGATGACTTTCCTAATGTTTCTCGTAGTGTTTTGTGTGGCATTGTGACTGAACATTTGAATTAGCGAAAATTGTGCGCGCGTTGGGTACCAAATATGTTTACGGATGTGCGAAAAACCAAACGTATAGACAGTGCACTGACTTTCCTTGAGCGGTACCAAAACGACGGTGATGATTTCTTAAGCCAAACTGTTACGGGCGATGAAACATGGGTGGCCTACGTCACACCAGGATCAAAGCAACAGTCCATGGAAGTTGAGAAAGGGCATCGTTTTGCTGCAAGACAATGCCCGTCCGCATCTGGCGAATCAGACCAAAGCTCTCATCACATGGTTTCGATGGGAAACTCTAGATCATCCTCCATACAGCCGCGATCTTGCGCCCAGTGACTACCATCTGTTCCTGCACTTGAAGAAACACCTTGGCGGTCAGCGCCTTCAAGACGATGAAGAAGTCCAAAGAGTGGTAATGTAGTGGTTTACAAGTCAGGCGGCAGACATATATGAGGAGAGTATTCAAAAACTGGTACAACGTTATGACAAGTGCCTCAATATTGACGGAAATTATGTACTTTAAGGTACAAGATTTCATGTAAAAATAAAATTATTGAGATATCTTACAAGGGAACCTCCCCATCGCACCCACCTCAGATTTAGTTATAAGTTGGCACAGTGGATAGGCCTTGAAAAACTGAACACAGATCAATTGAGAAAACAGGAAGAAGTTGTGTGGAACTATGAAAAAAATAAGCAAAATATACAAACTGAGTAGTTCATGGGAGGATATGCAACATCAAGGACAATGGGAACGCAGGTGCGCCGTGGTCTCGTGGTAACGTGAGCAGCTGCGGAACGAAAGGTCCTTGGTTCAAATCTTCCATCAAGTGAAAAATTTAGTATTTTATTTTCAGTTTATGTGACAAACTCTTATGTTTTCATCACTTTTTTGGGAGTGATTATCACATCCACAAGAAAACCTAAATCGGGCAAGGTAGAAGAATCTTTTTACCCATTCGCCAAGTGTACAAGTTAGGTGGGTCCACAACATATTCCTGTCATGTGACGCACATGCCGTCACCAGTGTCGTATAGAATATATCAGATGTGTTTTCCTGTGGAGGAATCGGTTGACTTATGACCTTGCGATCAAATGTTTTCGGTTCCCATTGGAGAGGCACGTCCTTTCGTCTACTAATCGCACGGTTTTGCGATGAGGTCGCAAAACACAGACACTAAACTTATTACAGTGAACAGAGACGTCAATGCACGAACGGACAGATAATAACCACGCAAAAATAAAGAAAGTAAAATTTTCACTCCTTGGAAGACTTGAACCAAGGACCTCTCGTTCCGCCGCTGCCCACGCTACCACGCGACCATGGCGCGCCTGTGCTTACAGCCTCCTTGATATTGCCTATGTTGCCCATGGACTACTCAGTTTGTATATTTTGCTTATTTTTTCATAGTTCCACACAACTTCTTCCTGTTTTCTCGATTGATCTGTGTTCAGTTTATCAACGCCTATCCACTGTGCCAACATATAACTAAATCTGAGGGGGGTGCGATGGGGAGGTTCCCTTGTTAGCACGTCTTTTTTTTTTTTAATTTCAAAACGGTACATACTTAAAAAACACACGTCGTATTGGTGGAAGCATTTCCGAAACGGCTAAATCTATAAACTGTTCGCGTCCCGCCATGGTTACAATATGCCGTGCATGGAAAATTGGCGCCGTCCAAAACTGGAGCCAACGCAGCCGTCGTGCACCACGGGCCATAGACGACAGGAGTGAACTAGGGCTGTAGAGATGTGTGACGGCGAACAGACATGTAACTGTTCAGCAACTGAGTGGCCTTTTCAGATGAATCAAGTTTTATGCTCCACGGGTGGAAAGCAAATCCCTACAACAACCCTTGGAAGGGTCCTAGCCGGCGGAGGGAATGCTATAACCAGGGGAATGCTTTTGTCGCATTCCCTGGGTGATCTCGTCACTCTGGAAGGTACAGTTGATCGACAGTAGTATGCATCTATCCTTGGCGACCATTTCGAATCTACATGTAGTTTGTTCTTCCTCGGCACGGTGACACCCACGGTGGGACAACACCAGGACCTGGATGAATTTACCTTACTACCCTGGCCGCCAAACACCGCGGATTTAAACCTAATCGAGATTCTCTGGGTCCACATCTATCGGGCTGTTCGCACCATTGATCCGCAACCGAGAAACGTAGCGCAGCTGACCACGACACTGGAGTCTGCGTCGCTGCATATTCGGCCGCGCGGGGTAGCTGCGCGGTCTTGGGCGCCTTGCCACGGTCCGCGCGACTCCCCCCGTCGGAGATTCGAGTCCTCCCTCGGGCATGTGTGTGTGTGTTGTACTTAGCGTAAGTTAAAGTTAGGTTAAGTAGTGTAGAAGCTTAGGGACCGATGACCTCAGCAGTTTGGTCCCATAGGAACTTACCAAATTCCAATCACCGCTCCACATTCCAGTTAGTGCCTTCCAGAACCTCACCAGCTCTCTTCCTTTTATACGTCGCAGTGGTCCGCTCTGCAAAAGTTGGGTATTCGGGATGTTTACAGGTGGTGACACTAACGTGACTGGCCAGTGTACGAGGGTCACTCTAAAAGAAATGCACACTATTACCGGCGGGTGTGGCCATGCGGTTCTAGGCACTTCAGTCTGGAACCACGTGACCGCTACGGTCGCAGGTTCGAATCCTGTCTCGGGCATCGATGTCTGTCATGTCCTAGGATTAGTTACGTTTCATTAGTTCTAAGTTCTAGGCGACTGATGACCTCAGAAGTTAAGTCGCATAGTGCTCAGAGCCACTATTTTTGTAAAAATACAGTGTGTAGATACATCCTTCCCGCTTGTTTTCAAACTTAGTTCAACCTATTCCCGTGAGTGGCGCTGTCACAGCATGTCTTCAAAATGGCTGCTACACTTGACGTTCGTCAGAAGCAACGTGCTGTCATACAATTCCTGTGTTGTGAAAACAAGACAGTGGGAAACATCCACAAGAGGTTGAAAAAGGTGTATGGAGATGCTGCAGTACAGTTATGCGGTGGGCAAGCAGGTTACGTGATGAAAGCGGGCACGGCAATATTGAGGATTGTCCTCGAAGTGGCAGGCCTCGTACTGCACACACTCCAGACAATGTGCAGAGAGTTAACGAATTTGTGGCTGCTGACAGACGCATCACAGTGAACGAATTGTCACGCTACGTTGGGATATGGGAAGGAAGTGTTTGCAGAATACTGAAGGTGTTGGCGTTAGAAAAGGTTTGTGCAAGTTGGGTTCCCAGGATGTTGACAGTAGCTCACAAAGAAATAAGAAAAACGGTATGCAGCGAACTTTTGGAACAGTACGAGATTGGTGGAGAGGACTTTCTTTGAAGAATTGTGATAGGTGATGAAACATGGCTCCATCATTTTCCACCAGAGGCATGAATGGAGTGGCATCAACCAAGAAAAAAAAAAATTCAAAACCACACCTTCTGCTGGAAAAGTTACGACTACGGTGTTTTTCGATTCCGAAGGACTCTTGCTTGTGGACTTCATGCCAAGTGGAACCACCATAGATTCTTATGCATATTTGACGACACTGAAGAAACTTCAAGCTCGACTGAGTCGTGTTCGACAACATCGGCAAAAGCAGGATGTTTTGCACGACCATGCACGGTACTTGTCAGTCAAAAGACCATGAAAGTGATCACAAAACTCGGATGACAACACTGAAACACCTGCCTTACAATCCTGACCTGGCTCCATGTGACTATCATCTCTTTGGGAAACTGAAAGACCCTCTCCGTGGAACAAGGTTTGAAGATGATGACTCCCTTGTGCACGCTGCCAAACAGTGGATTTAACAGGTTGGTCCACAATTTTTTACCGTGCAGGTATACAGGCGCTGGTTCCAAGATGGCGTAAGGCAGTTGAGAGGGAAGGAAATTACGTGGAGAAATGAAAATATTGTTCCTGAAGGATGTATCTACATACTGTAAAACTTTCAAACATGTAGAATAAAAGATGAATTTAAAAAAAAAAGTGTGCATTTATTTTGGAGTGACCCTCGTATAATCACTGATTGCGGATTCGACTCCAGTTGGCCATTTGCAACCCCGGAATTCGTCTTGACGAGGCCTCAGAGAAGTCATTAAACTAACGTTGCCCAAAGATCCCGAAACGTAAGCCAACAAACATTGTTTCCCTACACACAGTGTGAAAATAACTATTTAAATAAAAAAATTAACTCTCTACGGGCAATAGTTCAAAGAGGAACTGAAGAAGACAGTCAAACATAAATTTTAGAGTCCGACAGCCATTATATTTAGTAATCAGTTAACTCGTAAGATTGGCGTGGACAACTCAGGGGATAGGGCGGTACGATATATGCAAGAAGAAATGCCAGTACTGTATACATAAAACTAAATCGCTATTACTCTGTTCTCATCCAAATAAATTAAGAATTTAATAAATACCCACAATAGAAAACGCTCTCACAGTGTTTATAAGATCTCAAGTAAGTTATTAAAATCCTGTTTTCATACACATAATAGATCCAGTCACATACGAAATTCATCACTATGACAGGGTGCATTTCCCAGACAGGCTGAAAGATGCTGTTGTCAGACCTATTTACAAGAAAGGTACTTAGACATGTACTACGAATCACCGACCAGTCTCATTGCTTACCTTAATTTCTAACGTAATAGAATAGATTATGCACACAAGGCCAAAAACACAACGATGTCTAAATAAAACAGTCGACAGTCCGAATTTGAATTTCAAAAGAGTCTGCCATTTTTCACTTTGCTAATCAGGCAATACAAAATTTGAACGACAGAATATTATTGGTTATTATTTCCTCTTAATTGTTGAATGTATTTTATTGTGTATTTCAGAGTATTCGCCCAGAGAGCTCAAACATTATGGTACGAGACATCTTGATGCTAACTAACTACCACCCTGTCTAAAACAACGTATAATGTGACGTTAGGAAACTCAAGAAGTGTACACAACGTACCATGATCTTCAGGATAAGAAGTCACCATTACAGGAGTACCAAAGGGCTCGATATTGAATCTGCCCTTGTTCTCGTTTCCTGTAGATGACTTTCGATCATATATCCTAGAAGCAGGATTCATGCTCTTTGTTGACGAGTCAAGTATGATATAGTAAAGACTATTGGAGAAACTTCAACAGATGAAAATGATTAATATGTTGCTGACAATTAATAACTGGCTCCATGCACACAGGATAGCACTGAACGTAGGTAAAACACAAAAGTGTTCAAATGTGTTTGAAATCTTATGGGACTTAACTGCTAAGTTCATCAGTCCCTAAGATTACACACTACTTAACCTAAATTATCCTAAGGACAAACACACACACCCATACCCGAGGGAGGACTCGAACCTCCGCCGGGACCAGCCGCAAAACACAATGTATGTGATACTGTGTGCACAAGACCTGAGTACACTGTTAAAAATAATACGTAAGGAAAATCAGTTAATGATACACAATATTGTATCGACAGTAACTTAAACCGGAAGTCTCACCTTATAGATCACCCTAAAAGTCTAAGCTCAGCAACTTTGGAGGTAAAAATATCGAACTACCTTTCCTACTTTCACTCTTACGGTATAAATTCTGGGATGATTCCTCACTGAGGAGTTATGTACTTGTTGCGCAGATTAATAAAGGTAATATGCGATGTTCACTCCAGAACGTCTCGTAGATTTTTTCATTTTTTTATTTAGCAGGTACCAAGCGAGGCAGAACAGTGGTCAGCGCTGCGAATGCCGATTCAGATGCGCGTCCGACCATGTAATTTTGGATTTCCGTGATTTCCCTGTAGTGATTAAGGCAAATGTCCGGATGGCTCCCTTGAAAGGGCACGGCCAATTTCTTTTCCAATCGATACTAATCCGATCTTGAGCTCTGTTCCTAATGACTGCGCTGTCGACAGGAAGTTAAACTCTAAGCTTCCTTCCTTCTTTAAATTCTCTTGTCAACAATCAAGAGTGATTTAAAAACAACAACAACATTCACAAAAATAATACCGGAAACAGATATTAGCTCTACCATCCATCACTCATTCAGACAACAGCACGGAAAAAAGCTATAAAAATTTCTGAACACATACTCCTTGATATCAAGGTCGTAATAGATAATACTCCACAGAAGCAGAGAAGAGTTTTTTAATGCACGATGATATGAGGGGAAGAGGGAGGGAAAGATATACATAGAGAACGAACGCAGGTAAGATTAAATATGTAGAAAAATAAATATAAAGGACTAACGTAGCGTTGAGATTAAGGTACCTAAGTGGTTAGCATGTTGCAACGTTTTTCACCAATCTCAACGGAAAATGCAAGTAAGTAAATAAACTGGATGAAGCAGCAACGTATCGTGATTTATGTGACGTAAACTTCTTATCTTGAGCGGCAGGTGTCTTGTATGATATAATAATGTAATAATTTGTAACAATTTATCCAGTTATGTACGATTGTAAATTTTATGGCAGTTAACTTGAAAAATAAACCAGTTGTCCGTGGTTTCAATTTCGCCTCGTCTGCTGTTTTGCTCAGCATTCATGATGAGTTAAATCTAATACTCTCCTCGCAAATCTTCTACCAAGAAAACAATTATTTAAAGTGCATCAAGACATTATGAGGCAATGAGATGGGAATACCTTGTAAAAACCAGGGAAATATCTCTTGTAATAACTTAGAAATCAAAAAACAATTTCCAGTATAAAAACTACAAGTTTCCTAATACTATTACAAAAAACTTCCATCGGTAAAAGGAGCAAGACCTGTGTCCGTGAACATACCAGTTTCTCTCTTGCAGCTTTGTACATCCCAGCAGTTCCACGAAGAATATTCCACGATACAATAGAACATGCGCAGTAGTCCTCGTCTGGATGACAAGGGCTTATATGTTCATAGGTTGAACAAGGTACAGAACTGAGGACCGAAATTAAGTAATGTTGTCCCAGATTCATATCTAAAAATAATGGTACGTCACACACTTGGGATAGATTTCAAGAATCGCCATCAATTCTTGTGTACTGAATTGCCTAAAATGCGTTATAATGGAATAACGTCGGACGTACCATTTTGCTGCGGAAGGGATAGTACAATAGGTCAGCCACATCTGATATACACAAATATTAGTATTTTACGATTCGATTCGATTTTTCAGTTCATTGTTTCAGTTCAATATATCGGTTAAGTTTGCAGACGTTCGTCAGTCGCCAGCACTCTTTTTTTTTTTTTTTTCGTAATATATCCTTTGGATGTATTTTCAAACTCTTTATATGATGTGGCGTATCGGAAGATGTTGCTAATGACAATTAGTGCTGAGTCATTATTGTGCTTTATCTGAAAGCAGCCACCAGTAAAACATTACGTACCCACACATTCCTAACGTGCAAAAACACAGAAGCAGTTGCAGCAGTGTGACAAGCGCGATAAAAAACAGACAGCGGCCTGACACAATACGTTGCTTGCTAGAGACCGAGGAAGGAACTGTGATTAAAGGCGTCGTACCTGGGGCAGCCGGCAGTCCGTCGGCGAGGAGAGAGGAGCGAGCGCCGCGCAGCGTGCAGAAACCAGCACTGGCGGCTTCTGCGGAGAGCCGGACGGACGTCAGCTGACCTCGAGGCAATGGGCGGCCGCCGCAATTGCAGGATGACACGTGACCCGCGCCAGTTCCAGCCGCGGCGGCCAACAAGTGGATCAGATGTCAGCCTCCCCACCTAATTCCTGCTACATCAATTTCTGTTGTTACATTCCTCACAAGTCATTATTCCTCAGAATGCTTAGCTATACAAGGTGACACGAGCTCTATCGACAAAATTTCGGATTCTGATCGTGCATCGTTTTTGAGTATTTTGGTCTCTCGGAACCAGTGGTCGCCAGTTGCTCATTACAGAACAGTTGCAATTCGTATTGTTTCTTATCCACATTTGACTTTGTACCTGAATTGCACTGAAAATACGTACGAAATACTGCGAATGTCGACTGACGCACTGTGTGTCTTGTCTGCAGAGAAACGTGTAAGTTCTCTCACGCTGCTTGATATTGACAACAGTAACGCATTTCCACTCTTCACCCATACGCCTGCATTCCGTCTTGTGTTACTTTGCACAGCATTGTTAATCACACGTTAACAGTGCTAAACGGCAATATGGATAAGTCATGTGCCTTGTGTGTGGGTTCACTCAATGCAGTGGAAGAGCGACACTACGACGCTATACTGATCTCTTTCGGCTTGACTGTACTTTCGCATCTGAGGGTTGTTGCATTACTCTGTGTTTTGAGTTTGCGTATTGAAGGCGTTTTCATTGGTGTGAATGTTATTCATACATACACTACTGGCCATTAAAAGTGCTACACCACGAATATGACGTGATACAGACGCGAAATTTAACCGACAGCGAAAAGATGCTGTGATATGCAAATGATTAGCTTTTCAGAGCATTCACATAAGGTTGGCGCCGGTGGCGACACATACAACGTGCTGACATGAGGAAAGTTTCCAACCGATTTCTCATACACAAACAGCAGTTGACCGGCGTTGCCCGGTGAAACGTTGTTGTGATGCCTCGTGTAAGGAGGAGAAATGCGTACCATCACGTTTCCGACTTTGATAAAGGTCGGTTTAGAGCCTATCGCTATTGCGATTTATCGTATTGCGACAGTGCTGCTCGTGTTGGTCGAGATCCAATGACTGTTAGCAGAATATGGAATCGGTGGGTTCAGGAGGGTAATACGGAACGCCGGCTGGATCCCAACGGCCTCGTATCTCTAGCAGTCGAGATGACAGGCATCTTATCCGCATGGCAGTAAGGGATCGTGCAGCCACGTCTCGATCCCTGAGTCAACAGATGGGGACGTTTGCAAGACAACAACCATATGCACGAACAGTTCGACGACGTTTGCAGCAGCATGAACTATCAGCTGGGAGACCATGGCTGCGGTTACCCTTGACGCTGCATCACAGACAGGAGTGCCTGAGATGGTGTACTCAACGACGAACCTGGGTGCACGAATGGCAAAACGTCATTTTTTCGGATGAATTCAGGTTCTGTTTACAGCATCATGATGGTCGCATCCGTGTTTGGCGACATCGCGGCGAACGCACATTGGAAGCGTGTATTCGCCATCGCCATACTGGGGTATCACCCGGCGTGATGTTATGGGGTGCCATTGCTTACACGTCTCGGTCACCTCTTGTTCGCATTGACGGCACTTTGAACAGTGGACGTTACATTTCAGATGTGTTACGACCCGTGGCTCCACCCTTCATTCGATCCCTATGAAACCCTACATTTCAGCAGCATAATGCACGACCGCATGTTGCAGGACCTGTACGGGCCCTTCTGGATAGAAAAAATGTTCGACTGCTGCCCTGGCCAGCACATTCTCCAGATCTCTCACCAATTGAAAACGTCTGGTCAATGGTGGCCGAGCAACTGGCTCGTCACGATACGCCCTTCACTACTCTTGATGAACTGTGGTATCGTGTTGAAGCTGCATGGGCAGCTGTACCTGTACACGCCAATCCAAGCTCTGTTTGACTCAATGCCCGGGCTTATCAAGGCCGTTGCCCAGAGGTGGTTGTTCTGGGTACTGATTTCTCAGGATCTGTGCACTCAAACTGCGTGAAAATGTAATCACATGTCAGTTCTAGTATAATATATTTGTCCAATGAATACCCGTTTATCATCTGCATTTCTTCTTAGTGTAGCAATTTTAATGGCCAGTAGTGTACAAACACAATCGGGGCAACAAACCGAATAAATCACAATTACATATTTACTCCGTACGCAGCCACCGAATAACAGGAGCTACTTGCACGAGTTGACAAAAAGTCATTGGATAGCGGTACGCAGGTACACAGATCGGGGTAGCACTGCGTACACACGGTATAAAATCGCAGTGTATTGGCGGAGCCATGTATTCAGGTGATTCAAGTGAAGAGATTTCCGACATGTTTATAGCCGCCCGAAAGGAATTAACAGACTTTGAACAGGGAATGGAAGTTGGAGATAGACGCATGGGACACTCCAGTTCGGAAATCTTAGGGAATTCAGTATTCCGAGATCCACAGCGTCATGAATGTGTTGGGAAGACCAAATTTGAGGCATTACCTCTCACTACGGGCAACGAAGTGGCCGACGGTTTTCACTTGACGAGCGAGAGCAGCAACGTTTGGGAAAAGTTACCAGTGCTGACAGACGAGCTTCACTCCATGAAATAACCGCAGTAATCAATGTGGGACGTACGACAAACGTATCCGTTAGCACAGTTCGGCGAATTTTGGCGTTTACGGTCCATGGCAGAAGACTACCGACGAGAGTGCCTTTGCTAACGGCACGATGTTGCCTGAACGCCTCTCCTGGGGCTTGTAACCGTATCAGTTGGACTCTGCACGATTGAAAAATCGTGTACTGGTCACATGAGTCCTTATTTCAGTTGGTAAGAGTTAACGGTAGTGTTCGAGCGTGGAGCAGGCCCCACGAAGCCATGGATCCAGGCTCTCAACAAGGTGCTGTGCAACCATGTTATGGCTCCATAATTGTGTGGGTTGTGTTTACAGGGACCGATCATTGACTGGAAATGGTTGTGTTCAGCTAGTCGGAGACCAATTGTAGCCATTCATAGATTACATATTCCCAAACAATTATGGAATTTTTACCTATGACAATGCACCATGTCACCGGGTCACAACTGTTCGCGGTTGGTTTGTAAAACATCCTGGATAATTCTAGCGAATGATTTGGCCGCCCAGGTCGCCCGACATAAATCCTACCGGACAGTTATGGGACATTAACAAGGGGTCAGTTCGTGCACAAAATAGTGCACCGCCAAAACTTTCGTAGTTGTGTAAGGATATAAAAGCAGCATTGCTCAGTATTTCTGCAGGGGATCCAACGACTTCTTGAGTCCATGTCACGTCGAGCTGCTTCACTTTGCCGGGAAGGAGGAGGTCCTACACAGTATTAGGAGGAATCCCATGATTTTCGTCACCTCAGTATATACTGAAATACTAAGAAAACAAACAACAACTTTCAAAATTTTTTCGGTGGAACTTGGGTTCACCTACATAATTTCCACTTTTGTAGCTGCATCTTACAGGTTCGTTAGAGGGAAGTAGGAAGAGGAGCAACGAAGTTACTAAATGGTAATCAGAAGGTGGATTTACAGGTGGGGGGTGGAGGGGGTGGGAGTTCCCGAATTGGGAACAACAGTTCACAAATATGAAACTTCCTGACAGATTAAAACTGTGTGCCGGACAGAGACTTGAACTCAGGATCTTTGCCTTTCGCGGGAAAGTGCTCTTACAGTCCACAAATACCCTAAAACCGATCATTTCTCTCTAACATTATGAAATTAGGCATCGGACAAAGCAACTGCCATCTGTTACTTCAGCTATGTGGTTCAGAGCTGAATATATAATGGCCACGACACTTTTCGTCTGGCAGGAAGAATCTCGTGTATTTCACAAAGGAAATTTACTGTAGGATATATTTATGAAGGTAAGTGTCACATTTGCGAAGGAGGATGTGTGTAATATATTACTGGACTTGAGGAGTCGGTCCACCGCGAACGAAATAGCGTTTGAAGCAAGTAATGCCATAATGATCATTATGTAGGTGGCCTATTTAGATCTTAAATTTCTCTTCCAGTAAATGTAAATCTGTCATCTGCATTGCCATTGACTGGGATTATATGATCGCCCAAACTTCAATCGCTTCAGACAGACAGATGCTCCTATGTGCAAGGAGGTTGTCAGTGATTTCTCAACGGCCTGGCGGTCCATGTGTGGGCACGCATTGACGCGTATCAAAACAACTACACGTCTCAGCTTTGCATGCTGACGATGTTGAAGGGCGCAACTTCGTTTCGAAAGTGTTCGGTATCATACCTCAGATAATACTGATGTTCTTGACCGCATGGAATGTTTTAAAACCACGCCTGTTTGGTTCCTTATGCCGATTGCCAAATTCTTAATTTCGAAACACAACTGCCGTACTTTTCGTTCACTTATTTGTGAAATCCAGTAAATATCACGAATTCGAGGTGAATGTAAGCGACGTTGAGCCGTTTTATAAACCTGAATCACTTACCGTCATTTGGAGCTTTGATAGTATTCATATCCTCAGTTATTTCAACTCTTCACCTGCTATTGTGTCTAAAAATTTTTGCTTGTGTGAAGTACATAAATGTTAGTTAAGTGATACATATGCGTGAATACCAGTGCAGAGATATGTAAAGAAGCGTTACACGGAGTCGAAGACAATAAGGTGAAGCAGACTACCTTAGATAGTTTCAGTTTCCTTCCAGCGAACCTCCATCCATACATTGAGCCATTATCACGTCGAGTTGCCACTGTTCGGTGACCTAGATCGGCTCTGTAATGTACTCGATTAAGTCACTGCTTTTACCCTGTTGAGTGTTCGAAATGTGAGACCCCTTATTACCAGTGGCCTATACAGTAGACACATTTTTTCTCCAATCGACATAAACCTTGCGTCAAAGATTCTTAACACGATAACAGTGACATGGTTTCGTAGTGCGCTCCATTTATTTATTTATTCGGTTACTTATGACGGCATAATTACTGCCTCGTGGTCCTCTCTGACAGTGAGATAGCTTAGGGTAAACAAAGTAGATGTACCTGATATCACAGAACAATCAGTGGTTTTACCTGAAATTACACCGTTGAGAATCAATTAGAAACTGAAAGAGAAGAAAGAAACGGGAAAGAAGAAAACAGAAAAAAATTTGTTAAATTTTTGTAAAGTTTAGGATTGGAATTTGTTTTCCCAGGCCTAAGTAGAATTTCTACGGTCCTGTAGATTTACTCGTCTGCTGTTCAAACACAGTGCATGATTGCCTGTTTGCAGACGATAGACTTACCTGTAAGGATATGATCATATTTCTTTCCCTGTCATGTTTACGTTCTCGCTTGAATGTAAAGACAAGGCGTTGGCGAAGTATTGATCGCCTGAACCCGAGCAGATGCTGACTGCTAGTTCTGCCGAAAGCGGGATTCAAAGTCGGAAATAATTCAAAGTCATTAAATCGAATAGTAACGCTCGTTAGAATTAAATGCTTCTTGTAGAAGGATGGATGAATAATATGTAAAGTATAGTGACTCTTACTCGCAACTAAAAATATTTATGAGCTAATTCACGAAGTCTTCAACCAGCTAATAACTGGTGGTGATGTAACAACCGATTTGAACAAGATGCATAGTAAAGAGCTGGAGAGGTGTTCTCTGTACGGAGTATGTATGTAATAAACATTTCAGCATATCTTCGAGTAGTAGCTGGAGCTGAATAAGTTTAAAAACAACGTAAACTTCGTTGCTGGGTGAAAGGTTCATTCTGGAAAGAAACCTTTACCTTTGGTTGACCCATTTCTCCACTAACCCCTGTTATCGCAGTCAGACATCTACCCATTTAGTAGCCAATATTACAAATATTTATTGTGTATCATTTCAGTGGCATATTCTTGAGATTTTTGTATAATTCTCATAAATGTATCATTTTTTCTGAAGAATTATTTTTTGCCCTGTTCAAAACTCACTTTTAACTAAGCTTGTTTTAAGCGTCTTATGTAATCACGCTAACATAGTAGCAAGTTAGTTCATCTTTCATACTCAATCTCCACAAAAACAGTTGTTTAATACATTGTTATTTTCATTCCATCCCATCTCATTTCGTTTGGTTTCCTTTACTTTAGATTCTGACTTTCCTTATGTTGTTTCTCAAATGTTTTGTTGATAGTATATTGTAATCCGTGAATTTTCAGAATTTCTCTCTTCCTTTCATACTTTTACTACTGTTTGAAAATAGCTTTCATTTTCTTTTCGGCGGGGAACTTAAGTAATAGGAGGTCGCACAAATGGCGTGAATGATACATTTCGTTCGCAGTTGTTTCCTCCCTTTAGTTATAAACGCTTTTAATATTAAAAACAGTTAAGTCATATCTACTTCCTTTGAACCCTGTTTTTTGTGAAATTGGTTGAACTCTTTCCTGAATCTACAGACGTCTTGAAAGTACAAATACTTTCTTCAGGCAACTGTTAAAAAGCATCAGCATATTTGTAGAAATACGTGATGAGTGGTCTACCTGTTGTTGTTTGAGTCGGTGTTGTAAAGCTGAGTACTCACGGTTCTTATTTTTTTCAAGTCATTCAGTGTACTCCATGTTAGGTTTGAAATGTGATGTTGCGTTTGTAAAACAAATTTTCCTACTGTGAAAACTGTCTTATGACAGAAACCGATCGTGAATGATTTGAGTTACATGTCAGCATTGTGTTCATCATACATTTCAACGAATGTCTTGAAAGTAATCTGGAGCCCCGTAATTCTCTTCAATCAGAAAATTTTAGGTCCTGTTAGCAATTGCTTGTCAGAGACCTCAGGTACTGCTAAAAATGTCAGTCATATTACACTTATTTCATGTTTCATGTATTTCCCTAAAAACCATTCAAAGACGAATGTCATAAAGTATACGTGATGGTATCTTGTAAGTGTTCCCAAACTCAACAAAACGGCAGATGAATGAGGTGTAAACTCTCTATGTTGATGGAAGATCTGAGTGGGAAGCTGACCTGTAACACTTCACTAACGAAAGCGCTTCCTTTTTTTCTGTAATTAATATGTAAGACAAGAATGTATTTCTTTAGTTGCGATTAATTCTCGACTGACTTCACACCTGCCGATGGAGGAGGCAGTGTTAGATTTCTTTTGGAAAGTTTCCAGAATAACCATTATTAAGGCAGTGTTTTCATTACCCTTTTGGTACGTCCTATTACTTTGACACTACAATAGCTATGTGAGGAAGAGAAGGTGATAAAACCCAATAATCTCATTAACACAGCTTGCCAATTGATGAACATGTAGCAATACCGTAGACCACCATTTGGAAGGACTCTGCTTTAAATTTTCCGTGTCTGTGGGGACCGTAAAGTACCAAAACCGCTGAGAATTCGCCGTTTCTGAGGCTCGTCTCCTCAAATGAGCAGCAAGGTCGAAAACGACGCTATGCATAGAAAATAGGCGACAGGGGTTTCGTCTTTGCATCGGCTATATTATTCCGTCGAAGATCTGGAAATAGAGGAGAGTTACAGGAAATCTTCGGAGTTGACTTTTAGCAACATACCAATACTATCAAATTTAGTTAATTTAAACTGAAAATCAACAGTGCTATAATTTGGGATGTATATTTAGTTACTTGTGACAGTATAAATCTGCGGATGCTAAATCTTTCCTCTCAAGACCACAACATCTCGCATCCTGAGAACTGGCTGTGTCAGATGTAGCCACATGCGCTGTGTCAACTCCACGCCGGAGGCCACATCATAGTTGTATGCACAATGAACTGTAGACAGCAAATACACCGAGTTATCTGCCGGCGCTTCCGTTTCTTTGGGCGACAGCTCGGCGTCTGAAGAACTGTGGTTTGTTCACAATATTGTTCATAATACGATAAAATGGTAATTTCATCATTATCGTGTTTCCCCTTGCACGTGTATCAACATGGATCACAAAGTAATGAATTTCCATATTCTCAGACGCCATATGTCGCCCACATAGATGACTATTTCTTTTTTACATAATTTTCGTTCTCTACCCCTCCCCCCACCCCTCAGAGGTAGAGGGACTTTTCGATTTCTGATTTATTGTACGAGTGCAGTCAGGTACTTTACATAAAATTTTCCGTCACTGCGTTTGCCTTACACTGGAGGGAAAACGCTGGAAAATTTTGGTCGGGTATTATGGATTTGAGTTATTTTTAATTCATCTCTGTGAAAATTCTTCCCAGATAAAATTATGTTCCAGTGCATATATAAGTGTAATTGTTATGTGTATAACAGAGTGAAGTGAATGACTTGGTCGATGTGTGCGGTGTAGTTATATAGGTGCCAGTCGCCGATGGGGTTTGCTGTAAATTTCACCAAGACAAAATTTATCCATTGGTTTTTATTAACCATTCGATTCTTCGTATTTCTGGGTAAATTGTCAGCTATCTTTAAGAAACCCAAGAACACTGATCAATGTCTAGTTTATATCATATGTCTTTCTACTCTCTTTCATAGCGTTTATCCCGTCGTAGGGGCCCACTGTTTTCAATATTTCGTAAATTCACTTTTATTTTAACTGAAAAGTAATTTATCAGAAATTTTTATGTGAAAACTCTTACAGCTATTGAACCAAAACAACCTTACTAAAATCTAAGTCTTGATGCTTCACGTCTATACATTTTTTTCTCGGTATTGTTCCCTGGCGACAAACACGTTTCTCCCAACGAGAAACCGGTCTGTTGATAACGTCACTGTAGAATGTTAGACTTTGTTTATGGAGTCTGCTTGGGCCGTTTCATCACTATTACAGTCAAGTCCTCGAAAGTGCCCTTTAAGTTTTGGAAATACATGAATATCGGATGGGGTCAAGCCGGGACAGTATGGAGAACGATCGATGACAGTGATCCCAAGTCGTCGGATTGCGGCAGATGTTGCAGCGCTCTTGTGTGGTATGCGATTGTCATGCTGAAGCGGAGGGTGCTCCAAGTATGGACGAACCCATCGAATTCGAAACTCGATTACAGCACGATGTTTCTAACGCATCGACGTAGTTACGTTACTGCTACGTTACACGCTACAATTCGGAGCCCTCTAGCGGTAGAGGGCTGCAGATATGTATAAGAAAGATGTAGAATGTTAATAACGTTTGTGTTATTTGAAAAGCTTTAAGAATTTTCACATAAAAACTTCGGAAGCATTACTTTTCAGCACCCTCTTGTATACAAACAGGAAATATTCTCCTTGTTTTTTCGCTAATGTTAGTAGCACGTTGTTCATATTTAAAGCGATTTTTTCTCAGTTTCTGCTTCAGCTATGCTTTAGCACATAGAAAAACCATCTTTTGTAACTCAGTGTTTCATTTGTGTCTACGAAATATGATTCACCTTTTTATGCTAGGATCGTCATTAGTTTATAATATCAAAAAAATTATTTGATTACACAATTTTTAAAGTAATCATGTAGTGATTGTGGACAGACTGTTTCAGGACATATTTACGAATGTAACTGACAAAAATCACAGTCACATACTTGAAAATAGTTGGGCAATTTAAATGAGTAGCCAAGAATAATTAAAGATATCCTGTCAAAACATGTTTGTGGAATAACTTTCTTTATGTTACAAACACCGAAGATTCCTAGCATGAACCGGTGAAACATGATTGTTACATAAAATAAAACATTGTTGCAAGAGACATTACGTATTATTGGTATGATAAAGCATTACATCTCAATGTTTGTTCGTATTGGTTTGTTGCAGCTCTCCACCCTAATTTGTGCTGTGAAATCTATGCATTTCCGCATAACTACTGAAATCTACAACTTTAACCTCCCAGACTCCCCTCCGGTACCAAATTGACAATATCTCGATGCCCTCAAGATGTGTCGCATCGATAGATCACTTCTTTTAGTAAAGTCGTACCAAATCGTCCAGTTTGATTCAGTAGCCCTTCATTATTTATCCGGTCTACCCACGAAATCTTCAGCATTCAGCTTACATTACAAACGTTTCTATTCTCTCTTGTCTGAATCAATTCCGAATGAGGCTACACTCCAAATACATACCTTCGGTACAGACATCTTAAAACTTATATTTCATGTTAACAAATGTTCCCTCTTAAGAAACGCTTTTCTTGCAATTATCTGTATCAATTTTATATACACTATAGATCGGTCTCATTCCATTATTTTTCTGCCTAATAAGCAAAACGCATCTGCTACTTTTCGTGTCCCATTTGCTAATCGAATTATATCAGGATAACTTGATTTAATTTGACTACGTTCCGTTAATATTCTTTTATTTTTGTTGATACTCACTTTAGGTGCTCATTTCAATTCACTATCCGTTCCATTCAATTGATCTTCAGAGTTCATTGTTCACAATGTGAAAATTATGACACTGCTGACCATAAAGTTTTATTCCTTTTACAATTTTCTCCTTGTTTCATTTACTGTATCCCCAATATAGAGATTGAATATCGTCAGGAATAAGGTACAACCAACAGTTGCGTCCCTTTCATTTCTGTCTCGTATAGTTGCATTTCAGTTTCTGTACACGTTATAGATAACGTTTGGCCCCCTATATTTTATTCCTTCTACTTTCAGAATTAAATAATGCAATGTGGTACTAAAATTTAAAGTCTCGGATTTACGTATGTCTTTCAGTGACGGTCTTGAAATGTGGGTATCAGCAATACTGGGAAAAATAGGCCAAATTGTAACAAATAGATCCAGAATTGCAACTAGCAATGATATCTTGTCGTACACTTGTATACTTGCAGAAAATTTCATTGCCAAAACACTCTGTTGCTAACGAAATTGCAAATATCACATCAACTGTAGTGTTAAAGTTTTTGACTTTACTTTCGGCTTATAAATTATATCAATTATGATATTTAGTCTGACCTGATGTAGGACGATACTCCACCCACCTGTTTTGTTTTTCCCGCTATTTTCAAGCCACACAATTGACCTTGACACATGTCACAGGAGATCTGAAAATTATACATACTGGGCTCTAATACCTGGGCAATAGGAAACAAGTTTTTTTTTAATTTACCACCACTTTTTTAGACACACAGTTGATCTCGACAAATGTCGTGGGAGATCTGGCAACCATGTAGGCTGTGCACATATACACAACCCTCTAATGCTGATCTGACAGCTTCTGCGTCGTCTTTCGATATAGCTAACACTTTCTCCTGTATCGTCACTGCAGTCAGTGACATCACCTTCTGTACTCATTGGTTCATTTAAGTACAGGTTGTTTTCATACAAGTCTTGGAAAAAGTTTTATCACATTTGTTGCCATATTTCCTATCTTGATACATCTTTTTACAAACCACATTCTGTTTACTCATTGACCAGTACTGATTTAGTAATTCTTTTTGAAATACTTCATATGTTTCACATATGGCCAATCCTCATTTCTCATGTGCATGCTTCTTCTTCCATAAGTAGTGTCACAAATCTAATATTTCTGTTGACATCGCGCAGCTCTGGTAATGCCATCTCCTATTCAAGCTAAACTTCTTAAAATTTGCCAGGTTGATAAATACTTCCTTAAGGGGAGCCGGAACGATCCGTCTCCTCCATGTTAATTTTAGGAAATAGAAGGAACATTTCTTTCTAAAACCATTAAACATATTGCCCTGAAATTTGGACTACATGTTCAGTGAGTATTTCTCTACAAAGTCATAATGCCATGTTAAGAAATATTTATTGGTTTTTGTTTTACAATTTTTTAAACAGATCCTTATTTTTTCTCTAAAATTTTGCACTTTTTCTTCTATAACTCTTGAATTATACAATTTTTTTACAATTTGTTATAAAAATGAAGGAAAAGAAATAAACAATATTGTGTATAAATTTCATTCATATACTGTTACCAGAAAATTTATAGTTATGGGAAATGGCTTCCAAAGTTTTTTATTCAATTCCTGCCCCATGATGGATTATCAGCATCCTCTTCTTTTTTCAGTGTTAGTTTCCTTTTTACTGGACTTTTCTTCTCTTTAGCTGCATATTTTAGTCTTTTGTTTCTTCTTCCTGCACCTCTTAGTCTTTCTTCATCAATTAGGTGCATTGTGGAAATGGTGTTGTGTACTGGTTGGAAACCTAAACGTTTCAGAACATCACATTTGATAATATTTCCTTCATTGTATGTTGCCATTGCATCATACACTCCAAAATGCAATGTTTTTATCTGTACAAACACTCTTTTGGGAATCCTAATCGAAATTAAATTATTTATACTTTCATTTGGATTTTGTGTTTTCCCATGAAAACATTTTTCCAATAAACTTGGCTGTCATAAATCTCTGAATATGGGCTTAATTACATCAATTACCGCATTTGGCAAACTGTTTTTATGGGCATATTCCTTTCCTGATTGGTACTTACACCATGAGTCATCACCTGTGGGGCACAGTGCATTTGTGGGTGCTCATTTGTTGATGCTCTCCTCATATGCTCAATGCTTCTTGTATTTTGCTTAATTGCCCACCCACAATACCTCTGCAATCTATCAACTGCTTCATCTGTCAATCTTCTTCGTCCTCCAAGGGTCTTACCATCACTAAGCTTCTGGGATCCCAATGACTGCTTTAGTTTAAGCAAGTGAGCCTCCATGTGCTTCTTTACATGTCCAATGCACTCCTGTTTTTTGATGTGAATTTCAATGCCATAAGGTTTGAGTTCCTCTACAGCTTTATATCCCTTAGAATCACCATCTTCTAGATAGTTAGTGTATCGTACATTATACCACTCCTGTGATCTGGAAAAAATTTCTTTCACTCCCTCTGCTTCCATCGCTGCACTCGTGCCGCGAAAATTTGCTTCACAACTTTCACTATATTCGTCCTTGGTATTGCCCTTACATTTACAATGTTTTGAGAGAATAGCAACATCTATTACTTAGCAACTGTCTCCACTGGTAGCTGTCACAACTACATTTAGAGATTTGTGACCTCTACGTTGCCATGATCCATCTAAAGCAACAGATAAATCTCTACAATTCCCATTATCTGTTACAGCTTCTTCAACTGCTTTCTTCATTGTTGCTTGAGCAGTATCTTCAGCAGAAGATCCCACCAATTCATTATAAAATCCTAACTTGGTTGGTGGTTTTGGCAAGTTCATAATTCCACATAACATTGTCCCTGCACCACTGCCCTTGCCAATGCAACGCAAGCCATACACCAGCCTAACATTTATACCATACACCTTCTTTCCACTATTATCACTCCGAGGAATACTGTTAGAATTAGAAAACGAAACTTCTGCAGCACATTTGTTACACTTCCCTGACATTTTACATGCCAAACCAATGTGTGAAGTTATTTTCAATTCCAGTCCTCTTTCTTAGCAAACTTGGCATAATACGTTATGTTTCAAAATATTAGAGAGCAATGAAATGTTAATTATTTCATTCACATCGTTACTGTCACTTTCATTGTTTTCAAATTTTTCTTTCCTGTTACAAAGTTTCTTGCTGGAAGAAGTTCTATCACATTCATTTGGAGTAGGCGGTGAAGCAGTTTGAGCAGCATTTCCCTTCGAAACAACAAAATATTTCTTCTTCCACTCATTATGCCTTTTCTTAAACACTCTACTGCAGAAATGTGGCATATTGATATCCACAAACCAAATACGTAAAACAGGTATGAGCAACATTCGTGAAATACGCAAAATGGAACAGCTAAACAACACAAAGCAAACTCCACAAGTCAACACACACGGTATAGCGTTTATGTTTAGCGATATGAACAGTCACTTGTCACAGAGATAAAACCATACATCGTTGGAAAACGAAACACTGTCTAATTCCGCAAAGATAACCTGCTTGCAGCCAGCGAGCGGCGCCGTCAAAGGTGACACAACAAGTCGCTACAACCGTTTACGCTGCCCGTCAACTTTGCAGCGATAAAAAACACACTTAGAATTCACTTAGAGGGGTGAAACTTGATTTGTTTTATTCAGAAACCTCAAAATAATTTTATAATGAAAAAAACCAATAAACTTTAATTTTGTTATTTTCATCGTTCCGGCTCCCCTTAACTTGTATTCCTAAGAGATGGCTCCCATATACGCAATCACCAAGTAAAAGGGATTTAACCTTGCTTTCCAGTTTTTGTCGTACTTTTGTTTCACTGTTCTCATATCACAAACATTGTCCACATGCTCTTTACATGGTTTCTGTTCCGAGTTAAGACGCGAAACATTTTCACCTAGTTTCTTCACTTGTGTCGTATTAGCAACAATTTGTCAACTCACATCTATTCGCACAGCATTGATATGTTTTGGTCCTCCTTATATTGCTGGTCACAATCTTCCATTTGATGATTAATACATATTGATACTGTTTCTATATCCTTTTTGCGTTCTTCATCTTCCTTCCGTATCTCTTCCCTGAGATCTTCCGTGATTTGGTCCAGTTTCCCATTTTGTTTCTCAAGTCTTGAGCCAAATTTCTGAAATTCTGGCGTGAGCTCTTCACGAACCTTTTGAATCTCTCTAAAGGAAATTTTCTGAACGTCGTTAGTTTTTTTAAAAGCTTCCACAAGTTTCTCTTGAGTTTTGGTCCAACTTTGTTTAATATCTTCCTTAATACCCTTTGCAATTTTTTTCTATCTCTGGGCAGCTGTAATTTAATTTTTTTAATGTCCTTCCGAAAGGTGCATGTTCTGTCGATCATTTGCTTCCTGGGCCTGCGCAACATTTATCATAAGTTGCTTCATTATTGCACTCAGATCTATCTCTTTATCTTGCACATTTTGTTTGGTAATGTTATAGTCTGTAAACAAGTCCACATTCCAAATTCTCACATCGTCTATCATAATAGCGTCACCTTGGCTATGATCAGTTGATACCTCATTGTCAGCCAGTGCAGTTTCACAGTTAAACGCTGCTGGTAAACTGTAATCATCTAGTACCTCATCGCCTACCACGTCTGCCTTGACCTTCTTCACAGGCACCTCCTCAACTTACCTTCAATAAACCTACTAAATAAGCCATACCCGTATTCACATTGGTAGCTCAAATGGTTCAAAAGGTTCTAAGCACTATGGGACTTAACATCTGAGGTCATCAGTCCCCTAGACTTAGGACTACTTAAACCTAAGGACAGCACACACATCCATGCCCGAGGCAGGATCCGAACCTGCGACCGGAGCAGCCGCGTGGTTCCGGACTAAAGCGCCTAGAACCTCTCGGCCACAGCTGCCGGCTATTGGTAGCAACTGCTACAAATTTTTTTCTTTTATTTCCGTAAGTTGCACTAACTTCACTCGCGTGGCCCACTCTTACTGTACAAACAACCATCCAACTTAACAGCAATTCAGATTGACAACGCCGAAATACAACACCAGATATGTTCTGACATTGATAAATACACAACAGTATGTTCTAACAGCAGTCTCTAATATTTAATTGTCAACCAAAACTATTCTATAAACGTTAATATTCAGGTCTACTTGGAGTAGCCAGAGCTGTTAATAGGATTCATAACACAAGTGATACAATCATTGATTGGTTTCTCAAGGTTATTGCTGTTTAGGAGTGCGCTACTGTTACTAATTTTGCCACGCAAGTCTGACGACACGTACGCCACCCGATTTGTCGCAAATTGACTGTGTGCTATTGTTCTGACATAAGCTCTGCTGTTCCTCCATACTGTGGGGAAAGAATGCGGCTTGCGATTCACCATTGTCTGGCGTCAGCTCTCCTGTTGCGCCGTAATGTGCACCACTGGTGAACGGATACGATCTTCAAAGGTGAGGGCTGCAGCTTCCGTCGGTAGTGGATGGAGAGGGGATGAGGTTGATGCAGCTCACGATGCTTCATTGTCTTGACGTCAGCTGTTCTGTGGCGCGCACTGTGTATCATTGCCAACTACTATGATCGTCACTTGTTTGTCTGTTATGGTGGGAAAGTCGGTACTGTTCTGTTACTACCTCATTAACCCCAAGTCCAATGGCATCAATGTGCAGATAAGTCCCTTGTCCAAGACACACAACCCACTAGTGATGTCACAGCCACATGAGTACGTCCACGTGTGGAGACAACGCGTCGCAGAGTGTACTTTCCTGATATATGCAATCCACAACTAGTATTATATCAGTTCTGAGATATATGGACAAGAAATAAAAGTACTTGTCGTAACCAAAAATTTCGCAACACACTCCAGCCTATTTGTGAATTGCGGACTTTAATAACACCAGTGCCTGAACAGAAGAGTCACCCAAGGATCATTTAAGTTTTTTGGTGGATTCAGCGGTGTGGCAGCCAAGCGTTGATGTAAGGAGAGGATTAACGGCAGGTACTAGTGATTATATAAGGGTGAAACAAATCGTTTCTGTCATTTACACTGCAACAGAAGCAACAACTTATATGCAACTGTACGATGATATTTGAGATTTATTTTACAGAGTAAAGCCTGATTGGATTTACTTAGAACAGAAGCACACGAATCAATGAAGGATAGAATGTGGCCACCACAGGATAATGAGAGGGTGATCTTAAAACAAATGTTAGTAAGGTATTGCTGCTGTGACACAAAAAATGATGATGTAAATTTTACTTTTTGTCTCTGCATTAAAAGTCTCAAGTTCAGTCCCGGAAGTAATAAAGCATTTAACTGCCATGACCAAATGTACCAGTACCATCACCACTGAAAGACATGCGACATGAAACAAAAACACAAGGACCAGTAAGCAGGTTGTTTCGGGCAGTTCCTCGGACAGCTTTATTATTTATTCCGACGGAGTCTGATGGCAAATAAAGACTCTTGATCAGCATGTACACTGTAGACCACTGGTGTTAACCACAGCCACAGTAATGTGAATTTGCTGATAAGGACCTTGATAAATCACGTTACACTTTGATATGCTTTTGGCGTTATCTACGCGTAAAGAAGGAAAGATGGTCCAGCAGAAGGTACTTTTATTTGGGTGAAATGGCATGGTACCACAGAATAGTTTAGATTAACTGGTGATGTAACATTGTATTATCAATATTAATTAACGTTGACACTACCTATGCACATGTTTCAATTAATAACATCAATCAGTATACTCAGTTGCTTGTCGCAAGCACGACTGTGTCTTCGCGGCGCTCGGCTCGAATCGTCCCTAAGGTACGGAAGCCGTGGCAAACGCTTTCTGGGTACTAAACTGAATATCTTGCATGATCTTTCTTCTCACATTGGTATATCATGTTTACATGTGCATAGTTAGTGCCCAGCATTTCATTCTGTATTTATTTATGTCGTTTCGGAATGATTTGATGATTCGATAAGGTTTCTTGTTGAAGTGCTTATCTTAGTCTTATCGATACTTCCTTTTTATAACATGATGTTTGAAATTCTTGTTTATGGAGACACTTTGATGGTTGTAATGATATCCTACTATAACTATGTCCTTACCTTTATTGTGTTACCTGGGGAATCTCTCGTGTTTCGCTTAGAGTAGGGAACAATTTATTCTTGTTGTGTATTAATGTTCGAAAGTTACATTGCCATATTTATCGAATACTGTTTACTGAATCTTTCCATTTGCTATTACCATATATATTTTGACATTGACTACAATGCCTATTGCCTTAATATTTAATAACAATTACTAACCTTTCTGGAGGAGATAATTGAGTTCTCTATGTGAATGACTGTGACGAATGAGTGTATTTGCTAGCAGCAAGTAATACACGTAGTTGGTGTAGTGGGCGCTGTAGTTACAGTAATTGGGCATAGATTGGTGCAGTGAAATGTAATATACTTGGCTAAATTTGAAGATGTGGAGCAGTAGGGAGCTGGCAGGGTGAGTGGTAAGTTTCTGGGTCAATAAAAGCGTATTTATTAACTTTAGATAGCATATTTATTAATATCAAATAGTAAATACTTAATGTCGAAGCTCTTATGATTCACGACAAAGGTATTTGCAAAACTAAATCAATATTTCAATTCTCCACCGAGACAGTAACTCAGAAAGACAGTTGTCACTATTATTTTACCATCACAGACAAACACACGCTTAATAACACCTTGAACAACTCACATATTAAAATATATAGAATTCCTGAATTTTAAAAATAATCAAGGCCTTCTGGCAAATAAATAACTAAGAATTAAAAAATAAAAAAGAAAAGCAATGGCCAACTACAAATTAAAATCTGCAATAAGTGGAGCGTCTCAAATAGTGCTTTGCATACACACCAAGCCAGACTGGAATATAGGTGAAGCCCACTGAGAATAAGAAAATTAAAGTCAAAATTCGCCAGCAGTGACCAGTTACAAGTTTGAGACTGAAAACCGTCTCACAGCGCTACTAGCGAAGATTGATTTTACTTTCTCTAATCAAAAGGAACCGCCACCAACGACTACGTACAATTAGGCTTTGCGCAAGCAACTTAGAGCAATAACAAACAAAAGTGGAGTAGCAGAGACAGGCCGCTAATGGGATCTTACAACCTAGATATTTAAATAAAAGGTCTTCTGGTACCAAAGCAATCAATCGTCTAAAACGCCTTGTGGCAACAAGCAGATAATTTTTTTTAAATAAAAGGAAATTCTTGATAATCATACAGAAATGATTAACAGGTAACGCCGCTGAATGGCCAGAAACAGTAGATACAAACTTCTTGTATTAACCTTCGTCCGCTTGCGCAGCAGAGATAATCAGAACAATAGGCAACAACAGAAAATAGTGGCAAAATCACAAAGTGTCAGACTGACAGAAAATATGCCTCAGGCATTCCAAATTACAACTGGAGCACACAGATTTAACTAGCTGGCCAGTTGCGTTAATAAGAAGAGACAGACACCTTTATTAGCCAGTGCGTTCAGAAACTAAATAGCACGCCGTTGTGACTTTTTGTTTTGTATTAGTTGTCAGTTAACAGACATGATAGCAGACACATAGAATTATACAGCGATGCCACCTTCCAGGCTTCGTTACCATGTACCGACGTATGTACACTATCAATAGTAATGGTAGTCCTATGCTCTGCTGCAACATACGTAATTTATTAATCAAGTTCCTCCCCACACAGGAACATATACGCAAATCAGTTTGACAGCATAGTCAAAGACATAATATGCAAACAAGAAAGAAAGTTTTAAAATAAATCTCTTAAGAATAGCAACATACCACCTGAACTTGTGCGAGCGCCTATGAGCTACGTATCTTCAATAAGTACGGCAACCGCTCGCCTGTCGCCTGGTACAGTCACTAAGAAAATTCAGCTAATAACATACGCACGGAGCAATTCATGATAGTTGAGTGGCTAGTGGCTCGAATTCAGACAGGCATCTCAGCGCCAACAGTTATCCGGCCCTGTTTCCGCTTCTGCCGCAGCTATCAGTCCGCTGGGGAGGTTAACATGTCCGCAGCAAAAGGAAACCCCGAAGAGGTCACCGAGGTGACACAAGTCATGGTATACCTCCTGATATCATGTCGGGACTCCTTTTGTCCAGCTTAGTGCAATAACTCGACGTCGCATGGACTCAACAAGTCGTTGGTAGTCCTCCGCAGAAATATTGAGCCTCGCTTCGTCTGTAGCCGTTCATAATTGGGAAAGTGTTGCCGGTGCAGGATTTTGTGCACGGACTGACCTCTCCATTATGTCCCAGAAATGTTCTATGGCATTTATGTCAGGTGATCTGGATGTCCAAATCATTCGCTCCAACTGTACACAAAGTTCTTCAACCCAATCGTGAACAATTGTCGCCTGGTGACAATTCCATTGTTATTTTGGTACACGAAGTCCATGACTTGCTAAAAATGGTCTCCAAGTAGCCGAACATAACCATTCCCAGTCAATGATCGGTTTAGCCGGACAAGAGGACCAAGTCGTTTCTGTGTAAACACAGCCACACCATTATGAAGCCACCACCTGCTTGCATATTGACTTGTTGACGACTTGGTCAATAGCATCGTGGGGTTTGCACAACACTCGATCCCTACCGTTTACTCTTACCAACTTAAATCGGGTTTCATCTGGCCAGTCGTCTACGGTACAACCGATGGGACTTGAGCCCAGAAGAGGCGCTGCAGGAAACGTCGTGTTGTTAGCTACCATAGCCCATTAACGCAAAATTTCGCCACACTGTCCTAACACTTAAGTTCGCCGTACGTCCTGCATTGATTTCTGTGAGTATCTCACGCAGAGGTGCTTGTCTGTTAGCAATGACAACTCTACACTACGCGGCACTCGGTAGTTAAGAGAAGACTGTCGGCCCTGCGTTGTCCATAGTGAGAGCTGATATCTGAAATTTGTATTCTCAGCTCACTCCTGGAACTGTGGGGCTAGGGATATTGAATTCTATAACGATTTTCTAAATGTAATGTCCCATGCGTCTAGATCCAACTATCGTTCCGCGTTCAAAGTCTGTTAATTCCCGCCGTGCAGCCATAATCACTACGGTAACATTTTCACATAAACCATCTCAGCACAAATGACAGCTCTGAGAATGCACTGTCACTTTATACCTTGTGTAAGCAACACTTTCGCCGGGGAGAATGGCTGTCCTGTGATTTTTGTCATATCAGTCATCTTACGTAACGTGTCTTGTGCTCTCTCAGATACAGCCGGTCGGTGCCACCTTGATACCCCTTGCAGAAGCGCATCCTCCTGTTACCCAGCAACAGACCAAATACTTTCCTGCAAAGATGTTGATAGTGCCGCACGTGCGTGGATCAGATATGGCTTGCACACGGCTCACGTTGACTGAAATGATAATGAGCTCTGCAGAGGGAGTGCTCTCAATGAGAGGAACGTACTACATGTGCAGAACTGTATTAAAGGAAAGTGCAACTTTCGTACATAAGATGAGAATGCTTCATCTGGTTGTGCGACATCATGGCTATAGTGAGCCCATACTTTATCATTATTAGTATACTGTATAGGATAATAATTCCCGTATGTATTATTGAGAATGTTGAAATTTTGACATAATGCTTACAATGAAACCATAGGTGATATTCGTTGATTATATTTTCTGGGATAATAATTCTCTGTATAACCTATAAGTATTATTGAGAAAGTTCAAGTTGTTACATCGCTGCTATCATGAAGACATATTCTAAAATTTATGTGTCATGGTTTTCAATTTAATAATTTATATCTACCTTTTAAATAAAATTTTACAATTTACTATTTTTTGGTTAGTTTTCTATTACATGTTATTAATTCACGTCACATTAGCAATGGCACATCTTATTGTATGTTTAAAATTACGTTATATATATATGTTTTAGAATTGATGGTTTTTGTATGAGTTTCATAGCAGTATTCTGGTGTTCACCCATGAGAGGTAATTGCTCTTGTATAACTATCCTAGAAGAATTGCTGCGTTAAGAGATTGCGATTTATGAGTTCTTTGCCCTAAACTTTATTTCATATTTTATGAATTCTGAACTTTGTAAACTCTAACCCAACTCGATGTATGGGGACCATTTTTCTGTCAGGGTAATTCTCAAGATCAGCTTGGAATGTGTTCTCCTAATTATACTGCAGAAAATATTGTATGTTTGCTCTCAGCTTCCAAGGCACCCTGATGAAAGGTGTCCACTATAATCGACCATCTTCCATATGCTCTGTCTTTACATAGCTTCGTCCCGAAAGCTATCTCTGTGGCTCATTTATCCACTGCCTCGAACGCACAGCTGCTTCTGCTACTGGAGTGTATCTGCCTGATGTCTTTGAGGCGAGAGTGGCTTTGGACAGTATCTAGCGAGGGCGTGGTTACCACATGTGGCTTGCTGCTTGAGAAGGGAAACAAAGTGTATTGCTCCATTCCAGTTGCATTGGGGCTCCTCTGCAATGATATTGTGTTTTTCTCGAGTGTGGTTTGTGTGTTTTTGACTGAGGCTGCATTGCATTACACTGAGAACGATGAAGAACGATAATTAAAGCAATTAACTATTTGTACTCATGCGGTGGTACAAAGAATCGAACACAATACTTGCTCTATACCGGCTCCAGAATACAGGGTAATGTGTTTATTTTACAACTTCGCAGGCTGTATTGGAACAGCGTCGTTGCTGAGTAGCAGAGTGGTAGTTGCGGTGACGAACAGAAGGAGGCAAATTTCACTGTGTTTAACTGTTCTGTCTGATTCGTGACTGTTTTACCAAGACAGTATTTCATTCACCAATTAGGCTGTATGCCTTACATGATTTTCAAATGTGCGTTGAAGAACTAATCGTTGTATCTGTATTCTGGGGACAGCTTATGTTTCACGTAATTTTAATTGGTGTAGTCAATGAAAACTTTTGTATTCTTGAAGCACAATAATAATCCAAAGCTAAAGTAAATATTGTACCTTTTTTTAAATACGTATTATTCATATATTTTGTGGTGTCACCGCCAGACACCACACTTGCTAGGTGGTAGCCTTTAAATCGGCCGCGGTCCGTTAGTATACGTCGGACCCGCGTGTCGCCACTATCAGTGATTGCAGACCGAGCGCCGCCACACGGCAGGTCTAGAGAGACTTCCTAGCACTCGCCCCAGTTGTACAACCGACTTTGCTAGCGATGGTTCACTGACAAAATACGCTCTCATTTGCCGAGACGATAGTTAGCTTAGCCTTCAGCTAAGTCATTTGCTACGACCTAGCAAGGCGCCAGTACCAGTTACTATTGATACTGTAATCATGTACCGTCAAGAGCGACGCTCATCGTTAATGGATTAAAGTTAAGTATTCCACCAGCTACGTCCGTTTTTCTAAAGTCTGATTTCCTTGTCCTGTTTCAGACCTCACGCCAGCCTGCGTGAGCTAAAACGCGTGCCTTTCGGCTTCCTCTATTACCCCAGTGTTGGCTCTCCTGCCAACCCACAACATTGGCGTCGAGGATGGGATCCAAATTGGCGTGACCACTCGTCCAGCTTACCAGTGTCAGTTCACGTTGCACGAGACAGTCGCTCTTGTCGTCAGCAGGAGAATAAACTTTTTGTGGACTTGGACATTAACGGCAAAGTGATACCATTCCAGCTCGATACCGGGGCTGCAGTTTCACTGATCAATCAAGACACTTACAAACTGCTGGCCACACATCCGTTGCGTGCCGTAAATGTTAAGTACCTATTTAGGTCAAGAGATCCCTGTGTTAGGACAGTGCAGCCTTCTTCCAACATACAAGGGACAAATAAAACTTGTGTCATTTTACGTCCTTCGTTCTTCTTCTGCAGTGAACTTGTTTGGTTTCGATTTATTTCAGTTGTTTAACTTGTCTATAGTAAATCAGGTCCTAACAGTGAATCCACAACTAGTGACTGCAACTTTTCCTTGACCCCGCCCGGAAGATCTTTTTGACAAACTGTACCCGGGTAAATATTTTTCGAAGTTGGACCTAGCAGATGCGTACTTGCAAAATACCGGTGGACGAAGAATCCAGCGCGTTTTGGTGGTTAACACGCATCTTGGTTTGTACCGATTCAAACGACTGCCATTCGGGTGTGCATCCTCCCCTGCATGGTTTCAGCAATATCTACAAACTGTTTGTGCGTCGGTCTCTACTGCAGCAAACTATCTGGACGATATTGTGATCTCCGGAAAGACAGAAAACGAACATTTAGCCAATCTCAGAACATTATTTCAGGTCTTGCGCCAAAATGGTCTTCGCTTGCGGAAGGACAAATGTGTGTTTTTTGCTCGTGACTTACCCTATCTGGGCCATGTACTCAATGCCCAAGGCATGCATCCCAGTCCAGAGCATCTTCGTGCCATACAAGACTTGCCTTCGCCGTAGAATTTGCAGCAGCTACAGAGTGTGCTGGGAAAAATAAATTACTATAACAAATATGTTCCACAGGCCTCTTCCATTTCAGCTCCGCTTCATCGATTACGCCGTAAAGGTGTTCCGTTCGTCTGGACGACGGAATGCGAACGTGCCTTTCGCCAGTTGAACTCGGCGTTGCTTTCTAATACTTGCCTACGCCATTCGATCCCCGGAAGCCCCTTTTGTTGATGGTGGATGCATCGGATTTCGGGATCGGTGCTGTGCTTGCGCACAAAGATGGTTCGCACGATCGCCCTGTTGCCTTTGCGTCCAAATTGCTCTCGTCCGCGCAAAGAAATTATTCACAGATCGAGAAAGAAGCATTGGCTCTCGTATTTGGTGTTACAAAGTTTCATGATTTCTTGTATGGTCGTCACTTTACCATCATCACAGACGTCAAACCTTTGACATCGCTTTTTCATCCGACCAAGCCTGTACCTCCACGTACAGCGCAGAAGTTCATTCGCTGGTCTATTTTCCTCTCGCAGTACCGCTACGATATCTTGTATCGGTCCACTGCTAAGCACGGAAACGCCGATGCGTTGTCCCGTTTGCCTGTTGCTGAGGATAGAGCATTTGATTCCTCCGAACTTGCTTGCATGTTCATTGATTCGGAAACCGATGACGTGGTCGAACCGTTTCCGATTGATTTTCGTCGTGTAGCTACAGCCACAGCTGCCCACCCTGTCCTTGCTACCGTTCTGCGTTTTGTTGCTACGCAATGGCCCTTGTCAAAGTCACGGATCGGGGATCCGTTGGTTCGCCGATTTTTTGCTCACCAGGAGAGACTTTTTGTACAACGTGGTGTTTTGCTGTTGCGTTCTGATAATGATCAGTCCAGGGTCGTGGTACCACGTTCGTTACAGTCCTCTGTCTTACAGCTTCTCCACCAAGGACATTGGGGTATAGTGAGAACGAAACAACTTGCTCGTCAGCACTGTACTTGGTTCGGAATCGATGCCGCGATTACGAATATGTGCTCTTCTTGCATGGTGTGTGCCGAACAACAATCAGCACCACCGCGGAAAATTCTTTGCATGGCCAAAAGCCACTTCCCCTTGGCAACGCTTACACCTATTTTGCTGGTCCATTCTGGAATGCTCTATGGTTGGTTATGGTAGATTCATTCAGTAATTTTCCTTTTGTTGTCCGGATGTCTTCCACGACGTCATCTGCCACCATCCAAGCGTTATCCTGTATCTTTTGCATTGAAAGCCTTCCACAGACTATTGTTTCCGACAATGGCCCACAATTCATGTCCGCAGAATTTCAGTCATTCTGCAAGGCCAATGGTATTCAACATCTGACGTCCGCGCCGTTTTCGCCACAGTCAAACGGTGCCGCTGAACGATTGGTCAGGACTTTCAAGTCACAGATGTTGAAGTTGAAAGAGTCACATTCTCGGGAGGACGCTTTATTGCTCTTTTTGTCCTCGTATCGCTCTCAGCCCCGAGATGGTCGCTCGCCGGCTGAGTTGCTCCACGGTCGCCCTCATCGAACCTTGATGTCTTTGCTACATCCGCCGCATCAGGTTCCTGTGCAACGGCAGACACCTGCTTTTGCCCCAGGCGACGTTGTCTACTACCGCAACTATCGAGGTTCACGGCGTTGGCTCGAAGGGCGCATTCTTCGCTGCCTCTGCCGTGCTATGTATCTGGTTTTGGGGGCCTCTGGTGGGGTGCGTCGGCATCTCAATCAGCTGCGCCTCTGTCGTCGCATGGGATCTGCCGCTCGCCGTCTGCTTTCAGCGACGGTGCCGTCCGGTTAGCGCCCTGGGGACCCATCTACTGGCTCGCCTCAGCCCCAGGTGTTACCGACGCTGCCTTCCATTTTCCCCCATGGCGACGCGCCGCCGCCGCCGCCGCCACCGCCGCCGCCGCCGCCGCCGCCTGTTATCCCGCCGGCGACGCCCGCAGTGGACGCGTCGCTGCAACCGCCGGGCGCCTCCCTGGGTCACGCGCCGCCGATCGCTCCCCGTGACCAGTTGTCCTCCGACATGGCACTCTTGCCCGCTCCGGACCATATGTCGTCTTCGCCCGTCGGGTGCCCCGGCCCGATGGAGGTCGACCCTTCGGCCCCTCCTGTCTCTCTACGGGCGCATACACCGCATGTTGGCGTGCATCCTGGAGCAGGTTTTCAGGCGCTTCCTAGCTCCTCGCGGTCCGAATGGCAGGGTGCGGGTGGCACAGCCTCGCCTGTTGTTAGGCTCCCCACCACGTCGCATACGTCAACATGGGGTCCTCTCCACGGCGGGCGGTAGCCTTATGCCACAACCATCCGCCGATTTGCGGGGGAGGAATGTGGTGTCACCGCCAGACACCACACTTGCTAGGTGGTAGCCTTTAAATCGGCCGCGGTCTGTTAGTATACGTCGGACCCGCGTGTCGCCACTATCAGTGATTGCAGACCGAGCGCCGCCACACGGCAGGTCTAGAGAGACTTCCTAGCACTCGCCCCATTTGTACAACGGACTTTGCTAGCGATGGTTCACTGACAAAATACGCTCTCATTTGCTGAGACGGTAGTTAGCATAGCCATCAGCTACGTCATTTGCTACGACCCAGCAAGGCGCCAGTACCAGTTACCATTGATACTGTAATCATGTACCGTCAAGAGCGACGCTCATCATTAATGGATTAAAGTTAAGTATTCCACCAGCTACGTCCGTTTTTCTAAAGTCTAATTTCCTTGTCCTGTTCCAGACCTCACGCCAGCCTGCGTGAGCTAAAACGCGTGCCTTTCGGCTTCCTCTATTACCCCAGTGTTGGCTCTCCTGCCAACCCACAACATATTTAGTTAAATAAAGTGGAATCTTTAAGGCCTTACACGTATGCCTATGAGGTGGTAACTAAGTTAATTATTTCAGTCGCTAATTCCATTAATGTTTTACTCAATATTATTTTTGCTCGAAATGAATATTCAAAATTAATACACTCTTTATATTAGTAAGTTTATCTCGAGAGCTTTTTGGCAGCAGCAATTTCGCCATCACGTGTTATGGTCTGGGACAACGTTACATTACTAGGATTAATCAACAGAAGATAACCCGAGAGAATTTATGTTGCGTTACGTATGCGTGTCTGTGACGAATCTCTCCAAAGCGTAGTCAGATCGCGTAACAATGTTATTTCCTTTGTGGTTTGTTCACCTCGCACAGAGAGCAACTTTAATCAGGGAGATATCAAATGTAATTTTAAAGTCCTCTGCAACTGGCGAAGTCACATCCAATTCAACAGATACCATACAGTGTTTTGTACATATTATTTCGCTGTGTAGCGTTCAGATACGTATAAATACACTCCTAGAAATGGAAAAAAGAACACATTGACACCGGTGTGTCAGACCCACCATACTTGCTCCGGACACTGCGAGAGAGCTGTACAAGCAATGATCACACGCACGGCACAGCGGACACACCAGGAACCGCGGTGTTGGCCGTCGAATGGCGCTAGCTGCGCAGCATTTGTGCACCGCCGCTGTCAGTGTCAGCCAGTTTGCCGTGGCATACGGAGCTCCATCGCAGTCTTTAACACTGGTAGCATGCCGCGACAGCGTGGACGTGAACCGTATGTGCAGTTGACGGACTTTGAGCGAGGGCGTATAGTGGGCATGTGGGAGGCCGGGTGGACGTACCGCCGAATTGCTCAACACGTGGGGCGTGAGGTCTCCACAGTACATCGATGTTGTCGCCAGTGGTCGGCGGAAGGTGCACGTGCCCGTCGACCTGGGACCGGACCGCAGCGACGCACGGATGCACGCCAAGACCATAGGATCCTACGCAGTGCCGTAGTGGACCGCACCGCCACTTCCCAGCAAATTAGGGACACTGTTGCTCCTGGGGTATCGGCGAGGACCATTCGCAACCGTCTCCATGAAGCTGGGCTACGGTCCCTCACACCGTTAGGCCGTCTTCCGCTCACGCCCCAACATCGTGCAGCCCTCCTCCAGTGGTGTCGCGACAGGCGTGAATGGAGGGACGAATGGAGACGTGTCGTCTTCAGCGATGAGAGTCGCTTCTGCCTTGGTGCCAATGATGGTCGTATGCGTGTTTGGCGCCTTGCAGGTGAGCGCCACAATCAGGACTGCATACGACCGAGGCACACAGGGCCAACACCCGGCATCATGGTGTGGGGAGCGATCTCCTACACTGGCCGTACACCACTGGTGATCGTCGAGGGGACACTGAATAGTGCACGGTACATCCAAACCGTCATCGAACCCATCGTTCTACCATTCCTAGACCGGCAAGGGAACTTGCTGTTCCAACAGGACAATGCACGTCCGCATGTATCCTGTGCCACCCAACGTGCTCTAGAAGGTGTAAGTCAACTACCCTGGCCAGCAAGATCTCCGGATCTGTCCCCCATTGAGCATGTTTGGGACTGGATGAAGCGTCGTCTCGCGCGGTCTGCACGTCCAGCACGAACGCTGGTCCAACTGAGGCGCCAGGTGGAAATGGCATGGCAAGCCGTTCCACAGGACTACATCCAGCATCTCTACGATCGTCTCCATGGGAGAATAGCAGCCTGCATTGCTGCGAAAGGTGGATATACACTGTACTAGTGCCGACATTGTGCATGCTCTGTTGCCTGTGTCTATGTGCCTGTGGTTCTGTCAGTGTGATCATGTGATGTATCTGACCCCAGGAATGTGTCAATAAAGTTTCCCCTTCCTGGGACAATGAATTCACGGTGTTCTTATTTCAATTTCCAGGAGCGTACTTCCTGTATTCGCATTTATATAATTCTTTGACTCTGGTTTCATGTTTAGATTTTCTTCGTTCTGATACCGAACTGATACGACTGCCTTTATGTCGGGGAAGGATGCGAGTTTGTTTGCGAAGATCATTTCTTTTCAATTTACTTATTTTTTTGAAGTATGGGGCAGCTGCACTCCTGTCACTCGCTTGGTGCATTCTTTTGTGTGTGTGTTTGTGTGTGTGTGTGTGTGTGTGTGTGTGTGTGTGGCAGGGGGAGGAGAGCGTATGAGTACCGTTTACGATCTGTAAAAATGCTATGCTGTCCATCATTTATCACCCTGCACAGCGGAAGATAGGTATAAACTGTCACTGCGCACATTTATTAAAAGGGATTTGCAATTTATGAGCTATTTTCGGTGAATGTAGGTATAGGTTAGTTCGAAATGAATACAGAGATTACAAATGGCTATAACTATAATAAAACATAGCGATCGTCGATAAGGATTTCAGAGAATATAAAAGTTCCATTTTTTCTTTCAACGTTTTGTGCTGTTTCTTCAAAGTGCCAGTGCCACATGCGAATGTTGTTGGATTTTGGACGTGCTTGACTGTGTGACTGACGAAATCTACCTTGTTTTTTGACGATGAAATGACAGTTGTTATGTTACAACTAGCAGAATTTCTTCTATATTAACTCCGTAATTTTCACTTACTACAAGGAACTTTCAATTTTTCATCAGTGCGCATGCGCCGTCTTCCGATTCACAGCGCTTGCGCCGTGATGAAAATTTTGAACTTCTTATTCAAAAAAATGGTTCAAATGGCTCTGAGCACTATGGGACTTAACAGCTATGGTCATCAGTCCCCTAGAACTTAGAACTACTTAAACCTAACTAACCTAAGGACAGCACACAACACCCAGCCATCACGAGGCAGAGAAAATCCCTGACCCCGCCGGGAATCGAACCCGGGAACCCGGGCGTGGGAAGCGAGAACGCTACCGCACGACCACGAGATGCGGGCGAACTTCTTATTATATTATCTGAAAATCTTGTCTGTGGATCACTACGCTTCAAATAACTGCAGCCGTTTGTAATCGGTACACTGATTTTTGACTGTCTTGTGCAAGTAGAGACACACACAAAGTTTTCCGATACACTGAGTCTAACAATGATGGTAAAGATGTTTAACAGCTTACAGTGCCCGTTTCCTAAACAGAGAAATTTTTGATGACCACAAAGGTGATAGTGACGAGGAATTGCATCCTAACGATAGTGACCATAGTTTGAGACGTCTTTAGACTGAAGCAGTTTGTGAGAAATGATTGCAGAATTTTGTCTTTGTTAAATATTTGTACTGTAGTTGTGCTGTTAAAAGGAGACGTGCTGTTTTCCGAAGTTACTATCTGCCTCTTCGTGCAGACATGCGGTACTGAGGTATCTCCAAGCCGCTACAGCGATTGTACACAGAGTCTAGTTGCCTGAGCGATGTGAAAGCTGCCAGTAGCGTCCGATCACTACACCAGTTGGGTAAGTAACACTGCAACAGAACCTAGCGACTGGACACACTTTTTACCTTATGACACGTAAAGCTTAATATACTGGCTGCACTCAGATTATATTCACACTTACTTTTGACGCAGTCACACAGCGACAACGTAGAAGATGCCCGCCGCCAAGTGTAATTTGATTAGAAAGATCTGCGATGTCGAAATCATAGCATCAGTTTGGCATGTGTCTGTGAAGTCTTAAGACCATGTAACGACCATACGGACTGGGCAAGACACGAGTTTATAACACATTTGATAGCAGCTATATCATTTGTGCAGAAACATTAGTCATCTGCAGGGCCGTGCAGACGTCAATCTTTTCAAAGGCAAACATTTCAAGGTCCTTGCGTGAATGCTGCCATTTTTGTAAATTCGTTAGCATCATGTTCCACTTATGAGACTAACAACTCATCATAAATACTGAAACTAAAGTAAGTGTATTACTGTGATTAAACATTCTCCAGTTCGTGTTTTACTCACCACCACCACATGAGCATTCACAAACTTGCATTCACTTAGGGAAGCAGAAGCTACTACCCTACACCAGTAGCTCTGTCGACTACAAGAAATTGTGGCAGCAATTGGCGTGGGAGCAGTAACATTTGAACTTTTAAGCTTAAAGAATGGAAGAAGGTACTGTAGACGTGTTGCACACACTACTGGAAGGGTACGAGTTAGTCGAAAATACCCCTTCTGCCAGAAAAATACTGTGCTCATTGGTGATGTCGACTCGTGAGCAACGACAATATACCCCTCTACCAGTTTAGAGCGTCCCGATGAAGACCTCACGTCAGTGTCCGATTAACAAGGAGCTATTGCTGCACTTCTCAACACAAACTGAGCGCATTTAGACTGAGCATGTTGGAGATACAGCTCATGCCTTCGATCGTTTTTGATCAGTTTCCATGAACGTTGAGATGTTGGACAGATGAGCAGTTATGAATCACCGGTGTTCCTCAACTTCTCTGGTGTCAAGCGAAATCAATTAAATAAGTAGAAGCATAAGCTGTGAGACCATAATGGACTGGTACACAGAATTAATGGTAATCAAATTATCGTTGTAAATCTTGCTGTATCTCTTCTTCTTCTTTGGGCTCTGCCTTTGTCCCACGTCGTGCACAGGATCTGCAGGGTTAAGCACGGATTTGGCATGGTTAAATTTAAGGGGTGGCCGGATGCCCTTCCTGCCGCCAACCCATACCCCTCTGGGACGAAATTAATTTACCCCAGCTGTCTGCATCTAGTGTAAATCATGAAATAGTGCAAATGTGTTTCAAATGTCTGCGAGTCGGGTGACTGAGGTGGGACAAGGGGACCAGCCCGGCAGTCACCCAGTGCGATGTAGAAAACCGCCTAAAAACCACATTCAGGCTGGTAGGCACACCAGCCCTCGTCGTTAATCGGCCGGGCGGATTCGAACCGGGGCTGGCGCGCCTACCTGAGTCTAAGAAGCAGCACATTAGCGCTCTCGCCTAAACCGGCGGGTATAAATCTTCTTGTATGTACCTGCACTCAAATTTACCTTTAGAGTGCGAATAAATCAGTCTTCCCCATGTATTTTTCATGTCGCATCCTACATGTAGAAACATTACTTCCTAAACTGGTTCCCATAAAACAAGGGAAAGCGTGTCATATCGCTATAATCCAAAATCTTGTGTCAAATGTGATGAAAATCAGCCGTAACGCAGTATACACGGCATAACGAAAGTGAAACTTGTATAAACAGATCTAGGAAATTATTTATGTTCCTACATAGAGTGCATATGTAAAATATACAGACGAACGTCTCAAATTGGTGTAATAGTAGTAACATCATCACCAAAGGGAACAAAGATGGATGATTCAGGTATGAAGTCCCATCTACGACGATGTTAGAAGTGGTGAAGCACAGCACTGAAGTGCAGAAAGGTGGGAAATCGGCCGAAACCATTTCGAATTAAACATCTCGATATTCGTCTTAAACTATTTAGGGAAACCGATGAAAACTGAAATCTCTGATGCTGACGAACACTTGAACCTTACATTCCCCTCATACGAGTGCAACGGCTTCCCATTGTCACAACTCACTAGTTCTCAATACGGAACTCAACAAGATTGTAGGAAATACAGAGTTGTATGGTGCTGTTAATGATGGGGTCTACGGACTCTATAAACAATGTACGCCTACATATACTTCTATATTCTGCAAGCCAATGTGAGGCGCATAGCAGAGGGTACGTGCCACTGTACCAGTAATTGGGATGTCTTACCGTTCCATTCATGTATGGAGCGCGGGAAGAATGAATGCTTCTGTGTGTGCAGTAATAATCTTATCCTCACTATCCCTATGTAAGGGGGTTGTAGTATATTTCTAGTCATCATTTGAAGCAGGTTCTTGAAACTGTATTAGTAGACTTTCTGGGGGTAGTTTACGTCTGTCTTCAAGTGTCTGCCAGTTCAGTTCCTTCAGTATCTCTGACACCCTCCCACAGATCAAACAAACCAGTGACCATTCGTGCTCCCCTTCTCTGTGTACGTACAATATACCCTGTTTGTTCTATTTGGGAAATGTCTCACACACTTGAGCCTTATTCTAGAACCAGTCGCAGAAGTGTTTTGTAAGCAGTCTCCTTCGTAGACTGATTGCACTTCCCCAGTATTCTACAAATAATCCGAAGTCTACCACCTGCTTTACACACAAATGAGCCTATGCGATCATTCCATATCACATCCCTACAAAACGTTACATCAAGGTATTCGTATGAATTCGAAGATACCAACAGTGATGTTATAGTCATAGGATACTATGTTTTTATGTTTTGAGAAGTGGACAGTTTTACACTTCTGAACATTTAAAGCAAGCTGACAATCTTTGCACCACTCTGAAATCGTATCAAGATCTGACTCAATATTTATGCAGCTTCTTTCAGATAGTACTTCATTATAGATAACTGCATCGTCTGCAAAAAGTCTAAGGTTACTATTAATATTGCCTGCAAGACTGTTTACATACAACATGAACAGCAACGGTCCCAACTCACATCCCCGGGACACACCTGAAGTTACTTCTACACCTCTCGATGACTCTCTAAATAAGATAACGTGCTGCGTCCTCTCTACCAAAAAGTCCTCAATCCAGTCACAAATTTCACTTAATACCCCATATGATCGTACTTTTGACGGTAAACGTAGTTGTAGTACTGAGTCAAATGCTTTACGGAAATCAAGAAATACAGCATCTACCCGACTGCCTTGATCCAAAGCTTTCAGTACGTCATGTGTGAAAAGCGCGAGTTAAGTTCCATATGATCGTTGTTTCAGAACCCATGCTGGTTGGCATAGACGAAGTCGTTCTTTTGAAGGTACCTCATTATGTTTGAACTCAGAATATGTTCTCTAAGATTCTAAAAGAAATCTGTCAAGGATATTAGACAGCAGTTTTGTGGATCACTTCTGCTACCCTTCTTGTAGGCGGTTGTGACTTGCGCTTTTTTCCCAAGAATTGGGTATGGTTTCGATGGATTATAGTTAGAAGAGGGGCTAACGCATTCTCGTATTCAGTATAGAATATGATAGGGATTCCAAATGAGCCCAGGAGCCTTATTCAGCTGTTTGTCAACAGCACTGATACTAATATTTATGTCATTCATCTTTTTCAATGGTACGAGGATTAAATTGTGGCAATTATCCTGTGTTCTTCTTTGTAATGGAGCGTTTCAAAACGGAGTTAAGCACTTCAGCTTTTGCTTTTCTGTCATCATTTTCATTTCCTGTCTCATTCGCTAGAGATTGGACACTACCTCTGGTGCCACTAACAGCCTTTACATACGACCAAAATTTCTATGGGGTTTTTGAAAGATCGTTTGATAATATTCTGCCACGGTAGTCACTGAAGGCATCGCGCTTTGCTTTCTTGTCAGCGAAGTGTGTTTCATTCAGCATCTCTCTATCTACAGTCCTATGCTTTGTTCTACACCTATTATGCAGTAGTCTGTATTTCCTTAGAAGTTGCTTTACATTGACTGTGTACCATGAGGGTCTCTCCCATTATGAATGCTTCTACAAGACACGTACCTATCCAGTGAGTCATCTATTATTCTCTTAAAATTAAGCCATAGTTGCTCTACATCGTCTGCCGTGTGCTGAAAGTTTCAAGTTCCTGAATGACTTTTTTATCAAGTTTATCGAACATACATAGGTCTCTCTTTCTTCTTGTTTTTACTGTCGTTTTTACTTTGGTAATCATTGTTGCCACAACGGCGTCGTGGTCACTGACATCCTCAAAGCGGCCATGTCTATTTGTTGCCATTAAATCCAATATATTCTCATCGTGAGTGGGATTCCTAACTGTCGGTTCTAGGTAGTTTTCAGACAAGGCATTTAGTAACATTTCACCCGTATCTCTTATTACGTCCATCGCTAACAAAACTATAATTTTGCCAGTTAATTGTTGGATAATTTAACTCTCCACCGACGATTACGGTATGATTGGGAACTTACGTACAACCGAACTGAGGTTTTTTCTGAAGTTTTCGGCCGCATCAGGAGATGATTCCGGTGGGGGACAGAAGGATCCAGTTATACTCACCCTGATACTGAGTCTTTCCCAAACAATCTCACAAGTAGCTTCAGTTTCTATCTCGGTGCATTTGAATTTCTTGTCTAATGCGACAAATACACCACCTCCATTACTGACGCCTTCTTCTGAATAAAACGGTCATACTGCGAATGTGACATGTGTTATATGGTATTATACCACAGGACCCTTTACGTCATTCTCTTCACTCTGATCTGCCCCACTAGTTAAAAAACAAAGCCTAGTTAAAATAAGCTGAAAATCACATGCTGACTGCTATTCCGAGTAATTATGCACACTCTTCCTCAACTATTGACCTCCTAACGGCTGGCACGTGCAACACACACATACACCGACATATCTACATGTGCCACTGAGGACTGAGCCTCCTCTCTATATGAAATGAGATGCTTCAGTAACACTAAAATATCTACTACCTACTGTGTAATCCCACGCAACACTGAAGGTAGGTGCTGACAGATGTGAATATTACCGAATTATCAGTTTAATAAGTAATGGTTGCAAAATAGAGACACAAATTATTTGAGGGTGGATGGAAATACTGGTAGAAGCCGACATTGGGGAACATCAGTTCAGAAACTGGAGAAATATAGGGACACGCGATGTAATACTGACGCTCTGATTTACCTTAGAGTGAGGAAAGGCAAACTTATGTATGTAGTAGCCTACTTACAGATGTAGGCAGCCACAAAACGCGCGTTAATTCTGTGTTGCTTTGTTCTTTCCCCCGTCCAGACGAATGCACTCACTCATTGCAGAAGAAAATAAAACTATATGGTTGATAAAAGTGGACTGTGTATTTAAAACTACATTATGAGTCACAGTTGCAGACGCGTCCGAACGGTTTCGCGGGCAAGGCCAGCCTCCTTTTCTTGTGCCCTTGTCCGGCCGGTCGCACTATCGTGTGGAAGGCCAGTTAAAAATCCTTATCTGCAGCGACTGTCGGGTAGCTGCTGTGGCTTCGCGAGGGCATCTTGCGTCATTACACCAAGTAGATTCAAAGGAAAATTTTAGAAATGTTGAATGGAGTCTCTGTTTGAAATTCTCAAGGCGGCAGGCAAAAAATAGAGGGAGCGAAAGGTTATCTACAACTTCTACATAAAACATACTGCAGTTGTAAGACCCTGGGAAATGTACGAGAAGCGTGATTTAGAAGAGAGTGAGACAGGTTTCTAGTCTATCCTTGATCTATTACAACAGTGTAACTGAAGGTAACAATGCCATGCATTCAGATAATTGTCTCTAACGTCCTGTAGAGACAAGAAAATTGTCAAATTTTAATGAATTCAGCCCAAATACATCCCTTATAGATTCCTTTTAAAATAATTGGCTATATTTACCAATTTTTGAGATACAATTTTTGTATAGGAAAGGGAGAACCGGTGTTTGTAAGGCCGGTATTACACTATAAAATTTCTTTGTCAAAGATTTGATCAAAGATGTGATCAAATATTCTGTCAAATATATTTGACAAAGATCTTTGACGTAGTGCTATAAGGGGTATTACACTGTCGTCACATTTTTCGTCAAAGTTTAAGATGGCTGACAACAACAACTTGTTATTAACAGCAGCAGTTGCATGTACCACAATTGCACTGTGTGCCCATGTGGAAGAGAAGCGGAGGATAAAAAGGAAACATACCTGGGTGAAGCCGTGGGTTTTGCGACGACACGATAAAAGCATTCAACAAAACTTGTTACGTTAGCTTGTAGTGGAGGACGTCTAGTCCTACATCAATTGCTTAAGAATGGATGAGCATACATTTCTGTATGTGCTCAGTGAAGTGTGTCCTCAATACAATATTCACTTAAGAACTCCTACATCTGCAGAAGACAGGCTCACTGTAACACTCCGATTCCTTGCTACAGGAGAGGGTTAGGTTAGGTTAGGGTAGGTTAGGTCAGGTCAGGTCAGGTCTCCAATCTTCTTAATCTAGTTTTGTATACAGGGTGCCTCGCGTTGTAAAGTGACTCATCAGCTTCATACATCTCTATTAATTTTGTAGTTGTCGGCACACACCAATTGAATTTATCGGCACTGTTTATAAAAACACTACAGACAACAGAACGTTGCAGCGATGCTAGCGCTCCATGTGGTAACATGTCACATTGCAGTGAACACAAAACAAGCGACTTCTTTGATCAAATCTACAGCGAGGCCCTAGATTTGATCAAATATTGGACGACATTTGACAAAGTTCCCTATTACACCATCAAATAGCTTCCACAAACATTTTTGACAAAGATATTTGACAAAGAAATTTGATAGTGTAACACCGGCCTAAGGAATAGTGAAGGTAAAAACGCCAGCTTCAAAGTCTCTCACATTTATGACACCCAATAATAATGAAAAAATGCGTCATTGTAACCAATAATGGAAGTGGTATGTTCAACAACTATAGAAACAACGGAAAATTTAAGCATACAATGAACTTCCAATTCAGTTACTTTCAAATTCAACACAGCCAACTTCACATGATATACATAGCCCTGATATTTTTACAGATCCATTATCACTTGTTTCATGATGCCATGTTTTACATTGTGTGCACTGAATCCAATCCTTCCTACTCCTTTTGTCTTCGAAGGAACTACCACAATCACCGCAGTATACATCCTTATAATAGGACTTGGAGTGTGCTTTGATTGAGATTATCTTGCCAGAATTTGCAAGACCAGATGTTGATGCTGTTGATAAATCAGTATTAAACAGCTGTCTATTGAGAAATGTTGCTCTGGATTACGGACAAGTTCCTTAGTCGGCGTCTTTCCTTCATCCCTGTTGGCCAGTCTTGAAAAGTTCTTCGTGGAATGTTAAATGTCCTTGAAGTCTCCCCAACAGTAATTCAGATCACACTGCTTCAATGGCCTTCCGTTGATCCTCAGTAGAGCACTTTGCACAAAGATTTGGACAGGGCTTACAGAGATCGTCACCTAGATGAGAAAAATACGCAAATGGTGTTGTTACCTGCAGGTGTCTTATTGAAGTTTTTATCAAATGTATTGGAAAATATTTAAAGATTCTAAAGTTTATTTATAAGCTTTAATACACGAAAGAATGCAATCACATAGTAATCGAAACATTAAAAGAGAATAACATTATAAATTTATCCATACCTCCTTTAACTGGCGGAAAATATTTAGTGCCGATAGAAAGCAAACTTTTAGCACGCGACCTCACTCTGAAAGCTGTAGAACTCACACTGAGGTTTCCTGTGCCACAAGGACGCTCCATGCAAGTAGTGGAAGATCCCCACTTTTTCCTTGTCACTTACTCGGTGCTCGACCATCGTAATATTTCCAAACTAGCCATTAAACTGCTCATGGCGTTAAAACCTGCACAGCATTATTACCTTCAATTAGCCTATGTACATTGGGCGAGATGTCAGAACAAAGGAGCAATTTGGTAACGGAGTTCAAGTTACAGGAAAAGAAATAAAAACTTTGAGGTTTGCTGATGATATAGTTATCCTATCAGATACTGCAAAGGGCTTGGAAGAGCATCTCAAGGAACTGGATGGTGTTTTGAAACGAGGTTATAAGATGCATGTCAACATAAGTAAACCAAGCATAAAAGAATGTGGTCGAAATAAATCTGGCAATGCTAGGAATTTAGCTCCATTCAGTAATTCAAAACTACCCTCCAAAGTTGTGCGTTCAATTAATGTCTCAACAATCAGAAATTTCAGAGAAAATCTTCAGCAGTTAGATTGGGATGAGGTGTACAACGAACCTGATGCTAATTTAAAATATAACTTATTTCATGTTACACTTGTAAGAGAATTTGAAAACTGTTTCCCCAAGAAAGTAGTTAAATCTAATTATAAGAAACCATGCAAAAACCTTGGCTTACTAAAGGAATAAAAATATCTTGTAACCACAAAAGGGAACTGCATCTAACAACAAGAAAGAGTAATGACCCAGAAACAGCCAAATATTATGAAAACTACTGTGCTACATTAAGAAAGGTTGTTAAAAATTCCAGAAGCATGTGCATCATGTTTGAGATTAATACCTCTGATAACAAAATCAAAAAACTTTGGAATATTATTACAAGGGAGACAGGGCAACCAAGAGTACAGGATGACGGCATCACCATCAAAGCGAATGGCAACTTGATAAACAACAAGCCGGAAGTCGAAAACATTTTGAATAATCATTTTTAAGTGTTGTAGAGAAAATAGGATCTAAATGTTCATTAGAAGAAGCAAGGCAGTTAATGTAAGAGGCCTTACCCACACCATTTGATACAATTGAAATTCCACCCACCTTTCCTTCTGAAATTAGGAAGATAATAAACTCTCTCAAGAGTAAAAGCTCACATGGAATTGATGGCATTTCCAGCAGGATAATAAAAGCTTGTTCCCAGGAAATAAGTAGGATTCTTAGCCACAAATGTAATAGCTCTCTGAAGCAGGGTATTTTCCCAGATAGACTGAAGTATGCCATTGTTAAACCATTGCATAAAAAGTGGGATACGTCTGATGTCAACAACTACCGCCCGATCTTTCTTCTGACTGCATTTTCCAAAATTCTTGAAAAAGAAATGTATTGTAGAGTAGCTTCACACTTTTGTAGAAATAAAGTTTTAACAAAATGTCAGTTTGCTTTCCAGAAGGGTTTTTAAACGGAAAATGCTATATATACTTTTACTAATGAAATATTAAATGCTCTGAGTAACCGGAAGTCACCTGTTGGGATTTTTTGTGATCTATTAAAGGCTTTTGATTGCGTAAATCATGGAATACTTCTAGATAAGCTCAAGTACTGTGGTATGAATGGGACAGTGCTCAAATAGTTTAAATCATACCTAACTGGAAGAGTGCAGAAAGTTGAAATAAGCAGTTCACTTAATATGCAAAAAACTGGTGATTTCTCAAACTGGGGAACAATCAAGAATGGGGTGCCGCAAGGTTCTGTCTTGCGTCCTCTGCTGTTCTTAATATATATTAATCACTTGCCATTCCTTTTTCACGAAGATGCAATGCTGGTACTTTTTGCCGATGATACAAGTATAGCTATCCCAACCAACAGACAAGAATTAACTGGTGAAATTGTAAACGATGTTTTTCAGAAAATCATTAAGTGGTTCTCTGCAAATGGGCTCTCATTAAACTTTGACAAAACACAGTATATACAGTTCCACACAGTAAATGGAATAACACCATTAATAAATATAGACTTCTATCAGAAATCTGTAGCAGAGGTAGAATATTCAAAATTTCTAGGTGTATACATTGATGAGGGGTTGAACTGGGAAAAACACACTGAGGATCTGCTGAAACGTTTGAGTTCAGCTAATTATGCTATTAGAGTCATTGCAAATTTTGGCGTTATACATCTCAGTAAATTAGCTTACCACGCATATTTTCATTCTCTGCTACTGTAGGGCATCATATTCTGGTGTAACTCATCATTGAGTAAAAGAGTGTTCATTGCACAAAAGCGTGTAATCAGAATAATTGCTGGAGCTCATCCAAGATCATCCTGCAGACACTTATTTAAAGACCTAGGGATCTTTACTGTAGTCTCACAATATATATATTCACTTATGAAATATGTTATTAACAATCCGAACGAATTCAAAAGTAATAGCAGTGTACATGGATACAACACTAGGAGAAAGGGTGATCTTCACTACTCAAGGCTAAATCTAACTTTGGCTCAGAAGGGGTTGCTGCCACAAAAGTCTTTGGTCACTTACCTAATAGACTCAAAATTCTGACAGATAGCCATATAGCATTCAAAAGGAAATTAAAAGAATTTCTTAATGGCAACTCCTTCTACTCATTAGATGAATTTTTGGATATAGTAAGTGGGTAATTTCCCCAACCCCCACAAAAAAAATTAAAAATTTTAAGTGCATGTAATATTTTGTGTAATGAAATGTCTTGTATAGACACATTTTCTTAACCTGACACGTTCCACATCATTACGAAGTGTCGTATTCATGATCTATGGAACAAGTACTAATCTAATCTAATCCATTAAATGAGACACTAAAATCAGTAGATGAGTTTCAGCAGTAAAATAACTGACGATGGCCACACTACAGAGGGTATAAAAGGGCAGGTTGGCAGCAGCAGGAAAAGGGTTCGTGAAAGAGAGGAATTTGTTAGAACGGAATATAAATTTGTTTTAGAAAATCTTTTCTGAAAGTATTTCGTTCATTTTATAAGGGTTTGTCCTTCTATAAAAGTAAAAAGTGGACGTTAAACATTTCACACTAGAGGATTATAGAAGGTGCTGAAGTGCACTATGAAAGAATACTGAAGATTATATAGAAAGACCGGATTATTAATGAACAGGCACTGAACTGAACTGACTAAAAACACATTTACGACACAACTTGAATAAAAGGAGGATTCTCCTGATAGGGCACGTGCAGTAAATTTGTCAACATAGGCATCAGGCTAAGAAGGGTGTAAGACAGGGATGTAGTCTTTCACCCTTACTGTTCAATCTATGCATCGAAGAAGTGATGACGGAAGTAACAGAAAGGTTCAAGAGTGGAATTAAAAATCAAGGTGGAATGATATTAATGATAAGATTCGCTGACGACATTGCTGTCATCAGTGAAAGTGAAGAAGAATTAAAGGATCTGCTGAATGGAATGAACAGCCGAATGAGTACAGAATATGGACTGAGAGTAAATCGAAGAAAGACGGAAGTACTGAGAAGTAGCATAAATGAGAATAGCGAGAAATTAAACATCAGGATTAATGGTCACAAAGTAGATGAAGTTTCGGAATTCTGCTACCTAGGCAGCAAAATAACCAATGACGGACGGAGCAAGGAGTATATCAAAAGCAGACTAGCACTGGCAAAAAGACCAAAAGAAGTCTACTAGTATCTAACATGGGCCTTAATCTGAGGAAGAAATTTCTGAGAATGTATGTTTGGAGCACAGCATTGTATGGTAGCGAAACATGGACTGTGGGAAAACCGGAAAAGGAAAGGATCGAAGCATTTGGGATGTGGTGCTACAGAAGAATATAGAAAACTACGTGGAATGATAAGGTAAGCAATGAGAAGGTTCTCCAGAGCATCGGGGGAAATGAATATATGGAAAATCCTTACAAAAGAAAGGGACATTACGGAATAATTTCCATGGTACTAAAGGGAGCGGTATAGGGTAAAAACTATAGAAAGAAACTGAGATTACAATGCATCCAACAGATAACTGAGACGTAGGTTACAAATGTTGCTCTGAGATGAAGAGATTTCCACTGCAGAGGAATTCGTGGCTAAGCGCATCAAACCAGTCAGAATACTAATTACTCAAAAAAAAAAAAAGGACCTCCCTCGAAAACTGATGTAAGTACACAACTGGCCATTAAAATTGCCACCAAGGAGAAATGCAGATGATAAACGGGTATTCGTTGGACAAATACATTACACAAGAACCGACATGTGATTACAATTTCGAGTAATTTGGGTGCATAGATCCTCAGAAATCAGTACCCAGAACTAACACGTCTAGCCGTAATAACGGCCTTGATACGCCTGGGCATTGAGTCAAACAGAGCATGGATGGCGTGTATAGGTACAGTTGCCCATGCAGCTTTAACACGATACCACAGTTCATCAAGAGTAGTGACTGGCGTATTGTGACGAGCCAGTTGCTCGGCCACCATTGATCAGACGTTTCCAATTGGTGAGAGATCTGGAGAATGTGCTGGCCAGGACTGCAATCGAACATTCTCTGTATCCAGAAAGGCTCATACAGGACCTGCAACATGCGGTCGTGCATTATCCTGCTGAAATGTAGGGTTTCGCAGGAATCTAATGAAGGGTAGAGCCACGTGTCATAACACATTTGAAATGTAACGTCCACTGTTGAAAGTGCCGTCAATACGAACAAGAGGTGACCGAAACGTGTAACCAATGGCACCCCATACCATCACGCCGGGTGATACGCCAGTATGGCGATGACGAATACACGCTTCCAGTGTGCGTTCACCGCGATGTCACCAAACACGGATGCGACCATCATGATGCTCCAAACAAAACCTGGATTCATCCGAAAAAATGACGTTTTGGCATTCGTGCATCCAGGTTCGTTGTTGAGTACACCACCGCAGGCGCTCCTGTCTGTGATGCAGCGTCAAGGGTAACCGCAGCCATGGTCTCCGAGCTGATAGTCCATGCTGCTGCAAACGTCGTTGAACTGTTCGTACAGACGGTTGTTGTCTTCCAAACATACCCATCTGTTGACTCAGGGATCGAGACGTGGCTGGCGATCCGTTACAGCCATGCGGGAAAGATGCCTGTCATCTCGACTGCTAGTGATACGAGGCCGTTGGGATCCATCACGGCGATCCGTCTTACCCTCGTGAACCCACCGATTCCATATTCTGCTAACAGTCATTGGATCTCGACCAACACGAGCAGCACTGTCGCAATACGATAAATCGCAATAGCGATAGGCTCTAAACCGACCTTTATCAAAGTCGGAAACGTGATGGTACGCATTTCTCCTCCTTACACGAGGCATCACAACAACGTTTCACCAGGCAACGCCGGTCAACTGCTGTTTGTGTATGAGAAATCGGTTGGAAACTTTGCTCATGTCAGCACGTTGTAGATGTTGCCACCGGCGCCAAACTTGTGTGAATGCTCTGAAAAGCATATTTGCATATCACAGGATCTTCTTCCTGTCGGTTAAATTTTGCGTTTGTAGTTGTCATCTTCGTGGTGTAGCAATTTTAATGGCCAGTAATGTAGCAGACATAAGCGTTACATTAAAGCTGTAGAAACATATTTTTCTCAATTTGGGACACTCTTCTCCACAACACTGGGAAATATAGATGTTGACAAATTTGGATTTCTTCCCACGAATAATGTTATTCTGCCAGTCTTAAGAAGAAGAACAAACATATCGAACAGTCCCAAACCATTCCCAACTACAGAATGTTCTCTTTTGAACGCAGTTACTGTATTACGTGTAAACAAAAGAAGCCTGCAAATGAAAGACCTCAAAGAACACAAACTAGAGCATTTGACACAAATAGTTGCAACGGAGGAAGAAAATAATCAGCTACTGAAAGAAGAACAATCCCCTTCACATGTCTAAACAAGGCTTACAAATTATTTTAAACACATTATATGAAAAAAAACTGGATATAACTGGGGGACATACAGTATATAAGTATTGTTGTAAATGCCAATGGAAAGTAGCCATATCTTGTTGTACTCTCAGAAAATGGTGGATCCAAGGACATTAAGTACATTAGAGTATACACAAGAATTTTGTTTATAATCCTCCATCCTCATTTGGATCTGCTTAGAAGTTTGCAGTGTACCTACGTACGGTGGTTCCTAACATTGTGCATTTATCAATAGAAAAGCCGGTTACAGAATTTAATGCTGCTGGAATAACTACATTTAACGACCATTCATTTGCTAAGGGTTACGGAGTTTAAAGATGCGGAACAACTGCATCTAACTACCATTTATTTGCTGAAGGGCTAAATTTAAAGTGCTGTACGTAAATACCGTTAGGACGTGGGGACGAACTGCAATCTTCCACCCAAAAGGATGTGTAATGTCTTAACATTATTAATATGCAGGAAATAAAGGATGAAATTAAAATTCTACACCCTCTTGGCTAGAAGAAGTGCTCTACAGCGTGCACACAAGTGCCGTGCCTGAGTCTTGTGGTTTCCCCTTAACATAGAGCCCCGCTCTAGTCGTAGCATTTGTTGCACCTTGATCATTGTATTCGGATACGAGTATGATACGGGGAGTATACAACAGCTGTGTCCAGCCTCGGTTGGATTCCAGTACTGAGTAGGGAGGACTCAGTCCCCGCACCTGCTATGTCCTGATCACTGTACTTTGGCACTGTTGTATCAGTTATAGCCAAAGTATGATTAGCTGTGGACAAACACTAGGGACAATTTAGACACGGGAATAACATCGTTACATTTAATTTTAGGCTCCATTCTGCCTTACACTAAGTGTGAACAAAGATCGAACCACAGTCATCATGTTTTGGTCTACAACAAATAGTTGCTTATTTGTGATAGACAGTACAGACAATTTAAAAGTTGAAATAACATTGTGGCACTTAATCCGAGGGGTCAACTGTTTTTGACACCATAAGCCATGTGTGTTTTGTAACGTTATGGAAGAATATTTTATCACATAACACAGACTGTTTTTCTTTGGTACAAAGATCTGTCTATACTAGTCGTCTCGTGTAAGTTATCTGCAACTTCAGTCTATGGTGCCAATAAATACCCACGTGTCTACTTTCAGAGAATGATAATACATACAATCTGGACGTGGAAATAACCTCACGATATGTAATTTCAGTATCCTTTGTACCTTGAACCAAGTAGGGGTGCAAAGATCAAATTTTAGCTGTCACCAAGTGTTGTAGAGAGAACAAGATGTCCGACACTAGGGTACATGCTGTTTCGTTTTAATGACCTATAAAATACTGGACTCTAACTGGGAAAGCAAGATGTGTGCCTTGGTTTAGAAGCTCTCTGATCGGCCTATTTCCTAGAAAGAAGTGTAGCTTAGGAAGATAATAGATGACTGGATGACAAAATACAGGGGTTTCAAAAAGAACATACGTATAAAAAGTATTATTTTGTCCAAACTATCGAAGGCTGCGCCTCGGCCCGGCTATTGGAGAAACGAATACATAGTGTAGTTTATATTAATAGCCGCTAGATGTCAGTTGTCTTCCTTTTGCTTGGTAACCGGCCCATGTTTAAAATGCCTACTCCGCAGCAGAAATCATTTTTTGCTATCGAGTTTGCGAAGTGCGATTCCGTGATTACAATGCAGAGACGTTTCAGGTTGAGGTACCAAATTGATCCGCCGAATGGATGGAATATTCACAGATGGTATCGACAGTTTTTAGATACAGAATGTGTATGTAATAGAAAGAGTCCTGTACGCCATCGTGTTCCTGAAGAAGATGTTGCACGAATTCAAACTGGTTTCCAGCGAAGTCCTTCAAAATCAGCTCGTCGTGCCAGTAGGGAGTTAAAATTGCCTACAACAACTTGAGACGTCGGTTGGCTATGAAGCCGTAAAAGTTACAGCTGTTACAAGCTCTGCGTGCTGATGACAAACGCAGTCGTGTGGCATTTTGAACAAGATTCTTGATGCTATTGACAACGGGGACACTTTCGCACAACGCATCGTGTTCAGTGATGAAGTGACATTCCATGTTAATGGTCAAGTAAACAAACACAATGTTCGAATTTGGGGCCTACAGAACCCACATGCAGCCATTGAGCATGTACGAGATAAGCCCAAAGTCAATGTGTTTTGTGCGATATCCCGATCATCTGTTTACGGCTCATTCTTCTTTGATGGAAACACGGTTAACGGTCAGCAGTATCTCGCTATGTTACAAAACTGTTGTTTCCGAGGCTGCGCGAAAACACGGAGACAACTTCATTTATCAACAATACGGGGCACCCCCACACTGGAGTCACCAAGCGAGTTAACATCTCAATGAAACTCTACCGAACCGTTGGATTAGTCTCCAAGAAGCTGGCGACTTCGTATGTCTCAGCTGGCCTCCACGGTCACCGGTTTTCACGCCATCTGACTTCTTTCTACGGGATTTCGTTAAAGACGACGTTTATGTACCACCACTCCCACAGAACGTGGAAGAGTCGAAGAACCGGATCTGTACTGCCATAACATCAGTGACGAAGACATGCTTCCCGGAGTGTGGGAGGAATTTGAGTATCGATGTGATATTGTTCATGTCGCTGATGGAGGACATATTGAACATCTGTAATCTGAACTTGAGAGGTTCGTAAATATGTGTGTAAAGTTTCATATTCGTATTTCTTAAAGTTTAATAAATACTTGCATTTGAAATACGCATATTCTTTTTGAAACACCCTGTACTGAGCTGTGACTGAGACAGCAAAATATGCATGTGTTGACCTATGAGATTTCTGATTTGACTGTTTCAAAAAAAGAGCTTGGCTTGAGGAGGAGTTGAAGAATCTGATTGGATGATAAAGTAAGGAGGTGTGATTGGGAGATCAAAATATGTATGCGTTGGGTTAGAAGTTCTCTAATTGGTTTATTTGCAAGAAACGGACTTGGTTTAGGAGAGAGGGTACAGAGGTGGGAGGATCAGAGGGGAATGGGGAAGGTCCCTTGACATATGACCCCAAATCCTTACTGCATTCCTGATCTAACTTTATGGCGGAAGATCACACCGCATACCAATTGATTTCACACAAAGTGATCATTCTGTCTGGTTTTGCGCCCACCAAGTTTGGACAAATGCACGGAGAAAGTTTGTCATAGTTCTTGCATTGGAAGCAAATGTCTGACGTGATATGCCAGTAATCACCACTAGTTATTATTCTGTTGGCTGGAACACTGACCAAAAAAAGCCATAAAAATTTGTGTGATTTAGTCTGTAATCTCACTTATATTTCGTCAGGTGACACCCTGTTTCGGTACCGAGTACCCTCATCAGACAACCAGTAAAATATAGGCAATCCTTGACCCCTAGCACAAAGTCGTCAAACGCGGTTACCCAATTATGTGTGTCAAATACTACTAGTCGTGATTTGCAATGGGGCACTGTTAGCCCATTTTTTTATCATCCAGTCGTAAAGTAATGTGACAGCACAGTCTAGTCCATGACTAATTTTTTGGAGAGACATGCCCACTGAGTATAGGTATATATCGTCTGCATACTGTAATCACTTACTAGTTGGTGGTAAAGAAGTATCAATATCAGCAGTATACACTGTATGTAATATTTAACTGAAGCTTTATGATATCCTGCGTATATCCAGCAACCCATTCGGCAAAGTGTATGAACAACGGGTGTGTAGGCGTCCGTAGATGCCTGTGATTAAGGTAGTTGGTACTCTAAGTGCGTGCCGCTTACGTATCACTATAGGGCACTGTTCTATGCCGTGCGTATCTACGATTTCGCAGAACATTGCACGGAGGAATCTGCGGAGGTTGAACGTGGTCAAGATGTCCTTTTATATTGCGTGGCTGTCATAAATATGTTCCCCTTCCTTTTCTGAAACTATTTTTGGTGCTTGGCTGTAGGTATAGTGTTCCAGTAACCATTTCAGTTTTGTTTTAACGATTCATTCTAGAGTTTTTCTGACGCTTGAAGGATGCGCAGTTTGCCAATAAGAGTCGTCGTGCCTGAACTCTGAACTTTGCTTTGTTTGTGAACTATGATTTATGTAACCTGCTTGACTATCAGCGATCCCTTAGGACACATTTCATTGAGGATACTTAGTGGATGCTGCAATGACTGTGATGGCAAATGAGGTATCATAGAGTAACAAATGTTGTCAGTTCCGGGTGCAGAGTTGAAGTTTGCTTGCTTAGCGGTTGACCTCGCTGTATTGTGACCATATAGAAAGTGGTCCTTCATCGCAGAATCAGATGAAATCGCTTGAGAGTAACAGTCGGTGCTGTGATTGTGCTCCGAATGTCTTCTGTCCAACGTTTGAAAGTACCTCGGTGTTGTGAGCATACGAGGTGTGGCTAGAAAAAAACCGGACTAGTACTGGTGAAACAATAAAACGAATGCAATAAGGCTGAAAGTCGCGTGGCCTGTCACGTGACTCTCGCTCCGCCTACTGCTCGAGTTTCATCTGCCTCCTGCACTCAGTTTGCCCGTGGCGTCTGTTTTAAGTAGTTGACGTTTTGTCTGTGCGTCGGAAAATGTTGAGTGTACAGAAAGAACAGCGTGTTAACATCAAATTTTGTTTCAAACTAGGAAAATCTGCAAGTGAAACGTTTGTAATGTTACAACAAGTGTACGGCGATGATTGTTTATCGCGAACACAAGTGTTTGAGTGGTTTAAACGATTTAAAGATGGCCGCGAAGACACCAGCGATGACACTCGCACTGGCAGACCATTGTCAGCAAAAACTGATGCAAACATTGAAAAAATCGGTAAACTTGTTCGACAAGATCGCCGTTTAACAATCAGAGCAGTGTCTGAGTTAACAGGAGTTGACAAGGAAAGTGTTAGGCAGATTCTTCATGAAAGTTTCAACATGAACAAAGTGTGTTCAAAAATGGTTCCAAAGTGTCTCACAATTGAACAGAAGGAACGCCGAAGAATGATTTGTTCTGACATCCTGGAAAACATTGAAAGTGATCCCACCTTCTTACAAAATGTTATTACTTGCGATGAATCGTGGTTTTCTACTTACGATCCCGAAACTAAACGCCAATCGATGCATTGGAAAACTCCTGGTTCTCCACGACAAAAAAAAGCACGAATGTCAAAATCGAAATTAAAGGCAATGATGATTGTTTTTTTTTTGACATCAAAGGGATTGTGCACATTGATTGGGTACCAGAGGGACAAACAGTGAATCAGCATTACTACATTAGCGTCCTGGCTACCCTACGTGAGCGAGTACGGAGAAAACGGAACGATTTGTGGAGAAAAAAGTCATGGATCCTTCACCAAGACAATGCCCCAGCTCACAGTGCGTTGTCAGTGAAGACGTTTTTGGCAAAACACAACATTCCCATCTTAGATCATCCACCCTACTCACCTGATTTGGCTCCCTGTGACTTTTTTTCTTTTCCCTAAAGTCAAGTCAGCTTTGAAAGGAACTAGATTTGAGACTGTTGAAGCAGTAAAAGAAAAAGCGACGGAAGTAATGTATGGACTTACCGAAAATGATCTGCAGCATTGCTATGAACAGTGGAAAATTCGTATGGAGCGGTGTAGAGACCGAGGAGGAGAGTACATTGAAGGAGATAACATGAAATTGTAAATAATTGTAAATAAATGTTTTTTCCAACATCAGTCCGGTTTTTTTCTAGCCGCACCTCGTCTTCTCTGTTTCCAATACTGCTGACTTATTTTCATATAGCCATTACGTCAGCAGCGAGCGACAGTGATGCACAGAATTGCGCATTTCCAAGAGTATATCCTCTGCGTGTTGCTCTCTACCTTCTCTGAATGTATACCGTACTAAAGCAATACCCCAAAGGTATTCCTGTTTCCAATATACAGTACATTGTTTGCTGCTGGGCGGTAACTAGTTTATAATGTTACTTAAAATCCGTCTTGATTGCAATTTTTTTTTAAATTCATATGACCGGTTTCGGTTCATTCAGAACCATCTTCAGATCTGATATTTCAGTTACAGGAGTAATCCGTCCAAATCCAGCAACTTTCACATGCTCCGTCACATGATGTGATTGCTGGATTTGGACGGGTTACTCCTGTAACTGAAATATCAAGATGTGACGGAGCATGTGAAAGTTGCTGGATTTGGACGGGTTACTCCTGTAACTGAAATATCAGATCTGAAGATGGTTCTGAATGAACCGAAACCGGTCATATGAATAAAAAAAAATTTGCAATCAAGACGGATTTTAAGTAACATTATAAAATCTCTGATTGCTGTTATCCCATAAGACATTATGTCTATTTTTGCAAAGGTAACTAGTTTTCCTTGGAGATATTGTGAAACACATTTTCTCCAAAGTTCCCTCGACAAGCGAGATGCCAATCATCTAGCCGGGTGGGGACGAAAATTGTTCGTTTCCTTTTTCGTGCGTGTCGAATAACTTTACCTGTCAATTTGTCACAGTCGCACTTGCCTGCATCAGCAGCTTGGAGTGGTGGGAACGAGTGTTTTGAGAATGATTAGAACAGGATGATCCATCCTATTGGATCTTTCAGGACTTCCCATTCACTTACCAGAGACAGTAACTGGAAACAGAGGTTTTAAGATCTGACTGGATATATCATCATGAGCGATATATTACTGCTGTCAGCAGTATAATTAGTCCTGGCAGAAATGTGCCATTTTTTTATATAAGACAACTGAAAACGAATACAGCGATTCCTGAATGCATAGCGATACATCAATAAGCTAATTTATGTAGCTATGCATTTGGTAAATTATTCAGCATTGGAAACTAGTTTCTATCAATAAAATTTATTAACTATAAAACTTAGGCTCAAATACGGCATTTCATTCAATATCAGATAAATACCAGCTGCAAGGCGTCAACCAGAGCGCAGAGAACTTACCGTTACTTTCATAAAATATGTGTTTTCGACCATTTACGAAGATTATTCCCAAACAAACGCCGCGTGAAGTTGTGGAATGGTGAGGTGCTGAACTCGTATTTAGGAGGAGAATGTTCCATCCATCCAGATTTAGATCTTCCATGATTTCTGTAAATTGCTTAAGACAAATGCTGGACCATGGCTTCCCAACCCGAGCATATGCTTTGTCTCCTATGACCTCTTCTGCAGTGATACAAACACTAATCTTCCTTTCTTTTGTTGGCAGGCAGACATTTGGTACATTGATGTAGTCCTTGTCGTTACCAGGTGGCCGCCACTGTGTAGGCAGCCCTTGCTGTTGCTTGAACTACATGTTGCACCCAGTTGCAGAGGAGCTTTTACCAGCTTAGGCAGCAAATTTCTTTCAGCAGCTAAGCCGAAATGGGCAAGAGTCCTGCAGCTGTCATTCTGATAAGCACTGAAATTGGATACCATAATGTCACACATACAGTAAAGATTTCCTAAGCAAGGTCATACAAGAACCTAACATTAGATACAGCCCCAGGGACAATTAAGGGGCCACTAACATGAACAAATTTGCGGATCAAGTATTCGCACTCTTGTCCCATAGGCCTTACTATTAGGCACCACTGATAATAATAGAACAAATGCATAAAATAAGTAGAATCACACTTTCAGCCCTTGAACTTCACAATCTGACATCACTCTACATAGCATAACAGATGGATAATAACGCGTATCTCTACCTCTACTAGCCAGTACCCCCACCAATTACTCACTACTACTACTAATATCACTACAGTCAAAAGAGCTACAACTCTATATTTACTATGATCAACACTAATGACGTAATTTCCTGCGCTTCAAAGTAAGTACAATATTCGGCACTCTCTTAGCGTAATCAGACAAATATTCACAAATCTCTCGTTTCGACAGAAATTAACACGGCAGTAGCTTGAAGGGAACATACATTGTTAAGTCCCATAGTGCTTAGAACCATTTGAACCATTTTGAACATACACTGATAAGCCAAAACATTATGATCACTACCCACCGCGACACTGGATGCCGCCTGGCAGCGTTGCAGGCACGTGGCGGGATAGCAAAAGTATGTAATCGGAGCAGATATCGACGAAGGGTCGCCCTAGTGAGAACATGGGCTGAAAATGGGGAAATCCATTGAGATAAGTGACTTTGACAAAGGACAGATTATTATTTTGCAGAGCCTGTGAACGAGTATCTCGAAAACGACGAAGCTCCTCGGATGTTCACGTGCTGCTGTCACGAGCATCTACGGAAAGAAATTGAAGTACAGTAAAACTTCCACTAGGCTCTAAACGATTGGACGTCCACGACCCTTCACAGAACGTAGAGTTTGGAGGCTTGTCTGCTCTGTAAAGTAGAGCAGATGGTCATCTGTGGCTTCTCTATCGAAAGAGCACAATGTTGGTGGAAGCATATGTGTTTCAGAGCACACCGTTCATTGTAAATTCTTGGACATGGAGCTCCGCAGCACACTACCCGTACGTGTTCACATGTTAACCTAACGACATCGTGAGTTATGATTGCAGTGGTCACAGGACCATCGGGTTTCGACCGTTGATCAATGTAAACGTGTCGGCTTCTCCAGTGAATCACACTTTTGCTACATTAACATGATGGTCGTCTTCACAAACGCCGTCTTCTAGGTGAAAGACGGCTTGAAATGTGCAGCGCGTCACGGACGCAGGCTGGTGGGAGACATTCCCTGCACTTTCATGGTAATAATCGAAGACACGCTGACAGCTGCGAACCACCTGCATCCCTTCATGCTTGATGTCATCCCCAATGGCGATGTCATCTTTCAGCAAAATAACTGTCCATATCTCGGAGCCAGAACCACGTACAGTGGTTTGAGGAGCATCATAATCAACTCACATTGATGTTTCGGCGACCAAATTCGTCTGATGTAAATACTATAGAACCCGTCTGTGTCGCTCTCGGAAGCCACCATTGCGTACGCAATTCAGCGGCCTGTTATTTACGCGAGTTAGCCTGGGCGTAGACATCTACTGCCACATGTCTCAACAAACCTACCAGCAATCCGTCGGATCCCTCATATGCAGAATCAGTTATGTATTTCCTTCCAAAGACGGACAAACAAGCAATTAAGCAGTTGGTGATAGTGTTTTGGCACATCAGTGAACAATTTCAGTATACTTTCCTCACGGCCTGATCTAGCAAAATACACTCCTGGAAATGGAAAAAAGAACACATTTACACCGGTGTGTCAGACTCACCATACTTGCTCCGGACACTGCGAGAGGGCTGTACAAGCAATGATCACACGCACGGCACAGCGGACACACCAGGAACCGCGGTGTTGGCCGTCGAATGGCGCTAGCTGCGCAGCATTTGTGCACCGCCGCCGTCAGTGTCAGCCAGTTTGCCGTGGCATACGGAGCTCCATCGCAGTCTTTAACACTGGTAGCATGCCGCGACAGCGTGGACGTGAACCGTATGTGCAGTTGACGGACTTTGAGCGAGGGCGTATAGTGGGCATGCGGGAGGCCGGGTGGACGTACCGCCGAATTGCTCAACACATGGGGCGTGAGGTCTCCACAGTACATCGATGTTGTCGCCAGTGGTCGGCGGAAGGTGCACGTGCCCGTCGACCTGGGACCGGACCGCAGCGACGCACGGATGCACGCCAAGACCGTAGGATCCTACGCAGTGCCGTAGGGGACCGCACCGCCACTTCCCAGCAAATTAGGGACACTGTTGCTCCTGGGGTATCAGCGAGGACCATTCGCAACCGTCTCCATGAAGCTGGGCTACGGTCCCGCACACCGTTAGGCCGTCTTCCGCTCACGCCCCAACATCGTGCAGCCCGCCTCCAGTGGTGTCGCGATAGGCGTGAATGGAGGGACGAATGGAGACGTGTCGTCTTCAGCGATGAGAGTCGCTTCTGCCTTGGTGCCAATGATGGTCGTATGCGTGTTTGGCGCCGTGCAGGTGAGCGCCACAATCAGGACTGCATACGACCGAGGCACACAGGGCCAACACCCGGCATCATGGTGTGGGGAGCGATCTCCTACACTGGCCGTACACCACTGGTGATCGTCGAGGGGACACTGAATAGTGCACGGTACATCCAAACCGTCATCGAAACCATCGTTCTACCATTCCTAGACCGGCAAGGGAACTTGCTGTTCCAACAGGACAATGCACGTCGCATGTATCCCGTGCCACCCAACGTGCTCTAGAAGGTGTAAGTCAACTACCCTGGCCAGCAAGATCTCCGGATCTGTCCCCCATTGAGCATGTTTGGGACTGGATGAAGCGTCGTCTCACGCGGTCTGCACGTCCAGCACGAACGCTGGTCCAACTGAGGCGCCAGGTGGAAATGGCATGGCAAGCCGTTCCACAGGACTACATCCAGCATCTCTACGATCGTCTCCATGGGAGAATAGCAGCCTGCATTGCTGCGAAAGGTGGATATACACTGTACTAGTGCCGACATTGTGCATGCTCTGTTGCCTGTGTCTATGTGCCTGTGGTTCTGTCAGTGTGATCATGTGATGTATCTGACCCCAGGAATGTGTCAATAAAGTTTCCCCTTCCTGGGACAATGAATTCACGGTGTTCTTATTTCAATTTCCAGGAGTGTATGTCTGTAATGATCCATCACTCTCATAGCACGTGTGCATTCTCTCTCTCTCTCTCTCTCTCTCTCTCTCTCTCTCTCTCTCTTTGTCTATTCAATATACAGTGTACTCGGTCCACATGACTCTTTACCTGACCGCCTACCACCTGCCAGACGATAACTGCAGGTCACTAAAGCACAGTCCTCCTCTGCAGTAGTACCCAGAGCCACTCCTCTACATCTCTTACTGGGGCTGATATCCTCTCTCACAAATGGAAAAAGACACCGACCGCCCTCCTGATCAATGATGTCTACAACTGCTCGGCCACATGTCGACTGTCGGTTATTCAAAGAGCCCAGCTCCATGGCACACCTTCCAGCTAACTTCCTTTGGTGCTGTCCAGCGGCTCACCCACATCCATCATCTTCACTCTGTTCTCACAGCTCTGACTGCAGACCACTATGACGTCTTTGGCCTGCCACATCCATCCAAAATGTATCAGGCCAGTGAACCATAGCAGGCTCGTTGCCACCCCCAGACTCTTCAGCTACTAGCACTGCAGCTGCCGGCTGATGTGCTACAAGTCACCACCATGTCTCCCACTACACTGGCTGACCGCTCCAAACGCCACTCACTATCACCAACAGCCTTGACCATCACACCACACTCTGCCACACCCTGCACTGACCATCAGTGATGCACCACTGGCTTCCTGGCTTCTGCACTACAGCCACAGAGCTGGCCTCCAGGAGAAATTAATCGTCTCATGCCATCCCACCTTGTCTTGAAGCGGTACTAACTGCAGCTTGAATCCCACTGACCAAAGACTCGAGCCAGAGCAATGCTGACACAGTCAGCTGCAAAGGCGGGATGAACAACATGTCACAAATTTCATATTCACAGCTCAACCCCAATGGTCAAGTGAATTATTTGTACCGACGTTCATTGCTCTTGTGACACGGATTCTATTAACATTCATGCCCCGACACACACTTGTTGGGAAAGATCCTTACTTAAAGCAGTTCACGTATTTATTACTAAAGTTTACATTTGTAAAACTCTGTGTCCTGTTGTAAATATTATTGCGTCTGTTCCATTGGAACTTTCGTTGTGGAACTACCTCTAACGTGCAGGCCAGCAGTGCATACTACACGCCTGGATTGCCTCCCTGGCTTCTGAAGTATCTCTCATCGTCATCTGGTATGTCATTGTCTACAGAAACGCATTTTTCCACCTCCGCGCACATGGGGAGACGCATCGCAGATTTAGGTTGGTCATCTGAGTACCTTTTTTCACATAAGCATGATATTTTGTTTGCATATGGATCCACAGCTGCAACATATTTTTCAAAAGAGTGCATTGTGCATTATTGGCAGTACAATTTTCGGTTTATTTGCCGCCGGCCAATTTTGACTTATTTAGTCACTAACAAGCAACAGTCAGGTAACAGCTCACATGCTGAACCACCTACAGATATTAACATGATGTGTACCAAATAAGAACAGAATGTTTTTCATACATGAGAGAGAACAATGTAGAATATAACGTACATTTGTGTTTGACATAATATCACTGAGAACTCATTTCATTAGATATACACTACTGGTCATTAAAATTGCTACACCAAGCAGAAATGCAGCTGATAAACGGGTATTCATTGGACAAATATATTATACTAGAACTGACATGTGATTACATTTTCACGCAATTTGGGTGCATAGATCTTGAGAAATCAGTACCCAGAACAACCACCTCTGGCCATCATAACGGCCTTGATATGCCTGGCCATTGAGTCAAACAGAGCTTGGATGGCGTGTACCGGTACAGCTGCCCATGCAGCTTCAACACGATACCACAGTTCATCAAGAGTAGTGACTGGCGTATTGTGACGAGCCACTTGCTCGGCCTACATTAACCAGACGTTTTCAGTTGGTGATAGATCTGGAGAATGTGCTGGGCAGGGCAGCAGTCGAACATTATCCAGAAAGGCCCGTACAGGACCAGCAACATTCGGTCGTGCATTATCCTGCTAAAATGCAGGGTTTCGCAGGGATCGAATGAATGGTAGAGCCACGGGTCGTAACACATCTGAAATGTAACGTCCACTGTTCAAAGTGCCATCAATGCTAACAAGAGCTGATCGAGACGTGTAGCCAATGGCACCCCATACCATTACGCCGGGTGATACGCCAGTATCGCGATGACGAATACACGCTTCCAAAGTGCGTTCACCATGACGTCACCAAGCACGGATGCGACTATCATGATGCTCCAAACAAAACCTGGATTCATCCGAAAAAAATGACGTTTTGCCATTCGTGCACCCAGGTTCGTCGTTGAGTACACCATCGCAGGCGCTCCTGTCTGTGACGTAGCGTCATGGGTAACCGCAGCCATGGCCTCCGAGCTGATAGTCCATGCTGCTGCAAACGTCGTCGAACTGTTCGAGCAGATTGTTGTTGTTTTACAAACGTCCCATCTGTTGACTCGGGGATCGAGACGTGGCTGCACGATCCGTTACAGCCATGCGGATAAGATGCCTGTCATCTCGACTGCTAGTGATACGAGGCCGTTGGGATCCACCACGGCGTTCCGTATTACCCTCCTGAACCCACCGATTCCATATTCTGCTAACAGTCATTGGATCTCGGCCGACGCGAGCAGCAATGTCGCGATACGATAAACCGCAATCGCGATAGGCTACAATCCGACCTTTGTCAAAGTCGGAAACGTGATGGTACGCATTTCTCCTCCTTAAACGAGGCATCAAAACAACGTTTCACCAGGCAACGCTGGTCAACTGCTGGTTGTGTATGAGAAATCGGTTGGAACTTTCCTCATGTCAGCACGTTGTAGGTGTCGCACACCGGCACTAACCTTGTGTGAATGCTCTGAAAAGCTAATGATTTGCATGTATCAGCATCTTGTTCCTGTCGGTTAAATTACGCGTCTGTAGCACGTCATCGTGGTGTAGCAATTTTAATGGCCAGTAGTGTATGAACATCACCTTATTCTGTTGATATGCTGTGGTGATATGTGCTTGATAAAGAGAAAAGAAATTCTACATTGATCGATAGCAAGTGAACTGAAAATTGTACAGCTCAAAATGATATATTTTTTTTAAACACACACTCTGCAACCAGATTCGCTGACTATTTTGGTTGGAATCATACAGGTGTTGAAGAAAGCTCAGTATGGGAAGAGACTCTGATTGTCAGCCTCCGGAGTGGCTGAACAGAGAATACATCGCAGTCGCTCTGAAGCCAGAGTACAGTGGTAAATCCCCGAGGGTGGCTTCCATGACGGTGGAAAACGCCAACAAGACGCAGAGAGGCTATACGAGCAGGCTGTACAGAGTGACCGCGAAAGTGGAAGTAGCAGCAGAGGCGGAAGTTCACGCATGGCGTTTGATAGTGAAGTGCACCTATGAGACGGGGATCGTGTCGGAGGTCAGCAGGCTCCAGCAGCTGTTCCCCAGGGAGACGCTGATGCTGACCAGCCTGGTGCCTGCCGTGCACGAGGCGCTGCGCCGCCTGCAGGCTGAGGCCGTGGCTCCGCGCTGCCTGCTGGCTGCCAGCTCGCCCGTCGACGTGCTGGTGATGGAGGACCTGTCGGCCGCGGGCTACGGCCCCCCGCCAGCCGGCTTCCTGGACCTGGAGCACTGCCGCCTGGTGCTGGACAGGCTGGCGCAGTGGCACGCCGCCTCCTGCACGCTGGACCTGGCCCGCCCCGACTCCGGCGCCGACCCCCTGCTGCGGCGAGACCCCGTCTGGCAACCGCCTGTCGCCAGCCTGCTGCAGCCGTACCACAGGAAGCAGTTCCGCAGCATCGGGGTCGCGCTCGGGAACTTCCCTGACTGTTACAAGTATTCGAAGAAATACAAGACAGACTCCGAGGAATGGGTGGACAAAATCGTGCATGCGGTCACTCGAAGTTGTGATCAGAGCGATTTCAAAGTTCTGGTACATGCCGATGTATGGAATAAGAACATAATGGTTAAGTACCGTGATGGAAAGCCTGTCGACTTACGGTTTGTCGATTTCCAGGTGAGCATTCACACTACACTATTATGAATTATCCAATGAGGGTACACACTATCTGATGAAAATTACTGGGATACCTTCTAGTCGATATAGGGAATGTCCACTCTTCACATTTATGACGGCTAGAACTGTGCTGTGGACACTTTGAGTTAGACGTCTGAACGTTTGCTAATAATAGCAGACCATTCTACCTCAAGAGACCAGGGGAGGTAATCACAAGAAAGTTTTTGTCGACCACCCATCCCCTCTGCGACGGAGCGGTAAAAATAAAGAATAAGTGCGGTTGCGAATGTTCACACGAATTTGCACATAAAAATGTTGGTTAAAAAATGTTACTGCAAATTTTTGCTCTCACGTATGTCTCAGAGGATGATTTCCACACTTGGTGCATTAGTACACTTCCACACCCGCACATTTGTTATAGCTTTTGAATTAATTATTCACTCAGACATGAGTACAGTTTATGCTACGGAACAAGAATTAGGTGATTATTATACTAACATCATTTTTCACAACACAGTTCAATCATTATTTATTGGCGTTGGCTTTTCTTTTACACAATGAAATTAGCACTGGTGAGACGGTTTACAATTTTACTTTAATAATAATTTGACTCCGAGCCCCAATAGCAATAATGTGGGCTGCTACAAACGAAAATTGTTCAAATAATTCGAACAGAACCACAAGTCCCACTGTCCTCTTTGTTCTAACAGTTTTGAAGTGAAATCACAGTTCGCCACATGTTCACTTACGACGATGTATACCTCGTAAATCGTACTCACACAAATAATAGTAGCACTTCCAGTTTACCAAATACACTCCTGGAAATTGAAATAAGAACACCGTGATTTCATTGTCCCAGGAAGGGGAAACTTTATTGACACATTCCTGGGGTCAGATACATCACATGATCACACTGACAGAACCACAGGCACATAGACACAGGCAACAGAGCATGCACAATGTCGGCACTAGTACAGTGTATATCCACCTTTCGCAGCAATGCAGGCTGCTATTCTCCCATGGAGACGATCGTAGAGATGCTGGATGTAGTCCTGTGGAACGGCTTGCCATGCCATTTCCACCTGGCGCCTCAGTTGGACCAGCGTTCGTGCTGGACGTGCAGACCGCGTGAGACGACGCTTCATCCAGTCCCAAACATGCTCAATGGGGGACAGATCCGGAGATCTTGCTGGCCAGGGTAGTTGACTTACACCTTCTAGAGCACGTTGGGTGGCACGGGATACATGCGGACGTGCATTGTCCTGTTGGAACAGCAAGTTCCCTTGCCGGTCTAGGAATGGTAGAACGATGGTTTCGATGACGGTTTGGATGTACCGTACACTATTCAGTGTCCCCTCGACGATCACCAGTGGTGTACGGCCAGTGTAGGAGATCGCTCCCCACACCATGATGCCGGGTGTTGGCCCTGTGTGCCTCGGTCGTATGCAGTCCTGATTGTGGCGCTCACCTGCACGGCGCCAAACACGCATACGACCATCATTGGCACCAAGGCAGAAGCGACTCTCATCGCTGAAGACGACACGTCTCCATTCGTCCCTCCATTCACGCCTGTCGCGACACCACTGGAGGCGGGCTGCACGATGTTGGGGCGTGAGCGGAAGACGGCCTAACGGTGTGCGGGACCGTAGCCCAGCTTCATGGAGACGGTTGCGAATGGTCCTCGCCGATACCCCAGGAGCAACAGTGTCCCTAATTTGCTGGGAAGTGGCGGTGCGGTCCCCTACGGCACTGCGTAGGATCCTACGGTCTTGGCGTGCATCCGTGCGTCGCTGCGGTCCGGTCCCAGGTCGACGGGCACGTGCACCTTCCGCCGACCACTGGCGACAACATCGATGTACTGTGGAGACCTCACGCCCCATGTGTTGAGCAATTCGGCGGTACGTCCACCCGGCCTCCCGCATGCCCA